>NC_139919.1:24264656-24864656 GCF_963514095.1 Eutrigla gurnardus | reverse complement strand
GCATTTTTTTTGTGCAACGCTACTGAAAGCAAACAGTACAAATGATGAGTGTGCCTGTTACAGTGTAGCCGTACCATAGGCCCGTGCCTCGATTAGAGCAATAATTGAACAACCTTGACATCAGCTGAATCCTTGACACAGTCCTCCTCAGAGGAGCTGTATCTTATCCACGTTATCTTTTAGTGACATTGTACTCAGTACCTTGTACCTACAGTATGCGTACCATAAACAATATCTCAGAGGCTTTCAAAACTGCCATGGGCAAGTTTCAGACATAGAGATTAGGATTAGGTGGATTCACACCTGACCCATCAGCAACAAGACGTGCGGGAGGTTTTGCGGTTGCCATGGAGATCGATAGTACTACCCAGTAGCGCGTGGTCAATCTGGTCCTCAGCAGCCAGTACCTCCCTGACAGCTGCCTCGAACGCAGCTGTGACGTTAGTGTCATCCTTCGCACTGGTCTCGAAGTAAGGGCAGCAGCCGTTCTCTTCACACCAGGCCCGTGCTTCGTCCTCCCCAACCTCCCGCTGCTCCATGTCTATCTTATTGCCTAGCACCACAAAGGGGAACCGCTCTGGGTCTTTAACATCCGAGTAGTACATGAACTCTTTCTTCCAGCAGCAGAGGTTCTGGAAGCTCTGCAGATCGTTCACAGCAAATGTGAGCAGGCAGCAGTCGGCGCCTCGGTAGAAGGGCGTGCGCAGAGACTTGAAGCGCTCCTGGCCTGCTGTGTCCCAGATCTGAAGAGTGACCAGCCGCCCGTCTACCTCCAAGTCCCGGTTTAGGAACTCCACGCCGATGGTGTGAAAGGACTGGGAGTCGAAGCGGTCCGTGACGTAGCGGTTCATCAGGGAGGACTTGCCTACTCCACCGTCCCCCAGCAGGATCACCTTCAGGAGCAGGCTCTTTCCACTCATCATGTTTCCTCCCACCCAAGCAAGGCCTCCACACCAGGTGGCAGACCAGGGTCAATTTAACCTAGAAAGAGCAAGAAACGCAACAACAAAAAAATACTACAAAATCAAAGAAGAAACGCAAATCACTGCCAGGGAATAAAAACTGTAACATACTGAATCCTCAGAAAACACCCAAACAAGTCTGTGGGTTTGACTATGCTCGTGTTTCAGTGTAGATAACTATGGGGACATTAATGAAACTAATGAAAGGGAGATGATTAATATTTGACTAGTTTTAGGAGAGACAATGACGGGGGTGAATGACCGCCATGTCTTCCGGATGGTCTGGGCTGGATGACAAGGCTTGTTGTTTACTACATGACACACTCATACTGACCCAAGGTAACCTCCACGTTCTTGCAAGCCATAGCAGCATTTAAGATATTTACATTTAGTTCATTTGACAGATATTACTTTCATGACATATAACAGGTGTATAGGAAGTCCTGCACCACAGACGGGGCGAGTCTGACTCTGGGGAGGACTACTGCACCTGCGCGCAGACCACAAACACGTACCAGCTTGACTGGCGGCTAAAGCTTCGATCAACCTGCCTCGTCGAGCGGTGTCTGCGAAACTGCTCGCGAAAGTGCGGGAACAGGGAACCGAAAACAGGTAACGAGCCTTCTAAAAAAAAATGAGTAACCGCATAGCGGTTTAGCTTAGAGCTTCCCGGCCAACTGACAAGCTAGCCGGCTAGTCTGGTGGCTTGTTGACATTCTATCCTGGCCAGGCTAACCGTTAGCCTCAGCGCACGCGACTCAAAACTACATTTAAAAGCAACAAAAGAGCACGCGCCGCAGTGAGGTGACGTATCTACAACTGAATGCATCGGATATAAATATTTTAAATATATATTTTTTCACTCACCCTGT
Source organism: Eutrigla gurnardus (assembly GCF_963514095.1). Classification (NCBI taxonomy): domain Eukaryota; kingdom Metazoa; phylum Chordata; class Actinopteri; order Perciformes; family Triglidae; genus Eutrigla; species Eutrigla gurnardus. The sequence goes on along the minus strand of NC_139919.1, from coordinate 24,862,822 downwards.
TCCCAATAGTTGATATTGCGCGGCGTGCCCTCCTCCCCTACATCTGACTGAGATTGAGTGTAGTGACGTGCGCGAGCCCATCGAGAGGCTGCACGTGCGCATACCCGCCCACACGAACCGAGGTCCTAAAGCCCGTAAAGTTCACTTCAAGGATAAATCATGTCAACAAGGTATCACTACTGTGAAGTGTGGTTACTGTGCAAAGTACACTTTGAGGTCCAAGTACTACACTTGAGTATTTCTCTGTTGTTATACGTCACTTCGCAGATTAAGATCAATTGCAAAATAAACATTGGATTGAACAAAATATAATGTATTAACATAATGTATAAACTACCCAACATTAATTCCACCTAAACTTAATACATAATTATATTGAATAACACTGATGATAACAATGATGATACTTTTTTTAAACCAGAGGCTTCTTACATTTACTTCTATGGATGTTACTCTACTCTAGCATAAATGTATTCTGGTATTTTATATTAGTATAGGAGATTATATTTGAATCATGTATTGTTTCTGTATGAAGTAGGCTATTTATTATGTATTTACTATAAGAATATTTTTGTTTAATGTGCATATTCTAGTGGAATGTGTTTTACACAATACACACTCCGGACTGTAGGTGGCGTGCGGTGTGCAGATTGGGTTATTTTGAGACCTCACGAAGAAGAAAAACAGAAACGTAGGAGAATCCGGCTGTGTTTATTCCCCCTGAACCGTTGGTTTACCAAGCTACACTTTGGTCATCAGCGCTCCTCTAAACAAGCTCACACGGGGAACAAGCTGTATGTCTTCGGCGTGAAGAACCGAGAAAGACGCTCCTTCATGTGTTTACTGAAGTGGTGATGGTAGGAAACCGTAGACATGTTTGTAGTCACTATTGCAACTGTCTGTTGAATTACTTGCATGAGAAAGTGGATTGTATCTGAGTTAAGTGTGTTTTCTGTTCTATTCGACCTTGCAGATGGCGGGTAGGGGCAGGCTGGTGCCCTGCGCGTGTCTGGGGCTGTTTGGCGTGCTGTGCTGGGTCTGGGTCTCCTTTGCCTCCTTTCCAGATGATCAACTCGCCCTGGAGGACTTGGATGCGGTGGACCGAGGAGCCTTTCAGCCCCAGAGTGCTTTGTCAGGGATGGAGTTTGCCTCCATCAGTTCGTACAGTGGACCTGGCAACAGTGACCATCGCAGCAACAAGGAGCTGCCCATTCTCCTCTGGTGGAGTGGTGGACTCTTCCCACATTTCCCTGGTGACTCTGAACGCATCGACTGTGCAACATCCTCCTGCCTGGCCACAAGCAACCGGAAGGTACCAGAGAGATGGATGGATGGAGATATATATATATATATATATATATATATATATATATATATATATATATATATATATATATATATATATATATATATATATATATATAAATGAAACTTAGACCAAGAGATATGCTTGCTTCCATTAATAATAATAATCCTCCAACGTTTTTATGGCTGCCAGTAATCTTGAGTTTGATCTTGAAAGGTCCAGCTGTACAAGCGGACGGCATCCATCATCTTTTATGGAACAGACTTTCGGGCGTATGAGGCGCCGCTCCCTCGCCTCCGCCACCAGACGTGGGCACTGTTCCACGAAGAGTCACCCATGAATAACTACATCCTGTCCCACGGACCGGGAGTCAGGCTGTTCAACTACACGGCCACGTTCCGCAGGGAGTCCGACTATCCCCTCACCCTGCAGTGGCTGCCCTCGTTGGAGTACTTGCTGGAGCCCGCGGTCGTGTCCCTGGAGGAGAAGAACCGGCTGAGGAGGGGGGGCCTGGCTCCCGTCCTCTACATGCAGTCCCACTGCGACGTGCCATCAGACAGGAACAGATATGTCCAGGAGCTCATGAAGTACATTCAGGTACTTTACACAGCAGCTATCTTTCAGGGCCATTTGGACAAAGATCCTTGCCGTCTCCAGTTTAGTATGCTGCACAGTGAGCTGCAATTTCCCAGAAATTAGAACCGAGGAGGAATTATAGTTCCACAATCCGTATATTTTATTTTAAGTGTGACTTGTTGATGTATTATTTGGTTCACGCTCATCCTCCCAACATTTGCTCTCAAAGAGCATCGTCTTTTCTTATTTTTTAATTGTCTTGTTAGGCCCTCTGCACCTGTTCTGCACAGATGTATGGACACATTTCTGCTCGCTGAGCACCGTTTTTCACCAGTCTCCTCAGTTATAAACCCTTCCATGGCCATTCTTTACGATAAACATGGACTGGATCCCACGCACTGAACATCTGTAGCTTGGCGTCTTCCTCGTTTCACTTAGTTAGTAGCTCAAATCCATTAATCCTCATGCGAGTGACTGCAGTAACGCCTCTGTAAGTGCTCTGAAAACGTATCCATCAGTGTGATGTTTGTAAATCCCCGTCAGGAATTAAAGAGTTTGAGTAAAATTAAAAATGTCTAATCAGGGTTTTATGAAAAATGTAGACCATTGAAACTGTGCCAGGATCACATTAAATTCTCCCAAAGGTTTCCTGAGTATGCCCTCCCATCTCTCTCTGTCTCACTCATTATTTTTCTCTCTGAAGGTGGACTCTTACGGGAAATGCTTGAACAACAAACCTCTGCCTGAACATCTGGAGGACACGGCCACGGCGACTGGCGAGGAGGCCAGCTTTATGAATTTTGTCGCACGCTACAAGTTCCACCTGGCGCTGGAGAACGCCCTGTGTCCAGATTACATGACGGAGAAGCTGTGGCGGCCTCTCCATCAGGGCTGCGTGCCCGTCTATCGAGGCTCCTCGCCGGTGGCCGACTGGATGCCCAACGACCACTCGGCCATCATCATAGATGACTTCCCCTCGCCGAAAGCTCTCGCCGACTTCCTCAAACGCCTCGACGAGAACGACGATGACTACGCTAAATATTTAGAGTTCAAGAACCCCAGCCGAGTGACCAACACTCGTTTGCTGGAGGGTCTGAGGACCCGGGAGTGGGGGGTCAACGACATGAGCAAACCCAACTACCTGAATGGATTTGAGTGTTACGTGTGCGACCAGGAGAACGCACGACTGGCGGCAGAACGAGCGTACAGGAAAGCGCCGAAGAAGAATCCACCTCCTCGGCCTAAAATGGCCAACAACTCTCACATGGGTTGCCCTCTGCCCGGCCCCGGGTACGGCGATGTCAAAGACTTACCTGCAGATGATGGGTGAGTTTGTCCAACAAGTATTCACCGTGCCAGGTGTGAAATGTGCTACTTTCTGTACTTTTAATGTGAATAACAGTGTCCCGAGGGGAGAGACATCAGTCTATTTTAATAGTCTAATTAAAATATCCTCCGTGATGAGCCTAATCTGTTCGTATATCTGTCGGCAGATGGCTGCAAATATGGCCTCAGGATTACTGGCAGAGTCTGGACCAAGCAGAGGGGCTGGAGTCTCTGATAAGACATAACGAGTCAGACCCTTCGCTGCTGTGGAAGCACATCCAAAACATCGCTGTGAGCAGAGCCAGAGGAAAACACTGACACGGGCCTCGGACCAAGCAGAGGATGCTGAAGCATGTCCAGGATTACAGAGGTGTCCCACATTACGCATCCCCCTCCGTTTTTAAATGAGGGAATGAAGCGGAATTACTTTTGCACCTGAGCCAAAAACTCCTTTAGCCTTATGAGCAATTTAGTTGTAGAATAATAGATTTTTGATATTGTGTTCAGCTGACACGATAGGTTCGTCCTTTATCCCAAGTCCAGTAATGGGAAAATAATGTTCTGTATGCTCATATTTCCCGAGTTGTTTTATCACTAGAAGTGAGGTGCCGTCGTTGCCCTTACACCGCCTTGCTTTGTTAACATTAACTGCATGCAGTGCAGTTGTTCCACAGAGGCGCATTCTCATGGGAGGCAGATTTTCATTGGACTGGGTGCAGAGCCAAGGGAGCGGTGGCTAACTGTGTGTGAAGACCATCAAGACAGTAGCCAATGGAGTGCATTCGCTTCTTTACAGTTCCTTAGCAGGTAGCTGATGGTTATAGGCTGAAGTGGCATTTATGTACACGGCTATGTTAAGTGACTATGCAAGGAAAATATTATTTCGCCACCGAGTGGAGAAAGGCAAATGTAAAGTGAAGCACAAGTCCCCGGCGGGAATTCATCACCGCTTTCGCAAAGTAGTCCCCAGGAGCTGCTCGTCTAATGAATTTCTTCTGCAGATACTTTATAATATTCTCCCGTTTTCTGTTACACGATGCTAAGATAACATATTTAAGTGCAATACTTTTTAATCATGCTTTTTCTAAAACGTGTAACTCCTTGAAACGCCATAACAGTCATTGAATCCCCTATTTATAACAGGACTATAAAAATCGTTTTATTTTTTAACAAAGCATCACAAATGTTTACACACTATTTTGTATCAAGAAGAGAAAAAAGAAGAAGAACACATTTTGTAATAAAGTCATTTTCTTGCATAACTGCTGTTGCTTAATTATTATGTTGTATCCCACTTGCCAGTATTAGTCTGTTGCTCATACATATATCCTTCATAGTCGACTGAGGCAGGTACAGCTTTCACCACCAGGAAAAACACAAGCTTGTTTAACATGTTTGAGAAGATGGAAATTTAACCTTATGTTTCGAATCAACGTTAAATAGTCACGTTGCTCACCATAATGGCCTTTTGATCACCCTAAACCACATCATTCCTGAGTTCAAACATTCTAAACTAGCTGAAAGACCAGAATTTTCACTTTATATGCAAATGAACATTACGAGAATGGGACGAGGATAAGAGGCTGCAGAAGAAGTTTGATAATTAGTCCAAGGCTTTGCTGTAGCAGGTCTCGCAGTGGACTTTGCCACCGTGTAGGAACATACTGTCGAGAAGGTCTCCCATTGGTTTGCTGCACACGCCGCACTGGAAGAAATGGGATGTTGAGACAATGTTAGGAGAAAATGTTATCCTTTAAAAACTCATTATTTTACTGTTCCTTCATCCATAGTATACAATGCTTTAAAAACACACGTAAACCTTTGATTTGTACTCAATATGTAAAAGCTAAAATGTTTATTTGAAGGAACATATTTAAATTATGATAAAAAAATATTAAAGGAGTAGTTTGTGAAATTGCATTTATTGGCTGTTTTGCCATGAATTAGATGAGAAGATGTCATGTCTGTCTCTTAAGAAGCTACAGCCAGCAACTAGTTAGCGTAGCTTAGCATAAAGATGGGGAAAGGTGGCAGGAACGTGTTGGATTAAAGCTTTTATTAGAGCTGTTGGTAGGCAGATTCATGAACGACGGATATTTCCAGCGTTTAGTTCTAACTGGCTGATGCCTGTAACATCATATTTACCCTCCAGACATTCGAGAGCAGTGTCAATCTTCTCATCTAACTCTATAAAAAGAGAATAAACATTTACCAAACTATTCTTTGAAGAGGAACAGAAGCTCACTTCATGCAGATTCATCCCTTCAACAAACTAAATATCTGATTGTGTCCTCAGCTGACATGTTTCTGAGCGGAGCGGTGAACTCTACCTGGAAGCAGCTGGGGTGGCAGTTGATATTGAGGTGCTCGATGGTGATCTTGGCATCGTTCCCCACTAGCTGTCCGCAGAAGTTACAGGAGGATGACAGCGGGCCACTGGGGAGACACAGCCATTCAGACACGTTATTTCGGCCGCTGACTCGAGCAGCTCTCACGCGACGGCAGCAGCTCTGTCTGGTAAATAACCTGCAACCATTTCTGTCCTCTGCAAGGAAATGTAATACGTGTAAATCATCCTGTGATGTCCCGCTTTGCCTCCTAAAGAGCAGGCTTGGTGGAATGTCTGCACCTACTGCTTACCCATATTGAGATTCGGCAGAACTGGGAATAACAAAGCAGGGGGAGAACGGCTTACAGCTGGTTTAAAACGGGTTAGGGAATGGTGTAAGTGGAGGAGATGCTGTGAGAAACCTCAAATAATCTGACCCGCTACAGAAACAACAACTAGAAAAGTAAAACACACTCTTAAAGTTGAAATGAAAACCCTTTTAGATCACATCCACGGCCAAATTGTGACACCTATTACAACAACACATGCTGAAAAAAGAAAATTTGGTATTTTTTAACTCAAAATCCAAGATCATTTCTTCTTTAAAAACAAAATATGTTGCATGCTTTCATACGCTAGTAGCAACCAGTAATATCGTGACATCAATCAACCAGCTGCTTGGCTTTTAACACACCCAGAGAACGTCCTGAGCTCATCTTTTCACCGATCAAATTCCTCCAAACATAGCATCGTGAAAGTTGTGAGTTGAGGTGTCGACTGAAGTGTAACTGAAAGCTGTTAAAGTAACTTGTGTAAGACAAGAGGACGTTCTCAGAAGAGCTAAAGGTTGTTTTTTTTCTGTTTTTTTCCCCCAAAAGAGAAGATCTGAAAGGTTTGAAGTGTAAGCATTAAATGAAGGTGAACAGCCAGTTAAAAAGACATTTATAAATGCAGTTGAAATGTAATGTAAAGAGTTGAAAGCAGCTGGTTCAGACTTATAGCTGGTTTAATCATAATTAAGATAATTGTGTCATTACCTGGAGTAAGTGGAGGGGCTGCTGTAAGAGTAACCGGTGGAGCTTGATGTCAAATAATCTGACATACTATGAAAAAAAAAGAAAAAGACATAATAAGAGCAGTGCCGGGAGGTTTATTCAGCAGTATTTGCTTTTAATCATTATTGTGTAAATAATTGTCTTACCCGTTGGGTTCGTCCCTGACGTTATGCAAGGATAACTCTGTTGCATTGACGTACTCCTTCACGTAGACAAACCCCCTTGAACAGGAGCAGATAAAAAGGAAGGAGTGAGTTAATATGCATAGTTAAAATATAAGCTGTCACTTTCACTTAAAAGCCTTAAAAAAATGATTAAAAAAAACTCACTTTTTGGCCTCGGGTTCTGGCGTTTTGACTTCTACTGTCTCGGCCCTGGAATAGGTTTCATAACTGGAGACAGAGTGCAGCGGCGTTAGCCTCATCTCTCACTCACTGGCGACAGCAGTGTGATGGCTTATACAGTGGGACTACATCTGTCAAATGTAACTCAGGAGGTAATCATTTTCTGCCAGCGCTTGTTAATGGCGTGCTGTTTAACGGGCTGTGATTTGACAAAAGGACATCTCTAATACACATCATTAATCTGACATCTGGAGACTGGTAATTAGAGGGAAGGAAATGAGGGCAAATTGAATGACAATGAGAGAGCAGATCTTGCCCTTTAACTTAAATAATAGTCGGGAGTCTGTCTAACCAGGATATCATGCGGCGGTTGCAGGTAACTTTAGACGTTAGACTGCAGAATTAAGCGGCTACAGCTGCGTTCCCATGGGGGTTTGGCATAAATCTCTCAGCCGCTAACTAAGAAAGCTGTTACAAACACAGAGGGGGAAAGCAAATCTGGTAGGTGAGGGTGGAAAACGAGCCAAGATCACCTAAATATTAGATGTGTGTTTTATTTTAAATCAATTTAACATCCATGCTTTAAAAAAATCTGGTTTAAAGGAGTCTTTACAAATGTAAGAAAATCAACAGACTGTTAAAAATAACACTCACCGATCCATAGTGGGCTCTGGATCACTGTGCATCTCCCTGGAATGTAAAGAAACCTATATTAGGGTTTGAGTGTAGGCTGGAGCAGCCAACGAGCTGGACTCTATCCAGTTAGCAGGAGTTCTGCAGTTTTTCTAAGCGTATGAGGCTGATGTTTCTGACTCACAGCTCCTGAGGGGTCAGGATTTATTGACCAGGTGTGATCTCTTTTTTTATTTTACTGCAGCGTTGCCTCCTCCCCGTGCAGTGTAATGGTAAACATCACTGGCATGCTTCTCACGCTCTCAGTTCCTTCCAATCTCCCCCATTTATTTTATCATAAGAATCAAATCCAATCATTCAAACCTGATGGTGGTGATGGTTGTGATCGTCTCCGTCTGCGTGTGCTCGGGGCTACAAGGGGACAAACAAGAGGATATTTCTGCTTTATAAAAAGTCTGGAAGTACTGGTGAAAAAGTATATTTAAAGAAAAGAAAATAGTTGAGAAGGGCTGATTATTCTCAGACAAAAGCTGTGAGGAAGTTTCGACTTATGAGGCTTGCTTTCAATTAAACGGTTGACAGGCACTGGATCTTTGACTTTCTGCTGAAAATGTGAAAGTGCTTTAATATGTATTTAATGAGCCCAGTCACAGTGGAGTTACCTCTCCTCCTCGTCTTCCTCCTCTTCTGTAGTGACAGTATAGACGGTGGGGGATGTCCACCTGTCCCACGGGGAGTCATCCTCAGAAGACCTAGAGCACAAAAGAAGACATGACTTAGCGGAGGACTAATTCACTCTCATATTGTACAAAGAAAAAAGAAAAAAAGCCTGGAAGAGGATCTGTTTAGTTGGGAGGAAAAGTTGTAACAAATATATGTCTGACCTATTTTCATCAGCATCAGTGCACAATGTTTTCTGGCTCAATGAGTAGATGCTGCAAAAGCCTAGTTACTTCGCCCCAGTGAAAGGGAAGGAGGTTATGGGAATAAAAGGAGCAGATACGCACACGGGGCTTTTAATAAAAAGGGAGAAAAAAACAGTGACTTACTTTCTCTCGAACCTGACCAGCGTCTGCTCTTCAGTTTGGCCTCCTGGTGCAGCTTCTTGGCTGAGAGGGGGGGGGAGGATATACATTGAAAGGCTTTTAGCACATAATGGACACGGATGGGTGCTTGTAGATGTATGAAACATACATATAGTGGACTGCATTGTGTGGAGGTGTAAGAGTAAATCAAAACGCTTCATCACCTCTCCTGAGGTGGGCTGGTTTCCCACGTGCGTGCCCAGGACCGATGAGAGCTGAGGCTGCAGCGAGAGAGAGGGAGGGTGCAGGCGTTATGACATACAAGCACGTTAGACGGGTAATGTGTGCACTTTCACTGCATGTCTCCATCTCACATCCGTAACACGATTATGCATCGAGATCAGTTTAATACCTCGTGGTGTCGGTGCTGATGGGGATGACGTTGTCTGCGAGGGATTCCAACGCATTACTGCTCATACTGTAGAACGCAGAGGGGAATAAAACCATCAAATAAATGGGAGGATTTCAGGAAATAGTGTGCCGCTGGGGGTTTAAAGAGCCGACTATGAACCGCGATGTCCCCGGAGTCCAGCTGGGGACCTTTGTGGCCCGTTGTCATCGCTCAACTCTAATGAAGCCATAATATGCCCCAATCATACTTTTAAAAAACTACAGGTGCAAATGGGGAACAAGTCACTGTCACACAAGTATAAAGTATGTACTAGTATAAAGATATTTTTACAACTTTAGTATAATAAAAATTATTAGATTTATTATTATTAGATTTATCAAACAAAAATACCAAAACATTTCTGAGTTGCAGCTTCTAAAAATGTAAGAAAATAAGCAATCTAAAGCATCTATTTTTGCCTTTTTAAAAACTATTTTATGACTAAATCATAAATAAATACATTTATAAATAATAAAATAACAGTTTTTTTTGTTATTGGCTATAGAAAACATCTCTGTGATCAATCTAACTATCAAGTGAAGTGCACCTAACAATTGCTACTTACTTGGTTTCTGGACTTGGCTCTTTGTTCTCCATGTACGTAGATGACACACTGAGGGAATAACAATCATTTTGAAAAATGAAATCAACATAAAAGTATCGACATGGCGTAGTGTGTCTAGTACGATACCCGCCGATTATGAATACAAATTATTGCAATAACCAACAAAGGGACGCAGTTGTAGCTGCTATGATATTATGTAGCGCCGTGATAGCATCCGTGCTACAAACAGCAGTTACAATACAGGAAGAGGGGAAAGGGCATTATCATTCCAGTACCTCTTGATGGAAATATCAGAGAGAGGCTGGAGCAGGTCGGAGGAGCTGCAATAGAGAAAAGTGGCTCATAATCAGAAACTGCTGCATTATGCATGCCGAGATGCTATCTGGCTGGCTGCGAAACAGTCACAGCTCCGAACCAATATGATTACCTGTTAGAGGATGTGGTCCCTATCGGATATGGATCAAACGGATCAGCCGAGCTGAAAAACAATTTCACACTGATTTCACTCTCAATTGTCAGCACGGCCCGTCTTGTGTCGGAGGTATTCCGATCACATTGACTCATAATGGAAAGATTTAATGCAGTTTGAATGGTAAACAGAAACACGGGAGCCAAACCCAATCACAATCAAAAATCTGGATGTCTTTGACGAATGGAGAGACTGTTCCGCTGCTGAATGGCAAAAAAAAACAGCCTATTTCGGGTTTTCTTCACCTTAAACTAGTTGACTTCTGTCTATGCCAATTACTAAAAACTGAACAGCTCATTAACATTAAAGGTTGAGTAGTTTAATCTATTGAAATCCTCGTATCATACAGATAGCAATGAATAAATTAAATGCTCTGACATAAAAATCTCACCTGTGGCCGTCCAATCAAAAAAGTCGGCCCGGAGAAAATAATTGGATGGCCCGCCTGTCTGTAAATGCTTACTTCCTGTTTGGGCCCACTTGTCTCTGAACTAAGGGGGCGGGGCTTTTTTTCGGTCTCTGTGGTTTTTCCAAATGACCAACTCTGCCTTTACTTACGACGGAGTATTAGAGCCGGACTAAGAGAATTTTTTTTTTTTTTAATTACGAGAATAAAGTCGTAACATTACGAGAAAAAAGTCATAATATTACGACTTTATTCTCGTAATAATATGACTTTTTTCTCGTAATGTTACGACTTCATTCTCGTAGACCTAATATTATGACTTTATTCTCGTAATTTAAAAAAAATTTATATATTTTTTTCTTGTAGTCTGGCCCGAATACTCCGTCATATTTACCATCTGTACCGAGGTTGTTGTTTTTTTACCAACAATAAATATTTTTCGAAAAGATTAATTTGATCAATCACTTCAACCAATATTTGCCTATTCAATTAAAATTAGAATCCACTTTACAATGTAATCACTTTTTTAAGCAACTTATCTTATCTCTTATCAATATATTTCAAATTACATTTTTATCGTGTGCATTATAGGCTGTCGTAACTCTCTTGTAATGATATATCTGTCTCAGTGTCAGCGGAGGATTCTAAAAACATTTAAATACATATTGTGTAAACTTTAACACCAGCATCTCAGAGCCCTCGCCCATATGTGACACGGCGGTAAATACCTGGATTCAGTGACTGTCACAGTGGAGCTCCATGGGTCTGCATTGTCCTCTTGGCTGCATGGAGGCGAGATAGTAAAAGTAAGGAGGGTAGTAAGGATGAATGGCATGATGGGAAGGGAAAAGGGGGCAAGTAAAGGTAAGCATGCTTCTTCTCATACACTATTTACAATGCCGGTCCATTAGAAAAGCTTGAAACCCACTGAACTATTTAACAAGCACGAAAACCATCTGAATGTCGTACGGAAGAGACTTCTGCTCGTACCTTTTGTCAGTAATGATCACAGTTTCCGTGGTTATAGTGACTGTCTCCGTGATGCTGGCGGGGCAGAGGAACACAGCATGGTTGCATGCAAGAGTTAGTCTAAATCATTACAAGTCATATCAGGATAGAATGCATTTCTTAGCGAGGAAAAGCTCTGCATAGATAGATAATTGTTTAAGAGCGGCCTGTCATCTCCTTCTACCTTTGTGGGTTTTTGGCTGTTTCATCTGTCTGCGTCTCCTCTCGCAGCGTGCCGGGGCTGGCGGAGACAAAACAAAGCCGCAATACTAATCAGTACAGAACATTCTCCTCTATTTTCAGTCGCCGCCGCAGATAAGATGTAGCCTTTCTGTTTCAAAGCATTACTCAGTCGCTTCAGGAATCTGCGACTTTGTTTCTATCTAACGTCGGTGCCGGGGTTAAAATAGAACGCTGGAAGTGGAGGAGGCCCTGATTTATGGATCAAACTCCAAGCAGATGGGGTTTATTAAAAAAAATAAAAATCTTACACCTCTGGGACGATTGGCCCCTTCATCTGCAGCGATAGGAATTAATGGGATACATGGGAGGGAGAGATGGGGATCTGTCTCGTTCTCACCTGCGAGCCTCCGTGTTGATGGGAATGACATCGTCAGCCAGGAGATCCAGGGCACCACTGGTCTGCACTGGGTTGGACTCACTAATGAGATGGGATATAAAAAGTCAAATACACGCTGTGCACACGCTCCCCTTTCGAAATTGCATCTCTGGCAAAGTAATTTGAGGTAATGCCTCTTGCTTGCTCCTGACGAGGGAGCTATTGATTTTTCTACTGATGAAAGGATAATTATTCGCATAACAAATTTCCGTATTTGGGGCTTGGGTGGGAAAAGCGCTGTCTTCCTGTACCTGTCTAGTCCGCTGAGCAGATCCTGACTCCAGCGTCCCGGGCTGGGGGGAACGGGCTCTGCTGACTCGTCTGGACTGCGGAGGCGGAAGGATGAGAGGAAGAAGGAAGTGGAGAAGATGGAGATGAACAAAGGGGATTTTACGATTCAGAGGAGATTTCAGGGCAAGAAGAGGCCACTTGAGGTTGAGAAGAGGGCGAGCATTGGAGGTCCAACACTGCCACCTTGTGGGGAGATTTTTTTTACCAATGTGAGGATTGCTTCAAAATGGCAATGTATTTTTAAACAAACCCATCAGTGAGAGCCAGGAGATCGGCTGTCATTGGTATACAGTTGCTAAGCTCCGGCTCTGGCTCCTGTTCAACACTGCAGACAGCGGGAAGAAAACAAATATGAGTGCACCTGCTTTGGCACGCACAAACGCACGAGTCTCTATATTACATTTCTAAGTAGCACATTTAATCAAGTCTAATTCGGGACACCCTCTCGAGTGAGGTAGTCCTGAAATTGGGATGTGGGTTATTGTGTGATTACTCTGAGGTGAGCCCAGTGGCAGTTAGACGTTATCTCTTTTTTCTTTGCCAACCCTGCTATGACACAAATGAGGAAGTTGTCAGTTTTTATACCCGTCCTCTGCGGCGCGACTGTCCGCTGAGCTTCCTTCTTCCTCCGCCAACGCTGGCTCGTCATCATTAAAGCTGGAGAGGAAATAAGCACTTATTATCAGATCAGGCTGGAGGCACGAATGTGATAATCTTTTCTTATTTTTTTCCCCCATATTGGTTTCTGCTGCTTCAATCATTTTTTTTTCTTCAAGTACCTGGGTGAACTTGTGTCGAAAGAGATGAGCGTGTCGGAGAGGGCGGCGAGCGTGTCAACATTGGAGCTGTGGAAATAGATGGAGAACAAACAGGACATTCCAGCTTTCAGTCACATCGTGTGTGAAAAGGACGCAAACACGCACAAAGAAAACCACATGAAGGCTCATTCAGCCGAGGAGTTATGATAAAGATTAATGCTATTATTGAAGAAAAATAAATAAATCTGGGCAGACATTATGTGGATGTTTGAGGCTTACTACCACGCTGTTACTAAGACTTTGCAGCAGGTGGAAGTAGTCAGATAATTTGCTTAAGCTAAAATGTATATTATCACATTATGACATACAAAGTTATTAGCAACTGAAGGTGTGAAATATATGTAGTCGTAAAAGCAACTAAAATATGAGTGGAAATCTGACCGTGGCTTTGGAAGCGGTTTTGGTGGGAGGGGTGAAGTAGGGGCAGGAGGAATCGGGGATGTCGAAACCGGGGCGAGGTCAACCAGAGGGGTGTCTTCAGGTTCTGGTTCTGTACAGACGGCTTGAACATACTCGGGGAGGAGCACAGGGAGAGGAGTGTCCACCTTGGTGCACCCTGGTTTCATGCCTTCGAATGGGTCTTTCACTGTCACAGACAGGACAGGAGGGGGGTCATCCTCATCCTCATCCTCGGGGGCGGCCTCCTCCTCCACCTTCGGTGCCACCGGCTCATTGGCAGCCGTCTCATTGGCAGCCGTCTCTACAGTGGTGCTGGCTCTGTGAACACACAGGTGATGAATGAATATCAGAAACAGCACTTGTTGCGCTGGAAATAGATAACTAGGCACAGGATTTACGTTTTCTGTGGTTCGGGCTCGGAGGCGACAGATGTGATGGGGACGGCGAGGGAGGGGGCAGGCGCCGGAGTCGCGGAGCTCTCATCATCATCGCTAATCTCCACCCTGCACATTTGTAGCCAAGCACACATGAACGCATTGACACACAGAGTAACATTTAACATTTTGTTTTAGACAAGGAGCATTTACCTTCTAGCTACAAATGCTGGGCTGGTGTTGACCGATGAGGCGTTCTCTTGAGATCTGAAGTGTTTAAAACAAACAAGTTTTCATAAACTCCTCCATAAATATCTAAAACATTTTTCATGTGACTGAAGAGGACAATTTCTCAATACGTAGTAAGCTTTTAAAAAAAACATGTCTCTCACTTCTACTCAATTCTGGGAATAGGCTGAGTGTTGAGATTAGCGTTGGGAGAGTGATATAAGACAGACGTACTCATATTTCTTAGCAGCAGAGAGCACATAAGACCGCTGCCTGCCTGCAGATTTCTTCAGAACATTGCTGGCTGCCTCCGTCCTGTGAAATGAGTCATTATGATGTTAATTTAAATCTCTTTCGCGGGGCATGCGAGTTCAAATTGGATGGCGCTCTACTGCGCGAAGGCGAGTCGCACCGTTTCTCCTGCTCCTCCGTGCTAAGCTGGTCGTCCTGGTTCTCTGGCGTGGGCTTCGTGGTGTAGGGGGCTCTAAGGAACAGACAAACACACACACACCTCATGGAAACACGTCTTCACTGAGCCGCCAGCGGTCAAATGGGGGTCTGATATGTGTGCTTACAGTTTCTTGTAGCTGCTCTCTGAGGGTTTTTTGGTGAATTGTGTCGATGTTTGACTGTATAAAAAAAAACAGGTGACATTAATGTGGGAATATCTCATCACTTTTTATTTCTGCTTATCCATATAAGAGGGGCCGTTACCTAACGCCGTTAGTTGTTGAGGATGAAGCAGGCTTGTCTAGTTTGGTGAAAATACCTCTGAAGGAATAACAAAAAATTGGAATGTAACCTTTGTTTCAATAACAAAAAAATCCCCATTTGGTGCCGTTTTTCATTGCTTACCTGATGATGAATCCTGACGATGGTGCTCTTAATTTAAAAAAGGAGAATCGTTATCAGCACAAGCATGTTTTGTGGGAGGTTTCCAAACCGACTGTGACATTAGAAACCTGCGTTTACCTTTCAGCATCGGTCTTGGTGGGAGACGGAGTGGATGCCGTTGGTGACGACGACCCCGGACTGGTCTCAACCGTGGCTCCGTTCACCCGTCTGGCCCTCACTTCTGCTAGCCTGCATGTTTTCACAGGGAACTTTGTGTTTTTTTGTGTGTCTATTCAAGTGAGTCATGGACGATACGGGACAGAACCCCCCATTTAACACACTCACCATGGCTTCTCTTTTTCCGCTTCAGTCTCAGCATCGATGCTGCGCTGCAACCAGCTGCCGTCTCCCTTCAGCTTGGCCCGCACTTTGGTGGTAAGGAACACGGCTTCCTTTTTCCCCTCTGAGACACCGACATGTGCAATGTTACATACCCACACACCATCTGAGAGATTACACACACTGAATAGTAATGACATCGTAATCACTGCGTGCTTGATAACGCGTGTTATTCAGTTCCCTTTGGCCCAACACATACAAATACACACACACACATACACACATACAAAATCAAGCATTTATTTTTTGTATTAAATCAAAGCGATGACAGAAGATCAGAAATGAGTCTCCGCCGGATGCATTCCACTTTTATTGGAGGAAACGCCTACTCACCTTTTGACATGCTTGCTCTGGAGGCTTCTATCTTCTTTGTTCCGTTCTCAACACGCTTCCTGCAATGAAAATAATAATAATAATAAAAATACATGAAAACCAGTGAGAATTTGCAGGAAATGTCAATTTATTATGACACAGCCTAAAAAAAAGTATCCTTCCCACACTCTGTTCCCACCCGATGAACATGTGCTCTGTGAGGCATTCCTCAGTCTCATCCTCCAGACATGCAGATGATCCTGTCCTACCACTTTCCAAAAAAAATACTGCCATTGCTTGAATACAAATGGACTCGCATACTTCCATATGTATATGAACATTTGTGTTTGGATACAAAATAATACTTGAACATTATAATTTATGGGGTTGGGTATATATTGGTACCTTTAACACACATCCAGATTAGTTGACCCCTCACTTATTTACAGTCAATAAACTCCTCGTTGGGAAAGCCACTTTCCCCAGGAAGTGGAGGAGCAAAGGGGAAAGAAATACTCCCTTATCTGAAAGTAGGCGCGGACTAGGCCTACAGCTTTATGCAAAACCGTGGAGCCATGTTCAGAATGCAAATACAACGTCGCCACAATATCTCTTGGGGATATTGTACTCAATGTTGGCGACAGAACAAATACACAGAGGGCTCAGTAAGGCATATTTATCCTGGGTTTAGCACATGGAAATGATTGATGAAGAGCAAAAGCGCTTAAGACAAGCGAGGAGCGGGACAGGCGAGTCCACTGACGAGCAATCAGGACAGGGAGACGCCCAGAAAAACGAGAGGGCAAACAGTGACAACCACCAGTTAACGCTTTAGACCCAACAGTTCAACGCTGCGTGATTGATCACTTTTTACGCTCTCTCATCTCACAGCTGCTGAATTACTGACGCTCTAAACGCAGACATACATCCAGATGTTTTGAAAGTGAGTAACACACCTGCCTTACCTGGTTTCACTTTAATATCCAGCAGAGAGAGAGAGACGTCCACCCGGTGAGTCGAGAGCGTGCGGCTGCTGTGTCCCTTTGGTGTGAGCGGAGGGGAAGTGTATCTGACAGGTGTCTCGGTCGCCCAGGTACGGGCGTGAGCACGAACAAGTCCAGCCAGTCAAGGAAGATAGATGCGGGGTGGAGCAGCGCGTGCGTGCGTGCCTACCCATGTGTGCGCGCGCGCGCGCCTAACAGGGGTTGCTAAGAACTCGTTTGTGTTTACTACACGCGCGCTTTGTTCGTGGTGAGTCGGCAAGTGCATACCTGTCGTACAGGTGAGTGAGAATCAGCGGCGAGGACGAGCGAGGCCACGGGAAGAGGCCGAGGCCGCGCGCCTCGCGGCGGCGTTTCCCGGGGGAACGCTCCTCTCGTGCTAACTGGGTGGAAAATGCTTAGCAGCACACGCGCAATTAAAATTAGATCACGCACGCACGCACGCACGCACGCACACACACACACAAACACACACCTGAGATAAACAGACGGGGTGGCCCACATGGCAACACACATCGAAACCAATCTCATTTGGAATGAATTGAATTTTAGATTTGAGATAATAAAGGAGTACTTTAATTTGTTTTTGTACAAAGAAAACAGAAAACTCCAGCTTGTAAATAAAATCGTATACACAATCAGTCTGGAAACAGTCGATTATCACTTTAATGATCACATATTATATGTTGGAGGGCAGACCAAGCCTCGTTATTTAGATGGGAGTGACTGAGTTTGTACAAATACAAGGGATGAAAAGAGATAAGACGACTTTACTGCAATTATTTCTTCAACAAATTGCAAGAAAAAGCACTTTGTGGGCTACTGACCACTGTGTGCACTCTTTGGAAACAACATGGAGACCGGCTGACCATTGCTAAGCAATCTCATGCATGCTGTGGATGTTTAGGAGCTCTTTTCAAATCAGAAAAGACTGAATAGATGTCGCAATCAGAGAGAGGGGGGGTGGGGGAAACTGGTGATCATACTGCCAAGTGTAAACACTGAAGTCTAATATCTCTTGATGTCTCTCCCGCTTTCCCCTGAACCACAAACCAGTCCGACAGCCTTGCCTGCTGACGCCGACTCTAGCAGTGAATCATTTGGGCGCAGAATTACAAGGAGAATGTTAAGTATCTGAAGTTAACCCACACATTGTTGTCACCACACCAACATACTGAATGGCAAAGATGTTTCAGCCAGATTAGGAAAAAATCTGTGTCGCAACTAAAGAATACATTTGGTCACCGTGAAAAGGAGGCTGGTATTTACAAGTACGGTTTCATAACCATGTCATCGTTAAAACAACATTGCCCGTCCCATTATTGTATTTGATGACAGTCCTTGAATAATAATTTAACACTTTGCAGTTATGCGTGACACAGGGATGAGGTACAGTACACCAGATACTCCAGTATCAGAGTGAAGGTGGGAAAGTGTTTGGAACAAGTGAAAAACGTGTGTGATTTATGACTATATGGAAATACGATACAGGAACAAATGTATAAGGAAACCCCATAAGTAAATGATCAATCACTGTAACTATTCCCTCGGTCCACCAAATGCTTTTTTTTTTTTAGCACATAATGAATGAAGACTGAACTTCTTGCATTGGAATCACATTAGGAACGGATCCTTTCACTGCCAGAAGGCACAGGAGGAGCAATTACAGCAACCAACTTGAAAAGGCCCCGCCTTCGCCCAATATCAGCTGGGATCAGCTCTGCCCCCACCCGTGACCCTGAATACAGGATAAGCGGGAGACGATGGATGAAACTTGAAAAAGGGTGAAACTACACTCTAAACTATGGGCAGGAATGTCCTGCTCGAGACGGCAGCCTCCACTCAGAGTGAGACTGCCCACCAGACTTTGTAACCTGGTGAAAAGGCCCGCATTGTAGTCGCCATTCCTATTCATCCTAAAGGTGTTGGATGGGGGGTGAGGTCAGGACTCTGCAGACCACTCAACTTCTTCCACACAAAGCCTAGAAAACCTTTTCTTTACGTATGTGGCGTCGTGCACAGAGGTGCTGTTCTGTTGTAAATTCAGTCATCTTTGTAAATGAATTATTTTCACTGGGAGAATCGTGGTTTAGTGGAATGTATTAAGGCATTGTGACATAAACAGCAGCATATCAATGTCAAAAAAAAGAACAATATTTGTTAGTCGTTGCAGTTTTCACAGTGTAAAGTCAGGTTATGTTGTCACGAACAAAGTGCTTTAAAACTTTGGATCGCCCCAGACTGCATTGTGTTGAGCAAAACCAGAATGGATTGCTGCCATCTGCTGGTGAAAAAGGGTACACACATGTTGAAAAGTCACAGAAATGCTACACAGTGTGGGGGTTTGGGAAAACCTTCCTCATTTTGAATTGTCCATTCACGGTGTCCCGATTGCCTTGTGAGTATAACTGCACAGCCTTTACATGTCTCGACAGATTTCACCTCAATTCTACCATCAGGCCCCTTGTCTGAGGTGAGGGTAGCTCTCCACGGTGCGTGCAATCCCGTCCTTCAGACCCACTACCGGTTTGTAGCCCATATCCTGCTTGGCTCGCTCACAGCTGTAGTAGTGGTAGGTTCCAGCCAGGGCCACTCTCATTGGTGTAAAGGTGGGTTTAAAGGCCACTAGGGGGCGCAGGATCAGGGCCACCAGCCAGAGGAGCAGAGCCAGGCCATACACAAGAGCGTAGGGGAGGTGGTAGCGTGGAGCAGCATATCCCAGACCCAACAGCACCTCAGACATGAAGTCCCAGAATTTAACCGGCTCGTCATTGGTGATGTGGTACGGCTGAAGGCGAAAGCACGACACACAAGAGAGTTCAGCATTCGTGTGATTTGATTTCACGGACAAAATCCTTGATTTGATTTGATTTCCACTCACTTTTCCACATATGGGGGACTCCGGTCTCAGATGTTCAGCAGCCAGGATGTGGCCATGAACTACATTCTCCACGAAGGTGAAATCCACCAGATTGTTCCCGTCACTGCAGTAAAACAAAGACAGAGTTACATCAAAGAAATGAACCAATAAGGATCTGAAAAACAAAGAGTTAAAGCAATTAATCATTCAGCGCATTGAGCCAATATCTCAATACTAATTTCATCTTTAAAGGTGGCAGCAGAGTAGTGGACTACTGCCTTCACAGGTGGTTTATAAATTAGTGAAATAAGTGACAAATATTTGTAGTTTTAACAATTTTACAGTAATAACTTCTTCTGCTACTAGATGAAACTTGTTGGACTGACATCAATGGTTACACCCCTATGATTTACCCAATGATGAACTTCATCTTGCCCCTACGAGCCGCATCCACTAGAATAGGAACCAGCTGCGGGTCTCGAGGACCAAAGATGCCATGAGGCCGGATGGCAACTGTGAGGAAACCCTTCTCCTTGTCACAAGCCTCGAGGACCAACTGAGAACACAAAGACGGCAGAACATAAGGGAAGTGGAGAAGACCTCAAAGGAAGTAAATTTAAGTTTTGAGGCAACAACATGAACTGGCCTACACAGGTGAAATCACTCTCCTACCTTTTCCTGCTCAATCTTGGTCTCTGTGTAATAGTCGATGGGCTTCTTGGCGTACGGCAGATCCTCCCTCCCATTCTTGACGTCCGTCCCTTCAAACACCACACTGGCGCTGCTCGTCAGGACCAGTTTCTGTCAAAAAGCAGAAATGTCAAGCATCCATCATGCCTGAAAAGGTAAATCGTGGGCCGCATAAACGAGAAGGGGGGGGGGGGGGGAAAGCCCAGCTGTCTTCTTGCCCGCTGCCTCACCTGTACTCCAGCCTCGAGGCAGGCCTGAATGACGGTGCGTGTGCCCTCGATGTTGACCCTCTCAAATAGCTTGCGGTCATCGCTGGCGGGGGCTGGGGAGGCGCAGTGAAAGACGAGGGACGCGTCCTTCACGGCTGGCAGCAGAGCCTGGAGGAGAATAGGAATATTGACATTTGATGAAAAAAAAAAATAGAAGTCTAACATGTCCAATGCAATGGATGCAATGCAGTATTTATACACATCTCCATTTCAAGATGCTGCTGCTTGTTTATTTGCATTGGACATTTGAACTACTGCTGAGTGTGTGCCCCTAATTGTGCACAAATAAAGTTTTTTTTAATTGAATTGAAAAGCTCCGAGGTCTTTCATGTCACTCGACTTTTTTCCAGGTTTTTTGGTTTAGTCAGGTCAAGTCTCGAGTCTCTGGTCCGACTCGACTCACCCTTTTGTCGCAGAGGTCTCCCTGGTGGAAGGCGACCCCGGGCAGCTCGTAGCTCTGGCGGATGTCAAACACGGACACGGAGTAGCCTCGCTCCAGCAGCTTCTCCACCAGGTGTCTTCCCAGGAAACCGGACCCCCCGATGACTGCACACCGTCGGTTGCTCTGCGAGACACGCAGGGAGCGAATATCAGAGAACATAAACATCGTGGGGGGGAAAAAGTCGACGCAGATTTGCAACGTGAAAAGAAAAAAACCCTTTGAACTCACCGGTCGGACGCGCGTGGCCATAATGAAGGTAAAGGGACCTACAGGTGAGTCTCACGCGGTGAAAATGTCTCCTTACGGGTGGAAAGGTGAGTAACAAAGAAAGTTACTAATCATATAAAACGCAAAGGCATAAATATGACAACTTTTAAGACCAGCAACGCGCAATACAGTGTTGTTTATCCGCATTGAGCGCGTGCAACTTACCACCACACGAACCCATGAACTGTCTCCGAGTCTGAATGAGCCGACTGAGAAGTGTGCTGTGATTGGTCGAGCCAAATCTCGGCCTAAAGTGGACATTTGAGACTGGCCAATGGCGTAGAAGGTACGTCAAAGAACGCCACAATTTAGACCAATCGTGGAGCAGAACCTGGTTCTATCCGCCTCCTAACTCGAAGGCCACGCCCACCTGATGTGCGTCAGTTCAACAAATACAGAGAGGAACTCGTTTTCCTCCAGTCGTCGACTCTTATGTTCTGACTTTTTGTTTTTGTTTTATTAATTTGTTTCCCTTGCATATTAGTAGAGCATAGCCTACATGGAAAAAAACAGAGACAGATAAACTAATGTAAATATGACTAATGTCAAATACTGGTTGATTTATGTTTTCAAAATAAATAGAAAAGCAAAAAACAAACAAAAAAACCGTGTAGGCTACAAAGTAAAAGAAACCGCAATAACAATAGAATTAAACTAGTGTTTGAGTATTTTAATTTATATTTCATTACATGTATCCTCTAAGATTTCATTGATATTTTGGATTTGTTAATTCTTCCTCTACATTGCTATCTTCTTTTCTAATGAAATAAGCTCTGATCTGAGGTCTGCTGTCACTAGATGGTGTATTGAGGAAATGTCACAGAAACACGGGCAAATGCACCATTTATGTTATTAAATATATATGACGATACATTTTGTTTCAGCAGTATCTATAAGACAGCTGATTTTGGTTCCTTGCGCCACGTGATCCTCAACAACCAATCATCGTATTGCCCGACTGGTGCGTTTGATTTCCACCCCCACGTGTGCCTGTCCGTATACTGCGTTCATCGCTGAATGGTCATAACTGAACTGGCTGATCTGCCGGCGCAAAAGGGTGAACAAATCAAACGCCCGGTGCTTCATGACGGCAGCTCCTGGACAACACAATCCGTGCGTGTTGTTTAGCTGGAAACGTTCATCTGCACATTTTAGCCGCCCTTCCTACGAAATAAATCGGATTTGAGCGATAAGACACTGGCATATAACCTCCAGGGTAATTAAACGGGTGATGCGAGCAGCTGCAGTATAAACCGTGTTATCATTTCATCCTCCCTCAATGATAGGGAGGCTTCATAGCCAAGAGGAAAACGTAGATTGCCTTATAGATCTGCAATTCCCTTTTGCCAATCAAATAAAGAGCAACTGATGGTGAGTAGCGATGCTTCTTCACTGTTACCTACATATTTGTTAGACAGGAGATGTGGACGTTTACATAATTCCTTCATAGGTCAGGGGAGATGCCACTTTCCCCACAGACACCTTCCTGACTCTGGTGTTATAGTGACTCTTGTCTCTCATTAAAATGTTTTTTTCCTCCCCCACCAGGCGACCATGGCCAAGAGACCATCCCTGCAGGGTCCTGTGCCACCTCCTCGCAAGAAGACGACCCCCAAACCAGAGCTGACCGAGGAGCAGAAGCAGGAGATCAGGGAGGCCTTTGAGCTGTTTGACACCGATGGATCCGGATACATCGACGTCAAGGAGCTCAAGGTAACAAAAGTGGCGGATCACAATAACACAAGGGGGAAAGGGAGGTTCTTTGTGTGTGCTTCACTCTCACACCTTTCTCCCACCGTTCCAGGTGGCAATGAGAGCTCTGGGCTTCGAACCAAAGAAAGAGGAGATCAAGAAGATGATCGGTGACGTGGATAAGGACGGCACAGGGAAAATCTCTTTCGCCGACTTCCTCTCCGTTATGACACAGAAAATGGTACATATCTGTCATGAAACATCCTATATATGTATTCCCAATCTTTCTGTAGCCTTAACAGCAGCCTCATTTACACTGGTATTGATTTTCATTAGCAGAACACAAACTGGCCACATTTCTAGCATTGTTTGATGCTCCTTACCTCCTGCAGAAGGGCAGCTTGTGGTAGAAACACACTCTCCATCCTTCTGATTTCAGGCCGAGAAGGACTCCAAAGAGGAGATCCTGAAAGCTTTCCGCCTGTTTGATGACGACGAGACGGGTAAGATCTCGTTTAAGAACCTGAAGAGAGTAGCCAAAGAGCTGGGGGAGAACCTCACAGATGAAGAGCTGCAGGTAAAGCACATTTGTTTGTGGAATAAAACAACATTTAAGATACACGGACACATTTCCAAGCCAAAGACCAGTTTTGAATTATGTCAACGCAACATTTGCTTATGAATGCCATCGGAGGAGCTCAATTCTTCTGTTGTGTGTCTCTGAAGGAGATGATAGACGAGGCCGACAGGGATGGAGACGGAGAGGTGAACCAGCAGGAGTTCCTGCGCATTATGAAGAAAACCTGCCTGTACTGAAGGAAGTGTGAGAGTTGGACTAGTGGCGGTTTCACATGTAATGCTGCTCATATCTAATTTCCCTTTTCCTTATTATTGTGTCGTGCCATTCACTCCCACGTATGAGTCAATCAAAAAGGTTTAAATGTCACGTACACTGAAAGAACGCTCCTTTGATTTTACATTATACTCTACACTACATTTGCCAAAACCAGGAAGAGAAAAACTCTCTTCCTTGTTTGGAATGCTGCATATTTTTTATGAAGAACACATTGATAATATTAACGATAACGTGTAGGTTATTTATTGTCAAGAACTTCTCAGTGCCTACGTCAATACGGTGACAAACGCAGTACATTCCAGTGCTTTGATTGATTAAACAGTGTTTGGCTTGCACCGGTCTCTCCGGTGTTTCATGTTTTGGCTCTTGGAAACCGCCGGTGATTAGGGAGCGCTGTTTCACCTCAGTGATTTGTGCCTGTGCCCCTTGAAACGGGAGACGCCACTATCTTTAACATATGATTGTGTACGTATTTTTCTCGCAGCATAGCGCATTTATCCTTCTGTTGTGTATAACTATATGATATACAAAATACTCTGTGTTCTTGGATGTTTTGTATGATACATAGTGATTTTAATGAGTAGATATTCAGCATATTAAGTGTTTACGGTACAAATTAAATATCTTGAAGCAGTCCTGTCTTTTTAGTTTTCATTCTAATAAGCATCCCTCATCGGTCCAGTAGCTGTCAGTGACTGGTTTTTAAATGTCTTTTTACACACCATTCGTTCTACCGCTGCTAATAAAAGGTTTACAGGAAGATGCTGCTGCCTTACCACAGCGTATTGACTCAGCTATCCAACCCTATCAATTCAAACAAATTCAAAACGTGATGCAATAAATGTGGAAAAGCAGCTGTGCTGAACAGGAAGATAGAGCTCTTCTCTTTCAGGCAGCAAGGGTAAAACTGTTTTCTACATAACAGCTTATCACGACTGATTTTGGTCGTTCCAGTGTGCGGCCTGTCGCATCCTTTGCTGCAGCTCCCGTGAGCGGTAGCCATAAACGAGAGGGATGAGCGACACCCCGAGGTTGTAGACGATGGTGGTTGCTATATCAACAGCATCGGTGTGCAGGTAGTCAGGGGTCAGGTAGCTGTTCATGACCACGGGGACAGAAAAGAGGACGGTCTGCGCCGCCTGGAGGGTCAGGGTCACGCAGGCTCTCTTGGTGCAGAGTCCCGCGCGGATGTCCCAGCAGAGCAGGCAGAAGCATCCCAGGATGGTCAGATAGCAGAGAGGCAGCAGCACGGCAGCTCCCACTGTGCAGTAAAGCACCAGAGCCGACGTGGCCGACAGGCACGGCGTGAGGACGAGAGGTCGGCAGCGGCGAAGCGTGAAATGGACCTGCACGGTGTTGAGGCTGATACCCAGAGCCACACCGCTGAGCACGGCTGATAGCGTCCATATGACCGCGACAGTCACTCTCCTCCTTTGAGGACACATCAAGAATTCATATCGCAGGGGCCACTTGATGGCTACAAAGCGGTCCACGGCCAGAGCAGTGCTCAGGAAGAGGTCCACCTGCACAAAGAAGTAGTGTAGATGCTGGTTTTTGTGGTTTTGTAATATGAGTCAGAGCTAGACAGAGTGGAGCATGAATTCAGGTCACATACATGTCAATCAAAGTGATTTTAAAGAGGTCACCACAAATTACAATGCTGTGCTTTGGTCTTACCCGTTCTCTCCCTTGAATAATTCACACAACATTCTGCACAGAAACTATAAATCCTCACTGGAGATTTGATCCACTAATAATATGGATTACGCAAGAAAACTAAAACTAAAAAATGTCTAATTCTAAGTGGATGCACATTATTATAACTACACAATAACTTAAGGGATAGGTCACCACAGATATGCCTCCTATCTAAACTGGCTGTGAAGAGTCCTTCCTAATTTAAAATTCAGCTCAAAGCTAAAATAATATTGTATCTTCTATAACGTTACTCTATTTTTAGTACACTATTCTATCTTTTTTGTTACTACTGTTTCTCTCCACTGGCGCTCAGCATGGAAGCCCACAAAAGAGGGAATTTGCATTTTGTAGATTACAAACCACAACAGGCAAATCCTAATCATCGTGCGTGGAGACCTGAGTAATGCCAATGGATGTCCCGAAGACCAGGAAGTCAACATAGCTCAGTGTGATTCAAACAAATATGGATCGCTTAAATATAATCAACTTTATACAAACCAATGAGAAGGCCTGTATAGCAGAACTGAAGACCAGACACTGCATCATAGGTATACCTTCTCTGGATCTTAAGAGAATGGCTTTGATTGTCCAGAGGAACTGCTGAAATGGTAAATGTGATCATTTAGTTCACGGGGCGTAATATCATCCTCATCTCGGTTGTTAAAAGAAACACTGCGTAGACGTACCTGGAGGTTGTCGGACAAGAGGAGGTGAAAGAGGAGCAGGAAGCGAGTGTGACTGAGGAGGGACGGGGAGCGTGTGATGACCAGGAGTAAAGGGACGCTGAGTACGGTGTTCAAGGTGCAGCTCACACACATGCTGACCATCTTCACCAGGTAGAAGACGGTGGAGTTGATCTGCGTCTGGGCTTCTAGCGAGGTCACGTTGCAGTGGCCCTCCATGACATCAAGCTCCCTCTGATTCCAGATGAAATAAAAAACATTAGTAAAATCATTCATAAATCGTTTCAAATGACAAAAAAAAGATGTAGTACACTCACCCTCAGCGTGCGGCACACATGATCACAAGACAATTTGGTTCTGATGGCTGTGTCACACGTGTCAGATCTCAGGCCTAAAACCTCCTCCCGCGTGGTCCGTGATGAGTCAACAGCTCGTGTTTGTTATCAGGATTATATTTGCTTATTTAGACAAAAGTGGGGACAATAGTAATACATCTGTACAGAACTGTACTCTACCGGTCAATATTTGCAGCAGCAGAGGTAGTCATGGTAACGCAATCCTCTCTCACCCACGCACATAACCATATTTCCGTAGCATATTTAGAAAGATGGTTTTAAAACTGGACACCCTTTATTTAAAAGTAATTCTGTAACAGAGTTTAGCAGAACACGTTACGACGTAAATATATAAGAATGTAAGTGTGTTCAAGCAAATTATATTAGTATGAACCGTGTAAAACCAAGGGACTAACGGGATTCATAATATTATACATCGCAAAAGCTTTTCTGTGCCAAAAAAATAAACAATTGAAGTAACTGAACATGGAATGTCAAAAAATGTGTCAAATTACCATATAATGTACAGTCACATATTTCATCTTTATTAATAATGTTCACATTAGGAAGGTAAAACCAGTCAAATGCATGGATGTAATGACACGTTCACACCGTACTTTATAAAAACACACACATCGATAATCACAAATACATAAATGACAAAAAACATAAAAATAGATTGAATATTAACAATCACAGCTGCTCACTAATAGTAGACCAACTGACTGAGGTATTTGAGAATTTAACCAGGTTGTGCAGCTCGGCCCGTGGCTGCAGGTACATGGACCATCAACGTCTCAGCTTTGACTTAGTTTAGTCTTGGAGGCAAAATCGGCACTGAGTTTACGCATCACTTCCCCGTGACTTTGTCCTGAAAGCTCCTGTCGTACTGTCCCATAATTCTCTTTGACATAGTTGGCAAAAGGTGTTGGAGCACGCGCCTTTGCCGACGTCAGTAAGACCAGTTGTCCTTTGCAGAGGGCGCACGCGAACTTCTGCGTGTCCAATGACTTGGAATGACGCCCGATCCTGTGAAGAGTTATGGTAAAGAGTTTTATTACCCAGTGGTCATTAGCACAGTGTGACAGCAAGGTGAATAAAGAATAATACAAATAAGAAACATTTCATTTTGAGTCAATCTGAGATGAGTAAGACGTACGTATTCTTGCAGCGGGTGCACTGGTACTGGAATTTGTACTTGATGTCATAACTGTGGCAACGAGTGACCATGGGCAGCTCAGGATGGGCCAGTGTGGACTTGCGAGCGTACAGCTTCCAGAAGTTTCCGTGGCCGTCCCTTACACCGTTAATCAGCCAGGTGGCAGCGTGACACATCTCATGAATCAGCGTGTCCCTCAGGCGATCTACGAGGGTGGAACAACGACATAAACGGACATGAAGGTTTTACTATGTATGATGTCACATGTTTACATTCAGGGACTCTCAAGCAGACACTTTATGACTTTGGTCCATCTGGCTTACTAGAGCTTGCTTACCGGCGGAATCACAGACTTTCTCTGACAGTTCGATGCGGGCGTAGCGGCTCCCTCCGCCTCGCTCCTGCCCCGTGATACAGTAACCGGCGGTTTTACGCATCTTCTTGTTCCAAGTTACCGACATGTCGGCGGGGAGCTAGAAGTCAGACAAGGAAAAAGAATATATACTATGTTAACAAATCAATTAAACAATGTCAAATATGTAAACATTATATATTTCAGTTCCTCACCTTACTGTCAAACACACTGGTATTGTATAGCCGGTAAAGTCTGCTGGTGAGTTCTTCCTTGTTCTGCTTAAAGTTGCGGCCATAGCTGGAATCAGGGTTTGATAAAGACTGCAAGAAGCACCCGGGGGTTTTACACAACGCTACCCTAGAGGGGGAAAAAAACAGGGTAAACTAAAGACAAATGTCTGTGTATGAGTGTCGTTCTAGTCAGTACAGAAAAACTGCTCAAAAGATGTACCTGCTAGTGGGGCCGTGTCTGGGCTCCGTCTGACTGATGGTGGGCTTGAAGATGGAGGACTTCCCAGGTGTCTTCAGACTCCGAGGTGCTTCCTCGAATGATTTAGAGGCTGGTGTTGAGAGTCCCTTGACAGGAGGAACTGACACAGGAGGCCTCTTATTGGACTCTAAATGTAAGAACACACAATAGTACCCAGCCTCGCAACAAACGAAAGCTAAAGCTTGCTGAATTATTAAAAAATCCAAATAAAACGGTTACCGTTGGTGCTCTTCGGGGAGAATGAAGTACCAGTGATCTTGTTTTTGATTTTCAGTCTGTCCAGCAGAGATGTGAACTCCTCCTCAGAACTGTCCGAGTCGTTCAGCGTAGACGGTGCTGAAAGAGTGCGCTTTGGAGAAGCCAGTGATGTTGAAGTTTTGTGGGAAAGAAAAGAATAAGGAGAAGGGATGGCAGGGGGAGGCAGCAATGGCGAATTGTCCTCTTCATCACGCCGCAAAGCATTATTCTTGTCAGCCTTTGGCGGGGGCTTGGGTTTTGAGTGACGAGTCCTCCAAGTGCTCTTGACCACAACATTATCGTTATCGTCGTCGTCACTGTCGCTAACGAAGACTGGGGAGTCACACATAGACAGCGGTCTCCTCAGTGGATGCTTCGCTGCTGGAGTATTGCTCTTCTTCGGCACTGCAGAGATCAAAAAACATCATCGTTATACCATAAAATGTATGTTGCCTTTCTTTGAAATGTAATAGAACACACATACTGATTGACAAAGTTACCTTTAAAATATGATTTCGTCTTAATAAAGTCATCATCGGATGAGAGGTCGTCCACAATGAAGTTTTTGAGGCTTCAGAATAAAAAAATAAATAAAAATTAAATGCATTTTTCCAAAAAATTTCAGGACTTTCAATACAATTTCAATACTCACCTATCCTCACTCCCACTCTCTGATACTTTCTTAGATTTGACATTCGGGGTTTTCACCTTGTGCAGAACTTCAAGTAAAATGAGAATAAAGGGGAGAAAAATTAAACAGACAATATAAACATTTTAGTATTGGACTCATTGACTGTCTGGTTACAGACACAGAGAAACCACGGAGAAACTTGCCACTTACATTTCTCAAAACAGTCGTCGTCATCAGAGCTCACCACAACAACGTTTGAACTGAAAAAGAGAAAAAGCGGTTTAAAACATAAAACTACCATGATGAAAACTTTGAGAGAAGTGAGAGGAAAAGAATGAAACCAGAAACAACACAAAGATGTTTTCTATGCACTGCATTTTCATACCGGTCATTCTTTGCAACACTACGTGGTTTCAGGGTCGGAGGTTTAGCTTTCGGTGTCGCCCTTCCTACAAGAACTAAAGAATAATAAGGTCAAAAACACATTAGTGGATTTGCAAACAGAGTCATACAATTCAGCAATATAAACTCATGCATTTTAACTCACATTGTTCAAAGTCATCATCACTGGACTCAATCAGAGACTTGTTTCTGTAAGTGCTGCTCTTAGGGTGTTGGTTCTCCTTCTCTGGATCATCTTCACTGTCAGAGGAAGTGATCGATCGATCCACAGATCGATGCCCGCTTGTGGCAGCATGTCGAGTTTTGCCAATTGAGCTCATCAGCTAGAAACAATGGAGACAGATGGATCAGGATTATAACTTAAATATGCACGATGTTAAAACAATTAGTTGAATTCAGTTACTTTTGATACATGTTTTATTCGACTAAGAGTCCAAAATCCAGATATGCTCTGCTTGTGATATGTGAAAAATATAGAAAGTTTGCTAGAAATACTAAAAATGAATCCATTCTCAAAATAGTTGCAGATTGTTTAGCTGTCAACTAACTGCAACAAATTGCTAAATTAAAATATATGTTTGAGAACTGATCTTTCTCCCAGTAACAATAAGTAAGTGTGCAAAACATACCTTTTCCTCTGCTGTGTCCAGTGCTCCCTCGCCAACCCAGCCCATCTTCTTAGCAACTCTTTCAAATAGTTTGAGGTTGTCATCATTCATGGTTTCCTGTGCGGTAACGTCACACAAACCAAAACGACAGTCATTTAACATTTAAAGCCCAACGCTAACGTCAAACATACGATTTGCAACATAAGAAACTGCCATTAAGCCTACAAACAACGTGAACTGGTGGCTAAAATACATTCGTTTTGTTTAACCAGCTCACTTTTCACTTAACAAAATGAATCGATTAACAAACACAGCAAGAACGGTTAGCGTTACCGTTAGCAGCTTGCTAGCTTGTTTGGACTCGCGCTAACTGCTGCATCAACCTCCCATAGAATATTATTATTACGGTATTTATTATTGGTAAAATAACATTTAATTCACCTGAAATGTGATTACCAAACACGCTCCTGCTGTCGTAAACAAAAGAGGCAGTGGCGACAGAGGTACACGACGGCAAATTCAAATCTCGTGCGCCATTACACCGGAAATTGTCAAGAAGCACTTCGACCAATCGGAGCGGGGTTCAAATGAGTCGGTGACGTCATATCCACGGCCAGCAACAATCGCCTTGTTGAGGGGTTTTTAATACGGAAACGTTCCGTGTATATCGATAGTTTTTACGCTTAAAGAACAACCAAAGAAACATAAATACTATTTGTTTCTTTTTCGTTTAACTGCGTGCATCAAAAACGGAAACGCAAACAACGAATGTAAAAAAATATTAGCAAAAAAAAAAAAAAAAAAAGAATTAGCCAATCAGAGGCAGATAAGGGCGGTCATGACTGTCCCATCAAATATAAAAGGAACACAAATGCTGCCTTCAAGTGCCAGTCGGAAGATCCTACTTCCATTTGTTATGGACAGAACGATAAATAACATTGCCTTATATAGTTAAATATACATAGATTACATATTAAAATTATATACACAAACAATTATACTTGTTACACTGTTAAAGAATTACGTACCAGACATTATGGAATCTGTTCTCTTCTCCGTCACGTTGAAAGGCTCTGGTCATCCCAACTCAGGAAATTGGACATCAAATAATAATAATAATAGAATAATAAAATAATATAATTCTATGTGTGTGCCGGCGTTCTTGAGCCTGGAGGTTTACTCGGGGCATGTGCCTTTTTCTATCCATTAATCGTTTGAGGAATGAGGTGTAGCATGTGAACATTGGATGTAGCATGTGAGCATTTTTTTTTTTATTATTTAAACTTTTTTTAAATGTTTTATTAAAACATACATATGAAATAAAACAAGAAATAACACAGCAAGTGAACAGAACTGGGCAGAGACAAATGGTTTGTGTGTGGTTTAATTAAACGTAATGCAATACATCATTTAAATAAAACAATGGGTAGGAATGACGTACGAGGTGTGTGGACTGTAGATGAGTGGAAGGAAGTTGAATGTTGCTATGGGTTACTGTTGGGAGGTGGGATTTTTAAGGATGTGGTGTTTGTTTTGGAGGATTGTGGAGGGGATTAACCGTTTCATTGCTGGGTTGGGGATGGCTCTACGGATGCAGTGGGGTGAGGTATCTTTTTTAATTGTTCTGAATCCAGACATGCTGTGGATGTAGATGACACTTATGTACTGTAGGAGTCTGCATGCCATTTTTATTGGTCCGTTTCTGGATGATTTGTAGTCTGTTGAGTTGGTGTTGTGAGGCTGGAGCTACATTTTCAAAAATTAACCATAGTAAAGTGAATTTTGCATAATATGGGCCACAGAAGATAGCCCCAGATCACATTGATGTGAAGCGGCAGTGCTAACCACTACATCACCAAAAGATTAATTGTTATTGTACACAATCGCAATGCACATAAAAACATCTAAATCTATTTGGATAACTATCAATTTGTCATTTACTCTAGATTGCAGTCACATCGCAATCCTCTGCTAGCAGTCTAAACAATTTAAAGGTTTTTATTGTTTCTACCGACAACTGGATCAAGTCAAATACAGTAGAGTTTTGCCATCTCTTTATTTTTTTAATTATATTTAGAACCTTGTGGCATCATTGACAGCATACAGTTAACGGACAATACAAAAAAAAAAAGCTTAGAAAATACTTACCTAGGCCATTCCTGGTATGAGCGATTAAAAAACAATTTGTGAACAGCTCTGACATCTAAACTTAAATTCAGGCCCTTTCCAAAGAATTGAAGCTCCTTTAACCACTTTTGTTCAATCATCTTTACAAGCATAGTGTGACATCAAACTGGACAAAAGCCACTGAACAGATTCCTTGCTCGACAACAAAATTAATAAAAATTGGCATTTCGTCAGGGAAGAAGTCTTGATCCAGACCACATTCCTCAAAGCTTGCACATCTACTCATTGCAGTAATGTAATAACAGTTTAAGACAAACTAAAGAGACGTCGCAATCTAAGTTTGACAACTGCATGTTACAGCTGATGAAACTTAAGAGTTACAAGTTCAATGGTGCAACATTGTCCTTTTTAAAACACAACACTCTTAATCCATTTATAAATAGATCAACAAGTAATGACGTCCACAAGCTGCAGCTAGTCCTGTACACACACTCACTCACACACACACAACCACACACTATCAGGAAAAAAAAAAAATAATAATCCACTGATCCAAGTACAGAAGGGTAAGCAGGGCAGTCACAATCCTCTCATGCTCATCAAATATACTTTGTTTTAGGACAAGAGTCTCAGACGAGGTGCCCGAAAGTCTCAGGCAGAATCTGGCTCAGGAGATGCAGGTGTGATGAAACAACGGATGTGATGGGGGGGAAAATGTGTACATCTGTAGGCTCTTTACAAATAAGAGTCCCATTAATAGTAGATGAAAGCAATGGAGAAAAATCATTCAGGGATTGGGCTGGACAGGACACTGACCAATTTCAAGCAAGAGTGCTGATAATGGCTATTAAAAAAAAGAAAAAGGTGGCGGGGACGGTTGGTCATGACAGGGATGTGAGGGGAAAAAAGATATCGGCGTGCTTCCAGTTCAGGCATTTTCACTGCTCTCTACTGAATGGATTTTGACCAGGGGCTCTGGCTTTTTGCCGTTGCTATAGTGCTCCCACATCTGCAGGTAGAGCCTCTCCAAGTCAATCGTGTACTGCTTTGTATTGAAGAGAGGGCTGCAGATTCGCTGCTTCCAAACACGTGCTCTGACCATCTTCAGGCTGAAGGAGACAAAAAGATAATGGTCAGACTTCAGACTACAAGACTTTTTTTTTTTTTTTTTTAGTTAGATAAAAACTCTACTTACTACTCCATGTCAGAGCCCATTTTGACTGCTATGTCCTCATAATCCTGACGACTGTGGGCTATCAGCTCAGGGCAGCCCAGACAGTTGAGTTGTGAGGCAGCCACACGGGAGGCAAGGGTCTCACCTTTGAAAAGAGGTTTTACAATTAAGCAATTAAGCCTTCACTTGAAATGTGTTCTGCATATAATAGTTATCTTCTAAATCAGACATTTGAAATCAATAAGCAACCAACGGTTTTATGTCCGTCTCTTGATAAGTTTCTTTACCTGGCATGGTGACCATGGGTGTCCCAGCCCAGAGAACATCCATGCCTGTAGTGTGACCATTGCACAGAGGAGTGTCGAGGCACACATCAGCCAGCTGGCCCCTCCTCACATGCTCCTCCTTGGGTGCCACAGGAGAGAAGATGATGCGAGATCCGGGCAGACCCATGTTCTGAGCGTACTGCTGGATGTTGGGCTCACCAACAGCAGGGAAGCGAAGAAGCCACAACACACTGTTGGGCACACGCTTCAGGATCTGCAAGGAAAGGGGAGTTTTAAAAGGAGAACACAAAGGAACACTAAAAGCAGTTATCAAAAAGTCCATCTAACTTACGTTGGCCCACATCTGAAGAGTAGGAGGGTCTATCTTGTACAGCTGATTGAAGTTGCAGTAGACAATGGAGTCCTCTGGGAGGCCGTATTGGGAGCGGGTTGTCACAACGATTGTGCGTGGCACCTCCTCCCCAGTGGCAGCTTTGTTGTTGATCTAAAGTGGGGGAACAAAAGAGTATTGCTTACAAGTGGAGTGACCTTAATGCTTTAATCAAGTGTGACAGGTTTCGGCCATTTGCAGGGCTTGACATTAGAGATTACAACCTCATCTGCTGAAAAGATCTGGAAAAGCAGCAGGCGGACTCATCAAGATTTGCATTAACATGGATTTCCAAGTTAGACATACCTGTGTGGTGGCCAGGCCATTGCTGACTGTGAAGCCATTGATTGTGACCTGGATTTGGCCTTGGTTGATCATGTTGATGATTGCTTCAGCCGCTGTGTTCATGGGGATTACGGGCATGGACAGGGCTCCATTTGTCTCCCCAGCTGCTTCCTGGTTATTGTCACACTTCATCTGATCACAGAGAACAGTTTCAATTTAAATGCTTTATGGTCCAAAACAAAATCATTCAGCAATAAATGTTTGACTGAATAGTTGATATTTAAATTATACATTTTATTTTTAGCCAAGAAAATGCAAATAGGCAGATATTGGCCAATATTCTTTCATGAACATAACCCAAGGTTAGACATGAAAATGTGATTTATTGTTTTGTTTTGCTCTGAGAACTTTATTTAAAGTGATTCATGACGTGAACAAAAAAGTCAGTAAATGCCATCTAGAGCTCCAAAACTAGAGTGCACCATTACGTTCACTGGTTTGTCAATTAAAAAAAAACAATTTGGTTCTTCATGAAATTCTCTTAACTCACCTTGATCACTTTCACATCTGGCAGACTGTCCAAGTAGGCCTTCAGATCAATACCATTGAGAACAATGCGGTTGTCGAAGATGTGTCCATTAGATTTGAAGTCAATCACAGCTTTTTTCTGTGGGCAAAAAAAAAAAAAAAACAAACGTTACAAACACCCCGATTAGTGTTATGACCTCGTAGGGGAGAACACTTGAGTTTGTTGCTATTGTTACTTTTTGAACAAGACACTAAGCTCACAGAACCAAACAGCAGAAATGGAAGATGGACAAACCTTGAGGTGAGGAAACATGTTGGCGTGGTCTCCGATAAAGAAAGTGTGGGGCATGTAGGCCAGTTTCTCTGAATACTGCTCAGCTACTTCGAAAGGTGATGTCTCCTTGTCGGAGATGATGTAGTCCATGAATGGAGCCCCACTGGTTCCAGGGTAACCCAGCCACATAGTCTGTTGAGATTAATATAGGTGAAGATACATTATTTGAACAGGTGATGTTAATCCTCAATAAATTACTCCGTGTCAATCAGAAATCAAACGTAGTGCTCACCTGAACGGGGGCGGGGCGGAGGGCAAACAGCTCATTCCGGGCTCCCTTGGTGTATCCGTTCATGTTAACCAGGATGTGGATTCCATCCTGGTGAATACGATCAGCTGCTTTGCCATTGCAAGGAATCTGCGGGAGAGAGAAACCAGTTTCAGTCAAATTGTTTTGTCTTTGACATTACATATGATAACCAACCAGTTAAAAATTAACATCTGAGTTGAATAGGCACTTAGTAAATATACGATTACTGATTAAGAAGCAACTTCGGGCCATAACCGTTACCTGTGAGAGGTCTGTGAAATGATGAGCCTCTGCTACCACTTTCACACGGAAGTTGGTACTATCATCAGGGCTGAGTGCATAGCAGAACACCTTGAGAAGAAGGGGAAAAAAGTTAATGAAAACTCATCATTTACCGACCACACGTTATGTAAACTAGTACGATCGACTTTGTAAATTCTAATATATAAATTACAATAAAGATCACCAACCTCAAATTTCTCAGGATTGTGCATTCCAGGAATGGACTGCATCAGGTGGGAAGTAGGGTGGTTGCCAAAGTCAGAGCTGACGTAGCCGACACGCAGACGCCCACCGCTAGCCTTCAGGTCCTTCGGATGCTCAAAAGCAGGTTTGTGCAGTGCATTGATCTGTGTAATTAACAGTATAATAATATAACAACAGCAAGGCAGCCATTTCTATGTCGATTAGGTTACACACACCGTAACAACAACCACCAATTAATCTAAAATCAAGTCAAACCATAAACCACACCCCCATCCCAGCAAGCAACCCATTTATCACCACCTCTTCTCTACAAAGTTAAATACATCCTCTATCTTGCCCATCCCTTACCTTCCCCATATCCCTGCAGACAGCCACTGCCATCACCAGCCACCTTCCACCCCCCCCCCCCCCAAAAAAATGAATGAAAGTTTACTTGCTTTTATCAGTGCGTGTACCTTGTCCAGGCAAAGGTTTCCATGGCGTTCAGCAATGGCCTTGCGGAAGCCATGAGAGAGTGGATAAAGCATGCTGTGGTGTGGGTGCACTGAAGGCAAGCGGTTCTTATCCAGCTGGTCAGCCACAATGCTCACAAGCTTCTTCATCCGCTCATCATAATCTGTCCAGTCACACACAATCTGGAAGAGTGACGGGAATAAGACATGTTAGAAAATCTACTTCTAATTCAACAGGAGGAACAAAAAAAAATGTATACACTGATAATATTTGACATCTGCATATACAAACCTGCAGACAATGTGCCAAGTTGCAGTAAGCATCAGGGAAGTCTGGCTTGAGTTTCAAGGCTGTGCGGTAAGAAGCAATGGCCTCTGGGATGTTTCCAGAATCCTAATAGTCAACAGAAACATTAGAATACAAAATCAAAATGAATTAAGGTACATTACACCAAAAATAAACAGGTAGTAATATATGCCAAACGTTCATTATCAGTCCCCTAAATCCTACATTTATATTTTTAACTTATATGAAACCATTAGTCGGTATACAATTACTGTCCAATTCCAACTGTTTATAGATGTGTATTATATAATATGAGTGTTATTGATAAAATTACAGCAATTTCATTGCAGTGTAAAAAAAGGGCAATTGATAAAGTTAAAATTAAGAATAATTCCTACCTTGTGGATAGATGCCAAATTGCTGTGAGCGTCAGCAAAGGCAGGGTTGATCTGGATGGCACGGGTGTAGCATTGCAGCGCTCCCTGCACATCTTGCATTTCCTTCAGCGTGTTGCCCATGTTTGAGTAGGCATCAGCAAACGTAGGGCTGATTCTAAAACCAAACAGGAAATCTGCTTTAAACCCTTGTATAACACAAATACTCAGATTTGTTAAGTTATGTCTTGTAAATCAACTGAGGTAGAATTTTTTACGACCATTTACTTAGAATTGACTGCACATGGAAAAATGATTCCCCCAGGCTAAACTGTACAGAACATGGAGATTGTATGCCAACTTAAAGACTTACGGTTTTGTTTTAACTTTTGCAGAATAATATTACATAATCCAAGTCAGCAGGTATCTGTAGCACATATTTACAAACCTGATTGCCTCTTTGTAGTGCATGAGTGCCTCCTGGAGTTTCCCCTGCTGCTGCAGGACACTGGCAAGGTTAGAGTGAGCTGCTGCAAACTCTGGGAACACCTGATGAAAAACAAAAAAAAGGGTTACCAAGAAGAACAGTATGACAAACAAGCCATGCTCATATTTACAACAAACATAATGGTCTTGTTATACAGACCTACTGATAACAGAAAATATCAGTCAACTCTTAACTAACCTCTAGCGCTTTCCTATAGAGCTGAACAGCCTCCTCAATGTTGCCCTGCTCACGCTTGATATTGGCCAAATTGTTAAGAGAGTCTGCATGGGTTGGACACAATCGCAAGGCTGTGTTGTAGCACTCTTCTGCTTCAGACACCTGTGAAAGACATCAGCATTTTAAAATTTTAACTCAAATTTAACTTTTCAAAATGTCGGCATCTCAGATCGTCTTGACAGGACTCACAAAGTTCTGCCTTACATTGCCTTTCTCCTTCAGGGCATTTGCCAAATTGCAGTATGCATCTGGGAAGTGGGGCTGCAATTCAATAGCACGCCGGTAGGTGTCAATAGCCAGGTCAATGAGGCCTTGCTCGTAGTAGACACAGGCCAGGTTTCCATGGACAACCGCGTGGTTAGGGCTCAGACTGAGGGCTCTCAGGTATCCAGCCACAGCTCTGGAAACACAAGATAAATCGGAGGTCTCAACTTTTTAAATAACTTCTCACAGTGTATTTGAAATTTGAGCACATTTCTTTGCTGGAAATAAAACCACGGTTTCAGCCATGACCGTGACGGCAGTGCTGTAGGTGCAATAAATCTGTGCTACCAAAATAATGGTATGAGAATAACAGCCACAGGATCAACGCAGACAATGACGTAATGGAATTGACAAAGATCTCGACTCCTTTGAAATTCCACAGAAGGAATGTAGGGCAGGGTGCTGCTGCCAAGAGATTAGACATCAAAGTGTTAAGGGAGTATCATACGGGCTGCAATACCATGATTTAGACTCACCTGTCAAAGATGCGGGCTTCCTTCAACACGTTTCCTAAATTGATGTATGCATCAAGAAAATTTGGGTCCAGCGTGACTGCCTAAAAATGGAAACCAAGCTTAAAAACGTGGAACAAGAATATAGTCCATAAAGTGGTGGGATTTAATTTTAGGGCCAATTACCTTTTCAAAATGGTGTATGGCCAGCCATATCTCTCCTTGAGCATTGAACACACAGCCCAGGTTGCTCCAAGCCACTGCAAAGTTGGGCTGAGTCTCAATGGCTTTCAGGTAACACGCCTTGAATGGGTTTACAATGAAAAACCATAGGAAAGGAGGAGAAGAGGTAGAATGGGGGGGTATAGTGTGTAGAGGGGAGGACAGGGGATTGTAAAATAAAAACAAAAAGAAGATTGAGAATAAAAGTAAGAAAAAAACAAAAGGGGCAGAGAAAGCAAAATTAGTGACTACTCTCCATCATGGCAAAAAGTGAGTCTACAGCATGGGCTTGCATGCGCAAAAGTCTGCCGCGCTAAGCTGCATTGCTTTTTCCTACGCTGCGCGGATCCAACCAACACCTACACGCATGCCCCCATCCTTCAGTTATGACCACGTTCTCACCAAGTGCAGTGGTCCCCACATGAGGTATCATCTGTTGCCCTCTAATAATAAATGCTGGTTAGTTACAACCCAAAGTACTAAATATTATATTCAGAGGTAAAAATTTCATGTGGGCTTATTTCACAACCTGGGATGCAGGACATTTCGTGCAAGTGATAGTCCCTGTAATGCATGCGCAACAAACGCCAACGCGTGGTGCCTGTCTATTGCCACCACAATGCCCCATATAACGCCATTTGATTGACCTTGCGCCTGGCAAAGGTCATCATTTCGCTGCTGCGCTTGCTGAATGGCCAGGTAAGACAGCTGCAGACCAACAACCCCTGGCACAACACCTGAAACACCAGACTGGCAAACACTCAGCGCCCATTAAGTATCTCAGAATAAGGGGACAATTGAGGACTCAAACAGTGGTAACACTGGGATGTTAAAGGGGGGGATTTGGAATTAAACAGCCAATAAACATTAAGCCATTTTTCATTAAATTAGTGAATGAAAGTGTTTTTTAAAAAGGCAATTTTGTCTGAGATTTCGGGGCATTTCGGAGCGAGGCTGGTTGCAAGTGGGGAGAGGTCAGCAACCAACAGGCCAAGGCAGTGAGGGGGTGTGGGTCGCATGCTTGCGCTTCCCGCCGTTTTGGTTTCTTGGAGGATATCGCTGCGCAGCCCCTGCGCTACTGTAGACTCACAGCGCACTACCTGCATCATCAGAACGCTGCAACTCCAAATAAAGAAGGAAAAACAAAACAAAATAGGAAAAATAAACAACATGTAAGAGTTAGAGGGTTCTTACTTGTTTTTCACGATTATTGCTTCCAAATCCTAGTTTCTTTTTACTCAATACAGAATAGGTTTATTAGTATAGCATATTGTAAGAAATGCTTACTGTACTTTGTTTGGCAACTATTTGTTTCTTTTGCTCTTCAAAGGAAGCCACAAGACAGAGGAGCATGAAGTGAGGTGGTTTTTCTTTTGTTGTCAGTTACAAACCCGTTACCATATTTTTGGACTTTGTCAGAGTGGTGGCCGCAGCTGGCTGGAAGAAGAGGAGAGGACTGAGGCTGCCCTAGTGTTCCTTTCCGCCAGGCACCTACGCAGGAATAGTGTCACCCACCTGAAACCTTCTAAATAACAATATCAGTTGTGGAAAAACCAAAAGAGACAAAATCAGAAAACAAGATCGTTAGTAAAAGTCTTCAAACAATACATTTTAAAAAAAAATATGGAAATAAAACAGGTTCTTCCAAAACACAACAAACAAAACAGACTATACTTAGGTTTTTATTCATGCAATGACTGTTTCATTTCAAAGAAAAACAAAATGCATGATTTTGGATAACTGGGAGGGAAGAAAGGCTTTGATATGTTCACATTATCAGTAGAATATAGGTTAAGGTCAGGTTTCCAGCTGACCATCAAATCATTTTTCATGTCAAACTACAGGAGGGCAGTTACTGGCTTGATCTTGGCCAAATGAACTGATCCCATCTCTTTGGGAATAGTATTACATATTTGAAATATTTTTAAATCTTTGATTTCTTTATCCTGGCCTGCTTTCTTGAATCCTGGCCAATGGGTAGGGAGAAAAGTCTGTGGTGTAATTATTGGTATCTAGAAGCCTCCAAAGCTCTGAAATAAAGAAGTCATCGCTGTTGCTGCGCGTTCCTGTCTTTCTAACCCAGCATCTGACGCAGGTGGTGGAGTAGATTTTGAGCTGTCTGCCTGACAACCCTTGAGACACATGAGATTTTCATTGATTTCATCACCGCACACAGTTTAACATAATTTTCAGCAGTGGATATCAGAAGAGATAGCCAGCTAGGAACAAATTTCATTTTCAACCAATGCATTGTGTGCATGAAAAGCTCAGTTGGGGTGTACTTGAGCACTGTGGGGCACAGCTGGAGGGTCAGGAAGGCAGCTCTAAGCGCGCACACTCCACCAATCCTTAGCAAGCGCGCAGGGGGTGGAGCGACAGAGCAGAGGAGCTTGTGACTCCCTGGTGCTCCTCCCCACTCCTTTACCCCCCTCAAGCACGAGGTAAGATGGCCTGTAACCACTGAGACAACTCCACATCCCCAGATTTGACCCAACCCAGGGAGCCCTGTTATATAGACAGAAGTCTTAAAAATGACAAAGGGAAGTGTAAGTCACACTGGCAGCAAGTTTGCTGAAAACAACATGAGACCAAAATCTCATCATTGGGGACTTGATTGACCATATTGGAGTCTAGTGGTTAGGTTAGAAACCATCTTACCTTTTGCACTGCAAAATAAACTAGCTTCTCATCAGTTCATGTATTCTTCAAAGACCGAGCCAGCATTTTCCCTCCAAATTCTTTATGAAAATGCATGGGCCGAGGTTCAGTAATTACAAATCAAATGTTTAGATTTAAAAAC
This sequence comes from Eutrigla gurnardus, assembly GCF_963514095.1. Taxonomy (NCBI): domain Eukaryota; kingdom Metazoa; phylum Chordata; class Actinopteri; order Perciformes; family Triglidae; genus Eutrigla; species Eutrigla gurnardus. Next base: position 24,820,966 of record NC_139919.1, on the reverse strand, counting down.
TCCAGCCTTTCTTCCTGAAAGGGGAGGGGCTGACCGCTGGTAAACGGTCGGGGTAAAACAAAGGACATTGGGACTAAAAGTGATACAGGACGGGGACAAATGTAATAAACATACTATTCTGAAAAACAAAAATAGATTAAGCTGATTAAAAAGTAATACTATGTACTATGATTATATATAAATATCTATATATTTTTAACATTTATTTAAAAAACAAATAAATAACTCCCCCAAAAATAAAAACGTATTGCCTCATACGGAGGTTGACCAATTGCAGTCCAATACATTCAAAGGTTTTAAGTAATTTCGGAGTAAGAAATTTACTAGAATTGAGAAATGGCTACCTTGTCCTGTCCTTTAATTGAGGGGGTTGAAGGGAAATGACTCAATTTGACTTAAAGATGTCAAAGGGGAGAAAGGAATAATATCTATGGCCTTTTAGATGGGTGGGGGCAGATACTAAAAACAAAAATGTATGTACAAAAAAAAAAATAAAAGAAAAAGAAACCAAACAAAACATGTATAGAAATGGCAATACGCTGCAACATACCTTGGCCTCTTCCAAACGCCCAAGGGCTTTAAGCAAGTTGCCCAAGTCACTACGGACACAATAAAGATCCTGGGAGGGGGGAAGAAACATTTTAATTTTAGTAAAACAATAAACAGCAGATCAATGTGAGTCCAAATAGGTTTGCCTCATAAGCAAATAAGAGTTTGCTGTCAATTTACAGCTTAACATCCCATAAAAGTCTTTGCTGTCCTCCAGTGGTTTTCACCTTCCAAACTCCAGGACTAGAGTCACTGCACTCAGTCAGTGTTATCATTGTAGTCCACACCGAAAACGTGTCTTAATCAATATTTTTAAAATAAATGCATGTTTTAAAAATATATATATTTTGTCCTTGACTGCTGATTACACTCATAAAATCGCCTGCCAGATACTTTAGGAATTCCAATTAATAAGCATTTGTTGGGAAAACGGATGATTTCAAAGCTGCAGCACGCTTAGCTCTCCCCGCTCAGAACACACTGGACTTCTGCCGAGTGACCACCGGCAGAAGTCCAGGGTAAGCATGTGTTGAGGCCAAAAACAGGCGAAGGCGACAGCTGGCAAAAGTCTGCACCACTTTGCCAGTGTGGTCCGAGTCTGTGAGCAGGGAGAGCTCCGTGTACTGCAGCATGAAGAAAGACCAGGCGCTATTCATTTGCATATAAACTCCAACAGTGCCCACGCTGCAGTGACACAGAGGCACTCTGTTATGACAATTTAGCATTTTCACTCTGTGTGCTGCATTATGCAATTATATAGTTTTGAGTTTTGTCATAATAAACTAACATTTTCAATTAAAACTATTTGGGGGAGGAAGATTACTCATTTCAATTATTGACTTATTGGTAAAAAAGTTGAGATTAATCAATAAGAAAGGAGTTGAATGCTGCAGCCCTATCAGGAACATTGTGGCATCGCTGTTGAGTGTAGTTACAGGTCTAACAAACACATTTTTGACCACACCCAATCACACCTACAAGTGACAGGTGTGATCAGAGGTGAAACAGGCTTGAGACAACCAAATAGAGCAAATAAACACTACTCTTTAAGGATTTCAACAAACGACATCACTTACAGGGTTGTACTGTAATGCAGACACATAAGCTTGCACTGCTCCCTCCATGTCTCCTGCGGCGACCAGAGCAGCTGCCAAGTTGATGTATCCATCAATAAAATCAGGTTTCAGTCTCAGAGCGTGGCGATAATGCTCTATGGCCTCCTGCAGTTGCCCACGCTCCTTATACACGTTCCCCAGGTTGGAGTAGGCCTCGGCCAACATTGGGTTCTGTTTGATGGCCAAGGTGCTGAAGTGAGCAGACCTGTAGGACCAGAATGAGTACAGAAAGGTCACAACATTGGAGGGAGTAGCAGGCAGTGTTTGCTTGACTCCTCGTGCAGTGGCAGCAAGGTGCAAGTGGTGAAAAGGAGAAACTTGTTTTAAGGCATATGGGTGTATAAATAATTAAACAGCGCATCAACATGAATAGCCTTAAAATGTTGAAATTATTAATACATTAGAAACAATAACACAGTTCACCAAATTCCATTCCTACAAAATATTTGAGTGGCCATAGTGCAAAGTAATTATTACAACATCAATTTATAATTTCAGATTTGTCTACACATTTTCTGTCTGGTGTTATTTAATGCTTTATTTGACAGTAGTACGACAACACACTAAATTAAAAGTAGTTCTGAGTATACTGTCGGCATTCTGCACTGCAAATTAAACAAGAACAAAGCTTAAACCTGTAACTCGAAAGAACCGAGACCTTCACCATGGTACCTGCGAAGCAAGGGTATAGCCACCACCGAAATTGTGTTAGAATCATGAGAGGAAAGAGTGAGACCATAGGATTTCCAGAAGACAGATCAATTACTGCATTTGAAACCCCAGCTGAGTGCACTGAAAGTCAAAGACGACCCATTATGCTCTGTGACTTCCACGCCACATGATCAGTGAGCGGCGAGTCGGCCCTCCCACACCTCACCTGTCAAGTCTTCGGCACTGGAAGTGGATGGAAGACAGGAGTAGCAGCACGCCTGTGTTATCAGGCTCCTGTCTCCATAGCTGCATGCAGTGGCGCTCAGCTGCCTCAAAGTCCCCTGACTGATACTCCCGGTGCGCGAGCTCAGCCAACCCTTGGAAGGAAAGCATACGTTTTGTCGGTTCTGGAGCACCAACACATCCCAAGGAGGGGGAGGGGGGAAACAACATGTTAGAGGTGATGAAGAAATTAAAAGCAGACAAATGAAAACCAAAAATATAGAGATGATGCTAATACTGATAATCAAAAAACAATTATCTGATCAATGAAGCTAATTATAGTCTTATGACAATGTATGGTTGTCTTAAAATTACAGTGCTCATAACTCCAGAAGACTGCTGATTGCTTTCATTAGCCCAATACCCATTAACTGGTAACTGGTTAATTGTCAAGCAACAATAAAAATAATAAAAAAAAACACACAATTTGATTTGACAGAAGTGGCACTTTTACTTTGGCGCTCAAGTGACTCAGTGAGCATTGCCACTTAATTTCAAAGTGCTATATCCATCCATTTTTAATGTTTTATGTTGTAAATGTATTTTTTATGCTGGTTTTGCTGAAGTTTGTCACGCTTGATCAGGTTAGAGGTGTAGCTTTAAAATAACAGCTGATCCAGCCACCCATCTTTATGAGGTGATGTTCATCAATACCAACAACAAATGTTGGACAGAAGAGTCGATAAGACGGAGCATCGATTCTGAATTGAGAAGTTTTCAATGTTTATTTGTCTGCTTTCAATCTGGTTCCTTAATTTGCTCCGAGAGCAACACAGCTGGACATGCGCACACACACAGATCACACTCAGTCTGAATAGCTGAATTGGTTAACATGAAATAAATAAAATTAACCTACAGATACATAATGCATTCTGTGGTTAACCAATTTACAGTTAACCTTCAACATTGCTGGTTTTACACCATTCTGCTTTGGGCTTTAAAGGCAGCTTGAAGGCAGAAGGGATAAGGAGTCGGGCTGCAGTTTGTTTTTAACTCATCTCAGTGATTGGCACCTCTGGGTGATGCCATTGACAGTGAGTTATGCATATTGGATGTGTTCCCATTTCCTACAGATTAATGTCAACACACCACCCTCACATTTATCTTTTGCTGTTGAAGCCGCATGTAGGTTTTCCAGCTCTTGTGTTTTAATTTCAGCTAGCCATAGAGTAACTAACTTACACGCCAATTGGCAGAAAGCGCAAAGGGATGTGCATAAATAAAATGGTGGTCAATTATGTAATCAAAGATGGATAAGGTAAAACTGAAGAAAAAAACAGTAGCAAAACACAATTTGGCAACAAAATCAATGCATGAGATGAAAAAAACACAGGGATGGGGTGATATACTGGCAGAAATTCATAAGTCCTGGTAACACTTTGGTTTTCACATTAAAAATAAGCTAGACATTAAAGCCATCACTTACATTTTAAATACCAAACAGTCTTAAAATGGCAGATATGCATGATTGTAAATGTTATCCTATACATTTTTTAATGCTTTTTACCATCAGCCATCTTGTCTTGTACACAGTATTACTGATTTGCATTATTAAAGTTATGATATTTGTGTCTTTCACATGATATTTTCATTCAGTCAGTCCATTTCAGATGCACCTACAGTCACTTGAGGTCAAAATATTCAGGGTGTGGCATTAATCAACACGCAACAGACATCGTTATAAGCGAAACCTAGGGTAGGTCTGGGTTTAGGTCCATTATAACCGGTGTGCTCACTGGTGCCTTAATGCCAGAGCACGCACTAACATCGCAGTAGATCAGGTTCATCCATCCATACACGACCATTACGTAACAAAGCTTGAATGTAGGATGGGTAGTTTCAATTACATTAAGCACCGAGTCATAATGCAACAATCAACAGTCGCACGATATATTGTCATGGACCACATTCAGATATGAGCCCCAATGATCACATTTAGGATCAAATCGAGAGCGGTTTTAACAGGGATGAATACACGTCGTTAACCTTGGGCATCTACGCCACGCAGGGCCCTCGTTGTCTCGGTGGCCATGGCGAGTAACGTTAACTCTGAAGCGTTTAACACGGTTTCAGAACTAAAGAAGGTGACTGTTTTAGCAGAGGAGGCCATTTTTCTTTCTGGTCACTCAGTGGGCAACGAAATACAACGACACCATGATCTCGTTCGGGCTAACATGTTAGCCAACATACGTTAGCTACAACATGAACCGTCTAGAACCGTCACGGACACAATACATTTACGTGGATTGTTAACCGTTTTACGTCAATATAAAGTGCACACCTTTGTCTATAGTCGGTAAATTGACACACGTAAATCATTATGAAGATCCATTACAACATGCTACCAGTTAGCTATGCTAACTTTCGTTAGCATACCGGTAACGTTACGCCGATACTAAAGCAATAATATGCAAATGCTACCATGTTCGGTTTACTTATATGACACGAAAAGGTTGCATTGGCATTGTTATAGCGATTGTAATACACGTTACTACAACTTGCGAGCCACTCAACATAGCTTCGTCTTCCCATGCAGCAACGTTACTTGCCATCCAGCTAACGTTAGCGAAACAAAAATCAACCAACCTGTGCTGTCAGCCACGTTTCCCACTGAGGTCGCCATCTCCTCAGTCTTCGTGTCTTTCACGGTAGTCGTCAATGTGTCCTCTTGTGGTTTACCGTTTGTGAGAAATGTGTCACGACGTGTAGTCGTCTTTGTCGGTTGCGACCAGCAAACACGTTGCCAGGCTAAGTAACGTTAGCTACCCTAATCTTTGATTTTTCCTACTCCCGCTCGGCGCTTAACTAAGATCTTGCATTGGTCCGTGTATAATAGCTAGCTATTAATTAATCACCTAACCTCGATAACAATCCTTAACAGCTAACCTTTTTATTGGCCTTAAATGCGCTCATGCTATATGGCTCAAGCTGATTTCGCCTCACAACAAAGCTGCTATGGATCATAAAATGGCGAAATGGGTGGAACTCCTTTTTTGAGAGAAACTAGATCCACACATCGCCATTACGCGGGAAACCCGACTATACGACTGTAATGTATGTCATATTAGCAAAATTATAATTAATGACACGCGCGCTTGAAGTATCGATTGCCAATCGTGCGTTATACGTTTCGTTCCGGAAAACATTAGATTAGAAAACGATATCGCGCGGAAGAACACATTGGTGCAGCGAGGCGGAGTGCAAGTGATATCGGAGTGTTCTAGAAAAAGGCAGCATCAGCACGTTAAAATATTCATGGCGTAAGTTTCTTAATCGATTATGGCATTACGTCTTAATATATCTGACATGCTAAAGATGGCAGTCTATATAAGGTCACAGATCTAAGCAATAATAGGGTAAGCAATGCAACAGAGTACCAAATATAGAGAAGGCTAAACATCTCCTAGTGTTTCATCAACCATGCATTTATTTATCCAGAGACAAATTATTCAATTAAAACATAATTACATAAATGTAAGGTAATGCAATGACTTAATTCGTGTTCTTTGGTGTAACAGAGTGTGCTATTCCAGTTTACAAGAACATATCTTTCAGGTCAAACCAACACAATTCAAGCCTTTTGCAAAATAACCCTACTTTTTGTTACTGTTTTGTTGATCTTTAAAAGAGTATATCTGTAGCTTGGCCAGGTATACAGTAGGCTATATCCTGGATAATTCAGCTGTGTGTGTGCTTGTGTGCAGATGGTATGCAAGTTTTATAATCACCAACAGAGGGCAACCTCTGTAAATAAAAGAAAGATTTCCGGAGCCCTGCAAAGTGGCTTTGGACATGATTTCGCCTTTGATTTAGTTTGTGCAGGTCCCATATACATTTGTAGTTGGCAATAGAATTCCCATGGGTTTGTTTTACTATGGTCTTTGTATTCAACTATTAAATAGTTATTGCACATTTCACTCCACTGAATGAGCCCATTCTTCTTTATTTAATATAACCTATAGGCATTTTGGATTATGTCACGTATTTATTGCAAACCTAAATTATAGGTGACACTTGCAATTTCTTTGTATTATTTTATTTTATGTTATTAATGAATTTATCTCAATTTATTCCCACATATGCACATGTATCTCTTCAATTACTTCATGTTTATCACATGTCAGTTTTAGAAATGTGGCCTGTGAAGTGATGGTCATCAACATGCCATTCTGCCCCGAAGATGTTGAAAAGGGGGCTACTGGTTGCTGAACCCCAGCGTTTCCCATAGTCCCTCTATGGGAAAGGAGTTGACATCATTGCCCATGTTGGCTTTGCTCTGTGTGCTCAAAGCATGCATAGGGTGCAGGGTTTGTGTACTCTTCCACGCGTTGCTCTCGTTTGCTCTCGCTCTTCACACTGCTTAGCGGGGTCACTTGTGCACAGAATGATGTCATGGGCACACTGTGTGTCTATGGCAATTGCATCTGACATGCTTTATCTTTGTGCAGGCTACTAGGAAGGCGGTCAGGGTGAACGCATCTTCTCCTGCCTAAAGGGACGTTGACAGCTCCCCACAACAGACCCTGCTTTCACACAAGCTATTTTAGGAAACACGTGAGAGCAAGGGGTTCACTCACTCACAGGTCAATTTGGCTATTATTAAAATCTCCGCATAGCCCGGAGTTATGGGGAGTTTGTTGTGTGCTGTTTAATTGGCAGGGGCCAGAATATAATCTGCTAGCAAATGAGTGGCCTAAATTATTTCAGCCCATTTGTTTGAGGAGAAGATCCCGTGCAAGCTGATGACCCATATTCTTTGAAGCATGTCGGTATGCTCTCCTAGATTCTTGAATAGGGTTCCTTTTGGGATACGGATGGAATTATTTGTTCATTCGTGAGATATTTTCCTCCATTCCATGACTCATAAGTGAAAGCAGCTCATGTATTACAGCGCAAGAGCTCATAGAAACACATTTAACTGCAATGAGGGATTTTTTTTCTTTTCTTGCTTGCACACATCTGGAGTAGCCGTCATGGATTTCAGAGTCTCAACCAGTCCCCACCTACAGTGTCATTCCAGCTGATTAATGAGTCCTCTTGACTTTATGATGATGTCCAGAGGTCCTATAACTCAGATTTGATGCTTCAGCCCTACAGGGATGCTAAAAACAAGTATTTATGTCATTTTTCTGGATAAAATTAGACACAACCTTCAAGAAGGAGATGAATTTCTCTGCTGATGATAACTGACCCAAAATGCACCTAAAAGAGAGAACATTTAGAAGCTGTACTGCAGCTGCTTGGCTTGCATGTCCTGAAAGGGCCAAAAGATGGAATATGTACTTTCTGAGGCTGTCAGCTGCCTTCATACAGAACTCAGTGATGGGAAAAAATAAATAATGGCTGCACTTCTGAGAGTGCTCATAAATGGTAAAGGAGAAGCAGCTTTAGATTAAATCAGCGGCAGAGAAGTAGACGGCCGCCATGTCTGCATGAGTACAACACTTTATTACTTTGCCAGATAGCCGGCAGCAATGCACATATTTGTCACTCGAAGCTTCCCCTCGGTGAGACAGACAGACCATAGGCATTTCCTCCGGAGCATCTTTGTTGTAGCACCAGCATGCCTACTGTGACCATTAACACACTAACACAGTGAGACAAAAAAGTCACTTTCACATCTGTGAAGCATTAAAATCTTTGTGATTTAGGGTATACTAGTCATAGTTTAGTCATGAAATAACCGAAGTGTGCTAATAATAACCGCACTTTGTGGAAAACAGACAAATATTAGACTTCTAGCTGCCAGCCGGGTTAATCATCAGGTACTAGCAGTTTGATTCACGCTCCTGGCTTTTATTTAAGGCATTTGTCAGATGCCGACTGATGTTTTATAGCCACACATTTTGTGGTTGTCTGAGCAACACAACTATGTAGAAAAATGCACTGCCGTAAAATGTTTGTTTCTGTTTGAAGTTGCGCTCGACACCCATCTCTCTGGCGGTTTATTGCTTCAAAGTTACTCAGCGCAGGTGGAAAAAAAACACACACAGGTAGTCTCTGTTTTAAGTTAACTTTCACACTAATCTCTGCCATGTGGGGGAAAACGCAAATTGGCAGAGATCATCGTTGGTCATCATTCAGGGCACATAACAAGGTTTAACCCTGTCTGTTTCTCTGTCAGAGAGCAGTAACAGGACAGGTCAGGGCTGGTGTTTGCATGAAGGTGTCAGGGCCTGCCTGGTGCCTCCTTTAAATCTCTGCATTCATCACCTGTCATCCCTCTGACTCCCTGACCCCTCTCATTTCACCCGGCCTGCTCCTCTTCTCCTTTGTCCCCCCCCCCCTTTTCCTCCTCTCCCTGCGAGGCAGAGAGGCTGGCAGCGTCTCGGACCTGGTGACACCTCTCATGACAGCAGCTGTCAGTCTCTGCTATCAATTACACTGGCTGACTGACACTCTCTCCAACCCCTGATTGTGGCTTTTAATCACCCTCTGGGAATATATAGCAGTTCTCTCCTAATCAACACGCTAATGCAGACCCCCATTTTTTCCCAAGACTTCCACCTACTGCTCCAGGAGTGTCAAAAACTTCACATTTCTTCTAGGATGTCACTGGTTACGCTGCAGTGCCTTTTAATAGTGAATGTGTGACTCCTTCCAAGGGTTTAGACTTTAAATCTCCCATGTAAAAAAGTCTCCTCGGATGGAAAACTCCACTGATCCAGGCTTTGCCAGATCTCATTTAGATCCACCTGAGGGGGCATCGAGTGGCGTGCAATCCCAGAGACGGGATGTCTGGGGTGGGGAAGGATTATAGGAGACTCCCCCTGGCTGGGGTCCTTGACTATCTGAGAGGCTGTCCTGTTTTGCTTATGTGGATGTGTGTTGTGCAGCTGATTGTCTGATGTGGTTTGAACCAGTGTGCAGCTTTAGATCAGACAGTTTGAGACTAGCAGAATCAATCACATATTTTTTAAATCACTCGTCTTTCATTTCACAACTTTCACACTCTTTGATTGTTGCCGTTAGATCACTCTGTCTGCATTTGTGTCCCGTCTTCAGTTAATTTGAACTCATTATTTTAAATATTAGTCATTTATTTGATATCAGTTTAGCCAACCAAGCTTCTCCACTTCATAACAGGCTCTGTGACTTCCCTCCCCCCCGTTCCCACTGTAAACAGCCTACTTGTTGTGGCCTATCCCCATGTTTGTTTAAAATCAAATGGAGGTGGAAACGTACATGAAAAACACAGATAAGCTGTCAGAGGTGAACCCATAATTACCTACTGTACATGCACAATAAACACTGTGATTTCAGGTTGTTTGCTCCGAGGGCCTGGCGTACTCACACAGCCCGATTCAAACAAGACAACCATGCGGCTGTATGTGATGGTCCTGTCGAGATAAATGGGGCCGGTCCTTCACCTGGCAGTTTCTGCATCTTTTTGGTTTCACTCGGCATCATTCAAATGACTTTCCTCTACAGTGACATTTACAGCACGATTGACCCGTGGCCAGCCTTGAGCAAATAAGACGTGTGTGTCGTGGCCCATTCTCACGCCGAAGTCATCCACTTTGTCAAACCTTTTATCCAGAAAAATGGATCATCCATCACTAACCCCACTCCCCTGCTCTAGCCCCTTTCCTCCCACCGGTTGCGTAATAGGCCGTACCTTGTGAGTCAGCCATGAGGGGGAACATTTTGTTCGGAAATAAGGTCACGGCCTGAGAGTAGAAATCAGCCTCGCACCAGGATCAGGGCACAATACGCCAGTGTTCACCCTAAAACCAAAGGTCTCCATTTGTCACCTTTGTGTAAGCTGCTAAGTAAGACCCCCATGTGTTTGAACCGTACGTATCACACCTGCTGGCTTTTCTAAGGCGACAGTTCATACTTCATGACCAACTTTACTACGGCCCTCCACTGTGTGTGAGAACTTTTCCCCCCTCTGTCTTATTGATGCCGTTCCAAGTTATGTAACTGCACACTATGCCACAATAAAGGATTAGACCAACTTTGAGGAGATAAGCTTCGTAATAATAATAAGCAGGAGCAGCACAGTGCCGGTGTTCTGAACTCTGAAGTGTTTATGTTTAATCTATAATCTCATTCGCCGTCATCAGTCGCAGAGCCGAGTCATACTTGCTCGGTAAAGCGGTGAGTCTTCTTGTCATTTGGCTCAGTTTGTTTACCCATCTCCCACGTTCTGATTCACAATTTCATCTCGTACGGTAATTGTACAATTATTTTTTCATGCGGTTTTAGCTCCAACCTCAGCCTCGGTCTTTTCCCACCCTGTTCTTTTCCTCTCTATGTATCCTGTTTATATGACACACACACACACACACACACACACACTTATAGAACTATTGCGGAAAGCAGGACTCGTTTCAAGATACAATACACACTTGATTTGAATGTGTGTATGAAGGAAAGGTTTTGACAACATTTTGTAAATATTGTCACTAATCCAACTTTGCTTCAGGGCTGCGTCTTTCCATATTCCAGCCCGGATCTTAAAGCGATTGCCAGGATGTTTTTTTTTTTATTTAAAAATGTGCATGTATAATACTTTATGCATGAGCAAAGAGTGTACATGTGCAATCATGTCTGGCCAGCGTGTGTTTATTCTGCGTGCATGTATCTGTGTGTACATAGCATAGGTCGGAAACGGGTTGGACCGCGGCGGCTGTGGAAGGAACAGGGAAGGAGTCCGGAGGAAAAGGCGTAACTGCTGGCCTGTCGACCGTGCCATGCCCTTACCACAGGGTGCAATAAAACACCCTCGAGACAATTTCTCACTCATATACACACTCACGCACGTACATAAACAGGGTGACCATAATAACAAAGTAGAAAGTTGACCAAGTTTGTAGGTGCCCGTGACCTCCTCTCTGAGTGATGGATGTGTGGTTTTACTGTAGAAATGCAAACTAGGCAGACGAAGTGGATAATTGGAGTAAAACTACAAATCTGTGTGCTGCTTCAATCACGAGAACACTTTTACTTTGATCACCTCAAATTTTACACTGAACACACCCTGTTCTCGCTTGTAAATGGACCTGTTAGGTATGTGCAGTGGTTATATCATTATCTATTCTACTCAGTTTACACACCCTAAGTCTAATTATAATGTACATGATGTAACAAACCAAAAGAACCGTTGAAAGCTTTATCGTTGACTTTTAAAGATTACCATGAATCTGGATGACTGAGAATCTTCACGGACAAACCAAAAGAATATTTAGTAGTCACCCACAAGCATGAAATAAATAAATACATTGATCTTATGAGATTTATCTTTATTTTGAAAGTGCATATTATTCTTACATTAGTCCTCTAGGTTAAAAGAGTAGGAGGAGGTGTGGGAGAGCCTTCAGCAAAGAGAGCCAAGGGTAGTGAAATCTACTGTCTAATATTACTGTACGAGCAAGGCAAGCGTTTCTTTTTCTCACATCCAGGGAGAGATAGTATTATGAAATGTCACAATATAAGTGAATAATTCCCCCGTTTATCTGCGAGCTAGTCAGTTTCAGGGGATGACATCCTCTCTTTTTCCTGTGCTATCTCTTGCGAAACAATGACAGGAATCGTGTGACTTTTTGTCTTGCTGAATGGAAAGTGAAAACAAAAGCAATGTAACTCAAGGTCATCACAAAGATTCACTATGAAGCAGTATAACTGATGAGAAGTGTGCTTCTACTTAACGCTGCGGATGTTGCACTAAAATCGTACCTCCCTGGTAAGCAGCTCCGTACTCCAAAATGCTCTTTAACCTTCTCTCCACAGCTTTGGGTCCCTCCCTCGAGCCAGGCCCCCCGGGAGACGGGACCGACGAGGGGGAAACATGGGGCTGAAAGGTCAGGGGTTGCTGAGGCAGAAACAAGGGTCAGCCAGGGAGTGGATAGGGTGGTGACCTTTGACATCACAGCCAAAGAGTTGCAGACTCCAAGTCTTGAACCACCAGTCATGTTAAAAGGATTCATTATATGTTTGCATTTCTAGTTATAACAAGTTATACGAGCGCCGGTTGAACCTGTGGAGGAGGCTGATTTGTCACGTGTGATGTTCTGTTGGCTGCATCGTGGCATAAAGGCCATCAACCATCAATTTTTTGTAGGTATAGCACATAATTGATGATGGCTTAGTCTGAACACAAAAAAAAACTTTCTTCATTCTGGAATTGACACGCCCTAATGAAATGCTGCCATTTATTTTTAATGTTGCTAATTACATATGTGCTTTTCATATAGCCTATCTAATCATTATGTTTTCATTCAAAACATAGGGTGGCTGACGCTCAGCATTACAGTAATTTAGCAACTGACCAGGCGCCCTGATATTGGAAAAATAAAGCAATAATAAAAAATAATGTACTCATGTTGTTTTCTTGTGCCAAGACACTTCATTACGTTGTTACTGTTACATGGGAACTAACCACCAAAAATAAGGTTAGGTTGTGTTTAATTAAGTCATGACAAATAGTTTACATAATCATGAAGATATACAGTATGCTCCAGCCTGTGTACTCAACAGGCAAGTCCTATTCCTACCCCGAGGCAGCTATTTCCTTTCCATATTTTTGTATTTTCTCATGAGGAACAAGCATTTCACTGAATACATGTGTGTCATGATAATATGAGGTAAATTAGGTGTGATGGGTTAGCTCCTACATGTGGAATTGTAATGGTAGCTACTATTTTGGCTAATGTAGCCGGTTGGGGATTCATCAATTTACTTCCACAATGTGAGACGCAGGCAGCATGTTGTTGTTGGACCAGATGGCTGCCGGTTGAGGCTTTGAAGGCTCAGAAGTGGGAGAGAGCTGGTGAGCGGAAGTGCATGTACGGTAAGAAATGGATATTTGGCTCAGAGCTCTGACTCAACTACAAGTGAGCGTGTTTGTTCCAGATAAGGGCCGTTATTTTTCTGCAGAAAATAAGAGAAAAACACAACCATGTGAAGGATGTTGGCTGTTCCAACGACTCTAGATGGGAACATAATATATCAACAGCAGTGTGAAAAGGGCCGATAACAAATGTTAAAGTCGCTTTGAAGTGTGACAATTTTCTGGCCAAAACAAAATACACTTAGCTGAAGAACAATGGAGACTGTGACAGCGCTGCTGTTTGCTACAGTTTGGTTGACTGACTGCCTTTCTAACCCCTTCAGAGTGAGATGGGAACAAAAAGCATACGGATGCAGAGAACAGATATTAGAATACAGACTGGAGTTGACAAAGCTCTAGTCATGATGCTTTAGGCCAATAGGGTTTCAAACAGCCACAATTAAGACTTGCAATCATCAGTTTTGGACATTTTTGTGAGAAACTATTTTATTTATAAATGTATAATATAATTGATTACATGCTTGACTATGACTTGGCAGTCGTCTTATTTTTCTAGTTTTACTTTGTGTAAAGCGATGATATTATGATGCCAGCTGTCGCTTTTGTTGTTATGTTTCTGTTATTATGATTGTTAAATGGAGGGACAAAATTTGCGGTGACATAACCCGCGTAATTCTGACATCCCAATGGCTTATAGTGGGCGCAGGCCTGTTTTTTTTGGCATGGTCTTGGTTTGGGGTCAAATCCCCTTTTGTGTGGTACACAAAGCTGAAAGCCACGAGCTCATAATTAACATTGCTTGGCAAAGACCTGCCCAGTGCACCTGGGGAAATGGGAGTGGGAAATGGACATCCGGATGAATGGTTATATGGGAGCCGTATAAATGTAAGGGACATTGCAAATTGCTTGTTTGTATATTTGTAGTCTTTTACATACTTAAGATAAATACATTCAATGGCTCGTCCAGTCAGAAATGGTCGTGTTCGGTTATTTGTTATCTGCCAGATCAACACCAATACCACTGCTCTGCATGGTAGACTTTATCATTGCTGTCAGCTATAATAAGTACCCTCAGCTTATCTGCTTTTTTTATGGGAGCACTATGTTATTACGGCCCGTAGAACACTGTGGACACACAATTTGTGGTCCTTCCCTGTTTTTATACTCATATCAAGCACCTGGTGGGAAAGAGGCTAAGAATTAACGTTGAGGCTGACTCATGTCATTACAATTCCTCAACGATGCCTCTCCTCTATACATATTACTTTGATGAGTAAAAAACAAACATGGCATACGGTACAGAGAGGAGGGGGGGGGGGATCTCTGTTGTGAGATCTGTGGTTATTGAGTGGGAGTACAAAGGATCCATTTCAACATGCTAAAGCGGCTTTGGAGTTAAGGCCTCACACAGCCCTTCAAAGGAATTTCCATGTCAGTCAGGGTTCAAAGGGCTGCTGAGGGGACCCGCTCCGCGCCCAGATTGGTGCCCCTGGACCCTGCGGTTCTGATGTGCCCCATAGTGGCACCCTTCTCTACTTTGATGCCCACATTGTCACCGAGTCCTATGGAAGTAATCAGGCGTGCTCTGTTTATGCTTGGTCACAGCACCAAGCGAGAGCCCGGGCATCGCAACCGCCGTGTTTCATATGCGACTCCTCCGCGGGGTCACTGGAGACGACTGAGATCAGCCCGAGATACACAGAACTTCACCGTGGGGTCTCCTGTGCAAACAAGAAGTAAAACAATGATGACACCGAGGCACAGCTGAGAGGGGGATGTCCTACAGGGACGCTGTGTGGGTAACGTGATGCGTAGAAATACAGAAAACAAGCTTCAGTCGAACGCAGTCAAGGCAGTAAACACTTGAGAGAATAAAATATTTGGTGTCTTGGAATGAGGCCAGTAGAGGACACGGATTTGAGCCAAAGCTGTTTTGTTTTTAAACACATTGGCTCCCTCCTCTTCCTCCTCCTCCTCCCTCCTCCCCCTCCACACCTCTTGCTCAGGTCACAGTTGGAAGACCGTTAAGAATGCACTGTAGTACATCCCCCAGCATGCCGAATGAAGGAGGCGTTAAACAAGAGCCCTGCCATTATCATTCACATAAGTGTGTGTTTTGTATTTGGGCGTCTGCACCAAAGGCAATTGTTGGGTTTGTTGTAGCTGTGTGTGTACTCTGCAAAGTCACTCGGTCAGTCCAAATACACCACTTCAGTGTATTTGAGTTATGCTATAATTGAGTGGTTCCTCTGCTCCCCGTTACATTTAATTGGTCTCAATACACAAAACACAGATAGTCTTTACACTCTCGGGGGACAACGGGCAGGTGTGATCCGTAACAACAGGATGACAGGGTTCAACACCTCTGCTCCCCACCGACTTCCTCTCACACCCGGGCTCCACACTGGACCACACCCAGAGCAACAAGCCACACAATTCCCAGCGTCTCTGCCAATATACAGTGCATGCGCACACAACTGTTGAGTGTGTATACGCTCTCCGTGTTTGTGTGGACGTGGGCTTGCACTCTGGTTTTAACCCCTGAATACCTTCACTGAGTTAATCCATTTAACTGTAATAGTGCTCATCTACTCAGACAATTGTAGTTAACCCCAAACAGTCACTGATAACCCCTGAGCCTATAACCCATGACCTCTGCCCTTCACCTCGGGGCTCTTCAAACAAGACATTGGCCTCTAGGGATTCAACGCACATATCTTGAGAGGTTTATTTCTCTCTCTCTCTCTCGGCTTTGCTTTCTCCTTCTTTGGATCACACTCTTCTCTCCTACTCCAATCTCTCTGGTTTTTGTTTAAGTCCAGCCCAAGATAATCCTTTGAGCCTGTTTCCTATAGAGCCCATCCTGCGTTTTCACAACACAGAGCCAGGGGCTGCTGTGTTGTACACGTGAGAAGTAAACAGCAATGCATAGATCCGTTTTTCTAAGCTTCTTCTGACCTGCGATACTCGTACACAGTATAGTATTTCACAACTGATACCTAAAAACAGATTTTTTTTCTGGAATTTCCCCTATTTCACATAAGACATCAGTTATTGATAAAATCGATTCCAACTGTTTGATTGTTTTTTTTTCTTACATTTTCTGTTTTAATGGTTGAAAACAAAACTAAATAGGTTTGAAATCAGTCATTGCATGGGAATCAACAGAAACAGTCGTGGAATAAATAAAAGAAGAGAGCTTGAGAGAGAAGTTCAACCCCTGGCTCCCATTTCCACACAGGGTGGATGGTTTCGGAAAGTTACTGATATGGCCAGACACAGACGTTTCCATCATATGTTAACCTAGCGGATCAGGGGATGACGGCAGAGGTAGGAAATTAGAAAAAGCGAAATTCTGATACACAGAATATGTATTAATATATAACTGTCCACAAATGGCACACACAAAATAAATACAACAATATAAACAATTTAAAAGTGTTTGTAATTACATCCATTATTTCTCCAGTCCTCGGGCCCTGCAGATAGTTATTTTTATGGTGTTTTGTCATTGTGAGTTTTTACAATCCACTGCGGTCAGAATTATGCAAGGGCAATACAGGGGAGTGATTTATTCTAAGCATGAGTCTTGTGTGTTTTGGTGTGTTGTGCTTTGGTCGTCAAGGACAGAGAGGCCATTATACCGACACTCTGCTTTTGACCTTTGATTTATCGCTATTAAAATCTGCAACACTCCGATGCCCTGCCTTGTCATTCGATCCGTGGCGTAGTAGATTTCCACGTGCATTGTTTATTTCCACTCTACTACTATTTAGGCTCCGTCTCAGCCTCTTGGTAAGACCTTTAGATCCCGTTCAACACGTTGAGTGGTTAATGAGGGCTCAAAGACAGTGATAGGAGGTAGTAATAATACTAATTGGTGGTGATTGCAGTGCTTCTAAAGTGGCATATCTGTGTGAGTAAACAGTGGCCTGGTTCTTTTCAATGAGCTCAGCCAGAGTGCTCCCTCTTTCTCACAGCACAGCCTAGCAACAGCCCGTCCTTCCATTTTACTGGGTTTTGACCAAATAACTCAGCTGGCCGCCGCAACTCTGCATTGGTCACTCATCCCTTTGTTCGCCCTCTTTTCTGCCTCTGCCAAACATGTCAGATCTCCATGTGTCGGGGAGAGAGGAAGGAAGGGGAGAGAGGGTTTGCACGTGATTTTCCAGAGAGCACAATAACCCCCATGTTGCCTCCCCATTTATGTGACCCACATTAAGTCATTTCTCCTTCACATCGCCCCGCTACATCAACAGATCGTCTGGTCACAAGTGCTACAATAACTGCTGTTTTTGCTGATAATGTCTGTCACTTTCAGAGTCAGATGAGAAGATCTTTACGCTGAATATCTAGCTAGAGCCAGCCGGTTAGCTCATCTCAATGACTGGACACATGACTGGATCCAACGGTAACAAAATCTGCCTCACAGCATCTCCAAAACCCACTAATAACACGTTAGATGTTGTTTGTTTAATATGTACAGAAAATGTTTAAATCAGTAGTTTTACAGGGGGATTATGTGCCAGTCACTTTATTGGCCTGGTTTCAGTCCTTAATGCTAAACTAAGCCAACCAGCTGATCGCTGCAATTCATATTAAATGGAAAGATGTGAGAGTGGGAGCCTACTGATCTAAGCTATTTACCAAAAAATGTCAAGCTATTTCCTCAAATTATCACACCATTTTCATGCCACTCATTAATTCTTACTTTCACTATAGAGACAGAGCGCAATTAAGTCCTGCCCACACTGGAGGAGAAAACAATTCTTGTCAATTATGTGTGGTAGCAATAAACAGAAAAATGCCTTGAAGCATCTGTGTAGTGGGATGCAAAACCCAGAAAGGTTTTACACAAAAGTGGAGCAATAGCTGGAATGGGAAAGCTGTGGGACCCTGACACTCAGCAAGCATTTTATCCACATGTCAGTTAGGCTAACTACAGTATATTTTTGTCAGTTTAGGTGAAGCATTTTGACAGTATGCAACTTATGTTATAGTAGATTGTGGATAAATCATAAAGCTATGCAGCATCTTTGCAAGTTTCAGCAACAGCTAACTTCTCCCATCATGATTTTAATTATAAACTTCCCCCCTGGTGCATAAGGTGCCAAAATAATCCTGGTTTTGTGTTTCAGCCCTAGGTTGCATATTGTTGGGCCGATTATTTTTCCCTCCGGTGGGCGTCGCTCTCAGAGCGTGACGCGCTGAACCCTGTCTCTATGACGTGTGCCCCCAAATGTCAAGCCGCTCACACAACTACTCCAACCCTCCAAAGCGTCCCCCCCCCCCACAACACAACAAAACTGGGCCCTGGACTCTGGGGGTTCTGGGGGCCCAAGGGTGTCTTGTTTTACCAACAGCTCCAGTACTGCAGCAAAATGCAGGCCGCTTTGTTATGCAACAGTTTAGTGAGGATGAATAGGTTCCAGCACAGGCCCAGTAAAGGCCCGTGGAAATGGTGGGGAGAGGGTAGCAGCTAGGTTAATCCTGGAGGGAGTCCCCTTGGGGCCCGGCCCTCATAACTCCTCCGTGTTTTCCTTTCAGCCTTAAATGCGTTGGTTGAATGTCTATCGTAGCCACAGAGGGAGCAGAAAGGAGGAGGATGGATTCTAAGGGTCCAGTAGCAGAGAAGGCTGGTTAATCCCTGCAGCCCCGAAACAAGGGCCAGCGAAAACTCTGGGGGTCCAACCCCTCATTTTCCTACTTTGCTAACCTCTCAACTGCTAATCTTCTTTTAACCTCCTCTCCTCTCCTTCTCTCCTCCTCTCTCCTCCTCCTCTCCTCCCTGCCAGCATGGCCGCCCTCAGGCGCCCAGCCAACAGTCCCACTGTCTCTCCGTGAGTGACATCAGTGGTTGGCACAGAGAAGCAGGGGGAGAATAATTAGGTTTCGATGGTTGGAGTAACTGAGTGTGTGTGTGTGTGTACGTGCATGTCGAGCGTGTGAGTGCTGATGTAGAAGAGAATTTGCAAGGCTTTACTGAATATGAAGCACGTAGACGTTACGATCACCACTCAAATGGAACCCGAGGGAAATGATGCCGTTGATCTGAACGCTTTTTACCTGCAAGGTTTTCAAGCAATACAGGTAAAATAAAAAATGCAGTTCATATTTAATCGCAAATTCAATTGCAATCAATTTGCAAAGTATTTAGTCTCGTGATAACATAAAACAACTCATAAGACATGAAATGAAGAATGTGTGGTCGGAGGTGTGTGATGGTGGGGGGAGGAAGAGCTGGAGGCCCTGCTTTAATAACTCACTATAGACTCCATACATGACCACCCCAGCAAAGCCCATCCGTTCACTGCCTTTGGTGCTATATACACAGCCTACTTAGGGAGAAGCCTTTGTTTGTACGACGCGCTTTGTCAATCTCTATTTAGTGGCTTCTTTACAACAGACCTGGCCCTTTGAATATTAACTGTGTGATCACTCTTGCCACACAAGCAGCCGGTCTCGGGACCCCCTATCAACGCAGCCCCGGCTATCCTGCACTCTGCTCGAGGGCTTTGTGCCCAACCGCAGCTTGGTATACAGATTCTTGTGGTCTCTCGTCGGCCAGTTAGAGAGTCATTTGGTTTCCATTGCTTCGCTGGCATTATTTATGTAACGTTTCATTAATTTTGCATATGCACTCTAAAGCATGTGGTCAAATATGAGAGGAGTCTTTTATTTCGCACAAAAAAGAGGTGCAAGAAAAGGAGGAGGAGGAAAAAAAAGTCACTGTGTCATTGTGAGCCTCTAGTGGAGTGCGACTGTAGTTCTGGCTAGCGTAATGACCGTAGCAGCTGGGGCAGGAAGGCGACTGAGGGAGGGAGAGTCTGGGCTGGTGTTTTTGCAGGCCAATAATCCCCTTTATTGAGTCTCAGGAAATCCTAATTGGAGTCGGAAGTGGCTCTAGTACCCAGATGTGCAAAGACAAACAGAGTCGACCCAACCCCCAAGGACAACTGACCACGAGCACCTCGGCCTCCCTGCCTCCCTGCTGAGATGAGTTTAAACACAGCACACACACACAGACCGGCACACAATACACAAGGACAACTGGCCACCAACGTCTCCAAGCTTCCCCTCGGTCCAACCCGGGAGGAGTTTAACTTAATCACAACACAAGAGACGCACACAGGCGTCAGCTGTGCACTCAGTCTACAAACACAGAAGTACAGGGTTCAATCATACCTCTCTCAATCAATAATAAGCTGTAGGAGCTGTAGCCAATAATGTTACAAAAGCACATAGTGGAAATTCTTTAACATTCAGTTTACAGGAAACCTAAAAATAAACACTAAAACACACAGAGCTGCTCTGACAAAAAGATGAAAAGCTTCTACAGATAACACTCATAGTGCAGTTTCCTTGACTCATGGCCCTCTCATCTTTCTGTCTCCATAATGTTTGTATCATGGTCTAATGGCCTGTCTGTGAACCCCTCAACTCACAGTGTGCAGCAACAGCATGTGGAAGCCTCTCATGTATACCATTTCTATGTGTGGGAGTGGATACGCTCATATATGGAGCCGCCATGTGTGAGTGCATAATGTGTGTGAGAGAAGTTTTGGGGAAAAAGGAGTGCAAGACGCTGAGAGTGTGTCTGTAATGTCTGTCTCTCGCTGTCTCCCCTTATCAGACCGGCGGTCTGACCAAAGCCAGAGATCCTTGTCAGGCTGCACGTGATCCGAGTGCAGCTGGGAAACCGAGAGGTATCCGAGGAAGCTGGGTTTGATTAGGAATACCTCCCCAGACCTACTGTCCCAGTCTGGGATCAGACCCAGGTGTGTGTTCATGTGTGTGTTTCCACACAGACACACAACTGTGTGTTTCATACCCCCGCAGAGTGGAAATCGCCACGACCCAGGAGGCCGACCAGACTGGCAGAGTAGCACTACACCCCCCGCCCCCCTACAGTTATATCAATAGTTTCACATGGAGTCATTTTACAGCTACTTTTACACGCCATATAAGTAGGACATCTGGGGGAAAAATCAATTGTATTGATATCTTTACATCCGGATTCATTTTCTGCAGTGTGAAAAACCCCAATTGCAGCAGAGGTCACTGCGCAGAATTTGATCACCGTAGCCAAACGTACTGTGCCAAACAAATGTCCTTTTTTTGTGTGCGCAGCTCTGATTCTGTGTGTGTAAGTTAGGGGAGGAGGGAGCTAATAGCCTTCACCTTTATGTAACCCTCTTGGACTTCAAAGTGAGATTAATAAGGGCTAACACTCGATGCACGGCTGCAACCACCCCACCCGACTCAAGGCTGAGCCCCTTTAAGACTCGGTGCTGTTGAGGGTCCCGTGTGTTTAACCTCATTCCTCCATTGAGAAGAAAAGGCAGCCGGTTTCCTCGAGGTATCGGAGAAATGTCGCACTGATAAAGAAATAAGCTATATGTCTATGTGACGCGATTTAAGTCGGATGCATGGATTCTCCCCTCACACTCTCACAGACTCACACACGGATCTTACACATGAGCACCCTCATGCACAGCCATTCACTAAAGAATGGGCCAAGTGAAGCACCAGGCTCTGAAGCTCACTGTTATGCAAAAGGGGTACGGGCTGGGAGTGGGCCTGAAAACACATCACAGACTGTTTAGCCTCCTTGCAATGTAACTGTCTCGGTGAAAACATGCGACGGATGCCAAGTTAACTCCTTAGTATTCATTAATCAATGTTCGTGTTGCATGAATGCTGGCATTATATGTGGAATTGTGCGGGGGTTGTTCGGGCCCTTTATGGACGATAAAGCTGCCATCCCTCACCAGCGGCATTTCCTTGTATTCTGAGATGTGCACTGTACTCTGAGAAGTGAGTGACTGAATAGAAAGGGAAGTTTCCTGAGAGAGGTTTATTCTGGCACGGGTTACGCCATAACATGCTCCGCGGCACAGGCGCAACAATAGCCAGGTCTTTGGGGTCATAACCCTCCTAATTACTGCAGAACCCAGAAGCGATGACGTCTGCCTGTCAGCGTGGCCTGTGAAAGGGGCTACCTGAGCCGGACTCAGGGAGCACCAGGTGACGTGGGCCCCGGAGCGCTCCAGCACCTCGGATGAAAGGTCAGTGTTATGGGTCTACATGCCAGCACCTGGGCCATTTCAGCACCCCAGAGGGACTTCTGGTCTCTTGGCTTTCACCTATCAGGGTCCACGGTTCGGGGAGGAGATGCAGACATCATTTCCCATGTCTGATAGCCATCTGCTCCCTCTCTCAGGTTCTCAATGGCATATTCTTCTTAGCATGATCAAGGCCTTCTGCACCAATTACAGATCAGAGTCCTGCCCACTATGATGATTAGCCTGAAATAGAGCCTTATCAGGTTGTCAGTACAACTCCAGACAGCAGGCTTTCATGCACAATCTTATCTGGGCAAACATGATTGTAAAGGCATAATATAAGGTATCAATGCCATTAAAAAATAATCTAAAAGATACATGTTTTAGGGTTATTGATTGTGTTGAGGATAACTCTTTTATTTAATATTTTTTCAACATGGCAAACATTCCACACATTCAGTCCCATCGCAAAGTCTTCGATGACTGAAAGTTGAATAAAGTGGAGTTAAGATCGAGCCGAGATCCCCGACATCCACCCATGGGAAAACTGGGAGGATACAATAAACCATATGAGCGAGCGGGGACGAGCGTCTGCGCGTTCATGCTGGGCTGTGTGGAAGTTTCCCTGCAAGTTGAAAGAGAAAGAGAGGAGGACTGCAGTGAGTGGAGGGGTGTAAGTCACCGGGATAAAGAAGATACAGAAAACTAAATAAAAACAAAAAAACAACAGGGTTTGAAGCGTAAATGTACCGAAGTCTCCTAGAATTACACCGCGAGCTTTTGTTGGTGTTTGCGGCGTCACGTCGCTGAAGAGGAGCCGTTAACGGCAGGTAAGTGAAATAACTTGATTGGGTTTGTCCCGAATCAGACATGAGAATGACTTTCACCATGTTTTGCCAACCTTTTAATTGAAACATCACTTTTATTGTGAGGTAAAC
This sequence comes from Eutrigla gurnardus, assembly GCF_963514095.1. NCBI lineage: Eukaryota > Metazoa > Chordata > Actinopteri > Perciformes > Triglidae > Eutrigla > Eutrigla gurnardus. The sequence continues at coordinate 24,797,571 of NC_139919.1, read as the reverse complement.
CTCAAGTAGAGAGAGAGATAGAAGTGCGGTTATGATAACCGGTTTTGGGAGCATAAAGAAAATGTCAACATGGAAAAAAAAAGTTTATTAAATTAAAAGTTATTTGAAGTGGTTTGATTTGATTAGTGTCTCACTTCCCCCCTCGTAACTTTCCATCACGATTTATCAAAGTTTTTTTTTCCGCTTGTCATGATCCCGATCTCATTAAATGATGCGGGCTGAGATCAGCAGCGGCGGTTTTTGCTGCGCGCTCGTGCGCGCGGTGGAACAGTTTGGCGATCGCGCGCATCTCCGAAAAAAAGTTTCCCCTTAAAAAAAAGTTGTGATTCATGTTCAGGGCGCGCGCGTGAGTGAGAGGACGAGATGTGTGTTTTTTTGTTTTTGGCCAAATGCTGAGCCACGTCCTGATTAAAGACGCTTCCCTGAACCAGACACCTGAAACCTCTGAGTCACCCTAATTGCATCACTAATCCTGCTTAAAACGTGTCGGTGCAAGTGTATAAAGGCTTTCAGATGTTAACCCCCCCCCACCACCACAAAGAAAATGAGGAAAAGTCATGACTCTGAAGTTGCAGACCCTCCATTCCTCATCTCTGTGGTATCTTTGCATCTTCACTCGCCTTTAGAGTATGTATTCTAATTAGAAGGGAGACGTGTGCCGAGGTGAACCCGAACAGGATGGGACAAGCTGTTCAAACAGCCTGCAGAGGGGTAGTCAGCTTGTACTTTCCCCAAAAGCCCCCTTGAACCTTCCACTGAAGGTTGAGGCAGGGGTTAGCTCCAACTACTTGTTAGGTCGGTCACTGCGCTGGCGTCAGGCTAATGAAAGGAGAAGTGAGGCCAGGTGTCAGGGAAGCTCAAGGTGAGGTCATCGGACGACTAAATACTAATACTGGAGGAGCAGCACTGATTTCCTGCCTTCGCCGTGGTCAATAACGTCTGAGATAAGATGCCTTGTTGTCTTGTTTCCTATAGGCTGGAACTGTAGATGGACCTTTGACCTCGCTGGAGAAAACGTCACTGGCCTACTGAGCAGAGACCGCTCGCCCCCACTTTCTCCCTCTCCTCTCCCTCTTAAACCCAGACGGTCTCTATGCTCATCAACTTGACAGTGGCCGTCAAGGAATCCCGCGCCTTTCATGGAACGCAGCCTGCCCTTCCCGCTGTTGCCCCCGACACTGTGGAAGTGACAGCCATGGAGTCACGTCCGGTGCTGGTCGCCCCTCCGCCGCCTGCCCTAGCACCTCCACCGCCCCCTCCGCCGCCTCCACCGCCTCCACCACCACCGCCCGGGTCCTCCTCGCCCTTCAGCCGGGCGGACAGCGCTCGCCGGAGCCGGCTGAGGAAGCTGAACTGGGAGCGCATCCCCAAAGAGAAGGTGGAGGGGAGGAAGAGCGTGTGGAACGGGGCGGCCTCTGGCGAGGACGAGTTCCCCATAGACCTCCACTCTCTGGATGAGCTGTTTGGCCAAAAGGACAGTAAGCCTCAGGACAGAACCAGCACCTTGAGACGCAGGTCTACTCTGCTGCGCTGCAGATCCCCCCAGGACAGCTCGGAAGAGGTCAGATCAGGAGGATGGCAGTGATATTTTTACATCTATTTTAGAAAGACTTTTGCTTTCAAGCACTTTACTTCCCCTTAATTGTGCTCTTGGCCTCTTTACAGATCTCCCTGTTGGACTCCAAACGCAGTATGAACATTGGAATATTTCTACGCCAGTTCAAGATGTAAGCAACTTCATTTCTAACTAGAGCTGAAAGACTTTTGTATTGTAAATTACAAATCTTTGGGTTTGGCCTGTTGGTCAGTCAAAAATCAAGACATTTGGACAATGTGGTGCACTTGAGCAGTTTAAGTCTTTTTGTCTACATTTGGTGGATGTCACCATTTGTCAAAATGGAGAGAGCAGGAAACAGAAGTGTGTCCAAGTGGGCCCTGGGGATCAGTACATCTCTTGAGTTGAGCGTGTGGCCATAAATCAAAGTGTGTGTGTGTGTCAGAAGTGTGAAGTCTCATCAGGCGAGACGATGTCCGGTGTCGTGGAGGGGATACAAGTATATTGCAGGAGACAGGTGCAGGGGAGGGTGCAAGCTGACCCTCAGACCCCCAGAGCAGGACTAGGGGGGGTTGGGAGGGTGGTGGGTTAGTGGCCCGAGGAGTCAGAGTTGACACCTGCTGATGCCCTTAAAGAGTGTCTACCCCCGACAGAGAGAGACCCCACTGGTGGCTTGTCATATTCATCCATCCCCTAAAGCCTGTTTAGCATGCCTGCCTGCCTCAAACAAAGCTTCCCTTCTTGGAATGAATAGGGCTGTTTTTATCGTTAAAGCACATTTACACGCAGGTTAATGTCCGATATATTCTTCTAACCACTTTTGAGGTTTAAAAGCATGACATATGTGATATTTGCAGGTAGACATAATTGTTCCAAGCGTGGGTGAAAGGTTCCTGGAGACTCAACCTAAGCGCTGTTCTTTTCTCTACCAGATTTGTCAGGACTTGTAGGGAAAGCCATTATTTGTAAAGAACCTCATGCAGTCTTATGCACACAAACATTTTGTCTTGTCGGGAGCGTGTTTGCCTGCTGTTCTAAACACAGACAGAATACTGTTGAATTGTGGGCGTAGTTTAAACAAAAAAACGGTTTTGTATTGTCTGTCTCAATATCTCTTTTTATTATGCGATCGTTCTATTTATAGGCCATTTCACCGAGCAGTTTGTGTTCAGTAGAACTAGTTGGGACAGAGAGGACAACACCCAATAAGAGTGTTGAACCACGTTTTTGTTTCTGTTTTGAAAGGGAGGTTTTCATTGGTGGACTCTAAACTCTTGCGTGTCAAATAATTGGATGTTGAGCTTTGAATGAGGCGGCTAAGCCACACAAACACACAGTAGCGTGCACATAATGGAGTATGTGAGTAGGGCGGGGGGAGGGGGAGAGGATAATGGAAAACTGCTGGACAGATGTGTCACTCAGAGGAAGTAAGTCAGGGGTCAAACAGTTTCTGTTCCTTCACCTTGACACCCCCCCTGAAGCCTCTCGGACCCTGCATGTCTGCCTCTTATTTACCCAGTGGATACGCCACCTCGTGTCGCCGGCGTGGCGTCGACCCACCCTCGCTCTCCAACACACACTGATAACGGCGGCATAAGCCTAAACATCGCGTGATCAAGGCAAAACAAAGAGCTGATACGGCTCATTTTCTCGAGAGAGACGTCGGGGCTGAAAAACCCCACTGCACGTTAACATGTGTTGATGATGTCACACCAAAAACACGTCTGTGTGTCATTTTTCCGCAGGCCGGCTAAGGAGATCGTTGAGGACATCAGGCATGGTGCTGGGGACCGTTACGGAGCAGAGAAGCTCACGGAGCTCTGCAAATTGCTGCCTGACAGCGAGGAGGTAAAGTATCTGTCTTTTGGCGTTCAAATACAAGAGTGACAACCCCCCACCACCCCCTTCACTCCCTCTCCTTTTACTCATCATCTGGCTCTGGTTAGGGTGATCAAACGTTTGCCTTTACACCATGTGGTATGATGCTGGACTGTTTCCATAGAAGGTCCCGCTGAAAGATATTGGGATTGACTGTTAACGGCATGTTGTTGTTTTTTTTTCCTCGTTTTTTTTTTTTATTTCAATCGAAGCTGCATTTTTGCTTTGACTTAGCATCTGTTCTCTCTCAGGAGTCCCGCCTGAGGAGGTTCAGTGGGGAGCGGAGCTGGCTCGGAGAGCCTGATCTTTTCCTGCTGCTGTTGATGGAAGTCCCCAGGTACACCCTTAATCTTAGATTGGATAAAATTAACCAAATTATCTCCACTACAGTCCCACTTTCTTTAATTTTTGTTTTAAGGAGACACTTGTCCTGCTCACATGCTTCACTTTGTGTTGATGTGTGCTTATTTGACTGATGATTGATCAGAAGTGCCCTTTTTTTTTGTCTCCATCCTCAATCGCCCCTGCCCCATTCATCCATCCATCCGTCCCCCTCTTTCCTCTTCCATTAGTTTTCGCCTTCGTCTGGATGCAATGATCCTGCAACAAGAGTTCGACCCCGCTGTGACCTCTCTGTGTGTGGCAGCCAGATGTCTGAGGGAGGCGGCCAGAGGTAAAGTAATCAGCAGGGAGTTGTGTACACCACTACTAAAAAAGATCTAGGTCCCTTTTTAAATGCTCCTTTTTTTAGAAAGAGTCTGGAGTGGTAACATTTCTACCCAGAATGCAATTCGCATTCAGAAAGGCTTACTGATGACTTTTTTTTTGGTATGATAGTTGATTCACCAGTCAGCTTGAGTCACAGTTCTTCAAAACAAAGTTGCTGATTCATTTTGAGGCCTTGACGTCAGCTGCATACACATCCATCCTCATTAATTCTCAACCTTGAGGCCCAGTATTGAAAGCCTGTCTCCTCTCCCAGAGCTGCTGAGCTGTCCCGAATTACACTCCATCCTTCGTTTGGTGCTGAAAGCAGGGAACTACATGAACGCTGTGAGTGCTTCTTTATTTGATTTCTTTTTTCTTTCTTCTGAAGCGCGACAAAGGAGAATCAGTCCTTTTTTATCTGTGATACAATACACCGGTTGCTCGGGGTCTGGGTGTGTGTGTGTTCAGGGGCGTCACTCTGACTGTGCACCTGGGTTTTGTATCGTTGTTTGTTTAAAGTCGTCTCACGTTGTGTTTGTGTTATTCTGACCTTGTATGTGCCTCTCAGGGTGGATATGCAGGGAACGCCGCTGGTTTCCGAATTTCCTCGCTGCTCAAACTGGCTGACACCAAAGCCAACAAGCCGGGCATGAATCTGCTGCATTTTGTAGCAATGGTAAGCACTGACCACTGAATATCCTGTAACAGAGGCATGAGAAATAAGTTATAGTTATATTTTAGTGCCGTTTTTGCAAGAAACAACAGTTTCCGACCACAAAATAGTTTTAGAGAACAGTAGCCTCTCGAGCCTGCTCCACCAAGCATATTATTGTGTCAACATTAGCAAATGACGTGTTGCTTCGTGGAAACAATAGCTGGATAATCATCTGTGTTTGTCTCCACAGGAAGCTGTGAAAAAGGACCAGAGTTTACTGTCATTTCCCAGCCAAATAGGCCACGTAGGCTCCGCCTCCAGGTCAGTCTCTTCCCAAAACTCGGATCCTTGGGCGATTGTCTCTCAGGGAATATACAAGCCCCGCTTAATAACATCAGTTCACCCCAACAGGCTGCTAAAACAAACATAACACAATTTCTATCGCGTTGTTGTATCGGAACAAGGCCCAGCTGTTGGCAATAACTGTCTGAGAGAAAGTGGGTCATGACAACATTGATACTCCAAGCCAATATTTAAACTCTGCAGGAGACTTTATCTGCAAGGTGTTAAGGAATGATCATCTTTGATCTGCTTTTAAAATCAAAAGAATTTCCTGCGTGCAACTCCAATCTTTTTTTGGGTGCAATGAGTCAACAAGTTTTTGTTATGAGAGCCTTTTTTTAAGATGTGTTGCACAGCTGTTCCTGTCGAACTTCTTATTTTAATTGTGTATTATATATCCTCTCTTTCTCTGCAGGTTGAGTGAGGAGTCCGTGCTGGAAGACTTATCCAAGTTAAAAAGCAGAGTGGTGGCCCTCCAGGCAAACATCCAGGCTGAGGGAGAAGTTGAGCAGCATACACAACCTTTCCTGGAGGTATGAAACCTAGTCTGTATCATAAAACCTCATCTAATGTCTTGTTTCAAAGGATGACTGTGCACACGTTGCCTCTGTGCAGGTGGCGGAGGAGCGTCTGAAGGAGGCGGAGGATGAGGTGGAGGGCATGAGGATGTCTAGTCAGGCTCTGGTGGAGTTCTTCTGTGAAGATGACAGCACCTTCAAACTGGAGGAGGCGTGCAGGGTCTTCCATTCGTTTTGCCTCCGCTTCCAAAAAGCCGTCCAGGTTAGATTTGGAAAATATTGATTATTTTAAATATAGCATAATTCAGCACTAATAGTAACTGACAAATTAATGATTCTTTCCCTTTTCTGCAGGAGAATGCAGAGCGGGAGCTGAAGGAGCAGAAACGTCTGGAGCGCCAGCGGGAGATCGGGGAGAAGCGTCGCTCCGTGGCTGTTTGTACGGGGCTGGACCTGGGCCACAGCCTCGCCAGAGAGCCCCCGTGTCAGGAGAACCAAGACGAGCTGGAGAAACTGCTGGAGAAAAACTTGACCCACACTTGGAGTCGACGTAGCCTGAGAAGCTCGGAATCCCGCAGACACTCCCATCACCTCCACAACGACGCCAATCTCCACAACTCATCCATGCTCAAGGACTTCCCTGAGCTGGGCAGCAGCCCCACGTCGACCAGTTATCACTCCAGCAGCTCCTCTGACCACGAGACCACTGCCGTGCTTTGTAGCTCCCCAGAGACCGAAGGCCCCGGGAGAAGGTCTCAGCATGGACGTGTCTTTGCAGCTAAGCACCGCGGGCCTGAAAGCATTTCTTTTGTGCTGCAAGGCCAATCGAAGACAACAAGACTTGAACAAGAAGCTGAGATTTCACACGTCGTTTCAATGACCACTGAATCTTCACCCAGCTCCTGTACGAACTCTGCTGTAATATCCACTGATACACCTGCCCTTTCTGTGAAAAACCAGACCCTCACTCATAGGCATAGGTTCGGCCTGCCAGGGACCGGCAATCCTTGCCCCGTTCAGAGTAAATCTGATGGCCCTTGTGTTGCCGAGCCTGTACCTCACTCTCTTCATACAAGTGGAATACCTTCTCACAGTGACACCAGGACTGGGTCTTTAAGGTACCAGAGGTCCGAGGGTCAATCGCAATCACCTGTAAATGCTCCGGAGAGGGTCCGGGCCCAACCGCAGGCGAGAGAGACGCCCGCCGTAACAACAAGCGCGGTGCTGCCTTTGCCTGAAGCAGGTTCGATAAAGCACACGGACACAGATGTGGCGTCCACGCCTGTAGAGGAGAACTGGATGCCCTCCAGTCTACCGGAGTTCAGCAAAGCACAGCCAGAGGAGTACTCCGACTTGCCACATCCTGAGAGGGAGACGGCGAGGCCTTACTCCCGTGTGGGGGAAACACTAGAGTGCCACACTCTGGTGAAAGGTCTCCGGTCCTACGACGCTTTGTCACCCCCGACCTCACCACTCCCACGGCCCGCACCCAGCCTCTGCTCCAAGTGGAGGAAAGAGAGGGAGGGTGACCTCCGAGCGGGGGCAACTCCGGGGTCGCCTACATCAAAGGAGGAGACTCGAACCATGAAGATCCCCGTGCGTCGTGGAATAGGGTCCCAAAGGGGACTCGTGTCACGTGCAGGACCTTCCAATAGCACAAGCATTCCCAGGGTGCACTCCAAAACTGAGCCTTCAAATGGAGCCCCAACCTCCTCCGCTAACCCACCCACTTCCAGCCGGCTGTCTAGTCCTCGCAGCATATCCATGCGCTCGTCTCCTATCTCGCGGCCCGCCGCCATTCAGACAGAGGTGAAACGCAGTAACAGCGCACGGGAGACGGCTGTAAGTGAGCCGCAGACTCCGGGGAAGCCCAACTTAACCCGCAGGACCTCAGACAGATCCGACACAGAGAAGGTCTCGGGCAGCACCCAGCCAGCCTTCGTCCGAGGAACCGCCCTCCGTGTGTCAAAAAGACTCGCCCCGAAATCTGAGACACCGCCGCCCTCCCAGCCCCATACCGCCCACAGCCCGTCCTCCGCCACGGCCAAGACCATACGAACGGCGGTCATATCCGCCGCCCGAAATAAAACCGCCAAGACGACAAGCACCTCTCCTGCTAGCTCTAAAATCCCCTCAGCTTCACGGATACCCGGTCCCAAAATGCCTCGAGCTGCCGCAGCCACGCCACTGTGGAGGTGATGGCGAACAAGTGCTTGTCTTTTCAGTTTCATATAAACAGTGTGGGCATTTATGAAGAGTGTGACTCATCTGTCAGATTTGTAGTCTTAATCTGCTCTACATAATCTAAATTCAGCCATTATGAAATGTGTATGTAGTTCTGAATGCTTAGGTCCTACATATGTGAGAGGAGGATATTGATTATCCAATAGCAGAATCAATCCTCAATCCAATGTGTGTCCTTTGCAGGCAACAGGACACCATAAGACCACCCATCTTACATTATTCATGTATTGAACAGCAGTAAAACAGGAAGCAAAATACAACCATGTGACTTTACAAAAAGATTGTAATTTGGGAAACATAGATTTGTCCAAATGTGTGACCCCTCGGCTAAGAGATCATTGTGTTCTCACACTTGGCTCGTCTTACTGTGCAGCCCCACCTGAACTCATACAATACTGGTACAATATCGAACTGTTTATCCGCTTGTTGAGAGGCCTCATGGTTCCGATGCACTTTACAAACTGAAGAAGAGGCCGCAAGGAGATGAATACTGTCATTTTTTTTGTCAATGTTATTTTGTATCAAAAGATTCTATAACTTTATTGAATAGCATTGGTTGTTATTCACTGTGTTAAGCTGATTTATAAAAGAAAAGATGAATAAAGATGGTTTTCTGAGTACTTTCTGTCCTTGAGAATGGAGCTCGTCTGTTAAATTAAAAACTGTGTGTTTTGTATTCAGACAAGTTTTCACTTTCAAGGCCTCCACCCTTCCTCATACATCCTGCCGTCTTCTCTCCCTGTCACCCTCATTTTTCTCACTCGACTCTTGTCTCCCTCTTGCTGCTACATCTCTTGACACAGTCACCCCCCGTCTCTGTCAGTGGCTGTTGTCATGGAAATGCAGCAGACGTCCCGGGGAATCTACTGGCAGAATAGCGGGGTGCAAGGGTTGGGGCGGAGGGTGACTGTGGGTGTAGGGTCCCAGTGGGAATTCTCTCTTTATAGGCTGCGGTGACGCCAGAACCTCTTGGGAAAGGCAATAAACCGGTGCCTCTTTGTGTTCTTGAGTGTCCGGTTGTCGGTCAGCGCTGGCCTCTTAACCTGCCTCAGTGTATGGAGGTGACATCATCGACGTGTCTCCAGGGGTGCAGGACAGAGTACTCTAAAGTGGTCCTTGTTTAAGATGCCTTTCGTGTATTCTGCATTGATCTGAAAGCGCTGGCTTGGTGAGAATAATGACTTGCTTGAAGGTGAATAAGTAATATAGGACCAAAGAGAGGATGAGGTCCAAGAGATATGTTTTGTTAATGGTCTTTGTATGCAGGGTATGCATGCACACACACACAGTGACACACTGGGATTTAATGGGCGAGAAGTGTGGAAGGGGGAAGTAAGAGCAGAAAGTCTTTAGGCATCCATGCGTTTAGACTCATGAAATGTTAAACAGACTGGTATTCACAAACGGCCTTCAGATTGGCTGCATTTAAATTGTTTAAGTTGAAAGTGTGATGGTTTAGTGACATCGTTTTAAACAGTTGTCACTTTAGGGAGACAAGTTACACAGTCTATCATTTTTGTGTGTGTAATGTACATGTTTTAAACCTTAATCAATGTGGCCATGGATCACTTGGATCACTTAATTCATAAATGTGGCAGTTGAATATGACATTGAAGACTATGTGAATGGGGTGTTATTCTGCATTGGTATATGAGTAGTGATGCAATGTAACCAAGAACATTACCTCATGTAGGTTACACTACTTAACGAGAGTTTTGAGGTGTGTAGGCCTTTAGTTAAGTATTTACATTCCCTGCTACTCTGTACTAATACTTCGGCATTCATTTCAGTATCATATATTTTTTTTACCTGACATTTATTTGCACGTTAATTTTAAATGCATATGAGATAAAGAAAATATGAGGGATTGTTACCGTTAATGAGCTCCAGTTCAATCAGCTACCACACATTAAAATGCTGTTTTATTTTGTCTCTAATTGTTCTCATAAGTGCAATTACTTTGACTTGCAATAGAGTATCTTTATGCTGAAATATTCCTATTTTGAGTTAAATAACTGTCAATACTGTAAATTAATCAAAAGTGATTAAAAAAAAACACTTTCTTGTTTTTCTGATATTCCTTTGTGACCACACTTGAAGTTACAGCCGATATGAGATTCGTATAACAGTGCTGTTAACTTAAACTTTTTAGCACAGGGTCACATGATGCAAGCAAAATCACAGGAAAACAGAACCGCCTAACATCGCCATCTAGTGTCAGGGCATGTAAAGGAAAAGCCCTGTCACAAAACCAAACTACAACTACCAGTTTGCATTGTTTCCGTGCGTCGATTTTTACGTACTGGACAGCTCCCCGGATGCGGCTGTGATTGACTATACCAGGCAAAAAAGAGATCGAAAGCCAAGTGGCGGTAAGTCACAAAATCCGTTAGATTTCACTGTTACAACAAGTAACTACCTCTGAGACATACATTAGAATATAATGCAATTTTTGGAGCAACTAGCGGGAGGTTCTTGGGACCAGAGCTTTTTGAGAAGTCGCTTGCAAATAAACTTTCAACTTGTTTGCTAACTAGCTAGCTTGTTAGCCACTAAATGCGCTAGTTCCTTAGCTTGATGCTAGCCACCGGGGGAACGCCTAGTATTATAAAAGTGAACGGTGCGAAATAATTAAGGCCAGAAAATAGGCGTCTTACTTTTAATTCACCCGCTGTCCTTTGTTCAAAGACTGTAGTTAAGTTACACATGTAAACTTTTCACACGTCGTCCACTAGTTGACGGCTGAAATTGCAGCTAACTATGTAACCATAATTACATCGACGAGCTAACGTTGGCGGCGGTTAGCTCGTCTGCTAATTTGGTGGAAAAGTTTTATAACCGTGAAAACTGTCGTGTGCAAAGTTTTTTACCCGTTGTCGCTTCAAGATAATTATCTTCCTCATCGCCGGTGTTGAAAAGAGTAGCCTGTCGGGGTATGATGAAGTGTAATTATAACTTACTCAGGTGCCCGTTTGTTTCTGTTGTCAGGTGCTGCAGCCCCAGTGGTCGTAGGCAGGATGCAGACCATAAAGTGTGTGGTGGTGGGTGACGGGGCAGTCGGTAAAACCTGCCTACTCATCTCCTATACCACCAATGCCTTCCCAGAAGAGTACATTCCCACAGTGTTCGACAACTACAGTGCCCAGATGAGCGTGGATGGCCGCACCATCAGCCTCAACTTGTGGGACACAGCCGGCCAAGAGGAATACGACCGGCTACGCACGCTCTCCTACCCCCAGACCAATGTTTTCATCATCTGTTTTTCCATCGGCAGCCCCTCCTCCCATGCCAATGTCAGGCACAAGTGGCACCCCGAGGTGTCTCACCACTGCCCCAACGTGCCCATCCTGCTGGTGGGCACCAAGAGGGACCTGAGGGGCGATGCAGACACAGTGAAGAAGCTGAAGGAGCAGGGCCTGGCTCCTACCACCCAGCAGCAGGGAAATGCTCTGGCCAAGCAGATCGGGGCTGTTAAATACATGGAGTGTTCTGCTCTGCTGCAGGATGGCGTCAGGGAGGTCTTTGCCGAAGCTGTGAGGGCAGTGTTGTATCCAGTCACGAAAAAGAACCCCAAGAAGTGCGTGCTGTTGTAATAAATGGTTCCCAGATTCTGACTGGAGAGGGATGATGGGAGATCCACAGATGCAAAAGGAAGGCTGAGGAATGAACGTTGTCACCTGGCTGCCTCCATACCACCTCTAGCAGTTTAGACTTTGTTTTCAGCTCCTCCGTTACTCCTCTTTCTTATTCATCTCCTGGAGGATTTCACTCCATTGCCGTCATCACCAAAGTGACTATGCCAAAACGGAGGCAACAGACCGGATCTCCTATTTTTCTTACATTTTAACTTTTGATATTTACACTTTTCTCCAATTTTACATCTGTTCTAGATTTATAGCTTCTGTGCTTTGCCTTATAAATGCTGATCATGGTTGTCACAAGCCATAGTAACATCCAAAACCAACCACGCAAGCTACCCTGTTTGACTGGAGAGAAGAGATCTGCCTTTGTTCCGGTGGAGAAATAATGACTACCTCATACTCTCACCTAGGTTGCATCTCATGAGTCTCAAGCAGCATCGCCATCAAAATGCTTTGGCTTGCCTATTTAGATGTAATAACCAGCCAAGTAGAGGGTGACCAGGTTTTAATGTCAAGCAGCTTGAGTCCAGACGTGACGTGAGGACACCCAGACGAATGCCAGTACCCCATAACCAATATGCACAGATTAGAGGTTAAACTCTAGCTACAGTTCCCCTTGTGCTCAGTCTGGCATGTTAGAGCTGTCTGGCAGGCTGCCTTTCCAGCTTCTTGCACTGTTCTGCCACGGATGGAAGAGCCAGTAGACCTTTGAAGATAAGCCAGACCCATTGAAATCGGCCAACCATTTGCCCTCGTCGGTAATAAAGGAGCAGGTGTCACAAGGCCTTTACCAAATTAGCCCACACTGGTACAGGATTGCTCGAGCTGGCATATCAGGCAGTCAGGTTGACCGCAGTCTCCTCTGTCTACGTCTTAACTCTTGAGGCTCATACCGAGTGCCATTAAAACATGCCTAAGAATGACCTTTTGACAGGATGGGGTCAAAGAGGACTGTATTTTGTCTAATTATGTTGAATTTACTCTGTAAATGAATCTTTTTTTTCCTCAAATGTTTTTAACCTATGAGTGTGATTATGGCCAAAGTGGAATATATTTTTTGTAATAGCTTATGTTTATTTGATCAGTAAGATGTTTGTGTGTAATAGTTAATACTCATTTGATAAACCAGAACTCCATAATGCTCCCCTTGTCATTTACATTATTGCCTTACATTTAAGGTCAACAGGCTTTGACCACTGCCTCATTGATTCAGTATTGCATATAATACCAGAATATTTTTAACTGGCTTGTGCTAGGCTATATATGCCCTTTTGCCTATTTTTATTTTGGTAGTGGAAAGTCATTTCATCTGGGAAGAAGCACCATGTCATTGCAGCCTTGCCAATCTCTCCTCCCTGTACCAGCAGTTTATCTACAATATACAAGGAGCCCATTATTTGGTCAGGTGCCTTATCTAAACCAAAGACCATAGCCGTGCTCCTTTGTCAAACCTGGTGATGCAAGTGCCACGAGACCTTTCAAATGCAGGTCCAACCATTTCTGGGTTTCATTTTTGTATTCTGCCAGTAAACACACCTCAAACTCTCCGAGACACAGCTGCTAAACTGTCATCTTGCGCGACAAGTCTGTGTGCATTTGTGAAATGGAGCACATGAAACAACGCTCTCAGGCCTGCACCTCTTCAACAGATTGTGGTTTACATCCCTGCGTCGCGGGCTGCAGCGAGGGCAAGGCACTAGCACAACTTGTTCATACGGTTATCGAGAGCTGCGTCGGCGGTATGTGCCTTGTCACATTTTTATACATTTTATAAAAGTATTTTTTTTAAAGTAATGACTGGTTGCTCATTTGTGCTTTCAGCTGCCAGTAATAACCGAACCCTTTTATTATAGTTATTATTCATTTACTCACTCGAGCGGGGGTGTATTATATGTCAACCTAGATTGTGGCCTGTGTAAAGTTTAGCATAAGCAAAGCGCAACACGAGCGGGAGGTTTTTTGTGTGACGACAGCGATGCGGTGTGTGAGGTCTGACGAAGGGTGTGAACGTGTTCCCATATCAGTGTGTGGAGGGTTGAATGTAAGAGCACAATATGTCAAACTGTCAACTGTGGTGAGCTTTTTTTTTTTTTTTTTGTCATGTCCTGATTTCACTCAGATAATGCTGTTGAAGTGGAACATACACCTGTGGGCTCTCTGTCTGTGTCCCGGAGCTGTATGCTACCGTGTGCGTGGTACTACGCTTTTACACTGGGAACTTGATTTGTAGAAATCTGTTTGTAATTGTTTTATATATAACAAAAGCATATTTGTATAAATGAACTAACAGTGAGATGATTTTTAAATTATGCCAAATAAAATGGTTAAAACCAGACATTTTTTATTATTATTGTTATATTATTTTCCTCACCGTTTGTCGCTTCACAAAAGAGCTCTAGTATACTAGGCCGTGGGTACGTTGCTGCTCAGCTGTGTGGTATAAATGGAAGAACAAAGTCACGCTGAGAACTGAGTCACACATTTACTCACAGCGTCTCCTATTTTCAGCTCAGGAAACCATACTATGTTCCTCTATCATACATATTTTGACCTGATTGTCACTCGGTTTCTTCTTTATTTCAATTACCATGTCCGAACACTAGATGGACACAGTGCCATATTATCCAGGAAGCGTGCCATTCTTCAAAGACTAATTTTCCTGTACATTTGGAGTTAATGGTCTATACCCATCCGGTTTCCAGGGCCATCACTCAACTCGAGACACCCACAAGTCCAATCAGGAGCAGGAGCTTAAAAAAACCCGGCGTGCTGCTTACTCTGAAAAATCCCCTTGACCTTTATGGGTGGTGGTTGTGACAAATGACAAATGTGTTGAACCCCACCAAAGGCTCATTACAAAATCACTGCAGCAACATTCAGAGCCCATTTCCTCTGTGGTTTGTCTAAATGTTTTACAGCCAAGACGATGCTGAAATTTATGTTTACAGCCAGTTAAAACTTTTGCCAATGCCCGCGTTATATTGATATATTGTTTCCGTGAACAATGCCAAGTATGAATTATAAAAGGCGCTGCTCAGCATGCACAACAGAGCAGTGCGATGGTTAAATAAGATGAGACAGGATGAGCGAGTCTGCAATGCGCTTAGCTATAGGGCTGGTGGATTACTGGAGACCTGGGTCGGTTAAGGTCATCTGTTTTTAAGTACTGCAATAGGAGTGCCTTCATTCCTTTATGTGTATACTCGTCAAATAAGACCTGACCTTTATCCTTTGTGTGCATAGTGTCTTTGTTGTGAGCTGTATTTGATTGTTGATTTGGCACAAGCCTGGATTTTCAAACCTGGCTTAAAATGATCTGAAGCTGTTGTCATAGCAACAAGACAATAAGCCTAAACCTTATTCACAGTTAAGTGAGTCGTGACCGAGGCTTTAAGGGTGAACCCCAAACGTGAACCCCTTTTGCAGATGGAAATGACGCTTACAATCCGTCTGTGTAATTATCTTTTTGTCTCTTTATAACACAGACTTAAATGACCTGTACGTGATCAATGACATGTGACTTGTAGTTCTCTCATAGAGAAGACATTAACTCACTATTAAAAGGATGATAAAACAGGAAAAGAAATGTCATGTAACCATGGCTTTGTGAAGGGGATTAGTCCGTTGAATACTAAAATCTATAAAAATGCACTTTCACTTTCAGGCTGAATGTCATTGACCTGAAACAATCATATCTTTTATATCGTTATGATTAGAAACCATAAACTTCTCAGGGCGGGAGTAAAGGTGATGTAATTCAGCTCCCAGGAGGTTTATTGGCTGAACTAGTCTAGATTCTTCTAATCAGTAACGCTGCCTCGGTCTGATGACATCCGCTCACAATAAGTCATTGTATAACTATGGAAAGTGTGCACATTGAATGGCATAACAGCATAAACACTGCAGGAGTCCATGAGTCATTTGCCCCAGTGCATTCTGGTAGGCATTGCAATCTCTAAACACCAACCTCATGTAAATGTTGATACTGGGTTCAAGTTTCTAGTGCTGCTTGCCTCTGCATTATTAAGACTACACCGCAGTCGCATTCAAGATAAAAACATCCAAGATGAATAAATCAAACGGGGAAGACTCCACATTTTCATGAATCTTCTTGTGACACCAAAGTGAATGGACGTTTAGTTTATGGCGTGCTATAGATGTTTGCAAACCTTGTGTTTGAACATATCAGAAGGTGAGATTTCACTCCGCCTGGTTGATAGAAATATACAGCCCAGGGTAAGACAACCAGCAGATAATCCTTCTGTGAGTCATCACCGTGGAGCGAGTGGGAGTGTTGGCCTCCGCCTGGACCTTGATCTCAGCTCTGTCCATCACTCCTCAATCTCCCTTTATCTTTCCTCCCTCTCACTGTCCGTTTGATGATGAGCTCGGCGAGGCCAGAAGGCAAGGCAGTTCTCGGCACTGTTCAGTCAAGGAAGTGTGAATATTACTCTTCTTCTACGAAAGAAGCTTTGAAAAAAAACCTTGATCTAATAGACGGCCCCGCAGCTCTAACCGGGACTGGAAAAAAAAAAAAAAGCTTCAGTTTTGCATTCAAATCAAGCTGTTCCAGCTGCAGGAGAGGGAAATGAGATTGCACAGGAACACAGAGGGGGAGTGAAGACCATTAGCTGTGTTTGCAGAGTGTATTGCTGAGACGGTAATGGAAAGACAGCAAAAAGGACCTAAATAATGATTGAGGGTAAGACTTTGGTCTCCAAATGTAAATTGGAGGGAAGATTAGTGGATAAAGTAGGACGCTAAGATGACCTGACACTATACGTTCTGGGCTGAGTGGTTGGTTTAAAGGAATAGTTTTAATATATCCGCTAAACGACTGCTGGCTGTCACCAGTTAGCTTGGATTAAACCAACAAGATAACGTGTTGATGAGCTTTGGAGGTTGTTGTTTTTGTTTTTTTACAGAGCCAGGCTAGCGATTCCCCGTTTTCCATGATGCTAAGCTAAGCTTATGAGTTGTTGCTTTATATTGAACGCACAGAGCAGTATCAATCTTCTAATCTGACTCTAAGAAAGCGTATTTCATAAAACACCACATGTTGTTGTTGATTGAGCAGTTCATTTGGGCGTTTATATTGCCCACAGCTCTTTGGAGAGCGTGGAACCAAACCCAAATGAAGACCGACAGGCGCTGATAAGCGTGTAAAGA
The DNA here is from genome assembly GCF_963514095.1 of Eutrigla gurnardus. Lineage (NCBI taxonomy): Eukaryota > Metazoa > Chordata > Actinopteri > Perciformes > Triglidae > Eutrigla > Eutrigla gurnardus. Next base: position 24,780,861 of record NC_139919.1, on the reverse strand, counting down.
GGGGAGCTGAACAGAGAGAACAACAGACGCCCAGGTCCACTCAAGACATAATTATGTTGGTTCGCAGCTTGGAGGTGGGAAACCGCTGCCTGTGAGTCACTGAAGTGACACCGTTGGGAACAGAAAGTCCTGGAGTGTCCCTCTTCAACAGCCCCTTGTTTGCTTTCTGAGAGAAAGTCAGAATGGAAGCGGGCTGATTAGACGTCCCGTGTTATGTGGCCATTGTGGATGCGTGCAGGAGGCTGTTCACACGCTGTCAATGCAGTGATGTCTGTATCGCCGCGGCGCGGAGAGGCCAGATGGCTCGGGGTGCCGGAGCGAGTCAACTCTGACACTTTTTCAGAAGCACGCTCACACCCCCTACGGGGGTTGGAGTGATGATATGAGAAAAGGGCAGGAAGAGAGAGAAAAGGAGAGATTTTGGTGGGACAAGCCGCGGTTAGATGTAAGTGAGAGCAATCGATGACTTGAGTTCTTGAGCTTCGCGGTTCTTCACTAAGATTGGACGGGACATGTGACGGACCACATGCGGAGAGCCTTTTGCCCTCCCCGATTACCAGCTGTAACTTTGGTTTTATGCTCTGTCTTTATGAGCTGTCATGACTCTAAATATGACAAGACACCATTAAGTCTAAACAAGCCACATTCCTCATCCCTCTCTTTTTCCTTCCCGTCCCCTCTCGGCCTTCGTTTTGCCGTCTGGCGTGCGTCAGTGTCAGCGATCCCTCCACCGGATCCGTCAGCAAAGGCGGCGGAACCTTTTCACAAACTTGTCAATCCGGGCAGGAGGCAAAAGGTCACTCTGTGATTTAGACTGCCCAGAACCGAACCGACACGAAAATGCTCGCCAACTCTGCAATAACATCTGCAAACCCTCAGCCAGACGAGCAGATGAGGGATGGATGTAGACACCGTTCCTCTGTTGATGCGTCATCCAAAAAACAACACGTCTTTCAGTCTTTGAGAGAGAAAGTTTCTTGGACGGTGGCCTCCGTGTGTGTGTGTGTGTGTGTGTGTGTGGACGTAGAACATCCCGTGCTGCCTCTATTACTGCTCTCCTGCAGCGCTGTGCCTGCTTTGATCCCACCCGTCTCGTCTGTGAGGAGCAGATTTCTACCGTTCTGCTCACATGGAAGTAGATTGCGTGGCTTAACCAGGTGGAAAAATGCTTTCTAGTGGAGAAGGGAGCTATTTTTCCTCCTATCTGTGGCTTCGGGCTTTTCCCGTGGTCAGAGGCAATCTCTTTTTCCACTGCGGATCTCTGCTCTTTGAAATGCACATTTGCATCTCTCATTTGGTTCAGTTTCATTTGTCAAGGCTTTGTTGTCATAGAGGATGACACTGTTATGGCACTTGCAGGTGCTATAAGCTGTGAAGGGAAAGAGTCCTCGCCGTTCCACGAGTTAATCCAATTGTCTTTCGTCCCATGTGAGGAAAAGGGGATTGGGTTGTGTGTTTGTGTATGAAATGTTTATGGATTACTGAGAGGTTGGCCCCGCCAGTTGAGCCTCTTCTGGACGGGGTACACTATATTGCCCCGGAGGCTGTCTTGGTGCATTGTGGAAGCTGCATTTCAACAAAAAGACAAAAATGAAATTTCATCTGTCGGTTTTTATTAAAGGTCTTTCTCCCCTCAAGGAGTTTTGTCTGACGTCGGACTCATTGTTTTGAGAAACTGCAGTTTCAAATGTGACTATCATTAGTGTCTGCTCAAGCTGCAATTAGGTGGCCAGTGAGGACTGAATCAGATAAAAGAAAAATACAGCTTTCCCAGGGGCAGCAGCTTCTCTTAAAGTAAGCACTGAGAACTGTTTTCCCTCCTTTCTTCTATCTCCTCCTGTCCTCTTTGTTTCTGACTCCAGTGGATCCGCAGAGAAATGTATGCATTTACAGCCGGCTCTGTTCATTGTGTTTGTCTCTTGTTCTGAATCTAACATGTAAACCCAACGGATACAGACATGAATGGTTGGATATTTTTATCCTCCTCGAAGCAGAATACTTATATTCAAAAAGTCTGGGGGATTACAAACTATCGATGGGCCAAAAATGAGTCAGAATACAACTTAGAGAAAGAGCAGGAATGAACTCTGGAACTCAACTTTTAAGTCAACACAGAGTGCTCTGAAAAAAAAATGAAAAGGAAAAAATCCTTGAGCTGACAGAGATCATGTGATATGATCAAAAGCTCCAGAGCGACTATAAATGGACCCTTAAGGTGAGATTGTTTCCCCAACAAAGTTACATAAAGCTGGAGAGTTGAGACTCAAGTCTTGGACTTTAAGGTGCAATATATATGATTCAGAGCTTTAATATAACACCAAACAACTATTTGCCATATGAAGATATAGTGGAGTGCACTTTTAGCACAGTTAGCTGCAAGCCACCGGCTCAGCCGTTGCCATGTTCAGAGCCATTAGGAGGCAATAGATATGCTAGGTGTCATCACTGACAGGTCTTTGCCACGGTTTTATAAAAAATGAAAATTAACGACAATATTCAAGGAAAACGTTTCAAGTGCATTTTAATCTGCAGGTTCATTCAATGTCATTCTACACAAATGTTTGCTCAACGAAATGCAAGTTGTAGTCCCTTTATGCGACACAGGAAAAAGAAGGTCTGCTGGTATGGCAGCTGATACTTTTGTATTTCTTGCCAGATGGCAGCAGAGAACTCATAAAATATAAAGAATATGAGAAAGATATAATATATGGACTCAATGTTTTGAGAAGACTGTTAACTGTATGTGATGCACATAAGCACATAATCCGAAATATCTATAATAAGACTTTTGATGATGTGTTTTCAGAGTAAAGTCTTAATGAATAGAAGCTGGAGTGAAAAATACATAGGCATGGTTTGATTAAATACACAACTCAAAATCCATCAACAGGAAATATTACGTGGCCCAACTTTTCCGGCGTTGCAATCCCTGCACAAAATTGTGTGAGAAACTCTCGATGTGTGTGTTTTTCTGTGTTGATGTGAAGCAGTGTGTAGACAGCGCATGTTTGAGTGCCCTAATAGATGGTTTGCTTTTATAACATCTGACATACTGAGACTGACAGCTTTTTCTGTGACCATGGAAACGGGAAATTAGCCCGTTCACATGCTACGGTAATCTGCAGGCTGACACTTAGACAGCGAAGAGCGTAACCGAGGAGATGAGAGGAGATGAGAGGAGAGGAAAACACAGAGATGAGAGATCACCTCAGCGAACACCTCGTGCTGACATTTCCGTGTGCACATCCCACTTTCCCCCTGGAAACATGTTTGTATCTTGACACTGTTAGAAATCACAGCTCCATTCCCAGATTGAGCGTTCACTGGAGTCTTCCAGAGGTCCGATGGCTCGACAAGAGAGATGTCTCCTCCAGATGTTGTATCTGCAGATTAGTAGTGTGCGGTTCGGCTCCCTCGATGGCTCGGGGAAGCAAGCTGTGTGCAGTAATTGAAGCTGCATCCCCCCCTTGGGGCTCTGCACTAATCGCTAATAAAGTCTACGTCCTCCCCCACCGCTGCCCCCGTCGACCCCCCCTGCTTGACCCCTGCCTGCCTTCTCTGTGTGTTCCCACAATGAAGGTCAGGATGACTGTAAACACTCCACCAGGCCTCACCAAAACAAATACAAACAATTTCACACCGTACACTGTAATTACATTACATAGATTCCTCATGCATTAAACATTTGCCCAGACACAGACATGCTATTTGTGCATGCGTCACTGCACACAGATGTGGCTGCACATATGAGGTCAGCCACACATTTCCCCGTCGAAGGGTTATTTTTTTTTTCTCTCTCTCACTCTCTCTCTCTCTCTCTCTCTCTCTCTCTCTCTCTTTCTCCCCACAGTTTTAATTTCACAGCTGAAGAGAGGAGACAACACTGTCTACTTGGCACAAAGCACATTGGTAAATGAACAAGATTTGTACTGAATAAAACATCTAGTGAGAATCCCTAATGCCCACAGCGCTGAGCTGAATGTAAGCTTGGGAAGTAAAAAAGAGGATCAAGAAAGGAATCTATTAGGAGTCGGTCTCATACCCTTTAAGACATCGTCACTGTGACCTCTGCCCTCGTGTGTTTTGAAAAGTGTAGTTTTTTCATAACATTTTTAAATCATGTTTAATATATATATTATTCATGGTTGTGACAGTAGTGAGATGACAGGAAATGAGGAGAGAGAGGAGGAAGAACAAAACAGGGCTTCAACATATTAGCCAAGTGTTAGCGTGCTAACATTTGTTAATTAGTAACATAAAATATATTGAATCTGGACCCGAATGGTGGACTACAGAGAGACCTAGACTTAGCTTGGATTTGAGTGATGAAAATGACTTGGACTTGAATGCTATGTGACTCATTTAGATGAAAGGATTTAGTCTATTATGATAAAAAAAACAAAAGACGGACAGACAAAGCCATCCATCCCTCGAACCAAAGTGTGTGTGGCTGAAGAAAAAGAAAAAGAAGCTTCATATCTTCAACAACCAGATTTAGATGAAACCATACATTATGTATCATATAGTGCCTGGTGCTGGGTTATTCCCTTGAAGAAGCACTGACACCTGGAAGCAAGGTTTTCAAAGTGAATCTGCTCCAAAAAAATGACCACGCTTTTTTTTTTAAATCACCCTTTCCTACCCATTTAAATACACTGTATCCTTTGATGAGGACGCGTATAACTCTCTCAAAGAACATCATTGTGAACGGCATCTTTGATCCTGTTGTGCAAAATGAACTTCGAAAAATGAGGAGGAATTCATCACGAAGCCTCTGGTGTGATGAGAAGAGATGGATTTCCCTCGGGGGGGCAAACCTCGAAGGAGAAGCAGGGATCTTATTTAATTTTCAACTCGGATATCCCGCTCGATTCCCCGGTAACAGAATCTTGAAATGAGTTTGCTCTCCCGGAGTCCTACTCTCTGTATATGATTGTACACTTGCAGGCCGGTGTTAAAGTGCAAATACGAGTTATTGCTCAGTGTGTTTCAATCAACCTGCTGAGCCCGTCGTGTCCTGGTCTCCATCAGACTTCCCTTCTCTGACAGAGATGACTGTAATTATATGCTCAGCGTTGCTTCTCTCCGATACCGAAATAGATTCATGATTCACCAGCCCACGCAGTGTCCACGCACGCACACACACACACACACACACACACACACACACACACACACACACACACACACACACACACACACACACACACAATCCTAGTAATCAACTCTGATGGAACACAATTAATATCCAATTCCACCAGCCTTTGTTTTTCGGCAGTGCATTTTAAAAAAAAGAAAAAGAAATGAGGAGCTCCGGGGGAAATTGACTTATAAAAACCAATATTTAGTGCGACGACATTGTCTGCTTGAGGTCAAGGATTAAGGACTAGAGATATTCAGGTTCTGACTTGTCTTTGTGAGGGAACGACACCGACTGGACGCAGGGTAAAATGAGTGTAATAATGCGATGTCTTTAATATGCCGGAGGCCTCGGGTGTTGGGCGACACAGAAGATTCCAATTTTAAGCTTTCCGGGTTCTCGATGACACACCAATGGATACCCGGCGATTCATTCCCTGCTGGTCTTCAATCAATATCAGAAGCAGCGGGGAAGGGAGAGATATCTTGGCTCCTCTCTGTTTCCCCTTTAAATCAGACTTACTATGCAGGGAAGGAAGACAACCGCTTCATCCTTTATCTTGCTGGAAAGACAAGCCCAAGGAATGCCTCGAGGCAAACTGCACTCTCCCACCTGGCTGCCTCGGTGATAAACTGTGCCTCGGTAGCCCGCTGTGGAGTTATGTGTGTGTGTGTGTCAGTATGTTTGGCCACTGTGGTTAGACATCGAGACCGGCTGAGGGTGAAGGATGAGGGTTTATGGTCTCGTCGATAAAGCAGGTGATTTGACCTCGAGGGTCCTCTGACAGATGTTGTCGATGCGTCACTTCATTTTTCCTCTAATGAGAGCGTTGTCATGCCTCCTGAGGAAAATTAATCAAAAAATGTGCATCGTAGTTGAAAATCTCGGAATTTTAACCTGCAGTATTTATTCCTGTTTGATAAGTGATGGGTAGCAAATGTTAGCATGTTAGCGTAGTCAATAAAAATTCATATTTAAGCTGAAAAATGAGATATTCTGCCAAAAACCAAGCACCATCCACTGACAGGAGCAAACACTGTCATTTTATAGCTAAACTGTACATTAAAATACCTCTTTTTGATATAAAATAGGCAAAGGTTGTTTGTAGTTTTTGTTTGATGAAATATGAGTTTTAAGCGCCATTAGCGTGGCTAGAGACTGTTAATCATGTTCAACCAGCACTTAGATGCAGACATTTTCATGATGCAAATTCAGCAAAGAACTAATGTACAACAGACTTTTATTATTGCGGCATTATGGGTTGAATTTTCAGGGTTTTAGTACCCAGAAGGGAAATATCATCGCCCACGCATGAATAGTTTGTCACAGAAAAAAAAACATGGATTCCCTATTCCACCATCATTTTAATAAGAAGACTTTGTCTCGTCTGAAGTTCAATGCTTTAGCACTTCTTCAATATATCTGTCTGCCTTTAAACCCACTTTTTACTTCTTTGTCCTCCTCCCTCCGCCTTTTGCCAGAGAGATGGATGGCCGCAGATCAGGACGGAGGCGGCTGCCTCGGACAGCCTGATAGCGAGCGTGAGTGAGCCATCACTCTTGTAATGAGGTGTTGGGACACAAACTCGGGTGAGTGGGTTGTGAGGAGGAGGAGGAGGAGGAGGAGAGGAGGGGTGGGGATCAGCGCAACAGAGGTCAGCTTGGAGGTCAGAACGGAGGGGTGTGACGGGACGAGGAAGAGCATAAACACTGGGGTATTAGCGGGAGGCAGAAATAGCTGCTACGGGGGGGGCTTGGTTAGAGATCGAGGTCAGGTTATGTGTGTGTTTCAAACATGGTGGGTGGGGGGGGGGGTGGGAAACGGTGAAGGCAGGGACAGGTGAGCAGTTAAGGGCGAAAGCGTTTGGTGTTATTGTGAGGATATGTCAGAGTCTTCAGGACCTGCTGCGAGGAGAAGGGTAATGAGAGCGATTCCAGTGTGGAGATGTTTGTTTAGGGGCACCAGGAAGCATCTAATTAATGCCATCCCAGAGGCCCTGGTGAGGCCTGACCTTCTGCTCAAAGCCCCAAGCTGCCTCACCCTGCCTGGGCCGCCGCGAGTGAGGTTTGAATTATTGATAAGACTGAGAGGAGAAGCAGGGGGAAAACTGTTCTCCATTGCATGTGCGTGTATGGTTTGCATGTGTGCAAGCGAATGAGCGCACAGGAAGTTAAACAATCTATAAAAAGGACGGGCGTTTCTCGGGCCGACGGGGAGAGCAGCATCCTGAATAACATTCTCGAGAGCAGGGTTGAAGGTGATGGGAGCAGCGGATGGAGATGGAGGAGAGCAACAGGAGCATGATGAGTGAGGTTGGAAGGACATCCATCTTAGATGGAAGCAGGAAATGATAGGAATATACAGAGAGAGAGAGAGGGGAAAAAATAGGCACAATTTGTCAAAACATTTGTGAAATGCATGGCGAGTGGAAAGGAGGACGTTGGGAGTGCTGTGACTCCTAAATCAGGCTGCTGCTTTCCCCAAATGCGCTGCTGTTGTTTCGCCACAGCTGGAGTTCGCTCCCGGGAAACAGATGGAGGTAATAAAGCCTGGAGCTGGGTGGACGCAGAGATCCCACCGGGCTGTCTGTCTGCGAGCAGGCACACTCCATCCCGGCCCTGACACACATAGAGCTGCTGCCGACGAGAGAGGAGGGTACGAATGGCTGGCGGGCAAGTCGACCGGCGGAGCTGGGATTCAATCTGGGGGAAACGGGCCGTGTTTAAACACGGCAAACGGTCTCTGGGAGCTAAACAAGGCCTGGGTCTTAAATTTCACCCGTGAAGTCACAGAGAACAGGAGGCTGGAAACGTGGCACAGAGCGGGTTTTAAGTTGCATATTAAGAAATCAATACACAGCACATGATGAATGTTGACATGTTATGGATATTTTGATTTTATGGGAAATACAGGTGGACTAGTGCAATGTGGGACACCTAAGCTCCAATGTATTTTTCTCTTCCTCTGCAACTTTAAATTGAACATATTTGACTGTTATATATAGAATATATCCTGGGCTGGGTCACGGGGCAGCTTAGTAGGGGATTCCAGATGCCCCTCTCCCCAGCAACTCTTTCCTGGTAGTGTTCCCAGAGGTGGATGTGCCCGGAAAACCTCTGAGGGGAGACATCCAGGAGGATCCTGATCAGATCACCCGGACCTCCCCTTTAATACGAAGGCTAATTCTTTGCATCACTACCCAAACACCGGTGTAATAACAACATGAATTATGGCCCCGTTCCATTTAGGTGGTGGTTTAGGCTCAAGTGAAACGACACCAGTACTCCATATTCCCACAGTTCTCCCTGCTCATGAACGCCATTCAGTTTGAATAGAAAATGATTTACCATTCTGGATTGTTTCATTTAATTGTGGGATGCAAAATGGTAGTATATCTTGTAATATCACATGACAGCCATTCATTTCTTTTTATCTTCTTTATCTTGGACTTGGACTAAAAGACACTTTCCCCCATAGTTCCCAGGAGGATGTGTGTGCCATTCATCTTTCTTCTTCTTTAATTAGGGAAGATCTTAAGGATTTCATCACGGCATAATGTTATAATGAGCTAATGTTTGGGATTCATATGGATAAATGGTACACAAGTCGGAAAAATGTGTCCCACGTTACCCTAATTCACCCCACTTATTGGCTTTCTAGATGAAAAGAATAATTAATTAATGACATCTCCACTGAGTCCAAGACGTTTCTCCTCCCGGTCAGGAAACAGTCTGGCACATAACGCCCTGTAAAATGGTGAATTGTCATTTTTTACATCCAGTCTTTGTGTTCAACAAATCACACTTCCTTTTAAAGGTGCATTCAGCAGGTTTTGTCGCCTTCATGCTAAGCTAACCTGCTGCCGGCCTGTCGCTTCATGCAGTATTTAACATACATACATACCTTTTGACCGCTGTCTCGACAAGAATCAGCTTATTTCCCCAAAATATCTTTAATTCATTAAATCAAAGCCTCTATTTCACACATTAAATTAAAATGGTCTCGACAAGTCAGATGCAACAACAATTTGAAAGTAGTAAACAACGCTGTCACTGCCTGAGTTACCTTGAAATTCATGAGCTCTCTCCAGACTACAAACCTCAACACTCCTGCATAAATTTGAAAGACTAATTAGCTTTCGGTGATAAGCTCCCGCTCGTGCTTTTTATTCCCTTCCTTTTTTAATCCCAACCCACCCCAACACCTACGCTCTTCCTCGGCTAAGTCATTAACGGCAAACCCCCTGTTGGGAACCGATGCTACCTGCGTCGAACAAAAACAAATACCGGCTTGTTTCATGCATCAGCCGCCGGAGCCCCTGGGATCGGGTATGAAGTCAGGAGACGGCTGCTCCCACTAATGTATTTTTAATCACTTGTGTACAGTTTTCATTCTCCCGTCCAGACAGGAGACAGATGCATTCGGTCCTTCTGTCACCTATTATCTAACGTTTTTTTAATAAAAGTATTTTGGGACATGTTTTAGTCAGGAAATAAGCCGTGCTGCCCTTTTTTTTTCTGCCTCCCCTCTGGTCTGTATAAACATTGTATGCAAAAAAAAGTGGAGGAATGCATGTTGCTGCCAAAGTGCTGTAAAAAGAAAAAAGAGAAAAAAAGGAAACCTGCTCCCTTGGAGTCGTCGAGCGTGGCCTCGGGAGGGAGAAAAGGGAAGGACAGTTGTCAGCTGTTCAGTCTACATGCATCTACTGAACAAAGAAACATTAACTTGGTTTGAAGGGAGAAACTCTGAGAGATGAGGAGCGATCAGAATTCATTAGTATTACATGCCACAAACTCCCTGCACACACACACACACACACACACACACACACACACACACACACACACACACACACACACACACACACGGTGCCGCTGTCTTTCTTTTAATTCAATAAACAGAGCCCTGTGTTTACATATAGAAGCTTTTACTCCGTCCAAAGCAATTCTCTTCTATCTCAGACAACTTCTGGCCTAATACTGTTTGGCAACGCAGAGGCGATTCCACTATATAATAATATGTAAACGCTCACAAGCACGACGCCCTGACATCCTGTTTTTCGCTTACAAGTGCTAATGTGCTTTGATTCAAGGTGCACCCTGCAGCTTGTGGTAAAAGACAGAAAGAAAGAGACACAGATGTGCTACGAGGCACAGCAGAGAAGCGCGTAAAGGAAATAATGTGTGATGAATGAGATAACGTTTTTTTTTTTTTTGTGCAGAAGCAGCAGCCAGATGTGACAGTCTGCATTTTGTCTTCCCTGACAGAACGAGTGATGGCTGCTTTGATCCAGCGCTCGATCTGACATATTCCCAGTTTCCTACATCTGAGCACTCAAAACATCCCCCCGTTGGCATCCGAAAAGGGCCTCCAAAGCGTGCCGGTGTTGGTGGGAGAGCTTGGAACAGCCACCTGTCACGGGGTTTGGATGTGATGCGATGAGATTACAAATTGTTCCATTCACTCCCATCGTCTCCGGGATGGCCGCCGTTATTCTAGTTTTTCCCTTCAGTGCGGCGTCTTCACATCACACACACACACACTGCGTTTTGCTAACACACCCCACCTGCGGCAAAGTAAATGTTATCATTGTGGAAAATGGGTCGCTGTCAAGCGGAAATCCACAGTTAAACAGTGAAAGGGCCCTCTGAGTCTCTGTAAACAGTGGGCAGGTGCTTCGGCACTGTGGTTAGATCTGAGAGCCGCTTCCCACCTTCTGTTTGTCTCCAGCTTGACAGGATGTATAAACCCAGTGAGTAAAAGCAAGAATTACTCCACATTTTACAGCAAAGTCTGCTCGTAGAGTGACACGCCAGCCTCGCAACACATCTCTAATCCTCAAAAAAAAAGCTTAAAAGCATATCCTCAACTAGGTTATTTGCTCAACCCGTGTTTGAAACAGTTAAAGCCACGTTTGAAACAGATGTAATGTATTTTCAACAGATTAAAGCAATAATATAATGTGAATCTCATAATAAACATGCCGTATAGTAAGTTCATTATTAGCCTCGGAGACAGCAGCTGCAGAAAACAGATTCGGGGGTTTATTACTTTCCACTCTGGTGCTTTCTATCGCATCGCATGAACTTCATCAACATGGAGGAGAAGTTATTGAAGTGCTTAAACATCTACAAAGTTATGTGTCTCTATGATATGACCGAAAGAAGCAGAACAGCTACTAAATGTACTAATGAGTACTTTAAACGTTTAATGTTGCTGTAAATCTTGAACGCAGCACATTGTGGTGTTGCTACTTTTACTTAAAAGCCGAATGCTTCTTCCATCACTTGCATCTATTTTGTGACACGGTTCATCTGCGGGATGATGTTGCCGCACCATTAATCCGCTGAATCTCATCCTTGAATCTATTTCTTTCCCCCATGAAGTAACATTCTGCTCGTGTAGATGCACTTAATCATAACGACACCATTTTCACTTTAACGGCAGCCGAAATTCTCATTTTATGTCCGAAACATTGCAGAGTTAAAGGAGTTTTGACACTAAAAGTCTCCTGTAATAGCTCTCGTATTAATTTTCCTGTGTACATGTGATACTGTGAGACTGAGTCATACAACCTGTGGGCATCTTAAGTCCCTCTTATCGGCAGCATCTGCCTTATAAAGAACAAAATTGGGCTGCTGATGCATGCACAGCTGATCCCTCACCCTTGGGGCTTGAACCAAAGGAAATGTTGCAATAGTGAGCCGCGGCTTTAGTCTGGGTACTGTTTATCCACCAATCTGTTTGGATTACCCGAATAGCACAGAGGATATTGTTCAGACACGGTTCTCTGTTGTGTAGAACAGAGCTCAGAATAAGATGCGTCTGTCTGCGTGCTCAGCCCATCTCAGCCACACAAAGGAGGGCAGGAGGCCACATGGAGCCGATAATCCCACCACACAACAGCAGCGGGGAGAGTTTCACCATGTCGTCATCGCTGTCTGAGTGAATGCAAGTCATCAGATGGGATCTTGAAATCAAATGTTGGCATCTGAAAGGGATTTTAAGAAATAATAAAACTAAAATGTGCACAAACAAACAATTTTCTTTGGATAAAATAATGGAAAATCAGTCAAAACAACTATTATCTAAAAAAGATTCAAAGCATAATTGTATCCACATTGTGACTGAAAGCAGATGCTTAGTGATATCGTTTGAATGACAAATGACAAGAAAGAAAGATACAATTCTCCTGGTTGAATTAGCAATTCTGCACAATTTGGTAGTTTTTCCAAATTAAGAATGAATATTTACTAAATAGATTCAAGCAATGCAACATTTTTGCCAAAGTTCAATTTTACAAAAAAAAACATGACCAAATTTTATATTTCTAATCATTTAATGTGATTTGAAAAAGTGGGCCTAGAATGATACAAAATATTATATTATATAAAGATTTATATATATAAAAAAAGCATTTTAGGGGAATATACTTAGGCTAATTTACAGCTAATAATAGGCTAATATACAGTATGTGTATAATAAAGAGACACTCCTACTGCTTTACAGTATAAATACATCGTAGTAATGAGTGTAGATGTAAGATTCAGCATCATCACACATATGATGACACACTTCACACTTTCACAGATTATAGGGCCACACACACACACACACACACACACACACACACACACACACACACACACACACACAACCCCCCAGATACCAGTTATAATAAAGTCTAATCATCTGAAACACAGTCAGTGCCACAGTGTGTCAAAGCTTTGTAATATTGTCACTCTAATAGACTTTTTTGTTTTACCATCACAAGTTCATGAACGACCCCGTTGAGAGGAAGCGTCTCCTTCCCACCCTCCTCTCTCTCTCTCTCTCTCTCTCTCCCCTGCAGCCTAACAGACAAGCAAACACATCTTTTCCTGTTTCCTCCTCCTCTGCTCTTTCCTGTTGAACACTACTCCACGTCTGTGTGTTTGTCCAGAATGTCTGGATGTTTGATGTTACATTTTGGGGGGACTTGGCAGGTGTTGCCGGGAGATAGAAACAGGTGGGATTGCTATTGATTTTCTCCATGAGCTGGTGCATGTGCAGAAAAGATTTAGGGAAGAGAGTGATAAAGGCAGAACGGCCAGATGTGTTCATCGCAGCTCACTGGAGCAGAAGCTCTCATCCTGTAGTTCATCGCTTTCTCTGAGGCTCTAACCTCCAAGGCCAGCCGACCAGACAGAGGCCATCCTCTTCTCACTAATTCTCTCCATCGCATGAAGACTTTTTGTTGGATGTCAGGCCACTTGTGCTCTGCAGTGGCTGAATACTGAACAGTTTTCCTCACTCTTATTTGCAAGGATTTAGACGCTGGATATAAGGTGCCAAAACACACTCACAGAATTGTATATTTGATTGTTGGAAACCTGACATCCGCTTCCCCAAGATGCTTTACGACTGTTGGCAGCTTGTGTTAGTGGGTCTGTGGATTTGCTGGTGGGAGATAGAAAACATGTAAACGTCTCCATTCGCGCTGCTTATGTGTTAATTGCTGGCTTAAATAGTCTTGATGAAGTATTGCCTGTTCAAAGTCTATCTCTCAGCAGCCTCTCCACTGGGGTATAGAGAGTAAGCAGCCGTGGTTAGCGTGTACAGTATATATATTCAGCGTTGCTGGCAGTGCAGCGCGGTGATGAATGGTTGTAATTTGCACGGCCTGCAGAGGAGGCGATCCCGCGGACTATTAAAGACAGCAGCCCTGCATTGATTACCATAGCAGGTAATTGCTCGGCGAAGATAAAATCAGCGCTAATCCGAGGATGTTGTCAGGTTTCCAAACAAGAAAAAACTTTTGATCATCCCGGCGGGTATGTAAAAGCATGGCCACGCCAAAAGAGATAAGCTGAAGTGAACCAAATCAATTCATGCAGTGGGTTAATTGCTTTTCTGTGCATGTCTAGCACATTTTAAAGAGTGAAGGGAGGCAGGGGGGGGGGGTGTTGTTTTTGTATTGATTCACCGCACAGGGAAGATTTTAATTTCCCCAAACCTCTCTAGCAATGCCAACAGGATGAGGTTATAAAATCCAATTATCTTGGCATGCCCGAAAACTCAACTAAAGCCACAGGAGAATCATGATATTGAAATGACTGACATGATTGAATGGGCCTTTTGAAATTTTGAATGACTCAAGATAAGGATCAATAGATCAAGGTCGCGTTTGTGGAGATAATGAGCAGGTTCAGGAGGGCGTCTGTCCTCTGTAGGAATACGTGGAAAAGCCCGGAAAGATGCTGTCGTGTTGCGATTTTAAGCATGATGCTCACACTGGAAGGACAAATTGAAAAATGATTAAAATTGCAAGCGTGCATAATAAAACCGTTGTGCTTTTTTTGGTGTGATGTGAGTGTAGTGGTGATGGACACTATTTTCCTACAATGCAATGTAAAATAGATTAGTGTAGAGAGGAGCTGCTCAAGGCTGGAGAAAGTGAAATTACATTGGACAGTGATTGCTCAGATGTCAGCTTTCTATTTTTTTTCTGATACTGTACATCTGTATAAGAAAGGCTGAATTTGCAAGTATTTTCCTATTCAGCAACAAATAAAACAAGTATTTTAAAACATTTTCTGGAAAAAGTTTCGGCATCACAGTTTCACTGAGTGAATAAAGTAAAGAGAACAGATCAAATAAATTAAACTCTCCATTCGCTGTCAATACTTTGCTCTTTAATTCTTTGTTTCCTGTCGATTCCATTGGACAGATTAGGGAGCTCCATGGGCGATAACCTAAAAATTTAAATAAACAATCCAAAAAACAAATGACACACTTGAAACTTGGAGTTTTTGCCCCCTGGAGTGTGGCCTGGGGTGATTGTGACAAAAAAACAACCAGTTTGCTTTTGACCAAAATCTTTTGACCAAGTGTTGAATCTGAACAGCTAAATCCACACAATGCATTCCTATTCATAGTCGTATAACAATACAAAAGCTGTAAATGTAGTCCTGAGAATATGTGGTGGGTAACAGGCAGGAATTAGCATTTCGCTCTTTCAGCTCTCCATTAATCCATTAATTCTGCCTTCCATTAATTGGTTGCATTCGGCTGCTCCAGTGCGACAGACTGATTAAATCTCAATAACTCCCAACGTGTTCCGTTAGTGGTGTTTTTTTTAATTGAATTCTGTCTCTACATTGTAATAGCCTTGGCTGCAGGGGAGAGCGCTCCCTCTGCTCACCTTGATGTGTTGGAGACAGAGACACACGGCCACGGGCCATAATAGAGACTTCACAAAAAAACTCAGAGAGAGAACAATGCAGCGGTGCGATGATCACTTCAAAGCCGTCAGAGGGCCTATACATAATGGATGACACAAGAGCAGTTCGCTCTGAAGTGCATTGTTCTTCCCTCCCAATTAATTTAGAGGTAATTATTCCTTAGGCACCTTAATAAGATGAGAGCCCCCCTTAGAGAGGCTGCTGCTGCTGCTGCTGCTGGATTTAGAAGAGACATTCACAAGCAAAACTGTGATCACATGCCAGTCACTGTGACGTGCTCTGCAACACGGGTAGGCTCACTCTTTTGACTACAAAGTGACACAGAAATATCTGGCAATTCTTACAGGAAAAGCTACAATTTTGGGGAACCGCTCAATAGATTTTTTCAAAGGAGAGGTTGAGATGTCTTTACTATGAGTCAAGGAAGCTTAAGTTATTATATTATAGCCATATTGTCAGTTGCTGTTTGTAAACACTGCATTTATAATTCATCCCTACTCAACTGCTCAGCCAGCGAATGAGAGAGGGGGAAGGAGAGAGAGCAAAGCGGTGGTCAAGCAGAGTGAATGAAGAGAGAGAGAGAGAGAGAGAGAGAGAGAGAGAGAGAGAGAGAGAGAGAGAGAGAGAGAGAGAGAGAGAGAGAGAGAGAGAGAAAACAAAGCCACAAATCAAAAGACTAAAACTGTGTTATTTTGTTTCATAGCGGTTATGTTCTAAATCACACAAACCTGCGGGGAAGGTGTTGAATGAATGCAGCCTCCGGGTATATTTCATCCTGCTGCGGCCTGTCTGCTCTCTCTGATTGTTATATATTATCATCCTATTATTTATATGAA
Source organism: Eutrigla gurnardus (assembly GCF_963514095.1). NCBI lineage: Eukaryota > Metazoa > Chordata > Actinopteri > Perciformes > Triglidae > Eutrigla > Eutrigla gurnardus. The sequence continues at coordinate 24,764,662 of NC_139919.1, read as the reverse complement.
TAGTTTGTTAAAACACGCCCACAAAGTGCTGAGTAATTATGCGAGTGAGACACGTTTTTAAGGCGTGAACTTTGTGGTGTCGTGTGTGACTAGCATTAAGCCAGCGAGTGAGCAGCATCCCGAATACAGCCCATTTAGATGCAGGGAGGAAGGACGCCGGTGATGTTCCTGGTTTATTTAGGAAGCGCGGGGGGGGACTCGGATGGGCTCCGTTGTTACTGCAGCGTGTTTGTTTCTCAGGAGTCTCACACACACACACACACACACACACACAGCATGGAGGGACTGATGATGATGTACGGCCTTGGTGTGTTGAGGAGCCTCCTCAGCAGTACACAATGCCAGGAGAGCAGAGTGACTCAGGCTGACACAGCGGGAGTGTCGGGCCAAGGAACGTAGTGTCGGCCCCCCGAGTGCACCACAGCAGTGCCGCTCTGCAGCTTTTGGAGCCCAGTATGCGAAGACTCCCTGGCCGCATTGTTAATGGTAATGTTTAATGTTGTCTGTCTGCAGCCCGTGTCCCCGACTGCTGATCATTTGCAATTTTTTTATTTTATTATCCTCCTCATATCTCTAGGAGTCTAATAATATTTTCATGCTGTGCTAAATGATTCAAAAAGAGCATTTGGTCCGGCAGAACTTCCTGGTGAAACAATAATTCACTAAACTCCCCAGAGACATCAGGTAATGAAAGCTGCATCAGTCCCTGTAGTGCACAGATCTCCAGAGCCTCTGACATTTCGATGGGAATTCTTTTAATATAGGTTCAATAATGTCAGTGTTGCACACGGGGATTTTCAGACAATAAGGTCAGTATCCAACGAGACTACAGCAGACAATGTTCTCTATCTTTTTCAGTTGTTTTTCTACAAAATATAGGCCAAGCTGGTCAAGGCCACATGAAGAATTCATGAATTCAGCTTTTGGGGAGACTCAGTGTTCACAATAGCAATTTACATGTACAGTATTTCCATATTTTAATGGTTTTCCCTTTTATTTTTATGATCGAGAAACATTTGATAGAATAGGAATGAGCGGTTAATGAAGATTTGAGTGGGACGCTACAGTACACATGCAGGTGACATCACAGTGTTTGATGTGATTTGCAGATGGAATTTGTTGGCAAAGATAAGAAGGAAACGCTCGTCACATGAAGTCGGTTTGATGAAGCAAATTAAACTCATGATGAGAATTTCAACAAACTCATTAAAATTAATATAATCTTCTTTTTTTTTTTAAATGTTCCTTTTCCCTCAAGTTAGCGTTGTGCATTTCTTTTTGGAGGCTTATTACTTGCATAGGAAATGCTCACCATGCACTTGGGAACAGGATTATTTGTGTTGTTGCTGAATGACAGATAAGACTGTCGCTAACGAGGGACCTGCAGGTTTCCGTTTAATGGTCTTAAAAACGCCATTAAAGGTGAAGTCATGTCAAATAGGATTACAGGCTAATTGGCGTTTAAAAGGCAGTTTTCTCTCTGCATGTCAATAGTCTTTTCCCCTCCTAGGAGTGTGTGCTATCGAGGTATTTTAAGCACAATTAACCACTTTGTGGTCAAGTGGTCAAGCCCAAGTTTCCTATCTGATCCTGCAGTCAAGAACCATAACACACTTGGGCCAGTATAGTATTGTGCATCTTGTTTTTTGTCTAAAAATGCATCATCTACAGTACACCATCATCATCAGCAGAATTCCTGCAACTCACAACAACATCAGTGAGGTCTGTCTTCTGTCTCCTGCATACTGGCTATTTTTTAACACTGCTTAGAATTCACCTCAAAAAAGACTTCAAGAAGCGCACCAGTAGCAGGATGTCGTGCCTCACAGTGAAGTGATATCTCTACAGCCCAGCGTGGTTCCACTGAATTACCACCCCCGAGTTCATAAAACACACAACGACGGGACCGGTCGGAGGACGGCACAAGCCAGACGTGTCTGACGCCGTGGATGAAACTCACATCAGGCTTCCTTCTCCCTCCCCACGTTGACAGCAGATGGCCTGCAGGGGAACGTGTCAGCAGGGGCACCCGTTGCTCTGAATAAAAATGCAGCTATCTGCGAGAGGCATGGGAATAATATGAAACACAGTGCAGTATTCGGCAGTAATCACACTTGAGCCGACTGCAAAAATTCAATCAAAGCTACGAGGTGCTGTGTGGACCATTAGCCCTCATAACTATACTCTTCTGCAGGATGATAGTTGTTTCTGGAATTGTTCCATTATGATTTGCATGGAGAGCAAGAGAGGCCGTTTCAATCACACAGCAAATCTCAACGAGGCAACGAGTGCCTCGCATGCAGACAGGCCATGTCATATTTTCCACACAGAGAAGTAGCGGGCCAGGCACTTGGCTCAGGGATCAGACCATCGGGCCATCTGCCGCGCCAACCCACGTATTCACCCTTTTTAATGCGATGCTTGGTAATCAAGTCATCCGACGTCTCCATTTACTCCATGCAACTGCTCATCTCCACATGCCTGCTTGCCTGCCATTATGGCACGATACCCATGATGCTGCTGCATATCCTCTTACATACCATTAATCACGTTCCGGGGTTGACAAGGATCACAGACAGCAGAGATGAAAACCTCTCCACGCTCACTTAACACATGGGCGGGTGGGTGGGGGGGGATTCATGCAAAGGATTTAAAAGCAAGTAAAGTGACCCCGATGGAAAAATGGATGTGTGTATACATGTGCGTGCGTGTGTGTGTGTGTGTGTGTGTGTGTGTGTGTGTGTGTGTGTGTGTGTGTGTGTGTGTGTGCTTGAGGGGCTCTGAAAGCTTTCACTCTGAATCTATGGAACTGCATGATTTTAAATCAGTGAGGGAGAGAGAGAGAGAGAGAGAGAGAGAGAGAGAGGGGGGAGAGAGAGAATGGGAAAGGAGTGTATGCAGAGAGAAAGGGTGCAGAATTAGGAGATTAAAGTAGCTGCAGGATTAGGCCCCAGGTTTTAATGATGGAAATGGAAAAGCTGTGAACAGAGTCTGACACATTCTCTCTGGCCCTCCTCTCCTCCTCTCCTCCTCTCCTCCTCTCCTCCTCTCCTCCTCCTCTCTCCAGAGCATGTGTCTCCTGCTGATTGCATGGACGGCCTCCGGGGAGAGCCGGCGCTGCTCGCCATTAAACAGCACAGGATTGTTTAAAGAACATTTATGTGCAAGCACATGTTTCCCTAAAGCGACCAACGCGCTCTGGTTGAATATGTTGATTGAACATTTTCAATGTCCATATTGCATTTTCATGTTTGTGACCACACACACACACACACACACACACGGTCAGACATTTCCTGTCTGCATTCACAGGCATAAAGCGATTAAAGTAATAGTAAAGCACTTACATAATATAGAGTAATCAAACGTTTCGCCGTCTGGAAGGATGTGTGATCACTTACTGCAAACATCCTATTAATGCAACAGAATGAGAATGGAATTGTTCTATCTCATAAAGTGTTTGATAACATTGTGAACACAGAACTGAAGTATTGCATTGATCGGTTGTAAAGAATGTAAAAAATAAAAAGAATGAGTGGATGTAAATGTACTTTTTGGTCATTTTGAATCTTTCCCCCCATTTTGTTCTATTAATAAAAGTTGAGTAGTGAATCACCAGAAAGAATAACTATAATAACACAGTTTGGTCCCACCAAACAACTTGAGAAGACTGCAAGCTGCTCCATTTTAACACCAGTGTGAACCTGTGAGTATGTTGGACCGCTCGGCCGTCTGCTCTGAACTCCCATTTCAGGCGTAATAATTAGCCTTCACTTCTCTTATCTCTCCTAAAGCCGCGTTCCTTATACGTACCACTCCCATACAAAGTTTATCTTTAAACGCGAAACTCTTCCTGACTGCCGAAATACCCCTCTCACCGCAGGACTGTATATTACAACGATAGCTTTCAGCTGAGCTTTAATTGTCAGGAGGGCCGACATTGCCGAAGATAACTCCTGCCCCGGAGAAATGAGATGCTAATGTATTGCTGGCCATTTGAAATAAATCTGCAAGGTGCTCCTTCATGCAAATGCGAAGGCGCCCCTGTGTGTCAGCAAAAAGGCAAATTACGGACATTTTTGAGGAGACCGCGCCCATAATGTCCTTCGACAGGTTTCCTTTGACATTCTGTTCTTGGTGAGGGCTACTGTGGTCAATAAGGCATTACCCGGAAACAAAGGAGGGGTTGCACTGTCAAGCCCTCCCCACATTGATGTATTTAATTCGATGCCATTTGAATGGATGATACCGAAAACGATTCAGTCAAAGTCTTGGCCTTGGCTCCAACTCTGTCGTTCACAGGAGAAGGGCTGGATTTAGATTCCATCGACTGTGCCCCCCGGGTGCACATCCAGTGGAAACTTTAGGAAGCTACTTAAAAGACAGATCCTGTGGTTAGCTGTACCTCTGTCCAGTGATGATCACCACAGCTACAATTCATTAGTTTGATCTCTCGTGCTTAAATATTCTGTCAAAGAATGTTTTCTTCTATCCACTCTGTTCCCACTAGACTGCTTTACCTCTTCATTTCAAAGCAAATGTATTCCCTTTGTTGAATGGCATATTCGAAGTTCAGATATCAAATTCTCATAGTGCATCCGTAATAAGTCTAAAGGCCAGCTTCAGAGGGTTGTACTGGGGAGAAAAAAGACAAAGGGTGAAAGAGAATTGAGAAGTGAAGCGGATCATATGGAGAGGCCCGGATGCAAATCAAGGCCTGCATGGTTTTGGACAGGGATGTCTGTTTTGTCTAACAGGACTCGTCGGCAGCCTGTGCAGCTTCTGCCACAGTAAACAGGAATGTTAAGTTTGGGAAGACTTGTTGTTTCTATCCTTGTGCATGCATCCTGACTCAGGCGCCCTCTGAAGACGGAGCCCGGGAGCCCGGCCAGCGAGCTGTCGCCGTCCAAGCCAAGGCTGCGAGGAGAAATTAGAGAAAAGGAGCTGATGAGGCAATACTCCTCCTAATGTGCTGCGATGAAGATTCGTCTCAGCCATCGGCAGCCAGTTGGAGACGGACCGAGTGTCAATGACGGCGTGACATGTTTTCCTGCAAAGACTGACTGGATGTTATAAATTGTCACTATTGCGTAGTTTGTGAGAGGAATAGCCTGCTGGTCTTTAGAGACGCTTTAGGATTGTGACAAACCCTAATCTGTTGTTAATCCTCTTCTCGGAGCAAGAGGATATCTTGTTTCTTCTCTTCTGCTTCTCTTGATAAAACTATTCTATTTGTCTGATGCGTAACAAGATAAAAGTTCCCTCTCAGCCAACACTCGATTAATGTCTTAACCTTAATATTAACCCGGGGCAGAGATGAACTGCAGGCAAGCTCCCGGATAAGACAGCATCATTAGGACTTCCACCCAGAGATGCTGTGGATGGCCACCGGGGTCATTATGATAAAAGTCCGAGAAGCAGGTTGCACTCTGTCTCCACTCAAATGAGACAGATGGAGAAAATAAACTGACCACAGACGACAAAATGAGACAACAAAACCAGCTCGAGGCTGCATCCAATAAGGCCACACTCTATTTCTCTGTGAAGGTCTGTGTCATATTTGTTGCTCTCTGGAAACTTAATGTGAAGCCAGAATCACATGGTGCCACACAAGGACGTACAATTTGCTTTCGTTGCTAAAGGAAGAGATGCTGGTGGAAACGCAGGAAACAAGATCAGAAGGGTTCAAAAGTTCAAAGTGTCGATTTGTCACAAACTGAAAGATGCTAATAGTCTTTCGGAAAGAGTCTCTGTGGCAAAAACCTTTTGAGGATACGATGGATGCAGGTTTTTGAGGGCATATAATGCATTTTTACTGGAAATAACTACTGAAAATACTAATTGAATATACTTTTGTTGGGAGAGTTGGGTGGGAAGATTGATTGAGGCACTAGAGCGAGTAAAGATTCATCTGAGCCAAGGATGAAGACTGGAAGAGCTAGTCGGACTCTCTCCACAAAGTTAAAAAATACACTTATATGCACTTTTAAAGCTCCCTTATTAATAATTAATATCATGATTACTCAGAAATGTGCACAGCTTGCGTGAAACAGTTACAGATAGGCTTACCTCCTCCACAAATGCTTGTTTTTCACTTTGGGTTGTCTAAATAGAAATAAGATATAAGATATAACTTACATTTATAGTGAGCTTCGGTGGTGCTGGTATACAGAGACTAGCTCTAAGATGACCTCCTCCAGCTCTAAATACACAGATAATATATGCTAAAATGTTAAAATAATCCTTTAAGTGGGTGAATACTATAATTTGGAGAATTCACTCTCACAAGGTGACTGAACAGGTGACCAGTCATTTTCCACAATCTCATCCATCCCACAATGAGGAGCAGCTACGCGCACACACACTCCTGGTAATTCATTAGTGAAGCCAGATGAACATTTTATGCAGAGCAGATAGAGGAACAAATGACGCTGTGCACTCGTTCACGTAGTCATTATCATCATTATTATTGTAATTACACTTCCCTTCCCGGTGCACGGCATCCTCTCTCTGAGATCTTTTCCATTCCTGGCTTCGATGGAAATAAGATAATGTAATCGCAAAATGAACCAAAATGTAGCGCTTTTGAAGCGCAGGCAGAGGAGAGAAGAACGGCTTTGAAGTCGTACAGTTAATATTGATGAGGTGAGATGTTTTAGAGGATTAGCTGCAGAGATTTCACTTCTTTCTTTTATTTTGCATCAGAAAGGTCAAATGCCTAAAATTGTACACTTTGCTTACATTTTCCAGTTGCTTGATCAATGCGTACAGTACAGAGCATCTCTTATTCAAGACATTATTCTATATATATGATATATCATCAGATTAAAAATAAATGAATAAAATGATTTGAATATTTTTTTAGTCTCCAAACAGCTGCGTGGAACAAAGAAGTGTCACTAACGATCTCTAGAGGGATGTTGTTTTCTATGATGGGAAAAGACAAATCTCAGTGTTTAAATTGTGTGTGTTTGGTTGCTAGACAACCTCAGCCTAATTTAGCACTAAATGTAATCAATTTAGTTGTGATGACATGCAAAAGCTACTACATTAGAGTCCCGGGTAAAACCGTTGGGTCAAAAAGAGTCGTTATAAAATCCCCAACAAGTCTGTCCAAGGTGCTGCAGCGAAGCACTCTACGCGTTGTACTTCTTGAGCAAGTCACTCTGCCAGTGCCTCTTGCGATCCGGAAACTCTCTGGGCAAGCGGATCTTTTTGAAGTCGTCGATGCATCTCTTCAGATCCTCCTCGAGCATCTTCTTCTCCTCCTCCTCCTCGTCCAGCTGTGGCGGCGGGCCACCGTTCTCCCTGACGCTGGGCCGCGGCAGCGTCTTCAGGTTGAGGGTGGTGGGCCTCTGGGGGCTCTCAGCTTGAGGCGGCGTCGAGGGATTGGAGGTGGAAAACTGTTTGGATGACGGCAGAGGTGGAGGCAGGGCCGGAGGCGACAGGGGCGGGAGGTCGGGGCCGTCTGCAGCCGGAGGAGGTGGGGGAGGAAGGGGAGGTGTTAGAGGAGGGGGAGAGTGCAGGGGAGGTGGGCGCCGTACGTCCAGCGTTGTGATGATGCTAGTCTCTGGGAGGCTTTGGGTTCGGACGGCGCTGCCGGGCTCCACCGCCGCTGATTCAGTGTGAGCGGTATTCGAGGTCACTGCCTCAGTGACAGCTTGGGGGTCAGAGGTCGTTGCCTTGGAAATCACAGATGAACCACCTGCAGTAAGAAGAAAGAATCACAGAGAAAAAGATGTTGTGTTTTGTATTTTATTCAAGGCTACAGTTACTTTAATTAATAATTTGTCATTTTAAAAAATATGCTTATTTTTCTCGCTTAAGCCGAATGGTATTTCGTTTAGTTTAGCATAAAACCTTGGAGGAGGGGGAAACAACAGGCCTGTCTACATCTCCCACTGGAACTATTTCTTCATCAAACTACAGTTTACCAGATGTACTGGTATAGAACTTCAGTCAGGCTAGGTATTCCTGTTTCCAGTCTTTGTGCTAAGCTAAGCTAGCCGGATACCTGCTATGCCTTTTGATTTATCGTACAGATTTTAGATAATGTTATCAACCTTTCGGGCATAATAGCCAATGAGCAGTTCCCCAAATATTGAATTATTCCTTTAAAATCGATAAGCGAGAGGATAAAAAGAATATTCCCACTCAGGTGGTTGGTCTGTTTTAATTAAAGGTCTGACTTCCAGTGGCGCTTCACACAGAAATTTGATTGCGTTTTGCTTTTTTTCTTTGTTTGCCTTATCAAAGTTTGTCAGTGGCGTGTAGCTGGCACAGAAGCAATCACCTCAGCTTTGAGCTGCACAGTTTTTTTTTTTTGTCTCCAAGAGTACAAAAGTAAACACATGCTGGCACAAGAGCGTGCAGGAGCTTTATGGAAATAGAAATTAGCAGAGAAAGGAGCTCAGCAGGCGAGGAAAGGAAATGAGAGATAAGGAGAGCGGAGGACAGTTTTCATTGCCTTTCACAATTCCCTTTTACCTTCGCTCGTATGTACATTTTGCTAGAAAGGTACGGCGTGAAACTGAAGCTTGACGAGGCATTTTTTCACGGTATGTTGATTTTTCATCTCGTCTCTGTGCGAGGACACAGGAGGTTGCTGTGGTGTGACTTCTCAGAAGAGTTGGAGTGCCACATGGACATTCTGCACCTCTTGGTCTGTTTGAAAACCCATTTCAACATTTTCAATTGGACCCCTCTCTCTTCAGCCTTTTTTTTTTTCACCTTCTCTTTCCTTTGATTTTCACTGTCTACATCGTGGCAGTTTCAAATTGCATATTCCATTTCAGACTATTCCTGGACAACATTCAACAATTCAGATTTAACCCTTAACCCCCTAAAACATAGCCAATCCAATTGATCTTTAACCCTAACGCATGCATTCTCACGCTCGTCTGATTACGCCTGCCCATTTAACAATTAACAGCAATTAAAAAACGCCCTCTGGTGGAATAAGTGCAAAGCTTTATGGCTGCGAAAGCCGAACAGAAAAGCTGTGAGCTATTTCTTGTTGTCGTGGTTATTAAGAAAACAATCAGTAAATGCTCTTTGGACAGAAGAAAACGTCACTACATAAACATTTAAAAATGTCTCCACATGAGTTTGGTTTTAAGTGTCGGTCCTGCGTGTGTAGGCATCACCTAAAACATCCGGTACGCTGCTACATATGGAAATACATATGAGCCACTAATCCCTCTCACAGCCACTCATACGTGCACACACATCCCAAACGCACACGTGTGCAGACGTACGAAGACGCACAAGGCCCTGCACTCGTTTTCCTGCAACGGGGCTCATCGTCACGGTAACCCCCCTTATATAACAGGAAAAGCTGCTTGTGTCAAACGAAGGCGGCACAGAATATTCTCTCACTGCCTTGGCTTTCTGAATACCTGAATACAAGTGTGTGTGTGTGTGTGTGTGTGTGTGTGTGAGACAGAAAGTCTGCATTTGAGAGCGAGTAAGTGTTGCATACGTATGTGTGTGCATACCGTATGCGTAGGTGTGCGTGTCTTTATATTCTAGGCATGCTCTGGCATTTGAAAGACATTGTGAAAGGAAGACGATGAGGGGAAGGAGGGGTTGGCAGAAACATCTCCACCACTGTGTGTGTGTGTGTGTGTGAGTGTGTGTGTTTGCTGCATTCAATGTCTCTCATAATGAATACATGTGTTTGAGGGCCGCCTGGACGTGGGAGTACGGGGGTTTAGCAGTGGCGAAGGAATAATCCACGGGGGGATGGGCTCCATGCTCTCCTCCAGTCTAGTGGAGAACAGCGAAAGAGAGCACTCAACCCTTTTCCCCGGGCTACTTCTCCAGGGATATGTGCAAAAGCCAAAGCACTTTCTCACACATCCTCCCCTCTCTCTCTGTCTCTCTCTCAGCCTCTCCCATCTGTTCAGTGTCAGACATCCCTTCGTTACTGCTATTAGCAGCTCTAACGTGTCACTGTTGCCAGGGTTTAGCACCCCCCATTTCAGGAAATGTCTCCTCTATGTGATTTTTTCCACCCCACCTTACACTTTTGTATTTCTACTAGACTAAATGAAACTCATGCTACTCTGTGACCTTGATTATACTTTGTTGTTTTTCAAATCATGTGGGATAACGCCCGGTGAGTTTCAGCCGGATGCATCACTTTTCAGTGTCCCCTGGTTTCTGCGTATGTAGAGTTTCTAAGAACTAGAGATGTGTCGTCAAATTGATGAAGATGCTTTGTTCGTTTTCTTGCATATTGTTGATTTACATGCGTTTTCTGAAACTGCAGTGTATCGAGCTCTCATGGCCAACGTGGGTTCTGTACGAGACTTCTTCCTGGAAGTCCAAAAACTCTTTAGTCCTCTTCTGGAAACTGCATCCACTGACAGGTGTCGTGACCCGGGGATGAGGAGAGGACAGCATCATCTCCATGGTAACGCCACAATGATGTGCAGAAGCGAGAGCTACATGAATGCATATGTTCTCACAGAGAGAGAGAGAGCATCCAGAGCGTGAACTTGTACATGTTTCCATCCTGCTGTTCTCGTTTTGGCAATTACAGCTTGTTTTATAGCTAATGACCTCGTATTCATCGCAGATATCCAACATCTGCTTGGTGAAATGGTGCCTAATGACAGAGTGGGCCTCGCCACCTACCGTCTTCACATTCATTGTCTTTACTCTCTGATTGCCATCAGAGGAAACGGGGGAGTAATCAGACGCGGCAACACCGTAGTCTAACGGCATAAGCACGGCCACCCATATCAAAATCACCGGCGTGCTCACAAGTCTCTGAGCAATTACAAATCTGTCAATCTACATAATGTCGAGGAAATGCGTGACATAAACAGCTGGAGAACAGGGTGAGCTGCTGCAGAGTGAGAAAAGCTAAAAAGGGAGTAGATGTAGAGGAGGGGGGGGGGGAGAGAAGGAAGAAACCAAGTCATCAATAACTAACTGGCAGACGGGGCTTTTCAATTCTTTTGGGTGTAGGAAAAGTCCAAAATAGGATTTTTAGAATTGCACAAATGTACGATCTCCGTGTGCTGCCGATTCACCTGCCTCCTCTTTATGTTCTCCAGCTTTAAACACCCTGAGCCACTATTTGGCTACGACGGTCCACCAGCCTGACTAAGCACCCTAAAGCCCATCCTGGCTCCCCCCGAGCCACCTGCTTCCCCTCTGGTTCCAGCCCTGCTCAGGACTGCAGCGCCAAGGAAAAGCCTGCCTGTCCAGATTACAGATAATTAGAGGGGCAGATTAGAGCCCAAGTCTCCAGATGGCCGAGGTGAATGTCATCCTAAAAACACACATTGACAGCTCACTGCTTAAAGCGAGATGCAGTCGATCAGCAGGGATGTAGAGACACATCATTTCCACTGTGTACCTCTCACAACATTATATATTTAAATAGATGAAGTTGAATGCTTTGTTATCATGAGCGGTAGGCTAACATCAATACTTTTATGAAAGTAAGTTACAGCAACAACAGAACAGAAGGCAAAACAAGAAGCAACAGAGAAAAAGACAGGACTATAAATACACAAGAAACTAATCAGACAACAAGACACAGGTGGGAAGACATGAGGGCAGGTAGAAATCTGATTGGTGGTTCAATCAAGGGACTGGAGCGAGGCTGATGAGATTAATTAAACACAGGTGATGCACAGGAGGGGGGGGGCACAAAGGCATGGAAGTAAAACAAACACACAAGAGGCAGGGATACAGAAAGAAATAGGAAACTACACCAAGCACCATTCTCCATCTGTCTGTGATTGATGGCATGCAGTTATGAGACGATGAAAACAATCAAAAGTTTATACATAGAAACCTACAGGGCATCATCCTAATGAAGCAACGCTTTAGATAAAAATAACATACACTCCCCAATAGGGTCAAATAAAGAACCCTCTGCATGAGCCAGACCTCTATATGAATCACAGGCAAACCATAACATTTGCACACTTTGAAATACTTTAGACTGAGCTGCTCTTTATTTTAACCCATCCATGGAATCTTAGTTGCAAAATGAACCGACAACTGACATCTTTCAAATGCCAGTTGCAGCTGAATCTACCACGGGAAGTTCAACTGTCTTCCACCTGTTTCCTCCGTCAGTTATTGCAACAACTTCCACCTCATTTTGCCCAATTGGGCATTTCCCTTTTTCTCCAAACTGCCCCGTGCCCAACTCCTTGTGCTTCTCCTTCACATATTTGCCGTCTCCATCGTCATCTTGCTCCCCTTTTTAATCCGACAACTTGCTTCTGAAACTCTGACTCACTCCCCTTCAACTAATTTCATGCTCCCTCATTCCCATCCTTCTGCTACTTTGTATTTCGACACATCCCTCGTGCTTTCCTCTGTCAGTTATTCTCTCTGTGTCTTTGGGCTTAAAAGAGAAAAGAAAAGACTGTGAAGTCAAAGTGAATGATAAAGAGAAAAACCTGGGTGGGGGAGAGAGAGAGAGATGGAGATGGAGTAACAGTTACAGAGACACAGTACTGTACATCACTGGTGACCTAATCTGCTCCTGTTCAGCTGCTGTCCCTTGTTAACTCTGCCTCCTCCCTCTGGTATGACTAGCTGTGACCTTGCATGGAGTTTGTGGGCCAATACGTTTTTTTTTGATAGCTCCTCTCTGCAGGAGACATGTGTGAGGAGGAGGAGGAGGAGCATGTGTACCCGTCCTGAAGGATAGAGCAGAGCAGTGACGGTACACATCTGACTCCATGCCTGGCTCACTATAAATAACCCAACACACAATGAGATAAAGACGCCCCGAGCCAGCTACTGTACTCTGTGCATGTTGGCTTACATGGCAGCGTTGCCAAGGACAAACAGGGCCTCGAATTCACGTACGATCACATGTGAGAATGAACAAAAGGCGTGCAAAGCTCTCTGCTTACGTTCACACACAACATGCACACACTGTGACATCGACGTTATGTCTCTTTATTGATGGAGAAAAGGCCTCCAGCTTCGGGCTGCATGCGCTCTCCAGTTCCCCATTACATGCTTTTACTGGCTGATGCTATTCCCAGGTAATTAGCAGCAAAGACGCCTTTCTATACAAGCGTGGACTTCTCCTTCTTTATCGCTGTCAGGAGACTATGAAGGAGGCAAATGGCTTGTTTGCCTGCTAATGCCTTTTTAACTCATCGCGAAAGAAGAGTGAAAAGAAGGCAGCCAATTAGAGCTAAAACCTCACAGCTCTGAGTCATTAGGCTCACGCAGGAGGGTCGGTGCAAATCTTCCCTCCCTCTGTGCATGTGTCTGTGTTTGGAGAGGCCGACTGCCTGCTCAGCATATTGCGAGACAGGGAGGGCACCTAGTTCATTGCCCCCAAATGCCCCCCTATACCAACCCCGGGGCTGACCCGCCCACCAGAGACGCTCCAAACACCCATCCAGCCAAACATCCACGTAAGCACAAAAAGGAAAAACGGAGCCAAAATATACTGACATCCAAACGCAGACAAGGCATCGGGGGCTTAGAAGACATAAACAAGAGCGGAGCCACAGATGGTTGCAAGCTGGATGAGCAGAAACAGCAGCATCTGATCAGCTCACCCAGTCGAAGACGCTGAGAAAATGACTCATTGTGGTGCTGTGTGCTGTCACTCTCACTCATACGGTTTATTCATAAAAGAAGATGCAGCCTGGAAACTCCTTATACTAGCTAGGGACAGCTCAAAATATCATAAGGTTGCTTTTTTTTTATTTCTTTTGTTTCTTTTGATGTAATGGCATGAATCAATACTAATCCCAGCCATACTGAGTAATCCTATAGATCTATATCTGTCTGGCGTGACTGAATCTCTCGCGGGCCACAAAGGAGCACATTACGGCACGGCCCAGCGGCGGCTTTGTTTGTCAGGATGGTCCAGCACCTCTCAGAATAACACGTCATTTCATGCTGCTCAGGAAAGAGAGATTATATGGATTAAATCTTTCCCCGTTAGATACTCTCCCACTCGTATCAAGCTTCTAACCGGGGTTATCTCTCTCCCTGTCTCCCTGCTTCCTTGCCCCACTTTCCCCGATCCCTTTATTCCTTCCGCCGTACATCCCGTTCCTGCTCTCCTCTGCTCTCTTCCTTTCCTTTTTCCAAATAGAGGAAGCGGTGACCCGGCTGGCTGCGAGACAAGAGGATCTTTTCTAAGAGAGGAGAGCAGACGGAGCCGAGGCAAGCCATGTAGAACCGCCTACGGTGACAATGGCACAACAGGAACACGACATGGGTCAAATCACCGCCTCGAGGTAGAGAGCAGTTGTAACCTCAGGGTGCATTTCTTTTTGCCTTGCACTTGCAGGAGCAACAGTTTATTAATGAATTGCATGAGATTACTGAGAAAACCCTGTGGCAAAAACACAAGAATATAAATAAAACTACTTTCATTACGTTGATTGTGTGGTGAGCAAATCTGCTATTTGGATTTTGTTTTTCTCTCCAAAAGACAGAGAAGCAAACTTTCATGGTAAAATATCTTTATTGTAACACTCTGGATAGAACAGGGATACCACTGGGGACCACCTGACTTCTTGTTTGGCACACGAGACAGGTACACTTTTCAGCCACAAGTTTCACAACAGAGCTTTGAAAAAGAAAGAAAGAAAAAAAGGAAAACCTCAAGCAGCACTTCATCACAGCCTGGCCTGTGGACCTCCTTGCTGCTGCTGTCAATGTCGGAGTGTCAACACTTCTCACACGTCTACTGTTGAATGTCGAGTCTCGAGGCGACTCGCGGAGGTAAAGAGTACGAGTGGTTTGGGACACCGATGGCTGAAATTTCACACATGAGCTGCGTCTCTCCATGCTTGTGCTAATGACTGACCTTGGCGCTCCCCGATTTGCATCGGTGTGCTGGAGGACAGAAGCTGAGGAACGCCGCCTGCAAACTGTGCTGTTTGGGCTAAAAGAGACACTGCGGGCACCGTATTGTCTCTGAGGATTCGGCAGGCATTCCAGACGGCAACAAAAAAAACGTCTGTTTTTCCAGGAAGGAAGCCACATCCATTTTTCAACAGTTTTTTTTTTTTTTTATGAAGCTCACCAGCTCTGCTTTTATCTAGGCCAAACTGAGATCAGGTTTAAGGCTCTCATACTAAACTAATTAGCATGTGCTAGTCTCTTGGTATAAAACAGAGTCATAACACTTCACCTGGTTGTTGTTCAAGCGTACGTTATGCCCACGTCTGTGGGTGTACTCGATAATATGCTTTTTTTAATAGATAAAAGACATCTAATCTTCTGAAGCCTTGCAACCGTATTTCACGGTCCCGGATTTTAAGGACCGATTTGCTTATATTGTAAGTAGTAATTAGGTCAATTATTGGCAACAAAATAAGCGCTTTAAGAGAGGCTGTTATCTATGCATGTCCTCATTTCTATCTTGGCTCTATTTTCTGGTCAAATGCATGATAAAAGACCAAGCTAAGGAAAGAAAGAGGGAATAAATGTGGAGTAAAAAGTAGGGAAGCAGATGGGAGGATGAGGGAGATGGTGCCTGAGGGCATGTTGAACATGTAATAAGTAGAAAGATGCTTCCTTGAATGGGAAATGGTGAGATGAAATTTGAAATCGCTGGACTTATGATTGAGTCTCATCATCGCTGGAATTTAAAAAATCCAAACTGCAGTGCCGCTATCGTCACGGTTTGTACTTGAATGTTATTCAACACTGAGATTTTCTTTGTTTTTTTTGTCATGAATGGAAAATACAACCCCCAATAGAAAGAAAACATCTTTTTATTTGACAAATCAATGTTGCTTTTTGCTGAACACTTTTGATGTCAGTGTCGCCTACGCCTGCAGCGAACACCCTGCAGCAGGTCTAACATATTGACTGAGATGTCAACAGCACTTCATCACACTGAAACACAACGTTGCCGTTTCTACACAGTTCAGAGTACATTTTATTGTCGCCGTAAGACGGCCTGCCAAAACTACAACCCGACACCGGTCAGAGGAATCCTGCACTCACTGCCTCTTAAGGCTGTTTCTCAACTCCAACTCCACTTCATAGTCAACCTCTTGATTATAATCCTGTTTGGGACTCTTTCCTAACCCTGTCTGCATTTTCACGCCATCAGCTGGATCTTAGATGCCTTCAGTTTGTGTTTAAGTCTGAGGTAGGCTATATGATGTGCAGACCCGTCCTGAGGCTGTTATCTGGAAAACCCTCTCTTCACTCCTTCATAACCGAAGTTACACCTGCTCTCTATAATCTGCCCTTACAATGCCCTTGCTACAGTAGTGAGAAAACAGTGAGCTTTGGCCGGCTACAGCGTAATCCCACTCTTTCTTTGTGGGTTTTTTCGCTTACAGTGAGCGATTTCATCAAATATGCAACAGCTTAAACTAAATACCAAACTGAGTATTAAGAATAACATTATTGTTTACAGAACACTCAAAATGTGATCCGCTAAGGTGACTACCACATATTCTTTTTTTTTTTTCTGGGGGAGGGGCAACATGTAGTCCCAAGAAGCGCCTCACTTTAATAATGCTGTCAAATATGTGAATTGAGCATAGAAATGTCAAAGAAGCGCAATGAAACCAGAGCAGAGGGCTGGGAGTGATGTAACATCTTCAGTCTCCTCCCCCCCCCCCCCCCCCCCCCGAGCATGGGTGATTAAAATACTGAAAGCTCGATTTCACAATCAATACACACACCTCATCTAGCAAGCTTGTTTTTCTCTCTTTCTGTCCACGAGGTCTCATGATATTTGAGATTTCATCAAAGCTTGTTCATTTGTCCCGCAAGCTATTTTTGTTTCTTGAAAAGGAAACTCCTACAATGTACTTGTTTTCCTCTCAAAAGGGATTATTATAACCCTCATTCATTCCTAACAACAACTCAACAGATGAACTACTGTATGGCACGTTCCCAAACACTGGTACTGGACACATTTAAGAAAAGAAAAAAACAGGAAGGAGAAGATATTATTGTGTTACACTTCTTTCTTGTGCTTGAGCTGCTCACGTTCCTCAAGGCTGATAAGACGTCCAATTATTTGGTAATTTAGTTCAAAGGAGCAGGAGAGAGTCCGATCTGCTCGGGTAAGCAGGCAAAAGTATAGGACAGCCACTCTTTAAAGCCCTTTACCTTATGCTCTTATGACTGCTTTAATAGTCATATAGACACACAGGGGCGCTTGTTTAACAAAATTAGCTCTGGGATACAGTATTGTGCTTCACCAAGGCAGATGCAATATATAGAGTACAAAAGGGAAATAGTACATAGAAGGTATCAGTCTCTGCAGGAAAGGCTGTGGGGTTCGCTGTGGTTGAGGACCCGGGGGACTACGACTAGATGGAGTGGCGGTTTAAGCAACGAAGGGGAAAGATCTGTGGGGTTCAGAGGGAGGGCTGCAGATTCGACCTGCAGAGAAGGTATGAAGAGTCGGAGCAGCAGCCGGGCACTGTTCATAGGATAGAAGGCTGGAGGCTGCAGAGAGAGATGGGGGGGCACAACATCTACGGTACATCTACTGGTGCAGGAGCCATCAGAGAGAGGAGGACAGGATGGCTGGAGGCCGGAGGGGTGGGGGGACACTTGGAGACAGGGTTGGGGGGAGGACAAAGCCGATAGTCTCACTCACGGTAGAACACATATTCGGTGTAGCTGGTCCAGATCTTGTCGTCCGTCTGCTCGTGGGCAAAGGCGCAGGTTCCTGTGGAGTTACAGGCCACCATGTGGAAGCCCGCGTCGGCCAACTTGTCGAAGGCCTGCTCCAGGAAGGTGAACTTGAGATAGTAGCGGGATGTGTAGCGTTCAGGGGGGCGGTCGGGGTCGCGGCTCTCGTTCAGCGTCTCCCCGAACACCTCTTTGGCCAGAGAGGTCTTCCCGCACACCATGATCCGCGCCACCCGGCGGAATTTGGCATCGGTGTGGCTGTCACGGCCCAGGGTGTATGAGCCCCGGTAGCCGATAGTGATGAACCCAGACCGCTTGCCGTCCAGGGAACCCGGCACCAGGCTGGCACAGGCGGCGGCCGCGGCGCCCAGGGAGCTGAGGTTACGGGCTGTGTCGACCCCGGGTGAGGAGTCCTCCGGGTCGCTCTGACATCCCTCGTCCCCTAGGGAGTTCTGCTTACTGATTTTGGGCGCCAGCAGCTTGACGAGCTCTGGCAGGTTGAAGAACTCAGCCTCCCTCTGCAGACGCCCACGCTCCGGGAAGTGGTCCGGTAGAACCAGCTGCTGGTCCCGCATGTAGTCCAGGATGTAACGGAACAGGAAGCCGTCGCGGTCCACAAAGAAGCGACCCTTGGTGTCCCTGGCCAGTCCTTTGGCCGACTTCCGACTGAACATCTCCCACAGCAGGGAGTCCGGCACGCTAGTGAGGGTAGAGTAGCGGGTGATGTACACCTGGCCACCAACGTTGAGCTCTATAATATCTGGGAAGGGAACCTCGTCCCCAGATATGCCACTATCTGGTAAAGCCATGGCTTACTCCTCACTGGTGCAACAACAACAAAAACTCTCGGTTGTGGTGAAAGTTAGATGAAAGGAGTTGGAAAAAGGGGGATTTCACAGTGGTGGTGAGGCCTGTTGCCTGTCACAGCTGCAGGTCCCCGCTGCGGTGGATCGCCTGTGGTAACAGAGCGGCTAATCTGCAGCGCACGATTGGTATGCGCGTAATAAAAGCTGACTCTCGCATCAAAGAGACAAAAAAAAAACAGTCTCGCAAAAGCAAGCCCTCTCTACTATTCTACCTACAGCTCTCTGCCCCTACCGACTACAACATCGCGCAGGGTGTTCGAGGCGGCGGTGAATGGAGCCGTGACGTCCGCGTCCTTTACGCGCAAACAGACGCGATGTCCCGAGGTTGGATTTCTGCTTTTGCGCCCAGTTGTGTGAGCAGGAAATGCACGCTTTTGCACAACCGTTCATGCCGACGCGCTCTCGCTCTAATGCCGCTCGGTCGTCCCGGCGCAGACGGGATCAGGTGGTCCAACTTCAATCAGGCAATCCATAGTTGGTGATGTCCGTGGGGGTCCCGCAGACGAAAAGCCAGGAGATCAGGAAGACGGTGCCGAAGTAGTGAGTGAAGAGGAAGGTGAATAAAACGACTTCCGAGACTTCCATCACTCGGGGGTCGAGTTTGCGCAGGAAGCGGTCAGCGGTTCGAGTCCCCCCCTCCGTGCTGCTCTCTCGTGTCAGGCGGCAACTCTGCTGCAACGTAACGGAGGGTACGGCGTTATTCAGCCCCGGTTGGCCACGCCCACGCGCCGTGACGCGCCTCTGAAAATATCCTGTCCTCCCCGAGAGCAGAGTAAAATGGATAGGCGAGGTCCTTTATGGCATCTGCTTGTGCATTGGTAATAAAGTCTGACTATTTAACTGAAATTTAATTAAAATAATAAATACTAAATGAATAAATGAGGACACATATTTGTTTTGGGTTTTCTTTTTTAGGTTTCTCTAATTTATTTATTCATACACTCCACAAATCAGCCTACCATGAAGTAACCAAACCTGCGGTCCCTAGTCATGCATATATGTATTTATTTGTGGAATAAATAAACAGTGAACTGAGAAGAAAATAATCATACAGCCTACTTCTTATTTTTGCTCGAGTCTCATTAAAAAAAAAACAAGCCACTAACAGAGATATGGGTTTGCATTTGCTTTTGATGCATTTTATTTTTGGGAACACACTCAATAATCAGTGCAGTCGGTGTCTGTTAGAAGGATGGGATAACAGTGACATCTAGTGAATATTCAAGAGGAGTTTGTTTTTCTCTTCCATGTAAACGTATGGATGGAGATAAGATGTATAGGGTGTTTGCTGGTATTCTGTATGTGTGTGTTATTATTCCAGTTAAAGCATCTCCACTCAAAGTGTGATAAGCTTATCGCAACTTCACTTGGATGTTTGACCTTCACTGTGCAGAATGATGAATGTGCAGAGTTTGGTGCTCGGAGGCTGTTTTCACACTGAAGGGGGAAAGTTTCTCACCTTTAAAGCTGAGTTTAACACGCGTGTGTGTAAAGTGTAGGATTCCTGCCAAACAACCAGTTGAAAAACCCACCGTGGTCCGGCATTTGATGTGGAAATGTGAAACTCAGTAGAAGGAATCTTCGTTTCCAGAAATGACCATTAACTGACCTGTGCAATGGTCATATTGAGAAGAGGATCCCAACTCAAGGTCCACTAACTAGGTTTCCCCCTTGCTTTCAACCTTCATGGTAGATTTTGGCTCAGTTGTCATGGAGATGCTCACTCAGTAGCTGTTATGACCTCATCTCATTGCAATATTGTGGATTTAAACATGAAAGTTGATCAATCCAAGGTCCACTTACTGGCTAGTGGAAATCTTTGTTTTTTCAGATGGAGGTACATCAGGTGACACATTCTATTTTCAAAGGGCAAACACACCAATAGAGAGCACTGATGAGTCAGACAGACCTGCATAGTCAACAAGCCGCCCTGCCATTTCTGCTGGAGTATATGTGTTTCTCTCTCTCGTCATGCTTGGTCCACCACACACTCCTTTCTCTGACTAATCAGGAGGCCAATTTTGCCTCGTCTCCAACCATTCTTGCATTGATTTCCCCGAAGACCCCCACAGCCTCTAGCTGGCTTACAGCACTTACAGCCTTGTCGTCAACAATCTGTCTCGGACCGCTCTAGTTACGTGGGCCAGGATCTGGAGGTAACACGGGCACTGCCGCCTGCCAACGAGTTGATGACACACACTCTCCGGCTCCATTTGAAATATGCAAGAGAAATACGCCGTGCAACACCACGGTGCAGTCAAAAACATAAACATGATCTGATCAAAATATTTGGGGTACGCCTCAACATGTGACCGCTGGATATTTGCAGGTTTCATCATTCTAAGCACATCCAGACAATAGCTCATTGATCCTGAGAAATAAAACGGACAAAATGACTACATCAAGTAAATTAGTTTGACCCTCTGCGGCGGCTGGATTATCTGTGTACATCTGTCAATTTTCATCACACTGATGGATTGGGAGAGAGACAGTGGTTCAGCATACTCAGACAGGAAATGGGGAAAAATGTACTAACTGCCACTGCTTTTGCTTAGTCCCCGTGTATTCGGAGAAAAAAAACTGAATTCTTGGATAATGCGGTGAGAATGAAGAGTTGCTAAGGGAGGATTTTATGGATATGTCTGCATATCGATCGCTGCGTTCTCAGCGGTTTCAGCTGACAGCTGCACCCCCTAAGTGATTCATGAGATATTCTGTGGGATCAACAAAAAAAAACAGAACAGGCTGTTGCATCTATCAGGTGTTTGTGGTGCCCACATGAGCCCATCTGTACAGCCTCATTTCCCTCAGTATGAGACATCATACATCTTTCACCGCGGAGACAAGACTGCAATACATCTCAGCTCAGTGTTGGAGTGTGGAAGGAGTCAAATTCCCTGTTACGCTCAGTGTAGAGGGAAAGGCACGCCATTTTTATTTCATAATGAGACTGATTCACAGTTGACAGCTCAGCGGGAACAACATAATCATGAAATATAAAGTAGACATTCAGCTCTGACAACCTCACCTCACCTCAGCAGCCCCCCCACACACACCTGTATTACTGCAAACTTTCAGAGCAAATCACTTTACTCCACTTTCCTCTAGACTCAATCGGTGTATTTTCCCTCGTTCTGTTTGTTTCCTCTTTCTCCAAGTCTGCTTGCAAATCAATCACACGCTCCCTATAAAATATAAGATGTGTACAACTTTGCAGTCGAGGGGAGTCGGTCCTGGGCAGCAGCTACATAAATCCCCTGAGTGGTCCAGACACTGCTGGAGGTGGCTGATGGTTCTGCTGAGACTGGGTGGCTGATGAATGTGCAGACTGGGAGGTGATGGGGAGAGGTGGAGGGCCCATGGGACAGCAGCACACAGACGTAGAGAGACAAACGTATTTAAGAAGATACAGCTGCAAGACGATGAAGGCGTGCCATTGTGCGATGGGATGGAAGGGACCACCTGATATCATGATTGACGGCCCTGAACTGTGACAGTAAGGAAATTATGAGCATGAATGAGAGGAGAGAATGACAGGATGTATGAGAATACTGTTCTTTTTCTGATTAAAAGGACAAAAAACCAGACTGGTGAGCAGAGTTGTTACAGAACTAGTATGATGATTTCCTATAATAGTCTGAAATCTACTCATGTGCTCCTCAGATCCAGCGCTGGCTTTTGAACGGTGCAGCCGTCAGCTCGTTCTGGTAGATTATGGACGTTTTCCCTCTGCAGACTGTTGCTTTTGCTGGTCTCTCTTTGATGCACTTGAAAGGCCTCAGCTCGACCAGTATGTATTGCACCAACTTGTTGAGTTGAGATGTTCTCAATGCTACGGTATTGCATCATTGAATGGCTGCAACTAAAAATACTCACTAGAGGTTTTACAAAAATAAACGGACTTGTTGAAGGTTGTTGATTAAAGCACATTCACGCTCACATTACCTTCTGGAATGATAGAAAGAGATGGGTGGTAAATATTCCTTCAGTAACCATTTCATCGATCTGCAGAGGTGATCCGGAGTAGGAAACTCTATTACGTCCTCCTTAAATCACTACTATAAATCTACTTAATGACAATTTCATCTGTGTTCTGTCTTTTCCCCTGCAGGGAATCGAAGGGCTTTAATAAAAGTGTTAACCCTGCAGTTCCAAGAAAACATAGATCCGCTATAACTAACCGTTTAGCTGTACATTTGTGTTAAATTGGTGATAAAACAGCTGACTGGGTCTTTGTGATGTCATGTAAATCCGATTCCTATTTGTGAGAGAAAGGGACAAAAAGCATAAAAAGATAAGTTTATTTTGGTTCTTCCCCACCAGTAGTTTATCCACAATCAGACTGAAATAAAATATAGACTAAGGTACACAAAATGCAGGGGATTTTTAATATATACCACAATTAATTTCATGGAGACAGCATATGTGCATACTTTATAAAGACTAATGCCAATATGATGACCACTGACGAGGGAATAATCCCATGTTTGGGATTGGGTTGGATTATTTAGGACTGTAGGACGAGGGTCTGGGAATCTTGTTAGTGAGCACAAACAAAACACAAAACCAAATCACTTATCCATAGAACAAAACAATAAATGGTTTCACCCACAACTTCCAATGACAATTCCGTTTTGATGCAGTAATGGATTATACCCACTTGCTAGAGATAACACTCAAAACAATCTTTACCAACTCACAAAGCTCTGTAGTTGTTTATTATCTAGGGTTCATATATAGATATATGTAAATATCTATATATATGTACACACACGTAATTAAAATACAAAAAAAAAAGTTATTAAAGTGCTTTCTACTGACTCAAACACACAATCTCTGAGAGAATAGTATTGATACAGCATGTTTGAGAGTTAAAAATCACTTATTTTCTGATTAGCTGTGTTCATCAGTGCTTAAGGGATAAAGACCAACAGATGTAAGGCATGATTGCAATCGAATGGTTAGCTGAGAGAGAGCACATCTGTGTCATAGGTCACACATCACACATACGCAACTTACAGTGGCAGTCAGATGTAACCAATTTAGGTGTTATCAAAAGTATACGTAACGATCTGTCAAGCTCATATACTAATACACCTGTGAACTATCGGCACCATCGTAGCAGATATAATGGCAGACTTCTGTGTGAGAAATGTGATGCGTACGCTAAAGGGACATTCTTCTACTAAAATACCAATCATGCCAATTTTCCTCGTTAGACTTTGTTGATTAGACACCGCTGATCAGAACCGAAAATGTTTCCTCTTCAACTTATGAGACGCATTCGACAGAACACAGCCTAACACGATCAATTTAAACGTAACTCCAATTGTTTACCCTTGTGAGGAAAATCCCAAATTATGGAAGTTCATCAGTTTGATTTAATGACGTATGTTTTTAAAGGTGCGTAAAACGTGTCAACATCACTCAAAAACCATTTACGAAACCATGAATGGCCCTGCCCCGTAGAGACCCGATGGCATTGAAAACAAATGTCAGGATAAAAGCTGGTTAATAAGGGAAAAGAGATACTAGTTGGTAATATGGAGGTAAACTTCTCCAGTACTCATTCCACATCATCTGAAGAACTGGCATGATGTTCACAAAGCACCACTTTCTGGTTTACAGGACACAGTCATCTTCTCGCAGCATTTCTGCTGAGTGGGTATAAAAATATAGACATTTGAGACCCTGAATATATGTTCATATGTGATTTTCTGCAACAAAACAAAACACAATTTACAGCTGTCCCACTCAGTGTACACACTGTCTTTTTTTTTAGACTTCACCCCCATCTAAAATGTGTTCTTGCATTACCCCTGGGGGGGGGGGAGGAGGTGTACACCCATTACAACACAGAACGGAAATGATAATGTTGTCATCGTCATCAACAGCATAACGTCCGTCGTTTCTTTGTTAATACACTAAAATTACCTCTGGGTGTGTGACACAGATTTACTCGGGAAAGAGGAGTGGGTTTGTGTGTGCATTACATCAACATGTCTTTGTGATGCCTGGCTATGTGCTGGCTCTTCTCCGAAGGCCTCCTAAAGCCCTTGGTGCAGTAGTCGCAGCGGTGGGGGTAGTCCTTGGTGTGAATGGAGATGACGTGGCGTTTGAAGCCAGAAGCGTCCGTACTGTTGTACTCACAATACTGGCACTGATAAACCTTCCTACCACTGTGTGTCTTCATGTGCTTCTTCAGCTCAGCGGGCTGCCGGAAGCCTCGCCGGCAACGCTTGCACTTAAAAGGGAGGTCCTTCGTATGCAAGGACAGGATATGGCGACTCAAAGTGAAGGTGTCGGGAGCGTTGAAGTTACAATGCCGGCACTGGTGCACCTTGTTGCCTTTGTGTGTCTCTGCGTGTTTCTTCAACTCCGAGGGCCGGTGAAAGCCTTTCTCACACACGTCACACTGATGGGGGAAGTCCTTGGTGTGAACGGAGATAATGTGTCGTTTCAGGTCACTTGAGTTGGTGCTCTTGTGCTCACAGTGTGGGCACTGGTGGGTCTTGTGGCCCTGCACCATCTCTATATGACGCTGGAGTTCCCGTGCATCGGCGTAGGCTTGGGGACAGTGGCTGCACTTGAAAGGCAGATCGGCGCCATGCTTGCTCTTGATGTGAGTCTTTAGGTTGGACTGATCTGCACAGCGAAACTCGCAGTGCGGGCAGTGGTAGGGCTTCTCGCCTGTGTGGGTCCGCATGTGTTTCTTCAGCTCCGACGGGTGGCGGAAGCCTTTGGCGCACTCGACACACACGTGTGCAAAGTTCTTACTATGCACAGCCAGCAGGTGACGGTTGAGAAGGCCTTGCTCAGCTGTCTCGTAATCGCAGTACTTGCAGTGATGGAGTTTGGGCTCCCGGTCCTTGACGATGAGCTTGTCAGAGCCCAACGGGCTGGACTCGTGGTAGCGCCGTGCATATTCGCTGTATTCTGGGGAGCGCTCGTTGTGATTCAGCAGCTTGTGACTCTCCAAGTGGTTGTGGAAACTGACCTTCTTGTTGGTGGTAAAGTCGCAGTCTGTACACTGGTACTTCTTTTTAAGCAGGTGGTCCGGGTGGTTCTTCATGTGGCATTTGAGGAAGCCTCTTGAGCGAAACTTCTTCCCACATAAGTGGCAGGGGTAGACAGTCAAAGGCATGCCGTCTGGTCCAATGATAACAGCTGGAAGAGATGATTCAAAAAGCAGTCAGCAACTTCTTTTAAATTGTGAAATGTGTATCATCACATCATACATATTTCATCATCAAAGAATTGTATGCTGTTCACATACCAGTCTGACACTGTCTGATATCTCCTTTCTTCTTCTTCTTAGTTTTGGGTTTGAGTACACGGTTGGCGCCCAAACCCTCTCGGATTTGCAGAAACGGTGTAGCCGCTCCATTCTTCACCTGGTCAATGGTATTACCTGCACAGACGGTTTGCATTTCATTTTAGATTGGTTATTGAAAAATATGCTCTATGGCAATGTTATAAACATGTTACCTATCCAAGCTATAACATTTGCTGTACAAACAGACAAAAACTGAAGAGACTGAAGGTTGACTTTTACTTATTTCCAGCTATATAACACCTGTCCTGCAAAATGGACTGAAAGCTGTTTCACAAAGGAACCTACTAATGTCATCATCTTCATCCTCATCACTGTCATCGTCATCATCCTCTTCCTCTTTTGGATGGTTCTTGACTGCCATGTAGACCATCTTGTCTCGGCCAACTCCCAGTCTGCCTGACGATGCAGCTTCCAGGTCAGGGTGGCCATTCTGGTAATCATCCTCCGTTATTACCTCTGTTCCACCTGGAAAATAAAAAAATAACCATTTGAATCAGGACCATGTTCTTCACTCAACTTAACAGGAAATAATCTGCCTGTGGTGTTTAAATGATTTGAGTCATTATTAAGTCACTTGCCCAAATCATCGTCTGCTTCAGCTTTGAAAATGTAGACTTTGATGACCTCAGAGCCATCCTCCTCTTTAGAGTCCTTGTCTTCCATCACCTCAGTGCTGATCTCCAGGGGAGTGTCTCCTATGTCCAGCTTCTCTCCCACCTCATCCACTACAGTAACACAAATAGCCAGTTATCATAAGATCATAAATCATGGCATTGCATAAGAACAATGTTTATTAATATAAGTTCTCTTATGTCAAGCTGTCTTACAGGAGATCATGAGGTAATCCTCAGAACTGCTTCTTCCATCATCCTCCTCATCAGTCTGCAGGGGAACAGCCTCAGCTGGCAGCTGTTCATGGATTATGGTCTCTGAGTTTTCCTCTGTTACCATCAAGCCTTCTGACACCAGCTGGTGGTCCAGAGTATTGTCCTGGTGCTCAGACAGCAGCTCTGCCACAAACACTTGATCTGGCATGTCATCGTGGTGGTGGTCGGAGTCCTGGATGAGCTCTGAGGTTAGGACATGGTGATGATGATGGTGGTGATGGTGATGATGATGGTCCAGATCTTCCTCTATTGCAACCTCTGTGCCCAGAATATTGTCAGGCATGATTACACTGTGTTCTGAGGACACCATGTCTTCAGTGGTAATTTCATGGGCTTCTACCCCTTGAGACTGAAGACTTTCCACGTCTACCTCCAGGCCTTCAACCACTTCTGCTTCTAAACCCTCCACTTCCACCTCTTCCTCAAGGCCCTCAACAACGTGAGCTTCCAGGTCCTCAACATCTACCTCAGTTTCCAGGCCCTCCACCACATGTGCCTCCAGACCCTCCACTTCCACCTCACCATCTAGGCCCTCGACAACCTGAGCCTCGAGCTCTACCACATGTGTATGCAGCTCTTCGACCACTTCTGCCTCCAAGCCATCAACATCGGCATGTAAGCTCTCCACCACTTCTGTCTCCAGTTCTTCCACCACCTCAGTCTCCAGGCCTTGAACCACGTGAGTCTCTAGGCCTTCCACCTCCAGCTCATGCTCCAGGAGGATGCCCTCATCCGTCATCACATCAGAAAGAAGCATACCCTCGGGCACAGACACCACAATGTGCTCGCCATCAATGTGAGCCAGACCCCCCATTCCTGCAACTGTAAACACAAAAAACACAGAGGAGTGCATGACAAGATTTCCATACAAAACAATGATGATTAAAGCTACAAAACCATTTTGTTGTTGTCGTCGCTGCACACTAGATGAAGATGTAGCACCTTCTTGTTTGTTTGTCTGCTGTGAAAATGTCACACTGACCATGTAATGTTACTATGACTTTATTAATTAGGCAGGCAATTATGATGAATGGCATTTGCACCGTCAACATGACAGATGTGATGCAATAAGCCTGATTAGTAAGTGTATGGATTGAGTGTCTTATCCTGGTGAAGAATAATTACATGATTTCAAGTAATTGCAAATGTTGACACTAAGATCTTTAGCTAGAGCATCAGTTTCACTTGTCAGGTAATGTGTCTTGGTTTTCATGCTGCATGCTGAAATGATTAGTTGTCACTTTGTCCTATTTGACCACCTACCAAAGTCTTGCATGATCATAGCGTGGGGCATCTTAAGCTCCTGAGTGTGCAGCTCCAACACCCCGCCTCCTTGATCCATGTCTTTACCCAGAAAAAAAACTGAAATTACAATGTACAATGTTAGTATTATTATTATTATTATTATGTTTTTACTAAGAATAAAAGCAAATGCAGCAATTAACAATGCCACACTGGCTAGTATTAAATACATACCTTTCACATTTGATGAAAAAACCCCTTAGAATACAACCAAAGGGATATTATATGTGCTTCCTTCCATCAAGGTAAATCAAGCAATCCCTCTGACAAAAAGAAAAGAAAAAGAAAGTTGCTCAAGTTAAGTCTAAGTGTTCTACAGACATTACAACACACAGCATTTATGCATGGGCTCGGGCTTATAATATGGCATAATATGGTGCTAGTGCTGCCACAAAGTATGAATTGTATGAGAAACGTTAAAACACAAGGCAGAAAAACGTATTTTGCTGCCACTGAGAATGCGGGCAGTTGTGTTGTTGACCGCTGGCTCCATCCATTGCTTATCACGAGTACTACAAGGCAGCTTCAACCTGAAGTCATATAGCCATACACCTGGAGCTGGTTGAGCCTGATGGCTGCAGCCCAGCTGAGACAAAGGGCTGTCCCGCTCAGTGTGCAGGAGGATGAGCTCACGGGCAGTGGCTCTGATTGCTCTTGAAAGATGAGTTGTTTGTGTGAGACCAAATGCATTGCCATCACATGACGGTTCAAATGAGCCCAATGTGTACTGTCTGCATGGAGCTGTAGTGACGGTATGGCTCCCTGGTTTCTACGGTTGTATCATATTGGGGCATAACTAACACGATGCTTCCCGCAGTTTGTTGTTAAACGGTATTATTGTCGGGTCTCCGCATAAAACTACACATGCTCTGGGTTTATGGCCGCCAATGAAAGTACCGCAGACGTTATGCAATGCATACTAGGGCGGCTACCGCCCTCCACCCACCAGAGCTAACTAGCTAGCGAGCTAGGGCTCTTCCTCCCATCGCCATTTTGTTTTAGCATAATTGCTAATTCAAGGAGCGCAACAACCGATCTCATTTGGCCACTGCAGTTTCAACTCCACACAGCGTTACATATGCATAAAGGCACTAACACGAGCAACAGATCAACGTGACGTATAGGATGGTTGGCTTCGCCTGTCGCTCTAATCTGCGCGACGACGGCCGTCCGATCGGCTAGCTAGCCTGCTAAGCTAGGCGAAGCGGCTTGTGCCGCATTATCTTCCATGTTGTTTTTCGAAAAGGCTGAAAGAGGCCCGCTACGGCCGACTGGGCCCTTGCGTCTTATTCCACATACCTTTCTAACAGATTCAGAATAATTTTACCTGATAGCGTCGTCTTCTGACTCTATCGGTGTTTCTCCCCCTTCTCAGTTTTGTCTGTTATTGTTTTGGTTTATTTTTGACGGTAAGCTAAGTGCGGCCTGCAGTTTTGGATCCCCGGGCACCCTTTGCTAGGCCTCGGCCAATCAGCTTGCTTCCTGACAAGCAGAGGGAGGGCGGGGGGCAGACAATGCGTGGCCTCGTTTACCGCTGATCCCTTACTATTTGCGTCATGCATAAGAGAGCAGAGTTACATTAACACAGACATTCTCACAATGGGAAACATATTTACGCCCGGCTCCGAGGCGTAAAATTCAAACGTTGTCACATCAAGAATTATATTTTTTTTATGTGGTTGCAGACTTCGCTCAGACTTTGTATGCGTGGATGAGGCCTGTGGGCCATTTTGTCACAAGGGGCGGGTAGTGTCGAGCACTCGTTTGTGAGGCGTTTGGTCCATCATGCATCCAGGAAATACCCGGGAGTTGCTGACGGTACGGCTGCGGCCACTGCTTGTGCTGCGGATGTATTGCATGGTTTGACAAGTGAGCCAACAATACAAACGGACAACTTGGCATGCATAGATTAGATAACCAAAACAAAAAAAACAAACAAACAGAAATGCTGCAATTATAGTTTCAGAGTAGACTTTATTATTAATTTTCGTTACAGCTCCTAATTGTCAGAGGCACTCTGCATGAGGGTGCATAGCTGTCAAAGGCACAAGGCCCTTCGTGCATAAACATTTTCTTTATTACAGTGGTATCCAAAAGCACACTCAAAACCACCCCTTGATATGCAGTAAAAATGTCTGCAAAATGCAGTACCATAACAGTACCTTTTGAGATTCTTCTGGAGTTAGAAATAGTTTTACAGCTGAAATGCTCCTTGGCACAAACCATATTGTTTTCCCATGTTTTGTATTATGTATAAGGGCAGTGTGGTTTTAATGAGTTGCATTGCTGTGTAAGCAAAGAGCAAAACACATATACGACACAAATCTAAAGATAATCTTCACAATGAACCAATCGAACATTCATAAATTCACACGGATCATATTGCAGTTACATGGTGATCAGGAGAGAAACCCAACGGAACCAAGCATGCAACGCCTTCATCTAGTAGGAATTCACACAGAAAAATGAACAAATCACCAATATCTTCATTTAAATTTTCTTCATATCAATTACATCAACAGAACAATACAAACCTTAATATTCCAGCAGTTTCTCACAATTACCATAGAAAAATAAGTAAAATCGACAAACAAATATTCTGGAAGCTCAAAGTCGGTCCATATCACGAGTGGAGTGTGCATGTGTGCCTTCTTGTCTGCCTACACAGCCTCTGTGTGGGATGACAATGTTTCATGCGAGGGGAAGAGATGAGTCTCGATTACAAATCCAGTGCAGTCCAGCGCTCCAGTATGAAATCAGGGACCGAGAGGTTGTACGACAGTAGCTGTGTTCGTTGTACTGGGAGAGGCAACGGGGTAGAAGTCAGGTGAGGGTTGCAGCAGTGAACATCCTTCATCAGGCTCAGTAACAGCCATCTTTCCAGGATTCATCTGACATTTTATTCATTCCCAAAGACCTGTCAGGAAAAAAGAAAGATGACCTTCATTCAAGAGCCCAAGTATCAAATGGGACGACATAAAAACAAATCTACCATTATTAAAAGGACATTTTACTCAATTACTCAACATTGCTTAAATATATTTCCATTTAAGCACTGACCTCCTAGGGGGCTGTGAGAGTTTCATTCTGGTCGATGCCTGTCCTCGGCCCGCGGAAGCCCTCCCTGCCCCCGTGGAGGCTCTTCCAGGTATGTAGGTTACGCCGTTGGCAGAGCCTGGGGACTGGACCCTGCGGCCCCCTCCTGCAGGCGGTGCTTGGACGACAGGCAGACCTCTGGAAGGCTGACGACCGGCTGCCATGGAGCCCACAGGGGCGACAGCTTTAATTGGAGTACGCATGGAGAGAGGTGACTGGCCACTGCCGCGCAGCCGACTACAAGCCATACCTTGAATGGAAGAAAGACACAGTGGTAGTTTTGTTCAGTTTTCTTGTGTACAGTAGTCTTCAGGGCACTTTTATTCTAGTTTTTGCCTGTACATTTACATTAAATATATTATTGAGTTTATATTAAACTCAACTTACATGAAACCCTTGCTTCAAACATGTGCCGTGTCACCCATGTGCATGTCCTTGTGCAAGATATAACCAAAGTGGGGATGTACTTATAAAGAACTACCTCCATTCCACAGGGCACATTTAAATAAATCCTCCCAAATACGGATCAAACCGTATCTGTGGTCATGCGGAGGATTCCAGAAGGTAAGGTGGTAGGTTTGAAGTGACACTACAAAAGGGTTATATGCAAGGCAAATGCAGGTGCGAGTATATTGGAGAAGTGGTGCGGACCAGGTGAAGGGGGTAGGGGTTACCTGTGGAGGGGGAGTGAGTCAGGTGGGACATGCGGTTGCCAGAGCTTTGGAGGTTAGCCTCCATGCTGCGGCTGTTTCTGACTGCCTCCAGGGAACGTAGGCTGGTGCGGGGAGCCAGGTTTGGCATGCTGTGCCTCAACTCTTCTGGAACCACACATACGTAACACATTTACCATCAACAGTATGTGTATCATCACAGCTTTGGTGCAGTAAGAAATCTCTGTGATGGTCACTATGATCTTCTTGACCTGGGGTATATAGCCTACCTTCACTCTTGGCAAATTTAAGCAGCTCTGCACTGGGGCCCTGGAGAGATCGTCTGGGTGCTCTTGTGCGTGGGGCCCCGAGTCGGCTGCTGTATTCCTGACCGTGGTTGGAGGTGGAGGGGGACAGACACCGGGGTGAGCCTAAGGGTGAGGGGGTGAACCGATGTAGTCGCTGGGGCACGGAGCAGAACTCATCCTCTTCGTCCTCCAGGCTGTAACTGTCAAATTCCTGGTCGCTGTAGGTGCCGCCCCGGCGCAGGGACTGAAGGGAGGCTGTAGAGCTGCGGCGTGATGCTGATGCTGAGCTGGAAGCATAATCCTGCCTCAAACCTGGCAGCAAAAATTCCAACGTTAAAAACAAAATGGTAAATACAGAAAGCCACGTGCCATGGTCACAACACTTCTACTCACTCTCTTCCTGTAGGCGAGCCATGATCTGGACGTCAGTGAGATCCTGCAGCTTATAGCCCATAGAGATGGAGTCATCGGATGTGCTGAGCTCACTGTCTATGGACGACTGGGAGCTCATGGCCGAGTGCATTGTTGTGACACCTGCAAACACACAGTGGCATACTTGTTATAATAAGAGTGCATCTCACAAAATAAATGGTAACAATATTAACCACTACTACAATTACTCTACTTATCTACTCTAGAAAAACCGTAAATCCTCTAATGAATGCCAGTTATGAAAATAATGACCATGTGGTCGAATAAAGGTCAGGGGAATAATAATAACGAGCTTTCAAACCAAGATTTCCTAACAGAAAATGGACATCAGCCCCCCAAAAAATTTTAACTAATTTATCAGACTAACAGGGCCAATATTCAAGAATGTATGGTGTGAATGTAAAAGCTCTGTTTGACAGTATGTTTCAATTAACACGTCTTTTCACCCCGACTTCACTTGCCCAGCAGCATTAGTCTAGAGAGGACTGTCTCTGCTGATGATGATGTGCAGGAAAGCTGTATGCACAGTTCCTCTTGCAAGACGCGTCTGCCTGACAGAGGCCTAACTGTCACACTGAGACAAATGGGAAATGACTTCAAACATCCAGGGCATTTGGTTATGTAAAAAGTCTGGGATTAGACACCCGCAAGTCAAGCCTTATCAGTTCATGCAAAGATGTGTTATTTACAGTGTATTCATAACAACATCAGCATTGTTCGTCTATACACAGTTGTGTGCCAAGTGCTGTGACACAATGTGAGGAATAACGGAAGTGCAAAGTAACTAACAATCACCACAAAGTACATATCACCAGGATTATGTAAACCACATATACTTTGCATTATCACTGACCATCTTCCAGTACACTAGTGTTATGTTTTTCTGTCTGCCAGGTGCCCATTGTTCCCATTAACTTCAATACAACCTAAGAGAAGCTAAAATTCTTGATATAGAGAATTTATGACAGAGAATATTATGTCTACAGTCTAAAATATGATGTAGTTGTTGTGTGGTGATTTAAAGATTGGAGGGATGAATTTGTGATGCATTCATGTGTTGACTTACAGCAACCTTTGTCATTCATTCAGTGCTGTTCAATAAGGTAACAATTTAGTCTGTTTTATCAGGCCTTTCCATCAAAATTAAACCATAATAATATCTATTGTGATGTATAACTTCTACAATAATCATTTGCTGAATTTAGTATGGCAATTAAATTAAATGAATGGAAAACAGTGGCAGAAAATCAATCCAGAACACATATTGTATGATTTGAAAAATGGTTCAAAGTAATGTGCAGTATATGCGATACACAGTAAACATGCAAAAATGCCAGAATAGTCTAAAAATTACCATTCAGACCCCGAGGGGACACACTGTTATGCATTAGTGCACACACATATCAACTGACCTAAATCCTTACAAAAACTGAAGTCAATCCCACTGTTGTGTTGAGCAGACTATTAGGAGCACAGTGTGTTAATGTCATGCCATACCTGAGTTGCCACAGGTTAGTAGGGATTTGTTAGTTGATTTGTGGTACCCAGGAGAGATCAGGCCTGAGCCTGCCGAGCCTGCCTCTGCCGGGCTACTGTACATGTTCCGCCATCGAGACGCTGCAGGAAACAGGAGAGAAGAGGTTAGCGATCCCCCGAGAAGAAGAACGCTCGGATTGGGGGTGGATGGTGCAGAGCGACATGATGTGAAAACACAGCACCTCGTATCTGCAGCCAGAGGCAGATGGTGGAAAGTACTTTTAACAGTTAATTATATAGAAACAAATACTATAAAATATTCGGGGAAGGAGTTATATGATCAGACACCATTAAGTCATAATTTATAAGTCATAATTTAGTTTATAAAGCATTAAAAATGATTTGTAATCCAGTAATTTGGTGATGTCTGTGGAGGTGTGTGATTATTTTATGGCAGCCTGGTGTCATCTGTATGTGATTTCATGAAGTAAACATAATGCATGGCTGCACATAATGGCACTGGTGTTGTACATCTCCAATGAGAGGCTGCAGCCTGCTACATACAGTATAAAGCTGCTGTGGACCACAGATACCATAAAACTCATTGTTTATACATACATGCATACTGATTTAGTAGATAGTAGATTGTATGATGTTCAGTGTAATAGCAGGTGTAGGTGTAAATTGGAGCTTTGAGAACAAACTGTTGAAATTGCTTGCATATCAAACAGAGTTCAGTTTAGACATCTTTTTAAACATATTTAATTCACCTTTACTGCTAACCCATAGTATTTTCCAACAGGTTATTTCATATTCTGGTCCTGCCATTTAAAAAAGGAGAGCTGACACAGGGAGGAAGGTACTCCAACCCTGCCAATGACTTCATGTAGACATTCAGCCCGGGTGTGAATAGCTCTGTTGTTCCGGTTCTGTAGTGTGCAGGAAGTAGGAGTCGGGTAAATAATATATGGGGCCTGTTGGATCGGACACAATTTCTGTCCACACGTAGACGTTCACACCATGTACACATTCACTGTGAGCACTCGGGCTTTGTCATATAACTAAAACAAGAACTTAGATCTGTGCACATACACAATGGAGGTGAGCAGTAAATAAGAAAGCAGCCCATTCAAAGAGGGAGGTAACACTATCTCCTTGTATTGAATTAGCTGCCGTAATCTTGAATTAGGCCAACTACCCCCTAAGGCAGCGACATGTGACCCAAAGACTTTCAGATACAAACATTTGTTGATGGAAAAACTTGAACTTGAATACTGTGATGGCCTGAAAGATCGACTATCTTAGGGCTTACTGGTATCAATAAAAATGCAGATTGTGAAATATGTGGTTCAGACGTGTGTACATACTCTGATCCAAGCGGCTGATCAGCGTCCGACAAGCTATTTCTGTCTCTGGGCTGCGATGGTCAAGAGCTTGCCGACACCACTTCAACGGAGACTCTGGGCCTTGATCAGCTACTTGCTTTTTTGGAGACACATACAACCTGCAGAGAAGAGGCAGACGAGAAGAAAACAAACTGTTACCTGGGGAGACAAATGACACGAAGTAAAAGGGGATTGGGAGAATAACATAGAAGGGAGGTAGTTCAGAAAAAGTAAGCCTAATCTACTTTTTATTAAACAGTCTTGTCAGAAAGGCCCAGTAACCATCAAACAAGGATTTTAATAAAAACAAGGTGGAGATTTGTGTGAGTTATTGGCTTGTGAGGTGTGTGCACGCATGCCTCGCATGGCAGGAATGTTTTTTTCCACAATAAACATCATAGGCTCGGCATGACAGGCAATTAACGCCCAACCACTGAATGAAACAGCGATTAAACAAAGAACCAAGCCGTTTCGTTTAAAGCGAATGATGTAATTAGAAAAACAGGGAGTGAGCAAATACTTTTAAGTAATGTATTATAAAACATCCCTATCATCAACCTAGTTCTCAAACAAGGCTGCTGGGATAAATACATACAGTTGCCTCGTCTACTGCCTAACATTCTAGCTCACCCTGTAATGACAGACCACAGTCAGGTGGACAAATCTCTAAACACATAGAATTTAAAATCCAGTGTTATAGTTGGCTTTGGGAAACATCACATCAACATACGAGTTTCCGATGCCTCCTCTGAGATGTGCCCTGTGTTGCCCCAGTGAGGGCAAACATCCACTGGTTCACCACAAGCTTTGAGCTGACGGTCACATGGGCCGATCCTTTGACAAAAGACCCGGACTGACTGCTTCTGGACCAATCAACTACAAATCATCTTCCCATTGGACAAACACAACAGGACGCAATTCCCACTGGAATGAGCAACAATACAGAGAGCAATATTCAGGTCACATATCTGCAACAGAGTACAGCGTCAGCTGTGTGTGTGTGTGTGTGTGTGTGTGAGAGAGGGAGAGAGAGCTGGAGCTACTTCTTTCACAAACAATCCTTGTATTTGATGTGGAAAAATACTGTTCATTGTTCCGTTTGATCCAGAGATTTGGTCACATGTTAACACCTGATTATTGCCACTCACACATGTCACAGGTCTGCAAATGAAGTTCCATAACTGCTACACGGTAAAATAAAAACCTGAACAGAATTTGTGCAACCTACCTCTACAAAAATATGAAAGCGATAAGGAGAGAAGCATTTGTGGATTAAATCAATATCCATATCTGTTTATATCTATACTTTTGCAGTCATTCGATAACTTCACATTAGCTCTATAGGAATATTTTAGTTATAAAAACAGATGATCTTCCCTTCATTGTAAAACCAAGCGTTGTCCCATTTTGTGTTCAACCACAGCCAGAGGCCGGATGGATAACTTTAGTCAACGCAGCAAAGTTTATGATACATGATCAGCCAAGGCGAGGAGAGCAACTTAGTGGTTCTAAAGTATTTTTTCCTCTTGTGGAGATCTAAGACTATGAACCAAAAGCCACACAACAACAGATCCTTCAGTTGCTCGCAGCTCCAGTGTTTTTGTGCGTGTTGCAGTTCGGTCACACAGCAAGGTTGTCCGATCACATGCTGTGCAATCCCACCCAAAGCAGTTTAGCCATGCGGCAGCATCCAGCCCGGAGCAGATTAGATTATGTCGCCGTTAGGATTACCGCATGTTTTGGCTATGATAACCTCACAAAAGCACATATGGTATGGCTAATGATCCGAAATGAAAAGAAGTTGGGAATGGTCCGGCTGTTAAGCTGCTAGAGGAACCATCAGGCACACAATATGGTAACTGTTTTAGGCCGCCCAGCGCGAGGAGCATAAACAACCATGTCTAGACTGACCTCTAGAACACAATTAGCACGGATTATTACTAATTAACCTTCTATAACTGTTCATTTTGGGTAAATACGTTCTAAAAACCAACCGGCTTTCTATAATCTTCAACCTGATCTGCATTCAGGAATGAACTAATGCAAATATGGCTTAGTTGACCTTTAGTACATTGTGTAACAAGGCTTATCCCTGTCTGGTAAACCATCATAAACATTTTTATTGTCACATTTCCTGGAATTGATTTTCTCCTTCAAAGAGCTTGACAGAACATATTGCCTGTTGCATTTTTTATGCCTTGATAAGACAGCAGTTTCGTGAATGTAACTGCACAGTTATGACGTCGTCGTGGTAACAAAATGTGTCCACAGACGGACAGAATTATAAACACCTGGCAAAGTATTAAAAACCGCTTTTGTGGCAGTTCCCGCTACAGTTAAGTAGGTGTAGGTGTGTCCTGGATAACACACACACACACAAACACACACACTTTGTCATGGCTGGTAAAAAAAAGAACTTTCTGTTCATCATAACCTGCTAAACAGGAGAGAAGATAGGTCACGCCTGTTTGCTTACCGGTCTCGGTCAGAGAGATGAAAGGCTTGCTTAAGGGACAGCCTTGTTGGTTGGCCTCTCATTTTGAATTAACGTCACCTGCTTCTGAAGTGATTCACTCAGGCTGGCTGCCCTCACGTTTACCATCTTCTCATCACTCCAGTATCTCTCTATTCTCCATCTCTTACACCTTATGATTTCCTCTTAATTATAGTAAATATTCAATAATTAAATGAGTAAATATATATTTGAAATTACAAGAGAAGACTCTCCTTGATTCTGAGGGTGAAGAGGAAATGTAGGTTTCTTTCTTGACCAAGAAATAACTCTAATCGTACATCCAAATAACCTACAGCTACAGCACAGTGAGTGCATAGTCACTGCTTTGTGTGGGGCAGTAACACATTAAAGTCAGAGGGTAAAATGAAAAACAAGTGACTCATATGGCTGAAGGGGCTTCTCTACCTATACACCAGCGAATATAACATGCAACTGTGGCATCACTGTGCCCTGTGTTGCCAGAAATAAAATCCCCCTAAAGTTAACCCTTATGCATCACTACATATAGATATTATTTATCTATCCAGCAATGTTAGGAGTATATCTTTGGTGATAAAGGGAGGCCATCAAAACAAAGATACCAGAGACCAGCAGTGTAGATAATAATACATACCAACTGTCCTCGTCGTCTTCTTCTGCACACTCATCCTCCAAATCCAGGACATCAACTTCATCCAGTGCAGTTTGGTCCAACCCTGAGTCATTTTCGGCAAGAGTCTCTGACTCATAACTTTCCTGAGAGGGGCTCTCTGGGGTCTGTGCTGCACCGTTACTGCAGGTCAAGGTGAGAAAGCCCCCGCATGGACCCTGGTCATCGTCGTCGTCGTCCTCCTCCTCCTCTTCCTCCTGCAGCCTGATGGCAACGGGCAGAGGGGACATGTCTTCACCACTGCTGCTGTCCTGAGCGGGTGACAGCTCAAAGTCTGCGTTGCCCAGCTTGCCACCGTGCTCCAAACTGAGGTGGGAGTCCGTCTCCTCGTCACAAGTCAGTCGTTCATTGATGTTGTCAGAGGCTGTGAGGTTGCTGTTGCTGCTGGCTCCTCTGTGGATGATAGTCTTGCTGCCCCTGTTGCGCAGGGTCTCGTTCTGGACCTCCAACCTCCGAACAAGCTCCTGCAGCTTTCGGACCTCCTCCAGCTCCACCCCTGCCAGATCTTGACCCCCCTCTTCGTCCTCCTCGCACCCAGGCTTGGAGCTCTCCATGAGGCCAGTGGGACTGCCATCGTCCGCCTGTGGGACCACGCTGGCATTGTCCGGGACCACCATGCTCCTACTCTATTGGGAGGAAGAGTAACATTATGAAAAACACACAGCAGGTCTACATATGATCGCATTAGCTTCATAACATGCAAGCTCCCTTTATGTTGCTGACTACACTATTAGTGAATGGGCACGATCTCGCCAGCAACACAACAGCAACACATGCCGACTGTAGTCAAAATAAACACGTTAGCAGTTCGAATATTATCTTATCTACTTCGTTCGCATCCAACGCTTTTGGTCGTAGTAACACGAGCCAGATGTAACACCGCGCCACCTGTACGTTAGGTTAACTAGCCGTTTCCAGCTAACAAACATTGTACGTGTCGCCGACCACTTTTCTCTCTCTCTTTCGTCATACCGTTGCTAACTGCCCAGCTGCAGTTGCCGTTGCAATAAGCTAGCTACAAGAGGATGTACACAATTACATCTATATGAGCTTTAAACCTGCAGCAGCTATATTGAGGTAACGTTTTTTTTTATACATATGTTTGAGCGCTCTTGTTAACGTTAGCTCGGCTAGCATGCTAACAGCAAAACAGTCGTACCGGTGATAGAGCCGTGTTTGTCCCAGTTGTCCCAGCGAGCTGGTGACTGAGCTTGCCCGCCACTCGGAGCTCAAACTCCCCTGTCCAACAGCGAGCGCATGAATGAAGCAGCTAATTACAAAAGCCCCCTGAAATAGTTTCTAGGCTGGAAACTTGATTGTCAACACACGCGGGAAAGAGTCTCAGTTAGCTAGTCCATGTTTTCTTCTGGCTACCGCATCATCGACAGCGTTCATCACATCGCTCCACCGTGCTAACTAGCTTGTTGATGGACTTTAGTTAGCCCCAGTGTGAACAGACCTGCTGCAGCGCTCGCCCCTCCCCCTGTGAGTTTTCTGATTTATGGCGCCCCGTACGGAGGGATGTGGTACTGCAATAATATATATATTTTTTTGTAATACATATTGTAGCCACGAAGTGTCGCTGTTTACATAACATTCTATTAGTAATAGTTTGTCTCGCAGTGAAGACTGAAAGAATGTGAGACTGGGACACTATTTCCTGGACTAAGGAACTGCTGTTGAGTTTTTTGAAATACAAATAGTCAATTCTTTGGCTGAGTATGTCTATACAAAAGCGTGGGATAGTGAAACTGCGACATAAAAGAAATGACTATGCAGCAAAAATGTTAATGATTAAAACAATACAAATTATATGATGTTATTTTACATTATAGTTTATGTGTTGTCATTGTGCAATGGTTTATCTTCATGTATGTTGGACGTAGAATGGCACTGTTTATTTCTGTTTACAATGTTTAGGAAAAGAGGAACTAAAGGATGCTACTAAAAGAACCTGTATAACTTGTTTCACAAGAGACAATAATCATGTGTATATGTCACAGTGCTGATGCAGAGATAATTATACACAGCATGCAATAAAAATACAGGTGTGACAGGAAATAAGCAGCATCCAGTGCAATGCTAAAACATTCATCCTGTATAAACGTTTGTGTTTTAAGGCTTTGAAGGACACTAAACAAGATCTGGAGTTTGTTTCTCCCTCCTGTCACTTAATTGTGGCCTCATGTGTTTCTTCTCTTCGTGTGCTGCAATGTCTAGTCTTTTTTCCGTGCACAGACATGCCTGATCCTGAAAGACCAGTGACATGCATACAGTTTCTGCAGACTCATGAAAGCTATCGTTTCCTCAAAAAGTATTTCATGTTTTTATGTGCAGGCTTCATACAGCAGATTGCTGTAAAGTCTTTGTCATTTTGGTAAATTAATCCCAAACTGAAGACAATCTGATCGTACAAAATATGTCTTTGCTCTCAAGTATCTGCTTGCTGTTGTAGGAGCATGTTTCAACAGGCTTGTTGTGGAAAAACACCGCCTGCACTATCTTAAGCAATCCCATGAAAAAAAAAAGCTCAGCCACTGATCCACGTGATGCATTTCCTCCTTCCTCAATATGGGCTTCCCAAGGCATGTTCATTGTTTTTTTTTAATGCTACATGCATTTAAAAAAAGGATATGTGACACATTGAAACTAAATTAAAACTCCCTCTACTAACATGAACTATATTTAACGTGGAATGTGTAACACCTGTAGTGAATCCACTCCCTTTTCCTCAGCAGGCTTAGACCTGTTGTAACTCTAGATGGAGGAGGGTTTGACTAGGTGAGACGGATTCACTCAACCATTCCAAACTGAAGTCAAATATATGTAGCTCATATGCACAGCTGAGGCAAACTGAATATGCAAGGTTCAACGTTTTTCAAAAATGACATTTGGACATTTGATTTAACACCCTCATTTTTAACCTGAACGAGTGTTGAGTGTCAATTCATATCAGTATATTGGTACAATCATCGACACTCAACTGACTACTGCATTTGACAGTGAAATATGTAAGGGTCTATACTGCAACTTTTAAAAAATGTTCTTGCGTGTGCCACATCAAAAATTCAAATCTCCAACAAATCTGTCATTTTTCATTACATCCATATAGGCGATGTCCATGGAAACATATTCATCTGGACATGTAATCGTGCATGACAGCACTATGCAATGAGGCTGCCATTCGTGAAAACATCTGACCTGACATCATTAATCTACCCTCCACCAATCTTGTTCATTAGCAGTAAACACATTCTGCATGAGAAGGAAATGAGTGCCAGCCAATCAGAGGCAAGGTCTTTGTGGAATGTGGGTTGGGGAAAGAAATCAATCAATCAGATGGACGGGCCGATGGTTGTGAAAGAGATCATTTGGAATGCTAATGAGACGGCACTTGAACATAATTACTCCTGCACACTTATTGCTGGCGTACCATTGGTTAAGCTACAGTGGTGCACCATTGGCATGTGTACTGAAGGTTGTCGACCCCTCCTTCATTGAAATCTATGAGGCTACTGTATTTTACTGGCTTTCACACCCATTTTTTGGTATTTCCTTATTGTGCACACTACAGCACAATTTTGTCCCTCTGAATAATGCAGACTGTATATGAAGGGGACGACAATTCTTCCTTTAACCCTGTGACTTCTAATATTTGAAATCTGTAAATGCCATGTTCTTGACAAATAGTTTATTTAAACGATGTAATCCAGGCTTACTCGTGGTTTGTTTTTTTTCTATTTGATGTTGGCATGCTGTGATGTCCTTAGGTTATGTTTTTCTTGTCTTCTTGTCATTCATTCATCACCATTTTATGTTCAAATACTCACCTCCTCTTGTGCGTTGTGCTAGGAGGGTTAAAAGAGATGTCACATATCATGTCATTGGGGTACAACGCAGGTGCAGTAAACTCTGGTCTGCGTTTGCAGAACGGCTCACTAGCTGTCACACAATCATAGAACCTGAGGATGATTGATTCACATCACTGAGGAGTCTGCAGTGTGTGGGTGTCTTAGTCACATATTTTATGAACGAATAAACCTGAAATTATTTTAACAGTCTTTAATAAAAGAATATAAACCTATGAGTAATATTTGATTGAAACGTCTGTCAGCCCAGTGTCCCTTTGTTTCTCGGCCTGGTTGCTGTAACCTTCCCCTCCCATATATTTAGTCCGTGTTCCCCTTTCTCAGTGTCAGTTCTTCTTTTCATGCCTTGTCAAGCGTTCCAGACAGTTTTCAGTGTCTAGTTTATTTATCTGGTGTTTTTGGCCTCCGCTTAGTTCTACCTGAACCTTGTCATCTCCTTGTTGGTTTGGTTTGCATGATATTCTGATTAATCACTTTACATTACAGCTCAGAAAGAAAATGCTAATAATGGGCCAATAGTTGACTAATAAAGTGGAAAATAATTAAGCAAGATCCCCAAATTGCTCTCGATGCTAAGCCATTGTCATGTGAACGGGTAAAAGTAACTAAATGTAGTGTAAAGCAGCTTGAGTAACTAGTGAGCAAGAAAGGCACTAAATGCAGGTCCATTTACCATTATTATCAACATGAACTTCAATGTGATACTGTACAAATGACAGATAACACAGATTATACAGATACTGGTTTCCTAGAAACGATTGTGGTATTTTCTAATAACCATGTATTAGTGTTCCAAAACACAACTTCCCATTTCTATTTTTTCTATTTCCACCTTCTGCATATTTCACATTTCACACGGGAACTTTGAGAGTATTTAATTTGGTGCATGTTTAGTGAGAAACGATTTTCAGATGTGACCGAGGATTCTGTGAATTTTGAGTTTGTTTATATCCAAAGCACCAAAAACATGTTAAATCCGTTAAAGTATGAACTTTGTAAGGCAGCCCAA
Organism: Eutrigla gurnardus; assembly: GCF_963514095.1. Taxonomy (NCBI): domain Eukaryota; kingdom Metazoa; phylum Chordata; class Actinopteri; order Perciformes; family Triglidae; genus Eutrigla; species Eutrigla gurnardus. Next base: position 24,721,257 of record NC_139919.1, on the reverse strand, counting down.
AAATATTTATGCCTCGTGCATAGTCGGTCCGATTTTATGAAAAGACCATCTTTCCTGTGGTGAAAGATTTCTTTGGGCAAAAATTATACTCGTGGTCTGAGGAGGACAAATTAGAAAGTACACCATACAAAGTACAGCATTAAATGTAACTAGTTTGATTTATTTGCCACTCATCGTTGGCAATTACTTAAACTATCTCCAGCCATACATTACTGTAGAAACAGCCTGGATAAAGTTCAAAACATTCTTGAAACAAGATTTAGACATTCACAAATGCAACGCAAACATTTTTTGACGCATGCATTTTTATTATGAAAAATTATCTTGTGTTTTTTTTCTTCTTCTTTTAATTACATTTCCTGAATGGTAGCATTTTACAGGTATATTTATGGTGTATTATTAACAATGTAATGCTTTTATGGCTTTCCAATAATACAAGAAATCATAACAAAACAAAACAGACCCCGTTGCATCGTTTACTTGCTCTGTTCAGCCCGTTCTAAATGTCATTGGAAAAGCACAATAAAATACATCCAGATCAGCCCGAACACCATTACCAAATTTAACATGGGTGCACAGAAAACAGGGAGATTTGGAGATGCTAGACAGGATTTGGAATGGAGCGGAAGAGCAGGTAACATGGCAGGACAGAAAGGAATCATGGCAGGTGCGTTCCATTACTTCCCTTTTGACATGCTTTTCTTCTCAGCTGCAATTTCTGTGTGATCACAAGAAAGAGAGAGATGAGCAATCTGTAACGGAGCCTCATTAGATTCATCAAAACTCAAAGATTTGTCCTTAATTGTCGTCAAGAAACCATCCTGTAGCAATTCATTTAAAAACCCCAAATCTGATGTTAACGCCACAGAACAATGATAGCCTAAAGCAGCAGTGTCTAATATCCTGGTGATCAACCGGTGCTCGACTAGAGTGCAAATAATTAAATAGTTACACCACAATTTGGAAACTTGACACATTAAACTGTCAAAATCAAAAGCAGATATACCTTAAAATTATCGTTGGGTCAAGCTCCCAAAAAACACTGGATCCTCCATTTACCATAATGCAACTTGTCAACATATATTATATATATTATTTTATTATTTATTTTATGATATAAATGCCCACATCTTTTAAAGTCCACACTCTCAGTGTGAGTCACAGGCGTTCTGATTAACTTGTAATCCTCAAGGCTAACCCCCCCTTATCCCCGATGACCTCATCAAATTAAGATAAGAGCCACATAAGGACGTACAGATGTTTTCACAGGCTGTACAGTAATCCTCATGGACAAGTTAACTCAAGGTGTGGCACGGGAGTGGAAAAAAAAAACAAAAAACAACTTTGAAATTAACAAAGTCATGGTTTCAGTAAAATCATTACAATTAAAAAAACGTTAAACATTAAGCGAAGAAACCTGAATCAAGTGTGGAGCCAATTTTTGCTGAAAACACCTACCTTGCGCAGTTGGAAGAGCTGGTTCTTTTGTTTCAGCCTTCTTGAGATTATTTGGGTTAAAGTGCTCCACCTCTGAATTGAGTGGGTCTTTCAAAACTTTCTAATGGAGGGGAAAACAAGAGAGCAAAAATAAATGTATTTAAAAAACAAGAGTTTGAATGTTGGCACGAGAAAACGTTAAAGACACAATCCGTCATCATGTCATCATTTGAGATGCCGTATGAAGTCAAGCCCCGCCTCCGTTAAAAAGACAGGAACTCTGGGAGTTATGTAAGCCAGTCACAAGAAACAACGTGTACTGGAATATGTAGCTATAATGTGGTGTCAATTTACACTGTACTGTTATTTACAGCTATTCAGAGCCACGAGAGTTCCTACGGGGATTAAAGGGGAAACAGGCTGTACTTGAACATCGACCTGCATTTATATGGTCATGAAAGGGATTAGGGGACATTATGAAAACTGGGGAACACGGAACAGAAGTCAACCACAAAAGTAAAAGCATAGTTGGGGAATGGAATACTTCATTTTTGCTGGAAAAGTGCATGTGCATGAAAGAAAAAAAAAAAATAGCACAACTGCTCTGGGCTGAATAAAAGGAATCATGGCTGGTACATTTCAGAACTCACCTCTTTGATGGCTTCCTTCTCGTCATCGATTACTGAGAGAGACAGAGGGAGAGAAATTAATCAAATAGTCCTTAACTATTGTCAGAATTATATAAGCTATAGCACTGCATTTAAACAATGTTATCCTGCACTAATCAATTAAAGATGAACACAATAATATTCTTGGTGGGGCGATCCTTATTATGCAGGAACTGGTGCTGATGGGTGGTTCCGCTCTGCACACCCAACAAGATCAACAATGGCATAGAAGTTAGCCTTTTGTGAGCAACGCCGAGCAACTCAACACCATCTTTTAGTTGATAAACCAGTGCCGTGCCTGTACAGGACGAGCCGAGGGCGGGGCCTCGCTGCTTTCTCACACAAAAACAACTTCACAGCAAAAACACGGCACGGTCTTCGATCCTCAGTAACACACCTGCATGTTTCGTTAATAGTCCAATAGTGTTTAAATATTTCCACTTTGAATAGGAACCTGAAATAATATGAAACAGCACAGCTACACATTTTGCTTGAACAGGCAACAACTACATTGTGCTGATAATGCCATCGTTCTTTGAAATAACATTTAAAAAACAATTTGAATGCAGGACTTTGCAGTATTCATCGTTTTACCAAAGAGGCCGTCTACCACTGCCGATACCAACATTCCCAGTTAGAGAAAGCAACATGCCTGGGGCCCCAAATCGACCCCTGAGAAATCACAACGAAGTCGCAGTTACTCATAGTCAGAAACGGGAGTGAAACACACTTAGGTCATTTCCAAATATAGTATCAAGTCTCACGACAGGAAAATGCAGGTTTTCCTCATGTAGGGGGAACAGAGTCGCAGCTTACTAACGGTACACTCTGGTTTGATTCTGCTTTCATTGCTCATAAAAAAGGTAACTTCTCATTTAATAGAGTGATGGTTCCTCCTTCCACTGAAGCATAGCTCTCCTGAGAGAAAAATACACAAGTCGCAGTTTAAGGCTCAGATAACACGCATGCTTCAGTGCTTGGGTTCCTCCCCACCGACTTAACACCAACACTCATGGCTGCAGTCAGATTGAGAACGAGCAGGAGGCTCTCAGCCTCTGGAAGGAGCGGATGAGCACTTTGAACCCTTTCCTGCTGCCTCATGCCAGGTTGGCATTAAGCAGAATAAAGAGGAGCTCTCAGGAGGTTGGGCGTGTATCCAAACAAGGAGCTGAACAAACCAGGATCAAGGGACTGATAAGAATGTTTTTTTGAATCATTTTTAAAAACTACCTTTTGTAGTTGGAAGAGGGTTTTTCTCTTCTGTGGTGGTTCTCTTGAGCTTCTGTTGATTAAAGCTCGCCAGCTGCTCATTGAGTGGCTCTTTCATACTTTTCTAATGTGGGAGACAAGAAAAGAAAAAAAATCAAAACAAAAAGATTGAAAGGGCATGAGAAAATGTTAAAAGAATGCATGAGAAATAATGAACACGTGGTCTCATCATCCTCCTCCTCCAAGATGGATAAAATTAAGCCCCACCTCATTTAAAAAAAAGAAAGAAAAGGGGAGAGTGTACTGGGCTGACCTCTGAAGTTATGCAAGACGGTCACAAGAAACAACATGTACCCACCTCATAACATACCTGCTTACAATGAACAAATAGCTATAATGTGGTGTCATGCTACACAATTTACTGGGGATGCATGTTTGATCCGTGTTTATACGTGGTCATTAAAAAGGGAGATGGGGGTAGAAAATGTAGAAAAGTGGGACCAAAATGCTTCAGTTTTGCAGGGAAAGTGCATCTACGTGGGAGAAGTTTGCTAAAAGGACATAACATTTCAGACGAAAACAAGACAACTATGTTGTTTTCTACTCAGTTCCTGCTTGTGGCGCTACAGTGTTGGAGAAAGTCATGGGAGGAAAACAAAAAAACCCCAGAAGCAGAGACTGAATTTAAAGTTTGAGTACTCACCTCTACGATGGCTTGTTTCTCGTCATCGATTACTGTGATCACAGGAGAGAAATTCAAAAGATTTGACTCTGAGAGTGCCATGTTTTAACATCATTAATAACCAACTCTGATGTACACAGTACAGAACAATGCTAGTGGGAAGTATTAGCCGCAGATATTCTCAATGCAGTAACTCTGCGACAGATGGTTCCGCTCTGAGAAACCAGATAAACAATGGAAAAGCGCTGCCCTTTTGAGAGTCAAGTCAATGTCAAATGGAGATTGCAGTTTTTTTTTTTTTTTTTTAACAAACACACCCACACACATTTTAAAACTGCCCTCTTCCTGTTACTTCATGTCACACCAGATGTGAAGGGGGGCCTTTCAACTGTGCAGTACATTGTCCGGGCCTCCATTTCATTGCTCCAAGTCACTATAATTTGCTTTTTTCCCCCCTCCCTCCCCACAGTGCTGGATTGTACGACACTAGTTGCTCTTTAATAAACATAAAAAAAAAGTGTTCCTCTGAAGCAGATGCCACTAAGCAGAACAAGGACAAGCATTGAGGTAGCAGGGTGTGTACCTGCAGTTAATCAGTAAAGCAATGTTTGACTTTCATTATGATAGGCAGACAGGAGTTAAACGATTAGGAACAATGAGCTCAGGTAAGAAGGGGGAAGAAAAAAAAAAAAAAAAAAAAAAAAGGGGGAAATCTGGATCAAGGGCAGAGTTTAAAAAAAAAAAAAAAAAATTTTTGATAGCACACTTCTTTTCCCTTAAAAACACCTACCATCCTGCGTCGGAAGAGTGTTTTTTTCCTGGAGTTCAACCTTAGCGAGGCCGTCCCTCTGAAACTTCTTCACCTCGTCTTTGATTGGACATGGCTTGCTCATTTTGGGAAGATTTCTAATCCAGAAAAGTGTGGTGGGAGAGAAAGCAGGAACACGTGACGCCATTATCATTTTCCCATCACTTCAGACATCCAACTTCCCCGCAGTTATGTAAACCCACTTAGCAGAAACATGTACAAACAAACAAACCGCTGCCACATCATTCCCACACCACACCCGCAGCAGAGAGAGTAGCCTGAATAAAAAAAAAGTCCAGGCCTGTTGGTAGAAATGTCGAGTAACATCCCACTAAACGTTGACACATAAAATCCTAACAGTGACGATGACGTGTGCGTTGCAACGGTTAAGGTTTATTTTATGTTTTTGTGCGCAAGAAAAACAATTCAGAGTAACTTTACCTGGTGCAGAAGTTGGCAGCGTCCGACGTTCACAGGTAAAAACCCAAAATGCGTCTGTGCGTAATCCGTGCAAAGCCAACTCTTTAAGTAGAGACGACACGCCCTTCAGCACGCCAACGCGGACACCGATGCTCCGGCTCTCATTGGCTACCGAAGCTCCGAGGAGCGTTCTGATTGGACGTTCGATTTTTTTTGGGGCACGGCCGATAGCTGTCCGTTCTTGCCATGGAATGTTGTAATCATTTTCGATCATTTGTTCCTCCCCCTGCCTGCGTAGAGGAATGCACAGCCAGTGAGCTCCCATTACACAGGATCTGGGAGTGTGTCTTTTTTCTTTTTTTCTTTTACACACACACCATCTCGTGGACTGGTAAGGTAATGACATGGTGTGACAAAAATCAATTACAATAGTAAGAACACTTCTCTTAAATTAAGAGTTATAAATGTTCTTTGAGGGGTGGAAAAAAAGTTTCTACTTTTGAAAAATTATAATAAGGGTATTCTGTGTTCAATTCACATCCGTGGGGGTTACAGACATTTAGAAGTAGGCAGTTGACATTTGTATTTCACAGTCAAACATAGACAGTTTACCTTACGGCCCACACACTTGTTTATTCAATTCCTTTCATACATCATACAGGGGAAAAAAAAGAAAAACACACCATGAACTTGCATCCGTTTCCCTTCATCCACTCAAAGGGAAATTACAGTGATTTAGTACTACACTTAAAAAAAAAACAGGCGGTCAAGATCAAATCACTGATATCCTGACTTTTGCCCCCCTATATGGGTCCAGGCAAAAAAAAAAAAAAAACTTTTCCCATATTGATACCAATTTTGCTGGACAAAAATAAAACCCATTTTTTTTAATGCAGGATGTCTGCTATAACTCGTAAGCTGAGATAATCAGTTTAGAGAACTGAATGTAGCTGATATCTAAGTTGCTGATCATGTTATCAAACTTTGCTCATCCTGCCTGTTGACCTCTGTTGGATGCTATTCCCCATATTCCTCTCTTTCTACATGCTAATAAAAGCAAAAATAAAATGATCATATAATATGTAACTTTGGGTCATGATACATACTCCTGTAAATACATGGTAAATATCACCTCTGACACTGTGTTCCAAGTCTTGGCAGTGGTGCCTTCAACTTGCTTGTTCATTCTGACACAAAATTGGCTTTGTTTGTTGGTTTGAACCAGGTAGATAGGTTATGTCATTGTAGTTGCAGTTGCAATTCCCACAAATATATATTTTTTCACAGCAGACATTTATGTGCAGTGACGACATACAAAATAAGCAGCAAAAATAAAAAATAAAAGCAAATCAGCCGCACCGTTTTGTCGATTATAAACAATACAAACAATAAAACCACAGATTTTTAACACCGTCTCTTCAGCCTGAACGTTTCTGCTGCTTGTCGTTGATAACAGTGGTGAGTCCCCATGTAATGCATGATCTCAAAATAACCAAATAACCTCCTCTGTACAGCAGAACAACACTCCGCTGTCGAGATTCCCAGAGCGTCTTCCAACAAGCCAGGACCCCTTTCATCTCCCCTCCCACCTGGGCCTGCATGTTTGCCACTAGCACCGACAGCGGGTAAAGAGGAAAGCTGATTGCCATGGAGGTCAGCATCCCTGAGATGAAGGAGGAAACATTTGGGGAGAGCCCCTGTCCCTCCACGACAACACACAATGGGCCCTTCAGGCCAAAGTATATTGAGCTGCCAAGAGCGTTGCGGGCTGTGATGGGCAGCAAGGCTCTGTAGTACCCTAATGCCGGCCTCTGCTCCTTCAGCCTGACAAGAAGACTCTTCAGGGTGGGAACCTGACGGTCGTTTTGGCCATTTTGCAACACATTCTGGACGCGCTCAAAGGGGGTAAAAACCACGGCTTCCACCATACCTGCACCGAACCCAGCCAGAGCAGGCAGGGCAGAGGTGGGGATGACCTTTTGGTGCGACTTGGAGAGGCGACGGAGGAGGGTGTCCTGGAGGCCAAAGAGCAGCGTGCCATTCAGGGTCCTCATCAGTAATGGCGGGGCCACGCCCCTGTAGAGCTTTACAAGTCCCTCCTTATAGAGCTGCCCCACTACCTGGTGGACTCCGGTGTTGTGGATTTGTTGACGGAAAACGATTTTGTAGACGGGGAAGACGACGACAGCGGGAAGGGCGGATAGCAAGCTGGAGGTCCCTCCGTGCAAGTAGCTGTTGAACCGAACCAGCGGACCCCTGAGGCCCTCTTCATCTTGTTTATGGTCAGGACTTCCTGCCATGATGGAGCTGAGTAAGGATTGAATCACAAATCAGGTTTAGCATCAGCCGAAGAACAGTCATAATGATGAACCTTCTGAATAAGAAGAAATGAAAGTGGAACCACATGCCAGGAAACCACAGCAATGTGTATATGAATAGATGTGTGAGGATTCTCATACAGGTCATGGTGATCTTTGAAAGCTTTATCATAGGAAACTGCACTTGCTTGAGTTTTTTTTTTAAGACATTTCGCCGCTCATCCAAGAAGCTTCTTTACGTCCTCATGTATAATAAATCAACATTAATTATTATAGTTTGAGTCTCCACTTCTTAACATAAAATAAATAGACATTATAGTCTGTGATAAACAATAAATATAAATAATTGATGAAATGTACTTACCCGGTCGTCAGCTTTCAGTAGCCAGCAAAAACAAAACAAGAGAATATACAGCCTATAGAAAATGTAGAATCTACTTTCATTTTCCTCGGTTCATTGTTGGTGGTTGAAGGCAGCGCGTGCGTCTTTTGGTTTTTCCTTCACCGCACGTGCAGAAAAGCTCATTTCTGGTCGCGAGAGCAACACGTGTTCTACTTGTTTCTACCCTAATAAAGACAAACGCTGTCAAATCTCGCCCGACAACGTCTTACAGTACGATGATGACAAGATGATGACATCGCACACCGAGCATTAATACACCGGTGTCCATGATGGGCCCGCCCCTCCTAGAATATCTATTGGCCAAGACAGGCTACGTCACGTGGCTCGCGATTGGTCATTTCGCCAATCAATCAAAGTGTTTTTTCCCCTTCAGAACCAAGGGTGTTTTCCAAATGACAGCAAATAAATACGACTAATATTATTTATTTTTGACCGTATTTTCTTTATATTTAAAATGTAAACGAGATTGTCCAAATGCGACCAAAATGAATGAGTTGCTGGTGGGAAAAACAATATATATAGACAAAGGGCTTTTAATTAAAGGATGTTATCTAAAAAAAAAAAAAGCCAAATATACAGCAAAAAGATAAATAAATTAGGCCTATGGACATGATCTCATTGAAATCATCCACCCAGGGACTTCAGATGGAAATGAGCTTCACCGCATAAATGGATTTTGCATTGTCCCTGATAAACAATTTGCCTTCTATGACTCAGGTTGTATGCAGCTTTTCAATATTTATCTCATAGGCAATTCTAAATCGTTATATGTCTACAGGAATGAAGCACAAAATACCAGAAACAAACAGGTTAAAGATTTTACGCATATTTAATTTTTATTAAGAACGCATCCTCAGATTACCCGTGCGTTCACCCTACTTGAAAAGGTAAACACAAATGTTTGGAAATGCATATTAATGACAAATCCTTCCTCAAGACATACAAAAAAAAAAGATTAAAAGGAAAAGCAAAAACATAGCAGGTGAACATTTCTTAAGGAAGCTCCAGCCTGCAGAGACCCCGAACTAAAAACCCAACAGTTTCTTCACAGAAAGACCGTCAATGCAGAACCTCGGAGGGTAAATTCTGGACACTGGGCAAACCCCACTCAAGTGGAGGGCACCTCAAGAGTTGAAAGAAACCTCCCACGACATCTTTTACATCCTGATAAGACATGTGAAAGATCTACATCCAGTGAGAAAAATAAACCGCTAAATAGGAAGGGGAACAGGAGGTGACTGGAGGAAAAAGTCTTCCCATTTCAGACTGTTGAGGCACTCTTGGGTTGAGTGGAGCTTCAGTGCACTGTAAACTAGTTCAAAACACATTCACTTCATTTTTTATAATCTTTCAAACAGCAGAGGACAAACGAGCAACATGAAAAAAACTACACTCGTTCACTGTAACAGCTTTACATGGCAGATGCTTCTCCTGACCATTGGGACCTGCCGGGATATTTATATAAGCTCTTTGACAATATATGGAAATGACTGCAGAGGGCTGAACTACGAAGCAAGATTCCTAGCGTAGCAAGGTATGTTGACCCTAAAGTTTTCCGTAAACTTGAGTTTTGACTTGAAATTGACTCAAAACATCCCTTTCATCAACTTCTTTGGAAATAGCGACATGTGAGCGAGACAGATTCTTAACCGAGTGAAAGCGATGCAAAGTTATTGAGCTGATGTGTCTATTGGCCATTTTTTCCACAGTTAATATTGAAATGAATTAAATGTATTTCACTTTGATTCAAACATCCTTCATTATGGGCCAGTGTCGCATCTCCAGCTCTAGAATGTGCAGTTGTCGCATTAGAAATAAACGAGGCGATGACGATTGCATCACGGACCAGCTGCTGCTTAAGCCCTTATCCAAACAGTTTGGGCTGCTGAGCTGCATCAGGTGTAATTAAAACATAACTACTATTGTGTATTATTTTATTTCCCACTGCTCGGGGCTAACAGCAGCAGCGTTAGCAGTGCGTACGGTACATGTGCTAGTGGGAACACATGCATGTTACGGATTTAAAGTGTATAGAAAATGAACATTTATAACACAGGTAGCGACTCACTAATGTTAGCTATTTGGCAACAAATTAGTGTGATGAAACGACCAGTTCCGAGATGATTTGATTACTTGCTCTCATGGTGCGATATCATGTCTGGCTAAAGATGTGATCTTTGTATCGATAAACTACAGCCTCGTTCTTAACCCCTGTAGCTCGCCCAGCCATATAATGGCAGGGAAAACCCTGATATTACATTTTTTAAACCTCTGATCTTCTCAAGCCCCGGGTGCTCGTTGCTCTATCCATTAAGGTGCCACTGGGTAGAAGGGTCAAATGCATTCGATGGTAACACGCAAGAAGCCTGGGTTAACAAAGCAAGTTGATAGCGGCGGTTTCACGTCATCTCCCATTAGTTTTAGGCGTCGTTGGGCCAGCTAACGCAAACAAACTCTGGCTGTTGAACTTGCTTTGTAGTACAGACCTCCTCAGAGGTGTGATGGTCAGGAGAAACGCTATACCTATATGTTATGAAAGGGGAGACAAAGTTCACAGTGGATAAACACATTTTCATCCAAGTACAATAAATATGCTGGCCTAAACTGGTAGCTTGCTTTGGTGCCCAGACATGAAGGGACACTGCTCAAGGGGTGGTGGGGTGGGGGGCAGCATTAGTACTAACAGACATGACAGGTCTTTTTTTTCCTTTTTCTCAGTTAGTTAGCAGAACACCTTTGCTAATGGTTGTGTTTGGGTTGGAGAATTTCCTCTTCTCTTATTTGGTGTAACAGCGCACAGTAGATGGGAGACGCCATTTGTTACAAGGGGACGTGGCTGAACAGGTATGACACCGACTCGCCGTTATGAGTTCTACGGATGGCCTCTGCAAGGATCATGGAGATGTCGATAACCTGGAAGGAGGAGAGGATGAGATGGTGTGAATATAAATAGACTGGATGATTTGTTTGACAGAAAATAAATTACTTTGTAAGCAAGTTATCAAATAAAAACAGCAACTTCCAAAAAATTCTAGCATCCAAAAAAACAAAAACATTATTATGACCTGTATTTTGGGACAATGCTTCATCTTCTCCTCCTGAGGGATTGTGTTGGTGACCACTACAGCTTCAAAGCAGGCATTGTTGATGCGTGAAATAGCTGGGCCGGAGAAGATGCCATGGGTAAGGATGGCATACACCTTTGTGGCACCAGCAGAAATTAGTCTAAAAAAAAGGGAAGAGAAACAGCATAAAGCTCCATTAAACTGGATGTATCCTGACAGAGGTCTCAAAAATGAATTACAAAAATGATCTCTTTCCGAGTATGTTTGACACCAGGACAATTGAAACCATAATTGCCATGGTAGAGTCTTTTTTATGTTGTAAAGAATACATCTATATACCAGTGGAGGTAAATAAAGGGCTTACTTGTCAGCAGCATGACAGACTGTACCACATGTGTCAGCCATGTCATCCACTAGAATGGCGACACGATCCGTCACATCTCCGACGAGAACCATGCGGTCCACCTCGTTTGCCTTTTTCCTCTCCTTGTGAATAAGGGCAAAGTCCACATTCAACCTGTCTGCTATAGAGGTGACCCTGGAAGGGGAAAGTATAATGCCCATGAGGCAGGGCTAGTCTACAAGTTTATAATGCTGTAAATACACACGTTAAATTAGAACCTTGTCAGAGATAAGTAAAGCCAACAAAAGTTTAATCTAAAGTAAATTCTGGAGGAGATGCTCAAGGGTATAACTACTTAAGTATGGCTGGTGTTCCTGGCATACCTCTTGGCTCCTCCTGCATCTGGTGAGACAATGGTGCAGTTTTTCCATTCGGGGATGTTCTCTCTGATCCACTTCAGCACAGCTGGCTCTGCATACAAGTTATCAACAGGAATATCAAAGAATCCCTGGAAAAAAAGAGAATATAGATATATGGACTGGTGTCACAGGAGCTGAACATGTTGTACTACCTGCTGGGAGGACCGATAGAAGGCTCATATCTCCCTTGTTCCTTTGCCGTTATCTAAATGTAACACAAAGCTACCGAAGTCAGGTTTCTAATGTAGGTCTAAACATTACCCACGGGACAGTGTTGCTCACCTGTATCTGTGAGGCATGCAGGTCCATAGTGATTATATGGTCTGCCCCCGACACCGACAACATGTTGGCCACCAATTTAGCAGAGATAGGAGCACGGCTCTGCAATGAAAATAGATCTCTTCAGTCACATGGAATAAATGAACCGGCAGACATGGGTTGTTTCTAAAAATAACACTCAACTGAGAGCTTAACGATCCAGTAAAGTTACACCAGTCAATAACACACACATTTAGACTTTAGACCTCGAAATTGGTTAGTAATTAATTTTCAATTTGATTATTGATGTTCAATAAACTAATAAAATAATCACCAGTACGTATGCTAACGCACGTACGCTAAACACAGAGGCATTCAGTTTTCATTTTGAACAGCTACAACAGTCAAATGAGTTCAAAAACACATGTGGCCCAACTTGAATATGGCTTTAAATCTTGAAAAAATACTGACATAAAACAAACTGATACAAACAGCCTGAATAATATCTAGTCTTGCGTCACAATAAATAATAAACATTGAGATTTGGTAGTGGAAAGAGTTAAAACATTGTATTCATGCAATATCTTTAAAAATGTTGGAATGGGAGTAAATAAAAAAGGGTGGATAGCAAAAAGCTACAAGCTAAGAACTAATGAGATGCAACGGGGTTGATTGAGCAAGGCACACAGAACATGGGAAAGGGGAACACATGCTTAAAAAAAAAGAAAAAAGGGAAAGCAAATATGCGTTGGCAAATGGGGATGGCTGCAGGCTTCTTGTCATGATGCTGGATGGCAAATGGCATGACAGAAGTAATTAGACAGATATCCCTCACCCCCACCTTGTCCTTCTTGTCTTGCCGGGCGTACGGAAAGCATGGGATGACAGCCGTGACCCTGGAGGCTGAGGCGATCTTGCAGGCGTTGATCATGATCAGCAGCTCCATTAAATTGTCATTGATCTCCCCACAGCCACTCTGCACAATGTAGACATCTTCCCCACGTACGCTCTCCCCTATCTCCACGCTGCCAGGAGAGAGGGGGTGACAAGACAAACAGCACTCAGTGCCATGGAGAGTAAACAATGGCGTGTGTGGGCTAAATTGTGTGTGTGTGTGTGTGGGGGGGGGGGGGGGGGGGGGGGGGGGCAGCACGTTGAGTCACAAAATGAATGATACTGCATTATAATTTCAATCTACCGTGGCAACAAAGGTGGCTTTGTCGATTGGAATTACCAGGTTGTTAGCATTCGGGCAGCCTGTGAGCTAGCATGAGTGCTAAGTAACAAGTCTGGTCATTCTGAGCAACAAAGCCACATCGGTTTCCATGCGTGGACAAGTTCCCAACAACAGTGCGCGGCAATTTCACCATGACACCACGTTTCCTTATAAACAACGTTAGACGCTAGCCTACAACATTCACGTATACCAGGCGTGTCACTCAGTATACGGGTCTTTTAGGTAGCTACAACAGCGAGATAAAAAAAAAACAACCCAACTCACCATGTTTCTTGGTTGCTGAATTTCTTCGTAACGACCTTCCCCAGCTCGAGACCCAGGCGGTCCGCTATCTTCTGAGACAGGTCCGGATGCGAGCTACCGCTGAATATTTTAATATTCGGCATTTTCTTGCGGTCCAGGGCGTCGTTCAGTCCGAGCGGCTGTCGAGTCAGAGGGGTCGACGGGTCCGAGACCGACGACGGGGATTTGGCGAACAGGGTGGTGAGCAACTCTTGTGGAGCTGTAGAGCGTTCCCTACCTATCCACCATTATGTCCCACACATCACGCGTTCGGCTCTTCCTCCCCGGGCGGCGCGCACGCTTTCACTTACGTTCCGTCGCGATGACGTCATTCCGGGCAGAGGCGCCAGGAGGACCAGGAGCACGTGAGTGAATGAGGCGTAGCTATGGATACTCTTCACCACTGAGAAGTTGCCTGCACATGCTAAGCGCAAAGTGACTTAACGCAGTTACATAGTTGTACAGATAAATCGAGTTATAACTGCTCCTTGTTCCGTTGTACGTGTTGTTACCTCCTTAAATAAGTAGTGTGTTTTCTAAATGGTTTAATACGAACACGGATATTGGCGTGAAGGTAATGTTAGTGTTTGTAAACCCCCATTAAATTCCCTGGTGTTGTAGGCCTACATGCTGGCTCCCTGGAATAGCTTACTAGGACACATACTGGAACTGAGCCATCTTTAATGTTATTAGCTGCTGCTTTTTCTGCTGTGACATGTAAAAAACATTCGCCGTGGGAGAATGACTATCGAATGTGGGTCTGCTGGAAATGAAAACCACCACCTTTCCTGACATGTCCAGGGCAATGTGGTGAATGTGAAGGCCAAGAAATTGTCCATATTTTGCTCTACTTGAGATATTTGGTGTTGGATATAGCATTTAGCCAGTCCATACTCAGAGGTAATGCAACCGCTCTCCCACTGTGTTGTCATTAAAGCTGAATCTAACTTTGTTATTTTGGCAGAGACCCAAGTACCTGGCTGGAACTCCCTTCAGGACCTCAGAGACATCATGGCCGACATTGGGGCTATAATAGATGTGCATCACCAAAAGCAGTAAGTAAATGCCTTTTCACTGCAGACATTTGACCCATCATCGTAAGAAAACCACAGTTATTACTGACAACATTAATGGCTGTAATTCATCCAAGTGCACACTATCATCAAGAGCCTGACACTGATTTAACTAAATTATATTTATTTATGTATTTTGTTTGTTTTACCCCTGTGCTTTTCCTATTACATGTCCTAATGTCTACTGTCAGTACAGCCTATTAACTATTACATTGGCATATTACTGTATGTTTACCTTTGACTGCTTTGCAAAATGAGGAGATATCTCTGATACCCACAGGCCATTGCAGTTGTTGTGGATTGCCTTTCCTGTTTCCAGTTTTGAAAATTACCATAACTTTATTGCAGTGTTTTTGGCAAAGAAGTTCCCTCTCTGTTGGTTGGCTCAGCTTCAGTCTGCTTGCTTAGGAATAATATGAATAACACACAAAACACATTTAAAGTAAACCTATCTAAAATGTAAACAACATGAAACCTCTTGTACTGTTGATGGTTGGTGTTGTGTTAGGGTTTACACTGTTGAAACAACATCAGTTTTTGCCAGAGGCAAATAAATGATTCGGCCACAGCAGCAAGAACCTGCTGGCTGCAGCAAGAGAGACGTTTCTGAAAAAATGTATCTTTCACATGACATAAGTCATTCTAACGGACGCTCTGCTTTCTACCGCAAGTTTACTGCATGCAATGTCATTTGCAAATTCTCTGAAGAGTTTATATAATATACTTTATTGCTCGTAAAACATGAGTTAACTTTGTACACAGACAAGACCACAGTGACGACAAGATCATTGACAGTAAATAAAGACAGGGATGAATAGGTGCACAGAAAGAAACAATGGATTAAGCCATGGCGGGCTCGTTGTGTGAATGAAACAGGGACAAATCCACACAGTTTAGCAAAACAACAGAACAATGACAACCACAGAAAATGTTTACCAGAATGTTAAACTGTTCAAGTGTTGATGAGAGAACATTGTCTGATATTTTTGTTTATAAAAATAAACATGTCCCATGCTTTTATACTGGTAATATGCTCATTAAAATATATGTTTTGCTATTAGTCTCTATGTTACATTACTACTATAAATAATTAACTTACAGACATGTTTTATCTTTTTCTTTTTACAAAAGAGTGAAGAGTTTGGATAAATCTTAACGTTACAGGTAATATTTTAAAAGTGTCTCAAATATCGTATCTTACTATTTACATTTACAGTGTAGAACAATACATTTTCATACTGAATATCATTTGCAAAACATTAACATATTGCCACCACAGCCTTTCATTGTTGCCTGTTTTTCCACTTTAGAACTGGAAAATTATCTGTACAAACAGTATCATCACCTTCAATGGTCAAAGTATTTACCCCTGAAAGTCTAGTATGTGAAGGAAAACATGCAGTACAGTGAAAGAGAAAACGCTGCATATGATTATGGAAAATGCCACATCAACAGTGGAGGACAAACCATTAAAAGAGAGTGCTTACAAACACTACAAATGTGTTCTGAAAATATTGAAGGTCAAGTCCTCAGTGTAAAATGAAAGTGTTACAGTGCGGGGAGCAGACATATTAACAATGAATCATCAAAGCCGCAGATGAAAAAGGATAAAGTCGCTCAGATTTACAGCAATACAAGGCTATAATTTGGCTAGAATCTTTTTTAAATGACACACCCACCCTACGCCACCACCATTGATTTACAGTGTTTACCAAATATTGAACATTTGCAAGTATGCATAGTATGGCATTTAGTGTCCTACAATTAGTTTCTTGCCACCAACAGTAAAATACCTTTATTTAGGCTGGATATTTACACAATATACAGTATTTTACAAACCCTTTGAGGTCCGTTCGACAACCGTGTTATATCCCAAAGGACTGACCAATACATTTGTGTAAGAAAGAGCAATAATGTGTTTCTTATCTTTAGCATTGTGGCAGGCCAGTTGTCACGATCAATTAGGTTTCACAACACTTTCTTTTAACAGTGTGTCCATTATACACGTTAGGCCAGTACATATAAACTCTCTCTGATTAATTTCCAGGAAGAACAAGAGGATGAGACACAAAGAAGATTTCAGACAGGAAACAGATGTGTTAGTTTTATTAAAATACATAGAAAACTACTTTGTGTGTTTCTTATATATTTGCTAGATTGCACAATGTATAACAGCACATAGAAAGCAAATTAGTTTATACTGTATCCGAAAACCTGAATAAAAACAAAGGATCCTTTTGAAACTGGTACGCTTTAGCTTTGAGGTGGTGAATAATGTAAAACTGGTGGTGTGGACTCAAGTGAGGTTTTCAGCAGCAGAGTGAATAAAAAACACTTAATCAAACATTAAAAGATACATTTCAACTTCAGAGCTAATTTCAGAGTTTGTGCAAAATTCTATAGTGACAAGCTTATCCACTTGCAAGTGGAAGGCTATATTTTTAAAAATATGATTCAGAACAAGTGAGTTGCAAGTGAGCCATGTGATGGTGTTAAAATACACTCTGTGCGTTATTAAGTACAGTGTGGGTTCAACTTCTCTACAGCTGAGTGAGGAAGCAACACTCATTACTGTGTAGTGGATAAGACTGTGACTTGGGTCTCTGCTACATTGTCTGCCCAGATCAGGTGTGTTTCATCTGCATTGTCATAGTGAGAGAATGGGCTTCTGTTAGTCAATATAGTTTGAAATGTCATACTTGTCTTTCAGCGGTTTTCATTCTCCAACACTGTCACTTACATGTTTTACTCTTGTACCACTACGCCAGACATTGTCACTATAGCCAACAGAGATCTCCATTTTGCGTTACAACAGTTAATAAATTCAACAAACAAACACGTCACCATCTAACCAGCCAACGCTTTGGACTATGCAATTTACAGAAGTCGCTACTTGGCGAGTTCTCTGAAGGATTTTTTGTCCAGAGCATACATTTATTTCTGATGATTTATTATAATCTTTATACTTCTCTTAACGCAATACATTTCAAATATATTCTTCACTTTTTTCTTCACAAAACTTTATTATTTGCTAAGTAGACACAACTCAAATATACATTACATATAAAATATTATACTATAATGACTTATGTATATTGTGGATATTGATAGACGGTGATTAGCCCTGTATCACCCAGTCTGTTATAGGGTTCTTATTCCATTGTGCATTAGTTTGGTGTATCTTTATATTTCAAAACAACATCCTCAAGGCTACCTCAGGGCCTGTAAACATGGGATGGAACAGCTGCATTGCAGTTTTTTTTTTACTGAGGATGAATAATTGCATGTCTTGTAAAAAATGTAAACAATAAACAAATAATACATTTTAATAAGAGTGGCCACCCACATTCTGGACTGTTCGTCACTGCCAGATGTATTCTTACTGGGCAGGCAGAGTTTTGATGGGTCGAGTGAGTGAACTCATGTTATTGGTGTTGGAGGAAACTTGAGGGCTCACTGTCTTTGTCGGCAAGCTGCTTGAGTGTCCCATTGATTCTTCTGCTGCACGCAGAAGCAAAGTGTAGTTGATAGCTACTTCCTCAACTTTTCTCAACAGCTGAAGCCTTTGGGTTTCTGAACGAACCCCTCTGACCAACTTGATGAAGGTCTGAGTTAGTTCACACAACACTTGAAAGCTGGCTGTGACAACAGCAAGCATGCGTGTTGGGCTTTTTTCAACACTTGCCACTCGTCGACAAGATGCTCTGAATTCTTTGAAGCGTACAGCCAGCTCCTGTTTGTACTCTGCAATTTGTGAGGACTGAAGACGAGCCTCACCCTCAGCTTGTGGGCTGTTAGCACACTGACGCAGAATAGCTAGCAACTCATTAGCATCCAACTGGGCATTAAGGAAACCATCAGGCAAGCTGAAACATTTCCCCTGGAGAGCCTGTACCCGTGCCAGGCTCCCCTCCATTGTACCACAGGCTCTTAGGTCAATCTCCTGTGTCTGTGGCTCCTCCTCTTCCTCCTCCTCCACCTCCTCTTCCTCCCCACTGCAGTCCTCTGCATCAAGAACCTGGAGTGTTTTGCTCACTACAGGAAAGGTACGTGAGTCCAGTTCCATACCGGGAAGGACCTGAAGGGGTATGGAGTATGAGAGCTCGTCCTTCTCACTGCTTTCATCTGCTGTGTCACACTTCCTGTAGCAGAAACAGAATGAGCAGCATTTATCCTTGTCATCACTGTCTTCACTGGGTAGGGTCAGCAGGACCTCGCTAGTCCCTTCTTTATTTTCACGCAGTAGCTCTTCTCCCTGAATGAAAAACACACCCTTTTTCCCCTTCCCCTCTACCAGGTGAGACTGAGTATGGACTGGCTCTACTGGCGTGGGGAGCCTCAGCCCTGTGGCCCTCACTCTCTCCATCTCCTTCTCAAGACTCTTGGCTTTGGGCCTCACCTCAGCATACACAGGCATGCTTGTGTTGTTATCCAGCTCTCCAATGCTGTATCGCCGTTGGAGCTTCTTATATTCCGGTGCTCCCATGCAATCTGTTTGAGAAGTACAGGTGGGCAAGCAGGAACCTTGCTCTCCCCTAGGCTCTCTTGACTCCAGACTGGTAGAGCGTATTCGTGTGGTCTTGATCTCTAATGTCTGAGGTCTCCTTGAAGCACCTTGGGTGTGAGATGCTTTGGAGACTGTTGGAGGGGTTTTTGAGAGTGGTCTCTCTGGTCTCTCTCGGCCTCTGTGTTGTGTCTCTGTTGTGGATCCAACTGGAGTGTCAGGTAGTCGCATGCCCCTACACATTCGCTTACAGTCACAGCTGCGTCTCTGCTCCCTGGAGATACCTGGTGCCTTTAGGACAGGGCTGGTGCGCAGCTGGCAGGCACAAGGTGTGCCTGAGGGAACAGGTGAGGATCCCTGGGGCAATAAATCTCCCTGGGATGACTTAGGTTTCAGCAGCTCCTCTAAGAATTCTAGTTCATATTGGCGGACTTTCTGCAATTGAGCCCTTCGCTCATCTGTTTCTCTTCGCATCCTTGCTGGGAACGTAGCTGAAAGAAGGTTTCTAAAACTTAAGAAAGGAGCACTACGCTGGGACTTCGCCTTACCACTGCCTTGCTTCTTTGATTCTCTGGCTGGGAGAGTGGAGACCTTATCTGCAGAGTGGCTAGGTGTTAGATCATCTAAAATAGGTAGGGATTTTATGGGGCATTTCTCTGACTCAGGGTGAGATTTACCCTGGGCACCCTCTGTCTTAGTTTCAGCTACCTCATTTTTCTCGCCTTTTACAGGCAAGCGAGGGGAGTACTTGGTTTGTATTTGAGGGCTGGGTTTTGACAAAATAGGCTCTGCCAATACTCTGACTGCATTTTCCTTGCTGTTAGCAAGCTGGAGGCCTTTGGCCCGAAGACGCTCATCGTCTGTGGGGGAGGAGGATTGAAACATTACAATATTCTGAACCTGTTGGTCTTTTAATCTTAGTTGAGGCCCAGTCTCCTGTTGCACTGGGCATGTGCAGAAAAGGTCATCAACTGGCAAAAGTTCTGTAGAGCTTGAAGGCTTCATGGTCTCACTAGAGGCAGTCTTGGCATCTTGGCACATAATAGTTGGAGAAATCTTGGCAGAGGCAGTTCTTTCCACAGGTAGGAGGATAGGTAAGGCTTTTTTGCTAAGGTCTGTATTAAGAGGTGTTGTTGTCTTCCCCTTTAAATCCTCCAAATTATTGTGGCTCAGTGTCTCCCCAGAATAATTTGATAACGTCTGATCTTTACTGACCGGAGCGGTCATAGAAACACCAGACACTTTTTCAGGTGACTTGGGGTGATCAGGGGTATTAGCTTTGGTGGACTCAAAGTTTGCTTTCATTTCTGCTTTCTGTTCACTTTGAGTCTCTTGTTTGCCCCCCTGCTCTGTCACCACACTGAGTACTGCAGAGTCTTGACTGGGACTGACTTTAAAGGGAACGGTCTTGCTGAGGATAACTTGCTTGGGTGGACAGCCAGCACGAATCTGGCCCACAGAGAAGGCCCCAGTCCCTATGGTCTTTGCAGTACAGCCAGGGATAGCCAGGGGAAAGTCACGACGGCAGAGAATACGTTCTTTGTTGATATGGTGAGCCAGCAGGTAGGCCTGGTTCTGGTTCTGCTTCATAGCCGACATCATCTCAGAAACATCAGTCAATTCAGAGGAGTTGGTCTCATGGCCTGAGTCCAATGATGACTCAGGTGTAATGGCGGCTAAGACAATCAGCCCTGAGGAGGAAGGCAACATAGCACACTGTTAGGATAATCAAGAAACAACAAACATTACAGCACATAAATATTAATATAATATAGTGGTGTTTTACTGTTGTCAAACTATTTTCAGTTGGGTTTATTTATCACAATCACAATAATTATTCATAATATCTTTTGAACAAGGGATTCTTTTGGAACAGTTTTAATTTAATCCCCAAAATGATGAACCCCCCCATCAACCAGTGGCTTTCCTCACCCAATTTTAAATAACTAAAGCCTTTCCATGTAGAGGTGTGTACTTGAGAATTGTGCTAGCAAAGACTAGCAAATTTCAGATGTTCATAAAATACAACAAATGTGGTTGTCAATTTGTCATTTACAACGCAGTTTATTTTTGACAAAAGGTTTTTTTTTAAAAAGGTTTTTAAGATACACAACATTGTGAAATTGTCAGCTGTTGTTGTCGCTTCCACTGTCCATAATATTTTCAGCACGACTTTAATATCATTCTAGTTTTGGTTAATGCTCAGTTTGTTCAGCATCATGTAGGAGGTTGTCTTGAACCTTCTACCTTAATTTCTTTGTTGTTTTTGCTGTTATTGCATTGCAAGCACAAGAGATTGCAGGATTTCCTTGCCATTTCACAAGATAATAAAAATGATTTACTGCAAATATACTTAAAAAGGTAAGACGTTGGAAAACTATTGGATCAGTACTGCTGTTAATACTGTTTGTGAGATATGGGCCGTGGCATGACTGAGGTGGTTGACCTGCAGTCTGTGTTGGCTGTTGAGGGTGATGGGGGTAGTCCTCAGAGGCTGCCAAAGCCTCTAGTGCCTGTAAGGTGGACACCAGAGCGTCATCAAGCTCCTGGGCATGATCTCGGACTGTTCTCGTGGCCACATTATCGATTAATGTCACAGGCACATCTTCCTTGGCTTGGGCCAGCTTCCCAGACGTGAATCCTAGGCTGGCACTGGTTCGAACCTTCCTCCCTCTCTTTGGGTCATCCTCGTCTGAACTGTTGTCCCTGAAGCCAGGTGGTGGGGCAGCAATAGCAGGTGGTGGTAGTTGCAGTTTCTCTCCACCACAATCAGGCTCATCCTCCTCTTCATTCCCCGGGGGCGGTAGGGCCATGAGGTCAACAGCACATCCATCTCGGGAGGCACAACCAATGGAACAGTGTTTCCCCGAGCTCCCACTACTGTTCCCTGCTGTTGACAGACCCTCTGCCCTATGTCTGGCTTTGCAGGAGTCACAGAAGTATCGTGAAGGTTTCTGGGTTTGACCCATTGTTTGGGCTCGGGTTCTGAATCCCGCAATCTCCACTGCTGGTTTCTCTAAAACTGCAGCGATTTCTTCTGTACTCTGCTGGGTGGGGTCTGATTTAGTGCGGGGCCGCCCAGGAGGCTCATGGGTAATAAAGTTTTCATTGATGTCCAGGTCAGCTTCAGCGTGCGTTTGGAGCTCTTGAAATTGTTGTTGTTCTCGAAGGTGGACATGACACAGCCCCAGATGTTGAGGTTCTGCTGGAACTAGGGCCCTTGAGGACCCAGACTCCCTGTGTGAGCTTTCCCTCTCGTCCCCTCGTCGCCCTCCACTTGGCAAGTTGGTTGCCCCAGAACGTGGGTGAGCATGGTGGGAGCTTCTGTAATCTGAGGATAGAATTACCAGAGCAGTGGAAAGTTGAGGTGTTAAAAACTGGTGGTGATAGAGAAGTCCAGATGGGAAAACAGAGGCGACAGCTGGTGGTCACATGGGGATTATTTGTTATGTCAGAGATGGATGTTGAAAGTCGAGTTTGTTTGAGGTTGGAAGGTTAGATTCTGGTGGAATGTGATGGTAGGATGATCCTTCTTGTATGTGGACTACAGGTTGAGACAGCAGATGGCAGAGGATCTGTTCATGTTTGAACAGTATTTAAGATTGCAGTTAAAGAAAAAACAAAGTAGCTGTAAAAATTCCACAATGTTAATCTATCTTGTGTGGGGGAAAAGAAACATGGTGCATCCCGTCAGATTGAAATGAGAGACAGCAGAGGATGCCATGGGATGGTAAGTCCAGGGTAACCTGGTTTCAGGTAATGAAGCCAATGAAGAAGCAGACCAATGTCCATGTATACTGAACATAACTGAAGATTACCAAATATTGCCAGACATGCAAATTCTAATATGATGCTGAAAGACACATATACAACTCTAAATGTATGCTAAGAATGTCTTGTATTATCATTTAAAACAAACAATGTTTTTTTAAATAATATTTGTTTCACATTTTATGTATATTGCGAAATTGGAGCATGTGTTCAAAATGTCACCCGGACAAGTCAACATACCTGCCTTGGTCAGTTGAGACTGACCAGGGGTCCGGAAGTAGATGGTCCGTTTAGGGTCTACAAACAGTTTGTAGTAGCCAGAGATGAGGCATGCAAAGTTACTGGCATCAGGCCATTCCATGAGTAGAACCAGGGGCTGCAGGGGGTGGTAGGGAGGGGAATTAGGAGACTATTTAGGGGACAGGCAATGAGTATTGCCTGTTCATTTTGTAATGACCTGATAAAATAAAATGTATAAAATTGTTGAATAGTTTGAATAATTGTATAATTTATTATGTGAAAATGGAAACTACACATCTAAAGAGATTTCCCCTTCTGCAAAACAGAGTGTCATTATCAGATGTAATTATACATATGCATCTTTAGAGACTGTGTTGCAATACCTTGGCCTCGTGGATTGTAACCTCCACACGAGCCACACCCTGGCTCTCTCGGTAGAGCTGGATCTTGACAACCCGACTGAACTCGGCCAGAACTGTCGTGAGGTTGTTTTTCAGGTCAATCACATGACTAATACCATGTCGAGGACCCACCAGTAGTGTTGTAGCCGATTGTTTCTCATCCTGCAGAACACAAGATGTTTGCAATTATTAGTTTTTTTTACTTACTACAGCATATTGGAACATCATATAATACCTTTCGAAATCCACAGTTTTAGACAGTTACCAGTCCGACAGTGTGAAACAGTATGCCACCAAAAGGTGGAAGGTCATTGAGTACACGCATGTACTGCAGCTTCCCTTGGAGAGGAGGGACCTGTCAACAGAATGATAAAAAAGACTTTGAGAGTGGAAGCCTCCTCCAGCATTTCCCATATCCACCTGGGGGCACTGTTGAGCCACTTATGTGGATTGTAAAGTCTTATGCAACAGTTACATCTACAGAGACGAAGGACTTGTCCTAATAACAAAGGGCTCGTTATTAACCAGATATAATCATATAAGTCAGTCAATTAAAATCTACTGTAAAGAAGCTGCAAAGTGTTGAGATTTTAATAGTAATCAAGATGGCAGTTTGAAAATAGCTCTGTATTTACAATTATTAAAACATTATTGCAACAAAGAAATGCTAGATATCTATTAAATGGAGAAACCTTGTTGCCTGACGGTGGTGGATGCTGGTAGGTCTTCAGCAACTGAGACAGACTCTTGCACACATTCTTCTCCTTGACTGTTGGAAGCAAAGTGAGGGGAAGGAAAGGCTCTAGTCCCCACTCTTTTCTGTGACCAAGAGCAAAGGGAAAGATGGACGAGTATACACACAAAAGAAAAACAACAGTGGAGTGGTTAAACAGAGTCTGGGCAAAGAGTTGCAACTGAGATGACAAAGGTTTTTTTTTTTGTCCCACGGGGAAGATACAGTGAGCCAAGCTTACATCCTCTTTGACTCCTGGCTTAACATGGACACTCTAAGTCCATTACAGTGAATCTGTTCTGCTCCTGTGGTTATGATGGCAATAGCTAATTACTTGCGAGGTTGAGGTTTTAAAGAATAAATGAGCAAATTGAGGGAGAGATGTAATTTCACAAAGCAATGGATTTCTTTGTCTTGTAACGACCCAGAGAAAATGAACCTTGAGTAATTTGACTTTTTAATACTATTGGGATTAATAATTAATCATTTAGACGTTACTGAATGAACACATTTCACCGGGGCTCCTTGATATGGTACACAGAATTATTAATGATGTAAAAAATACATCACTTTCTGCAATTTCTCACAAGTTAATTTGAAGGCTAATTTAGTTTGTGGACTTACTCGACATGCTTGAGAGAGATCTTCTGATTGGGCCGTGCGGAGGACACAGTGATGTAGATATGGAGTGCGGCCAGTCGTAACGTGATGTCAGATTTCCAGTCCATGCCAAAGCGTTCCTTGATGACGTCATTGCGACTCTGTTAGGACATGTTGAAATTGAAATTGTTGCTGAAAGCTGATTGCGGTCATCGTTTCCATTGCATCTTGAGGTATTCAACCTTTCTAACTGTAAAGAAGGCTTAACTCCCTGCTCTCCAACAGTGTTATAAGAATGAATGACTTCCTTGTAAATCCCCCTTTAATCTAGTGCTTTACCTGTATATAGAGATACTCAAACGCAGCAGGGTCTCTTCTCAGGAGGTCTGCAGGGTCCTTGGGGAAGAAGCATATGCGGAACAGGCACTTCATCCCTTGGAAATAGGTTCTGTGCACCACCTGAGGGAACAGACAAGATCAGCCAGATAACCAACTACATCTTAAGCATTAGTCACACATATCAGTCATTTCCCATAGGTGAACAGGGTAGAGCTGCAAGCAGTCGAGGGTACTGGCAGGTCTCCTGTTGATGCAGCCACTTATTTCTGCGCAGAATGTGAGGCATGAGAGTTGATGTATTGCAAATGTTGTATCAGTTCACTATGTAGTGATAGAGGACATACGATTTGAAGATTAATTATATTGCTTTGTGTTTATGTTTGTCATATGAAGCTAAATTTCTGTTTAAATATCAGGACAGATCTGATTTTAGGTAGTGGTATTGATTGGATGCCTATAGCATCAACGCTCTCTGTTTTCGTTGCAGTTTCATCAGTTTAAGCGGAATAGAAAGGCATTAGTGCCATACCAAACACAATCCCTGCCCCTAGAAAATGTCACACTAGCTTGGGGTTGCTGCAACTTTATACTCCCATCCTATTTTTCATTTTCCCTTTTGGGGTCTCTTACATGTGTCAGAGGCTGGTTTTCCTGCAGTGGATGCAGCCTCTGATTCTGGTCCAGACCACCTGCCTCCAGCACCAAAGCGAAGTGCTCAATGTAGCGCAATGAGAGGCGGTCCTGCAGGGAGGAGATCACATCCTGGGAATGGAGGCATGGAAACTGGTTAGAGATTTAAATTCATTTCCACAGTAAGAATACATTCTGTCACAACGAAAATGTATGCTTGATGTATGAAGCCTATTTTCACCCTGAATTAACTCCATGTTTGTATCGGGTAGTTGGTTAAATTGATATCCTTTTAGGTGTGCAGGGAAAACGTCTGCTCTTGTGCAGATCAGTATCTGTGAATGATGAAGAGCTTTTCTCATCTCTTTCGAAAATAAAGAACACTGTCTAAGGGGAAACTCACAATCTTACCCAGGGCTATGCCTGAGGGTAAGGTTTCATAATATCATTGCATTGTTAATACATTAGAGGCATGTACATTAAAAGGTATTCTATTGTAGTGGTATGTTGCTTTAGTTTGGAAGTCTCGGTGTCGAGGTTCAAAGAGCTGTATAACATATGCAGTAATGTTTTGCTCCCCATTAACAATTTAATTGACATTCTTTGTTGATGTGACCAAGCAACGACTGTCTGAAAAACAGGGATAATTAGTTTTAACAGTATTGACCAGCATGTTTTGCATCAAATGACGTCTGTGAGGGCCACAGAATGCTATAGATTAAAGCCTAAAATACTGCAGGAAAGCGTCTTTAGTTGACAGACAGTCTAATGGGCACACAACTGGGCATCCGTGCCATTGATTTAATCTGTGGCATTGTTTTATTGATCTGGGGCTTCCTATTATGCTGAAATTCCATTTAATTAGGTTGACAGGAGTGCTGCTGCTGTCTCCTTTTCTCCCTCACTCTCCCTCCATGAGAAGAGAAGAGATTTTTCAAATCTATAGTCCGTTTAATGAGTCTGCTCGGAGATGTCAGACTCATTTTAGAGGCCGACATTGACAGAGAACTGAACTCTGTTTGACTGAATTCGTCTGGAAATTCATGGCCTTAATCCGATCGATGAGATTTAAAATTCCAAAAACTAAAAGTGATAGCAGATTCTTTTAAATTTTGATTCTGAAAACAATTACTATTGCATATAAACTTGAAAGTGGAGACACTTCAGTTTATTTATGTTTATTGATGATTTATTGTTAAAAACCTTGACAACATGTAGGAAATGATATGTGAGTTGTTAAAAATACATAGAAATGTTATATTTTATCATGGAAAAAACTAATACAATCAAAAATGGTATATGCTCATAACCTGTGTATTTTCTGTATAATATTAGACTAAACGTTAAACATACAGTAGGCCAAACTATTTTTTTTGTTTTTATTTTGGCAAACATGATGTAGCGCTTCACGTGTTAAACATAGCTGTGACTTGTTATCACCTTAAAAGGTTGTCTGATAGTGGAATTAAGAAATGTTTGCTGTCATACAATTGGAGTCTCCGTCTGTATTTTGATTTTACCAGCTCCTGAAAAACCACTAACTGCGCCACTATGTTCACCAGTCAATCATAACTTTGTCTGCCATTTGGTGCTGGGCACGTACTGTAGATGTTCATGAAGAGTTTTTTTGTCTGAAAATGCACTGAAAAGGAACAATAACAGAAAATTTGGCACTGAAATCCTCCATAGAACTAATGGAAACTGCAGAGTTGGTGATAATTACCTGCGGCTTCATCAATGGGTGGACATTATGCATTAAAGGAATTTAATCCATTGTTAATATGAAAATGATTTACTGCTGCTTTATGTGAAAAATCTAATCAACGTAGAAATTCAGTTGCCTTTGCCATGTGCACAGCAGTATTGAATACCTACCCTAACAGTGGTACGGCTATCAAACGTAAAGGACTTAATCTGTCCATTCTCCAAGAACACCTTCAACACATTTGGTATGAGTAGCAAGGAGTCGTCCTTGAGCATCGTCTGAAAGAGATGGAGAGGGAGAGAACAGCTTGGTTTAGTGAAGAAGGAATTATTTGTACAATTAAAATCACAGTCAGTTATAATTGTATTTCCCTGCTTTGCAAAACAAGTTGGGAAAAGGGTTTTGTTTCTTTGTTTTTCGGTGTTAAGAAAGATCCTTCCAGAGAACAATGGAGAAATACATGGTGGTTCAAAACCAGTGCAAAACTCTGCCTTAGGATGCCCACCCCGTGCATTGCATCAGGATCAAAGAAGGGCTTATTCAATTTCTCCAGTCTATCCACTCAATATGCATGCCATGCAAAGTAAATTGGATGGTGGGACTGAAAGCATTCATGACAGAGTTTTCGCGAGTGGAGGCATAAGAGGAGAGGCCCGATTCAAGGTTACTCAAAGCATTCGTTAGAAGAAAAGTTATGATACGCATTTCTCTTCATCCCTGCTAGGATACGATGTGACGGGCACTCTCACTTTTTTAATCTTGCTGAGGGCTTTTTAAGAAAATGACTCACTTCCCATTATGTAGTTTCAAAGGGCCACAGTTGGGATCAGAGGGAAGGGATGTATCTTAATGTGATAAGATAGACCTTAAGGGCCTTAATGTGGCATGTAGCAAAGATGCACCGCAGATGAAATCACTCTACGAATTCTGGGGCAAAACTAAATCGAACCAATTGGCGTCGAGGTCGAGTGTGTGGGTGGGGAGGTGGGTGCGTTCTTGTTCAGGCCAGTTGGCAATAGGAAGGGGGCGTGGCAGTGAGTGAGTTACATCCAGGTTTGCATCAGTCTGGCCTCTGCTGCCTTTGGCAGGCTCAGCCCCAGGGTCTTCCAGGACAGGAACCTCACTACCTGCACCAAAGCAGCTGTGTACAAGGCAGTCTGCCTCTCTATTCTGCTGTATGGCTCGGAGACCTGGACACCCTATCAGAGGCATTTTCGGACCTTAGAGGCCTTCCACATCAGCTGCCTCCAAAGGATCCGGGGTGTGTCCTGGAAAGACAGAGTGCCCTATTCAGACATCTTTGACCGGACCCACACACCCAGCATCGCCGCGCTCCTTGCGCAGAAACACCTACGCTGGGCTGGGCATGTGATCCGTATGCCTGCCCACCGCCTGCCCCTGCAAATTCTCTACGGCCAACTTTCGGATGGCCAGAGGTCTGCTGGGGCCCTAAAAAAGCGCTTTAAGGACCACCTCAAAACCCTCCTGAAGCAGTGTAACATACCGCCTATAACACTTAAGTCCCTGGCTGCTGAACGCAACACCTGGAGTTCCTCCTGCCACCAGGGTACCGCTCACCTTCAGGAGCAAGCCACAGAGAGGAGGACACAACGACGTGCCCTGAGGCATCAGCCCAGCCCACACCCTCCAGTGCCACTTACCCCTGTCTCTCTTGTGGCAAAATCTGCGGATCCCGCATTGGCCTGCACAGCCACAGGGCTATGCACCGCCGCAACACACCCCAATAACTGACCATACATTTGGAGCAATGTCATCATCGTTATCGATGGACTGCCAAAGAAGAGAAGAAGAAGCATGTGTCCGGGCTATTTGCGCATCTTTATCTGATGGCTGGATTTGCAAGAGCAGTAGGCAGACGTCACTCATGACAGTAAAAGGATGTGAATTTACTGCAACAATATATCTCAGCATTTAGTTGAAATGGAGAGCAGTGTCCACAGCAGATGCCCGACAGTCTGTTATTAGAGAACTTAAGTACTCAGAAGGGCCAACAAGCTGTTCTTCTGTGCAGACTGCAGCGACTAAAGCTTAAGTTATGAGTGAACAGATCTTTCTCCACGTCGCAGCATCAAAGTAAAGGTGAAACCAGTGAGGAGATGCCACAAACTGGTCTATCACATCCCATTACAAGCCATTACCTTTCTTCTTGTTTGTGAGTGGAAGCTGTTCTCACATGCAAAGAAAGTGTTCGGAGAGACAAATCACAGCTCTTTCTTTTTCTCAATAAACACCAGGCTGTAGGTGGCCAACACTTATTAGTCTTCAGATGATCAGTAGCAGCATATGGCCCTTGATTAAAAATGTCTTGAATTGGGCAGTTGGTCGCTAAAACAACTGATCTTTGCCAGTCATGCAGTTCCACCCTCTCTGCCTCAACAGTCCCCTAAGTTTTATTTCTTGAGCTGTGATCAATTGGATTCATAATTCTAAGAGAGAAAACAGTCCAGGAGATAAGTTCAGTGAGAAAAAAACCCCAAAAAGTGTAGCTATTTGATTTATTTTTAATATTATTAATGAAAAAAAATAATAAATAAATATGGAGTATTAAAAAAGAGCACACCTTGAGCAAAAATTCCAATTCCAATTACAAACTCCACTCTCTCTATCTGCCCTCCTCATCCCCTAGTAATAAATTGGTCTCTTACCTCATACATATGCCACAGAGCAGGTCTTAAATGGACAATGTGAAATAGACCAACCCAAGCCACATTAGAGATATATGTATGACACAGGTCGGCCATGTACAATCACATAAGAGTGGACCTAAAGATCCAACAACCACAAACATGTCCACAATTTTTAAGAGACATTGTAGCTGTTTTCAAAATGCGTGAATGCCTTCTTGAGAAGACGTTCAGGTTGCTCCTGTGAGAATTCAAATCAGTCAGGGAAAGCAATTTATTCAGGGCCAAACCACTGGACCAAAGGCTCGCATACAAAGTAGAGAAGCTCAGGCTGACATAAGAGGATGGAGAGAGAGAGAGATGGTATTTGAGGCTTCTGCGATTGCTGACAACACAACAAAAGAAATGCACAGTGGGCGAGAGGGGGGGGGGGGGGGGGGGGTAAGAGTGTTTGTCTGCATGCACATGTCACAGAGAGACACGACTAGTTGAACTTACTGAGTCTGGGTCACTGATGGACACTTGCTCTGAAAAGCGCACTTTAGGCGGGTTGGTTCGCAGACGGGCCTTTTTGGCTGCACTTATGAAGGCAGACTTAGGTGACTGAGGATAAGAAGAGAGAGAGAGGGAGAGAGAGAGACCCTTGAATCAGCTTAAATGAGGAGACATGAATGAAAGAAAAGCCCCTGTGACTGCAAGTGCTAAAGATATGCGTCTTGAAATGCTGGCTAATGCTGCTGCAATGCGACAACTGCGGACCTGCTTTCAACATAAAA
This sequence comes from Eutrigla gurnardus, assembly GCF_963514095.1. NCBI lineage: Eukaryota > Metazoa > Chordata > Actinopteri > Perciformes > Triglidae > Eutrigla > Eutrigla gurnardus. The sequence goes on along the minus strand of NC_139919.1, from coordinate 24,690,291 downwards.
CTCACCTGCTACAAGTTTCAATAATTTTTAAATTGTTGGGCTTGTCGGGTTTTAGCACAATAATGATGTCCGAGCCAAAGCATAGGAAAATCCCTGCAGAACGGCATGTTAACTCTTATTACTCTATAGGTTTCAAATTCTGAAATAAAAATAAATAAATAAAAAAAGTTGCTTTTTCATACCTGCTAAATATTTCATCACCTCCTAAATATATCCTAATATATCAGTTAGTCGGCTAAATAAATGCTACGCTTCTATTTCCTCTATATGGATGGATGCACACACAATTTTTATTTAATACCGTCTCTTGAATGTGTTTACGTGGCAGTTTTTCAGGGGGGGTTACCAGGAAAAATGCTCTATGTGTAGACATGGCCATGAATGCTAATGCATGTCTGCACTGCATACGTGAGCACGGTTGGAACAGAATACTGTACAGTTTTTCCGTGTGATTCAGAGTGACAGGAAAAGTGTAAACTCTAAGAGTAAGAAAAATCCCAAGGGAGAGCAACATGAAAGAGAGTGAGTGTCCCATTATACTACCTGATGGGGCTGCAGCACAGTGAGAACTATAGTGTCTTTGCAGCGTCTATGGAAAGACAACAGAGAGTGGAGTGGGTTAGGTAATGCCACGGACAGCATGGTATTTGGAGAGCTTCTCCGGTTTATATATATGTCATATCCTCACTGTCCTTCAGCTGCAAAAGGACTGTCTAGCTTTGTGTTGATGTAACGCATCACTAGCAAAAATGTGTTTTGTTTTTTCCTTTTGATCCACCCTCTTCCCCCATGTCCACTATACTTCCACTTTCCCCGTGTTGCTGGTCCCCTGGCTCATACCCTCCCCCTCCCTCCCTCCCTCCTGGGACAGTAAAGGATGTTACCTTACAAGGTCTATGACTCTCTCTCGGGGCGCGTCGCTCACCGTCTCCTCGTTTATGGCCAAGATCTGGTCTCCAGGTAGAAGCTTGCCAAAGGAAGGGCCGTCTGCAGAAAAGATAGGACACGCAGCCAGCATACAAAGTCATATACATACAGTGAAATGGATCATTTAAATTTAGAGGTCATCATAGTAGCACTTTATCATACACACACACTAACCAGCAGAGACGGAGCGTACAATGACAGGCCCCTGGCTGCCTGCAATGAAGCCAAAGCCTTGAGTCGGGTGGCGCTTGATGGTGACCTGTCGAGCTGAGGTAGGACTTAGGGTACCACTGTCCATACCATCTTGGCTCTCCTCTAACATTGCAGAGCTGCAGAGCACAAAGACACACATATGCTTGTTAATAAAAAGCAATACATTTAGACATTTTTATAATGAAGAATAAGATAAAAGGATAGAACTTCATGTATCCAGAGAGAAATTGCAGGGCGTACCTGTCACATCCGTTCGTGTGTCCATCCTGGACCTTGGCCATCCCCTGAGAGGAGGGGGCCGCATGGGACAGGGTCGCACTGCAAATGCCGCGCTCTGTTTCGCAATCATTCACCTGCAAAACAGAAAGGGCAAGGGAAGCAATCACAGAAATAATATACCCTGATTCTCCGTAGTACGTAACATTTTGTGTTGGAGCACAGCGGCACAGAAATCTGTAATCCAAGATTATAATCTCAAACGTTTTACATTGTCAACCAGTTGCATATGGTTCCTCACAAGGTTCTGCATTGAACAGAAGTGAAAAATGCACAAGATGGAAGTAAAATTTCCTTCGCTAAAAGCATCTGACATTTCAGATCTGCCTTTAGAAAAACTGCAATTACCAAGGACGTACAACATAATGCACATAGATTATTTAAGACATTAAAGTCTCTGAATCTGCCAGCCTAGCCCAGAGTGGACCGAGCAACTGCTGTGAACTACACATGCTCTTTTACAGATGCCTGTGTGGGAGGCAGTGAAAGCAAGATTACTAAAAGGCTCTGTGTGTGTGTGTCTGTGTGTGTGTGTGTGTGTGTGGGTTTCTGTTTGTGGCAGAAAAATGGATGGAAATGATTGTCTGAGGGAAAGAGAGCAAGATATTAATGCTCCTATCTGGGATTGCGATCGTTGATGTCTAAAGATGAGACACTGATTGGGATGTGAATGGTGGAAATGGGGAGAACAGAAGCACGGATGAAGAGCTCGATGGTGCCGTTGATTATTATGCAGAGATACACTCTTGAGTGCAAATACCTTTCTGAGTGCCACATGCAGAGAACGAACCGCCAGTAACGGAAGGCTGGGTCACATTAGTCAATAGTTAGGATTCATATTCTTGTCACTTGTTGTTTCTGATAACAGTGGCTTATGGGGAAGCATGGCTAATTTACAATTCCAGCGATGCATTACTGATCTCTACCTTGTATCGTGGTATCAGATGGGGGTTGATGAATCGTAGATAAGATTCATTTTGAGCTCAGGCCATGACTAAAAATCCATTACCTTTGGTGTGCTTTGAATCTCAATCATGCTAATCATCTAAAAAGATCCGATTTGAATACAAATTTCTCTATTCAATATTCAGTTGACTTACAAAAAGATCATCTGCTTGTATCAAAGGTGCGCGGCGGTGACAAACGATGCCGCGCAAGCTGGCATTACCTCGGAAAAGGATGAGGTGTTTTTGATTGAGAATGATCATTTTGTCATTTGATTCTCCCAATGGATTCTGACAGTGCACTCCTTTGCCCATTCATTCTCCTTCTGTCTGTCCCTCTAATGTCTTTGTCTTTCCACCATCTGTCTTCCCCTGCAGACGCTGGAAGGACACCCGTTCTTTTGGAGCTTCATGGTGCGCTGGTGACTAGCCGTTCATCAGGTGTGTGTCATTGTGAATGTCAGTAACTCGTCAGCACCACTCAAGTGCAGATGAGCCAAGATTTGACCTGAGCAAGGAGACAGTTTAAATATCCTTGTAGTGAATAGTCTGTTCTTACACCTTGTCCATTTTTCAAGGAGCCTTTGTTGTGTTATGATCGTCCCTGTTTCTTTTTGTACATATCAAGATAAACTGATTCTAATCAATCAGAAACAGAGGAAAATGTCCTCTTCTGTGTGCTGCTGTCCTGTGGCTTTGTGGAGGCGGACACGACTTGCAGCTTTAAATTTCTGAACTTACTTTAAAGATAAGTTCTGGCATTCAGAATAATTGGTGAGGAAGAACTGAACAGAAGGGATAGCGATTGAGGTAGCCGGAGGGACACTGGAGCTTACATGTCTGCAAAGATAAACAGCCATTCAGCAGAGGGGCAGACCTTTTACTGAGAGAGGACACCGAGGAATTCTGTCAAGAAATGATCCCCAAGGGCATCGGCAGGCCTGCCCGTTGCTATGACTACGGCTCTCGGTAGCTCACCGAAGCTCGGGCAGACCGAGGCATAGTGGGTGGATGAGAATAGTGATGCGGCCGCTACGAGGGAGAGAGATGACTAGCCAGACGCTCTTCGATCACCCTGTAGCCACTCTGGCCAGATGCCAACATTTCCTCGGGCACCAGAGGTCAGGGCATCGCATACCTGCTCCGCTTCAGTGTCCCAGTCCACAGTAGCTCACCAGGCCTCAGGGACTATGAAGAATGACCTTTTATTTATTATCTTCCTAGGCCTGCATTCTAACAGGGCTATCGTTAGCTTGGAGGGACACATCCAGTGTGATCAGGTGTTCAGAAGTGACAGATGCAGGTTGATCCAGCATTAATTCCCCAGTCTTTCAGCTTCCAGTTTACTGACTACTGCTGCACTGGATACATTCCAAAACATCTTGAGAATTATAATCTTCATCATATATATTCAGAGATGTTGAATCAATACTTGGAGGTTGTAGTTTATGTAGTCACTGAATAATAGGTATGGTAAGCTTCAAAAATAGGTTTCATATTCACTGGTTTTTCGTTGCTAAGTTGTATACCTGATAATCTCGTAGCTCAGTATATAATATGCAGTATTAGTATACATTACTATTGCCAAGAACGTATTGTTGCTATTTAAGACAAAACCAGATAAGACAAAAATAAAAGAAACTGATGCAGTTGCCTTAGTTAATAGTTCATTTAATTGCAATTAAATTACCCCATCTAAACCAATACCATACTTCCCTTTTTTATTTGTTTTGTTTTACTTTCTCTTCCTCTTTTCCTTTCTCTTTTTTCTTCTTTCTTAATGTCTTTCTTTCAACATTCCTTTTTCACATTATAACAATGACTGCAGATCAGATACACACAGCACATCAACTGCCCCGCCCACAGCTGTGAGCAAATTCTGGATCTGGTTCGCTCCACTGGTCTCACAGTACATCACCTCTCCAGCCTCAACCTCAACATCTCAGACCACCTGGCAATCACTGTGGACATTGACATCCCCAAGTGTCCCCATCTCCAAGCGTATAATATCATCCGGACGACTGAAATCTATCTCCCCATCAGCTCTTTCAGACTCCCTTGCAATTAAAATGTCTACCTCCCCGCCCCCGCTGTCCAATAACCCATCTGAACTCGTCCAATACTATAATCACACATTCTTTTCTTGTCTCGATCAGCTGACTCCAATTAGAACCAAATATCTTTCCCTTGCACACACCGCTCCCTGCTACACTCCACCAGATGAAAATCTATCCAGCATATCCAGACAGCTGGAAAGACGTTTCAAGAAAACCAGTTTAACAGTCCTGACCACCTCCTCTCTGGTTCCCGGTCATAGCAGAGCACCGAAACTGCCCTCCGCTTGGTCCAGAGTGGCTGCAGCGTCTGTGTGCTACAGCCAGGAAACAGCTGCCAGATGACCGGGTGAACATCAGACTTGCACTTTGGATCAGAAACATTTAATATTTTATAAACCAATAAAAATATCTTCCACTTAATTCCAAGGAAGTTGCTCCTAAAGAAAAGTCAGCTCAAGTCACATTGAATTGAGAATGAATTCTGAGATGAAACCCAGATTTCTTATGGCTGAAAAAAAAAAAAAAAGATAACTAATGGTAAATGTTCTTTATTATGTGCAATTACACAAGTAGAAGAGCACAACAGCCCATAGCTACTCTGGAAACTGGATAGGCTCTGTGGGAAATTTGCTGTGAAAGATGACAAATTAGTTTAGTCTGAGAGCAAAATTGAAGAACATCTTAGCCATTGTGAATACAAATAGCAAAGCCCAGAAGCTGCAGTCCTGTTCAGGAAAATTAGACATAGCACTGAGAACCCTTTAGGAGAGCGTAAATAAGTTGCCTCTCCCTTAGCTGTCCGAAGTTTCACTACATTTACTGGCCCTGCTGTCATTAAATGTTCAGTTATACCTTTACTTAAGCTTAATTTTCAGTTTTATCTTCTGTATTACAATTGCAATGAGTTTTTAAATCCCTGTTGAAATACTTATCATGATCCTTGGCAACAGAGGCTGCTGCAGATGCAAAAGAGCACCTTGTTTCATTGTGCTTCTGTCTCAGAAACACAGAAATATGATCTATTCAAAACCCCTCTAAACCTTAACCATGTAGAGACCTTGAAGATGGATTCCTCCAGAGGGTCTGTTAACATTATTGGTCCTTTATTCTATCTACCCTTTTCACAGCACACAAACTGTTGAACGTTAATGTCTTGCTTGGTGAAATCAACTTTTATAAGTTTCATTAAATGCATTAACAGGGAATATTGCAGGAAGATGTGAAGAACATCTTATTTAATGACAACAGGCACGCTCATATGGATGGACCTTGAGTTTGGCACCCATTGATTTATGCATTTAGGCTAAATGAATGCAACATTATTTCTGCTTGTGCAACATTATTCAAACTTAATTAGGTTAGCCTATTCCCACATGTAGGGGCTGCGGCTTAGTCTTTTGGATGCTGCGTCTCGAATGTAGATTCTTAATTATTGTGTAATAGGAATTAAAGAGTCCATTCCAGTGACAATTGGCAAAGCACTTCCACATGAATTATCTGGCTACTTACCCGGTTGATGCTTGAGGAATTTTCACTTATTTTACTGTTGGACTAATTGTTAAGCTCTCTGATTAACTGCGTCCGGTAAATGCCTGAATTATGAATTGTAATTTGAATCAGAGATGGAATCGACTGCTGGAACTTGGGAGTTGTGCAGCACTAATTGGAAATTGAGGCTAGCCATAAATGACTGTATATTATTGGATCATTGCCTTGAGAAGCCACACAATAGGTGAGTGCTATCTCCGTGATTATTTGTGATGGACAGGCGGATGAACAGGCCAAGCTTATGTCCTCTGGCTGACTAAATAATTCATCGTGAACATGAGAATGCATCAGCGTCACCACTGGCATTTTTATCAATTCAATCTTTTGTTGGTTTTCCCTTTTGTAGGAGTTGTATACTGCTCTTTTGCTCAGTTTGTCGTGCTGGTACCTTAAAATAATACGTCTCTGAGTGGATTTTTATTACATTTGTTCATGTAAGCAGTGACTGTTTACTGCAGCTGTATTGGGAGTAATCTTTATAGGCCAGTTATGCTCAAATATACTCAGACAGCCTAGAATGAATCATAATAACGGTGGCAACACACTAATCTATGATGGTTAACATACTTTCATAACATATTTTACTATACTATAGCCACATATACACTACAATATTATTGAGACAAATGAAAAAATACACACAAGTAGATGATCAAGCTAATAGCAGCTAAACACATGTGTCCTGATTCATTTTCTTGCGGAGGAGGAGGGAGAAAACGCCAATGTAAGCAACTTTTCAACGCTTTCATCTGCTTTGTGACATTCTAACCGTAACTGAAAATAACCTACACTACAAAAAATAATGCACCATGAAGATGATAGATCTCTCAGTTTCAATTACTGCTAATTCCACATGAACACGTGTATATATTCATGGAGTCATACTTCCCATCCAATCCAATGAGTAATCCTCTTGACAGCATTGGCTGCCAATATTTCGTATCAAACGTAGCAAATCCTTGAATCTGCAGAAATCCTTTTAGGCTTATGGGAGAGACAACACAATAATCTCTCCAGTGTACTCTGAAACGGGCCTTCCTGGACAAAGATACTCTGTCACGTGAATGGCCTCTAGGAAGCTCCAAACATGAAAGTCGTACTGGCAGCATATTGTCTTCAATCTGTTTTCAATTACTGGCTGTGATAAAATATAAATATGTTTGCTCTTATTTGATAGGATTGGTGGTTTGTGACTTTTGGTGACAGTCCTTTGCACTGAGAGAGCCAATCAAATGAAGCCATCAGCATTGAGCCTGATCCTGCAGGCTGCCCCGGCCAGAACCCACAGGAGTCTTTCAGGACATCACAACCAGTTCATTCATTCAGTCAGTCCTGAACTACCTTACTGATGATCCCCTCATTGTGTATTTAATATACAGGATGGATCATTTCAAAATGTAGGCCTTTGGTCACATTGTTAGCAAATCCTTCCTCTTGTGTTGTTCACCATGGTGTGTTATTCTCATTCATATACCCATGAACTGCACCCTGTGACACCCATGCATACACATTGACGGGTCTTTTTTTTAAAAACTCACTTTTTCGTCACCGTATCTCACGTCTAATCTGCTTTCCCCCAATTTCTCTCTCTCTCTTGCAGGTAGAATCCTCCAGCCAACCCCTCTTATCCCTGCTACCAGGTAAACAATAAAAACTTCCATCTCTCTAAGCCTCAATTGACATGTCGGGTGCCTGCTCGCTCCACGCAATTGTAATTTCTGGCGTTTGAAATATGGATAAGAAGGTTTGTGCAGCTGCAGGAGCCATCCCTCTGTCTGTCGCTGGCTGTGTTCAACCGCTGGCCTGCCTGCCAGCATGGCTGCATCCTTTCCTCTCTTTACATGAATGATTTTCCTGGTAGGGCCAGATGGCTTCCATTTAGCAAGCACTGCTTACTGGTTTCTCAATTTCACTTGCTCACCTGTACCGTTTCTTTTTTTTTTCTTGCTTTTAATCTCCCCGTCACTCTCTCTGTAACTGTCTGCCTATCCGTCCGTCTCCAACGGGTCTCTCTCCTCTACGAGTCAAAGCTGACTGCCTATTTGAAAATGGATTGTTGCTGTGGGTGAAAGCAACAGCTTGAGCGGTGATTGATGCAGCAAGGGAGCAGAGTGCAACGGCTCTTCCGGCTGTAATTTTTGGGGGCGATTTCTACTGAATGTTTGCAGACAGTTCAGTTGTTGAGCTATTTATTTGTCAAAAATTTGTCAAATTCTTTATTTGCACCGTTCACTCTTGTGGGCCAGCAAGCCTAAAGGGTCATGCATGCATGTTTTTACAGTATGTGCTCTATAGTGGCACAGTTGTGAATATCTAAATGTCTCTGAGCAGATGAATATTAGTAATTAAATTGATAGGGATTTGAGAAATGGGTTTGCTATTACAAACTGGTGACAAAACAATGCTGCGTCAGCACAATTTGCTTTGTTGGGTTTCACTCCACCACTGACAGTGTTGACATGATAAAAACAGACTATCCACCTGGGCTGAAACTCTCTGAAAGCAGGCAAAAGACAGATGGTCATCTTGTGAAAAAGTTTTGGACAAAAGAATGCAATCATAAATGTGAGATATGGGCTTTCCCCACCCCTTTTCTTTTGTTTATTGTATGTCTCTAAAAGATGTTATTGTCTTGGAGGTGAAGCAGTGAAAGGTTAAGAAGGATCTGTAAAAGCGAATGGGGTTTGGAGTAGATGTGACTCCTACGATTGGAGTTCATAACCTTGAGGAGGACACGGCCCATCATTTCACTTTCCTCTCCAAATTCCATTAAGCAACAAATGCATCCGGGGGAAATAAACCCTTCTGCAGAAATGGATTTCAGGGGGAGCTGAACTCCCTCTCCTCCTCTCTGTTTTCATTAGCACCTCGACCAAGACAAATGAGGTCTCACAGTGTTATCTCAACAGGGTAAATGGATGTAGCTACGAATGTTCGACATCGAAGATTTATTTGTACCAATAGATCACTTAAATCTCTATTTATTGAGAGGCAAATGCCAGACGTGTTTTTCTATTGTCTTTATTCAGACTTTTTTTAAACTGTTTTTTAGTTTTTACGTTTAACGTCTCCCATTTTGATCTAAAAATATGATGTTGAAGCAACATCTGCTTGGCAATATGTTTGAACACTTTCACTTGACGAAACTTGATCTGTTGATCTCGAGTTTAGCTCCTCCTCTGATTCAATTTCCTCAATTCTACATTATTTATGCATCTCCACCACAACATGGATATAGTATCCCACTTTCCAGAGTGCAAAGTCTGCCGCCAGGCGTAACCCCACAACCTCTCTGCTGGAGTACAGACCTGTGCTGTTGCCAGGTGCTCTGACAGGACCAAAGGTCAGAGAGCAACAACCCTGCCCTGTATGTCACTCTCCTGTCTCTCATATTGACTTTTGCCTGCTCTTGTTTGAATGCGATCACAATTCGATTTCTTTTCTCGTGGTCCATGTAGAGCTGAAACAATAAGTCAATCAGCGTAAATTAATTGGCAACTATTCTGATCCCCCCCCCCCCCCCCACCCCCCGACATTTAGGTAAGCATGCAGTTTTCTGATCGATCTATCATAATCAAGCATTAGGTCTCTAGAGTTACGATGGCTTATCTCAGGTGAATGGTGTAAATAGTGCTCAAACCATTACGTTATTAATTGATCAGATGGTCGACTGAAAATTAACTGGCAACAATTTTACAATAATGGCTTAAGGCATTTTGAAAGAAAAAAAAATTGATCCATCATCGTTTGATTATTTGCTGGGTTTGGATTGTTGACATTAGCATAGATCTCTCAGAGCGCTGGGAAATCCTGATGAGCAATGTTTGCCTTATTCAGGACCAAATGATTAATCCGTTACTCAAGAAGATAATTGGTAGATTAATTCATAATGAAAATAATTACACAGCGAGTGTATCAGTCCCTAAGTAATACAGTGCCAGTAAACCTGCTGTTGTTGAGGCACAGTCCCTGAGCAAAGTTATTGGGAGTGTGTAGTCCTGCATCAGTGCTATGCTTTACATTCATACCGTAATTCCCTTCCACCAAGCGGCACCATTAACATTGACAGCGGGGCCCCACAGCTCAGCACAGACCTTGTCGCACTGTGGCAAAACTTTGTCTGACAGCGGGTTTCTCCTTCAGCCGGAGTCAGTTAACACATAGCTTTGCTGTAAAGACCTTGAGCTCGCTTCATTTACTTGAGATCAATAGCTTGGCCTTGCCCCTCTGGCATACAGACGAGCAGACAGACACACGCGGCGAGGGACAGCGAGCTGTGAAGGATCAGCAGGGTGTCACTGAGGAAAGATGGGTGGATGGGGTTAACCAAACAGATGTTCAGCTCCGGCGGTCTCCGCAGGTCACCGAGCAGGATCTAGGTTGATAAAATGAGGATGAGGTGATGAAATGCAGCTCATCCATGTAATAGCTTGTTATGACTCTCCCTCACCTCCCCCAGTCTATAAAGGAAATATTTATAGAGGGCAAGGGGCAAACTTTAATACTGTCCAGAGTCGGCGTCACCCCTGCATTAAAATTTAGGCAGACGTGACAGTGCTGTCTGGTGAAAACCAGAAAATGGTGTCTTGTTTTTATTTCTCATAACACAATATTCAGAGTCACCTTCACGGCTCACAAACACTGCATTTAAACCCGAGCCACTATCTGATGCTGAACGATAGAGACTTTGGAGGTTTTTCACCGTTTTACATAAAATCAAGAATGTTTTGCATACCTGTGATACATTACATAACACCGAAATCCCTCTCTACTATGAGCTGCATCTCAATCCCAGCAGGGAGAATAGGATTTTAAACTGAGGGAGGTGGAAGGAGCCAAGTGTAGAGTTATACATCTCCGTAGCACTGGGGTTTAGCGAATACTACAGAGGCAATCTTCTGAGCCGTCCAAATTAAGAAATATGCTTACATGTATTAAGTCTTTTATCTGTTATCTTACCACCACCACTATTGTGTGTGTGTATGCATACTCAAATGTGTTTGCTTCCTTTTAAAGTATAGTGTGATGGTGGTGGGAAAAAAGAGCGGCGACAGAGAAGTAGTTTAAGCCACGGGCAATGAAACGGAAATATGGAAATATAAAAAACGAAATATGGTGCAGATAAATAGCCAATGAGGAATATTTCATAAGTGAAATAGCAGAGCTGCTGTCATAGTTCAATAATCCTCCTCAGACAGCAAGGAGATGCAGCTTCCCATGCTGGTTATTTTGAATCTATGTTCAGGCTGGGGAGGTTCCACTTGACTGCGTTTGATTCATCAGTCAGGAGCTGAAAAGAGAGAGTCAGCCTGCGTAGCATTATTCTCTCCCCATAGTCTACCAACAGGCCTCCTCTCTGACGGGACTCTGCACTGTACAGATCGTGTGCCTGCTTGAACTTTCCTTCCTGAACTTTTTCTTTTTCTTTTTTTAACACGACTGGACCTTCTAAGCGTATGGATGCTGTTAATGCGACAGACGTTTTAACTGTTGGCAGTGTCGCCAAGCCACCACCAAAAGGCTAATACACCTAACCTTTTACTAAATGAATTCCAACCTCCTCCATATTGTTTTTTTTCTGCAAATGGTTTTGTGCAAATGAGATCATTAGACTGTCGGCTATAACTTACACTTAGATGGCGAATATGACAGGATTAGCCAGTGAGGTCCAGCAGCCGGTTTCACCAGCCAGCTGCCTGCAGCTGAAAACGGAGAGTCAGAGTGTCCGTGACAGCGGCAGTGCGACTCTGTCTCTGTGCTGTCACCCTTCAGTGAAGCACACAGCTCTCTGTAGCTCGCCTGACAGCGGAACGACACAGACTGACGCTCATTCTCCACGAAATACAGCATGGCTGCCTCCTCCTCCTCCTCCTCCTATTGCTGCCACCAGTGAGATATCAACCACACGCCCCTCCCAACTCCGCCCTTTCGTGACTACCAATAAAGTGCTCTTGTAGGGCATGCAGCTCATTTCCAACACCCCCTTTCCAGGTCCTGGAAACATCACTTTGGCCTGGTCTTTTCCCTCCTTTTGTATAATTCACAGCAACATAAGGAGCTGTAGAGGGAATATTAATAAGCTTAACTGTAACAGTTAGCACAGTTGTAGTACCAACCATATCTCTTGTTTGCATGTAATTATGACAAGGTGTGCAGATTCCCCAGTAAATGATGAAGCGATTCTGCTCATTGTGAAGATTATACGACAATGTAGGCTGTAATATATGGTCCTTGCAGCATGGCGTGTTTGTTTTGGCCGTCAGAGCGGCTCAGATTCAGACCAAGGCAAGTGGTTTCTTTGTAAGCCAGCCTCCCTGCTGTCTGGTTTTGGGGCTTCTGTAGCCGCTCTTCTTGCCTTTCTTCCCCTCTGCCTCGCTCTCTTACCACTGTCTTATCTAGTGCTGGTATGTTTTCACGGCTGTGCAGAGAATACCAAGTGGCTACTCCATCAGGGTGTGTAATTATATGGCCTCCCGAACTGCCATGCCCCTGCTGCCTGTCTGCTTGGGTTAAGCCAGGCCACACTCAAGTCCACTAGTGTGCAGCAACTGTGTAGCAGCATTTCTTCTCTTTGAGTTTTTCTAATGTGTTGCAACAATCTGCTCGAAGCCATATTTTTCTTTAAAAAAACAAAAAAACAAACCAAATGTCATTTTTAATGCCTCGGTGTCGGCAGCGGCCGTAGCCTGCTGAGACGCCGGCTTCGTCTGCAGATGATTATGAGGAAGACAATATCTCTGCAGCATCCGGCGGAAGTCCACCTTTGACATCTGTCAATCAACTGCCCACCTGCTTCTACAGTGAGATGGCTGGTCAGATACTTTACAGGGAGGTGCTGGAAGATTTTGATCACTCCGATGCCACGTTCGCTGAAGAGGGTAACAGGTAGCCTTAGATACTGTCGGATCTGCATGTATTCACAGCTGGGTTGGCCGGTTATGTATGCTCATGTTTTGAGGAGAGTATTACCCATAGAGTGCACAGGCTCCACCTCTATTGTCGATACAGATCATCAGTTTTTGCAAATTTAATGTGATCAATTGTGCAGAATAATGCTTAGCTGACATTCTGTATGCAGGATATAGATCTACTCTTTGTAACTCGTGTAACTTTAAATCAGGCCACTGAACCAAAACAAAAGCTGTCTAGAGAAACATAATCTTTTTTCTTTTAACATAGTTTCTCGGCCATTCTATTAGAATACATCATTACTCATGTCCTTTCTCTCATATCAGTGTTCTAACTCCTGCTTGTGTTGGGGAAAAACAAACAAACAAACCCTGTTGCATGGAAGCTGTTTAATGAAGGAGATCCCATCGACTCTAAAGATTTTTAATCTTCCGTCTTTGATCTGGCGAGATGGTCCAGGGAGTTTTCGAAACACCATAATATGCTGTCTGCTGCTCTCACTCTCAACGTGGAGGAAATTAATATATGCTTGGCTGCTCTTAGTGCTTTAATCCATTTAATGCACCCTGGGCAAAGGAGAGAAGAGAGGAATGTGTAGCCCGCCGCGGCGCACATATCTATACCAGCTTCACTACATTGAAGCAGAACCGCTGACGCCGCATGCGATTCTGGTTGCGACCGTCATTGTCATTGTTTGCTGGTCGGCCGTCCCATATTTGAAAGAAACAGTTCCTTGAAATCTTACAAAGAGGAAATAAGTATGCTCAATGAATTTCTCTTAGCTCTCAGCCACTGCTTCAATCAATGACACTGTCCCTCGGCAGCCGTGAGATATTGACCATTTCACTGTTTGTTGTTGATCCAGCTGGTGATGCAAAATCACACTGTACCAAGCCGAGCCAGATTTCTTATTCATTCTGTCCAACCAGCACAATTAATTGAAATATATTGTTCATAAGATCCTATTATTTCCACTTTTAGGAGAGTCCAGCAGCCTTTTATGCTCGTTTATACTCTAATTAACTCATTTTATAGAAGTCACAGGGTGCAGATTGTACCTTTGGACGGATGTTTATTCCAGCAGGAGGTGCACTGAGTGATGGCTCCGCCAAGAGTTGTGATGAATTAGGCTGCAACTGTGCACTCGTGACATTGTTAATGGGCCGCAATCAATAACGTAGCTTCATATCAGCGACCACAGAGTGATAACTGAGTATGAAAAGGGGAGAGAACCACATGATCATCAATGTGAATGTGAAGATAATCAACAAGATTGCATGTAACGCAGGGTGGTCTGTCATATTGAACCTTTTGCGGAACCATTTCCAGGACTCGATCAGTGAAATCAACGCTGTAGCATAAGTAGTGCTGTACAGAACACTGGGGAACATTTGTGTCATGATGATGGAGGCGAGAATAGGAGAAATTAGCCTAATTGAGTCACAGATAATACGCATAGGTCTCTCTCTTTGTGTAAGATTGATTCTTTGGAGTAATTTCTGCTGCTCTTTGACTCCGGAATACAATTCTTTCCCTTTTTCAATCTGACACTTAAATGTATTTATCTTCATACAATTAGGTGCAAAAGCTGTCATGAAATGACTGAAGATGTCGCTAATGATTCACCTCACACTAATGTTAAATTTCATATCTTTGTTATTTTAAAGACTTCAGCTCCTCTTCAGCACTGTGTGTGCTCCGCTGTGTGTGTGCAGTACGAGAAAGCAAAGTTTATTGCAAAGTGGTTGTCTTCTGACGGGGGCGCTGAGAGGTTATACAGCGTTATGTGTTTGGGTGTGGGGGAAAGAAAGGAAGCAGCGACATGGAAGTCGGGGATTTGGCAGGTAAATTCGAATTTTGCCGAGCTGTATTCAGTGCAGCAAGCAATTTGAAAATACAGGAATTATCATGTAAGTATTTGTTTATCATTTATTCATGCATGGGGATTTTAGGATTTACCTATGATTGTTTAATTTAAGATTGTTTGATAGTTTTTCACTGAAACGATTTTCACTAAAAACATGTGTCCTATCTATAATAGAAAAAAAAAAACTAAGGTAAAGTGATTCCAGTTATGGTTTAGTGTCATTTTAATAGTTTAAAGATTTTGATAATATTGCAAATCGGACAGAATGATTGTGACATTCATTTTTCATGTTTCCATGCATAGTGAGAGGGTTGGATGTACACATGGGTTTCTCCCTCGAGTAGACATTTTTCAATTTGTGCAAATATGCAAATGAGAATTCTGCATATTTGAGTCATTCACCTTATTTGCCTTTTTGCTGTGTGTTTGTATATTCACACACCGTACACACCAGTAGTGGCATAGCGATGTCTGGAGCCAGAGATGTCTGCAGGCATGCAAGCGTATGTCTGATTGCATTAAGATAATTTCATAGCCGGGCCTTGTGATACTGTCTACTAAATGACATTTATAGCTTTTTCCTCTGCTGCGCCTACTGAGCTGCAGACACACACTTAACAGAGAGCAAACTGTGGCTAGAAAGATGGATAATGTGCTTATGGACCATTCAAAATAAAAGGTCAGGTGCTACGGAAAAGACAGAAGACATTTACTGTCCGAATAAGCAGCTTTACTTATTGGGAACACATGATCAGAGTTGGCAGCAGGTAAAGCTGAAAGGCATGTTACTGCGCACACAGAAGCTAACCTGTCAGCAAAATTACTGCAGCTTTTTGTTACACGGTGACAAATGTGACTTGTATGGGTTGAGACGGAATGGTTTGGTTTTTGAGGCTAGGGGCTGCTTCATCTTCAAAGCCAGTTTACTCTCAGCTTCTCCTCGGGATTGATCGCATGTTGACGTCAGAACAACACATGATAAAAATTCCATTTCAACTCAAATTTGTTTGATGTGGTTAATTTTTTGTGGCCCCTGCGGGGACAAAGCACATTCTTTAGCAAAACAAAGCCTTGAGTCTGCAAAATTTACACTTTATTTCATCATTATAGTTTGGGGGAATAATTTTTTTTTTTTGCTGTGACACTGAAAAGGGGGGCTCCTCATGCAACCTGCTTAGGTAGTCAGTCAGTCAGAAGGCAGGAAGGCAGGTGCTGAACACTGATATGTTTCTTATCGTTGAGCTTCCTCCTCTCAGCTCATCACAGTCCATCACACACACACACACACACACACACACACACACACACACACACACACACACACACACACAGAATAGTGGGGGAAAAGAGAATCTATTAACCTGTTTGGAAAAGAAACTCTGTATTTTGACAAAAATAAAAATTGGCTCACTCACATGAACAAAATTGCATTTTGTGATATATCTTTCCAATTACAAAAATAACGAACGACCCGCTGTAGCTACAGAGCCCTTCACCCTAGTGTCTTATTACGAGTACAGCCAAGTGCTGCATTACTCCGGCACCAGCATTTTTTTTACTTGAGAGCCATGACCAAGAGGAAGGATTGGAACGGTAGCCAGAAGCTCTGAGGTGACATTTACGATTTTAAGATGAGGGTGTTGCATGTACTTAATTAAGAAATAGCCAGGGACAGCAGCTCCTCTCGTCTTCACTGTTCCCTGGGTAAGCTTATTTCATGCTCCAGAAAGCCTTCACATCACACGTGCACAAGCATGTGTGGGTGTGTGTCAGTGTGAGGAGCACACAGACAAGCGGAATGAATGCGCAGATGTGCAGAGGCATTAAGTCTCATTATGCTATATTGGCCATTCTCAGGATATTATTATTCATGAATTGCTTAATTACGTTTACCACACACCGAAGATGTTTTTGGACATTATTCTAAAGCAGTTTTGATCTTAATATTGAGGTAACACACAATCAATGATTGTTTTCATTATCAATTCATCTGCCGGGAGATTTCCTTATTAATTGGATGAATTTCCCACTCAAAAAATCTTAATGACAACAGCTACCAGACACATGGTGGTAACACACCGATGTTACATCGAATTATCAGGGAGGTTATCTGATCCATTCCATCATTATTCTGTAAAGCATAATAAAATACCTGTGGACCCAGTAG
The DNA here is from genome assembly GCF_963514095.1 of Eutrigla gurnardus. Taxonomy (NCBI): domain Eukaryota; kingdom Metazoa; phylum Chordata; class Actinopteri; order Perciformes; family Triglidae; genus Eutrigla; species Eutrigla gurnardus. The sequence continues at coordinate 24,673,383 of NC_139919.1, read as the reverse complement.
GTTACTTATTCCACAGGTCAGTGATCACCATAGCAACCGAGAGCAAAGAGCAAAGTAGCATCTCTGCAATGTAGCAGCTGTGAGCCTCGAAGCTGAGGAAAGAAGAGAGGTTATGAGTAAGAAGATACACTGGAGACTACATCTACATGTAGCTTTACACCGACATCATCCTTTTACTCTTGAAGGTCTTTAACAAAGGCTGCTTCTGTGTCTCAATAAAATGCAACCACAAATAGCATTTGGTGGGTCTGATCACCGTGGTAACTGAGTGTAGTGTTTCATATTGGCCGAATGTTGCTGCTCCATTTTGATACAAAACTGCCTAAGACATTAAAGTAAAAAAAAAAAGCATTATAGAGCAAATACTATAGTATTTAATAGGCAAAGTGCCATTCATGTTGGAGCATTTGGGAAATTGGTTTGCTGAGAGAGGCTTACAGTCGTGTTAAGATTTTTTAAAGATAGAACTTTGCTTTCCCAAGTTTAGAGTCATTTTATTTTGCTCATGGCACCAAACGATTACAAGTGCCAACAGTCTTTAATTCCTTTAAGTGGTGAGTTTCCAAAGATGCTGTGTGCCATTTTCAAAGATTATTGGATCAACAGTCTCAGAGAAATGTGTCAAAGCAAGACTGCATATTATTTCCGTGTTCTTGCATTCAACCTTTACATATTAACTTACATAAGAAGTGCCTGCAATGGGAATATAGTATGTTCTTCTTTAGCTCAGAAACACTAGATGAAATCAAACAAAAATGCCAGGATGTCCTACTACGATTGATCACATTTTGCAGTATACAAGCCAGCTATTATGACTCCCAATGTTTTGTGTTGTGAAGGTCACAGTTCAAGGTGCCATGTAACAACAGTATGTACTTTGTGGGCAGCTGCAGTAAAGATAAACATAGAATATATCAAATGATATCTAAAGTAAACTACTTGAAAGTACTGACTGTCTGATGTGGACGTTGCATCAACAGTCTGAGGAGCAACAAAAGAAAAAAGTTGGCTACTAATTTGACTACGACAGTTTGCTCAAGATGAAAGTGGGACTCCAGCACTTAGTTCCCAGACCCATTAAAATAAAAGGCGAGGGCACCCTAATTGATATTTTGGATGTGAGACTATAATTAACAACATTGGTCGCGAAAGGAATTAAATTAAACACTTGCAGAGATGGAGCATTACTTCGCATCAACCATGTCCTGTTCGGAGCCATATTTCACTTGTCAAACTCCGTTTTTTGCTAATCCATTACCATTATGCCTTTAAGCCTTCTACATGCATTTCTGTATCAGTCATTTCTTTAGTGGGAAAAGTGATTGTCAAGATGAAACTCTCAGAATACATAATGACTTCATTAGTGGTCCTCCTCAGTGATTAATTGAAGTGCAGTGTCACCCAGTGTGACAGAGCCACTCGTTGCCAGACAGTGTTGTGACAGGAACGAGGACCATGTTGATGAGTCTGGAGATGATCACACAGACCGATGTTCACTTGTGAAACACACACACACACACACACACACACACACACACACACACACACACACACACACACACACACACACACACACACACACACACACACACACACACACCAGTCAGCAGCATCACTGAGCATGGAGATCCCACTGAGAATCAAGAATAGGATTTCAGAATTAGAAATCAACTTTTCAATCTACCTGCGATCGACTGATTGCAACCTCACACGTTTGCCAGCGGGGATTTGCGACGACTTCAATATTTGCCACAGTGGTTGATATCAACATGTTGGCACAAGCTCAAGCTGTGCTACCACCCTCAAAGAAGCTGGCATCGCTCCATCTGAGCAGACGGAGACGGACCTCAGAGCCTCTCCACTAAAGGGGCCAGAGATGTTTGATGGTGCTGTATAAGCTCACCATCGCAGAGCATTTAACCACGAGGAGCAGGAGAAGGTTTTATCTACCGTATAGAGTAAACTGAGGGAGTGAGAAGTAGAGGTGGAGGAGTTAAAGAAAGCTTGAATAAATGTCGAGTGTGGGAGAGGTCAGTGAATAAGCGAGACGAGGGTCACATTGTCTAGATAAGACGAATCCACCTGAGGTTGAGGATCAATCTGCTGGTTTTTAACCGGTAAATGCTCCTCGCTAAGATATCGAGCCTGGCCTTTGATGGGTTTTTTCTGACTGACTGTTGGCTTTGGATGGCTTGACTGTAGCTGGTACAACAGAGACATGCGTTGCGGTCCTGATCGGAGCTTAGCTTGTCAGATAGAGAGATGTATAAAAGTCAAACGGCAGACTGTTATTTAATCAATTTGATCAATACGGCCATTGATTCAGATTATCTCCCGTATCAATAATGGAGCAACAGATTAAAAGAAACCTTTTTAAGAGTTGAGGATTGCTGTTTGAGATGGTGACTCAATGTTAAACGGCAGCTTCACTGTCTGTTTGAAAGCACATCTATCTTTGGTGAAAACGTGTACAGCCTCTGAGCAGGTCTCTAACCGGCCTCTGGGTGATTGAAATGGTTCAATAGCTCTACGGGGTCCTAGTTAGTGTCTGGTAGCTGCTCATGTTGATGAGTCATTATTATAAGTTTTATAGTAGCGACTGGGCAACCATGTAAAAGACGGAAATACTCCACGCGCTACTCCCATATACTTTATTCAATTAAATCTAGTGTGCGGACCGTATTTTCTCCATCAAATCCCACAACCCCAGAATCACTATCAGCTTATTCATTGTCAGAGTGTAAGGTAAGTCATAAATTCCAGTTTAGTGTCTCTTAAGTGTTTCTGATGATGTAACAGCGGCTTATCAGTGCTTTCAGACTCAGTCACCGCCTAATCTATCAGTCTGAGCTTTTTCACATTCGCTCGCATGCATTTGGAGATCATAAAAGGCCGGGCAACAGACCCAGCAAAAGTATTTTATGCATATCACACACACAGAGCAGCAGGGGGAAGACAAACTCCCCCTCTCCCTTCCTTCGATAGTAACACCTTCCGTATGCGTGAGTAGCTCTTTATATTTCCCCAGGCAGATCACAGATGCGTTTTTTCTTTTGCTGCATCTGTGTCGTCTATCCCCGACACACCAGGTGCTGTGTGGCCTCCTCCACTCTGCACAGTTTGCTCAAATCTCTGTGAAATGAAGAGCGAAGAGCGGTGCCCTCTCGCCTCCAGCGGCGCTGAGATATTTAGGAGTGGCACTACCGGGATGCAACAACATGCAGCTGTGGAGCTCGAGGAAGAAAGTCTATTGTGTTTGATTCTTGGTCCGTCTGTTTGGTCCAGGCTGAAATAGCTCAACAACTATTGGATAGATACAGGCAAAACATCTTCCGAAAAGGCTCAAAACTCACCGTTTCAGACTTCACCTCGACTCTGCATAGCATGACCCACAGCTTGCCATGTTCAGCTTTTGACAAATGTACTTATTGTAAGTTGCTTTGGACAAAAGTGTCTGTCAAACTAAGATAGTGATCATGGTAAACATTATACCTGCTAAACATCAGCATATAGTACATATATATTATGTGACATCACCTCATATAGCTGCATTATCATAGGGCCCTATTTAAATAATCTATAGTGCATCTATGGTGCATTAAGGCCATGTCCAACACCTGGGTTTTGGGCATAAATAAACCAAAGAGTGTCATCACCTTTATTGAAAGGCAGATTCAGCAAGCAGTTTTCTGCAGTTAAAAAAAAATGTTGTTTTTTGATGGCAACAAATATAAAAAAATGTGTTTGATAAAAACATGTTATTTCTTTTGGAAACCTTTGGTTCTCAGTGGGAAACAATCTTACACAGTCACAACTGGACCCTAATGCGTCACAGTATAATACTAATGATATTAGTAGTAATATCAATAGCCGTTATCTGCAAATATGCAGAACAACTGTAAAAAAATGTCTTGGTTTTTGGCACAATCGCTTTCTGCTGCCTATAGCAGTGCACCAACAATGTGCCTGACCCCACCTCATTTTAAGACCAATATATATTTGCAACTTTCTTCTTTACATGACCCTTGCGCCGTGTTGTTGTGAAAACTTCAGTTTATGTGGGAAGCATATTCTATTTGGCTGCACAGACGAAACATCATTTTTACACATTCATCCAGGCGCGTTACACTGGAAGTGTGAATGTTGGTTTACAATCTTAACATCTCCCAAACGTGTTGTAGCTCAGCAGGATACCGCATTCAGCTGAAAGAGAAGACGCACAGCAGGCCTTTTCATTTCAGTCTTCCCCGACACTGACCCATATTAATTTGTTGAAAAGCAAGGTGATGAAATACATGCACCATTCAGCACAGAGAGGGTAACACACACAAGTGGCCACCTCTCCAACACAATAAGTGCGCCTTTGAGTTGATTATAATCCCAAAACCGCTGTGGGGATAAACAACATGTTTTTGATGTTTGTGAACGTTGTTTTGAGTATGCTAATGAAGATAAGCTTCCAATTGTTGGCGAGTACTTATTTTTTGGCGAATGTGTGTACACTGTGCTGCTGCATTAATATAATGAAGAAACAATACTTGGAAATATCAAATTCTAAAAAATGAAAAACCCTTTAATAATTGTAGCAGCATATTCATTTGCATGTAGTACATTTCCAAGTCATTGCTTATGACTGCAGCACGTTTGATTATTGTATTGACTGCATTCATTTACTCTGCTGCGTTATTGCACTCTCTCACACACATCCTGTCACGGCAATAGCCATTGGCTACCTGGCTGTAAAAAAGAACCCACCGATCTGCATCAGCTTTCTGCTCGCTGGCATAGAATCAATGCAGAATTACAGATGGGAGCAAACACTGCAGGACACACACACACACACACACACACACACACTTCACTGCAATATTATAACAAAAGTATTTTACCACAAAATAGTGTTCATAATCTCGAACAGCATATGAATTATGTTTCTTGTGAAAAAAAAAACGAGAGACTGAGAAGGTTAGAGGGCTCTGGGAATAATTATGCATGTCTTTTCAATGGTCTGTTAAAGCATAATGATCAGCCAGTGAGGGGGAAAAAGGCATTTCAGCACAACTCTATAGCTTCTGCCTATGGCTTACATTGATAATGGATTTAACATTTAATCCTTGTGAAATTAGGCCTCATTTTCTTTTGTTGGATCCAACTGAAATGGAAACGGGAGTTTGAAATCTTTCTTCACGCAATTCATGGTCTGTTTAAAATAGCTTTGAATTAGGTTCAGCTTTTTCTACGTTATAAATGATCTCACGGTGTGATATCTACATGGGGATCCTTCAGGAGCCAGTTACATCTTAGGCCCATAAAAACCACTGAGAAAATGCAAGATAAAATAGAGTACTTACGATCTCTGAATGCTGAATTGGTGAACAGGCGGTTGTTGTTTTTAAAAGCAGCGGTCGCCCACAAAGACTCACACACGAGCGTCTGGTCGGCGGTGCGTGTCCCTGTTGAGAGACACAAAAGCACAAAAGACTTGAACGCTTGTCACAGTGTAGATGCTGAATAGCCCATGCTCAGTCTCAAAGGAAAACATGTAAAATAATAATTTATTTAGAATGTGGCCAGAATAATATACCGATGAAAAAAATAAACTGTGAGATATTTATATACTATTCAGAATAGTAGTATAAATGTTTAAATCTAGCAGCAGTTCATTGTTCATTGCAACCATGCATTTGTAAAGCTCAACATGATTGAAATTGTTATTCGGGACAGCAGAACCACACAGTTCAAGGTAGAAATAGTTTAAAAAGGAATAGAAATCTGTAATAATAAAAGCTGTTTTACTGAAATACAGATTTGCAGGTTTCTGTTGCTTCTGTTGATACTCACGCATGGTGATGTAATATCAGCATTTTAAATCTCACCTTGTTTAAATTTCTTTTAATTAAGCTAAAAAAAAAACCCAGTACGAGAATTTCATACCTTATTAGAAGCTAGAGTGTAAATGACTCAACCTGGAGTCTCTTTTGCAGATTGATTAGGATTGGATTTGGATGTTTTAATTTATTTGGATGATTAAACTAATAAACTAATTATACATGTGCACTCGGAGCAGTCACAACTGCAGATTTCACGAGGCTAAATGTAGAATATTCTAACTGCTGCTCTACTCTGTAATGATGGCTCTTACTTCTATGTTTTTATCAGATTGCTCTAATTAAAAAAAATGAGTTCAAATATTTTTTCCCAACACTATTAACACTATTAAACACATTATTAAAGGACATGGAGAAAACACAACCTGCATATTTTACCCCTTAGATGTTCACAAAGATGTTTACACTCCAGGCACAGATGGTGTCAGCAGATCAATGCATAACATTATAGATTCGTTGTGGCATAGTATACAATAACATTTTAATGCAACAGTAACTACAGTCATTAACCTCTTCTACTCAACGAACAACCTTTCTTTTTCTTTTTTTTTTCCATTTGCCACCTATTTTCACTGTTGCACAGATGACTCTGACTCCACAGAACATACCAGGGCAACTATTAAAAGCCAGACGCTGGAATAACCCATGTATCCTGCTGTCAAACATTGTGCATTCCTTCCATCAGTCCAATATTAATGAACCCGTATGCTGCATTAACACTTAATCACTATGTTTTCCAGGGGGCAATGTTGTAGACCCTTCAAAGTGCAGGTCACCAAACCCATGGTGGGTATCCTTAACAAATATAGAGAATTCAATACATCTCCTCCCTCATAAAACATTTTCAAAGCAGGAGAGTATTTTGGACCCTGTGTCTATTTACATCCGTGCTTACTAACTTAGCGGTTTTCTTCTTCTCTGCCTTTGTTGGCAAGTAGACAAGTGGAATAATGCAAAAGCGATGTGTATTGTGTCAGCCGTGTGCTTGTAGATTTGACCCGTGTGTGCACAAGAGCAACAAAACAACAGCCCACTCATAAAAACATTGCTCCACATTGCTGCCAGTGCTTCCTTCAACCCCAGTTGCTGGAATTGACTCATTCTTTTCATATAGTAATCTTTAACTCCTGTTATCATTATTTCACAGGTTCAGTTACTTGCCAATGCAATTTTAGTTTTGGTATTCCGTTTTCACGGTCTGTGTGGCAGCGTTCATTCATGTTGCTGCACGTCTGTTCATGTAGGAGTAAGCTAATAAGCTAGACGGCACTGTGTTTGTCTTCCTCCAGTCTCCTTTCCGGTTGTGGATGCTGCTGCTGGGCAATAACGCTGTCCTTTGAGGGTGTCATTTTTTATTTCTTTATGGTGATTCTTTGTAATGGCTCATGGCTGATCATTCCTGCTGTGATAAAAAGGATGGAGATTATTTGACGATAAATCAATTTTTGAAAATCTTCTAATATATATAATCTATATGTTGTTGGACATACAAGTCAACTCACGATGAACTGATATATAGTGCAGGTCTCATGATATGATATTTAGTTAAAGAATGAGACTATAATAACTGAAACATGTCCCGACTTAATATTTCATCACAATTTTCTAAATACCGAAGGACTTAAATACTTGAATGGGCTCAAAGACCTCCATTCATCTTATAATTGCACACATTTCAAAAGGATTGCCTGCAGTAGTCACATTTGAAAAGAAAAAGTCTGAAATTCTGATACACTTTTGATTTCTGAACTATAACTTAAGCTGCGACGCTTAGTTGGAATGTATTGAGCTTGATTGCATCATAAGGAACTTCTAACATATTAATTTTTAAGGACGAATGACATACCCATTTCTTTTTTTTTTGTTTGTCAGTAGTCTTTACTCTTTATAATATCATCATCATGACTTTAACCCCCTCACGTGAATCATTACAATTGAATCATGAATAGCATCCCATGGTGAAAATCTGCAATATTGTATTTCCCGGAGGCTATACTTTGATAGAACATATGTTCATTATTGACAACAGGCACTCCATCACCCAAGCATACAGATTTGAATGACAAGTAATTACTCTATTTACAATATATCCTTCCTTCCACTATGTGTTCTGCTTTGTATGGACTTTTAAAGGAAGATGCCTCGAAGGAAAGGTGCCGGAAATGATTTTTAACACTATTCCTGAACACTATAACACCGACGGAGCTTCCTGTAACTTGGTACAGTTCACGGATGGATGCATTTCAAATTAAATGGGTTTTTGTATTTCTATTTGAGATGCAGTAGCTACAAAAATTGTACAGTTGTGTCACACTGTGACTTTCCCTTCATGTTGTACAGGTAATGCACATAACGGATTCTGTAACATCTAAAACAGAATGACTGATTAGTGAATGAGAGTCATTACAAAATCAACAAGAGTGAGCTAGCTGATCAATCAGGGCAGACATTTGGACGAGATGGAGGGGCAAGAGGTCAAGCAGAGCATTTCATGCAGAGAAGGCTGAGAAGAACGGTTGCATCTCAGCCAGAATGGGGAACGTTTTTGTGCTTTTAAGCATGTAAACATTGTACTGACCTGAAATACAAGTATACACCTGAAAATGAGCATAATGTCCTCGTTTGTTTGTGAGAGTTGTCCGTATTTGACTCTCTGAATTGTAACAATTCAACTATTTGAGGTAAGCAATAAAATGCTCTGTTGCTCTGTTGAATTCTGAAAGTAACAGATAATTCCTCCTCTTTCTGAATCTTCATCTCATCCCTATTTGACCCAGCTTTCTTACAATCAAGTAAATTAAGTTTATTTCCCTCTGAATTGCAACCCATTTATTTCCCCATTTGAATCACCTCAAGTTGATTCTTCCACCCATCCATCATCCGGCTTGTATATTCAGTAAACAGAGCCTGAGCCTTTGTCCATGTCCTCCAGTCTATTCTCCTGAAGAACCTTCAATGCATTCTTTAGCCTTTCAGCTACCCCATTCCCCCGAACAGACAGTGTAAGACTTCATATTTGTCTGGTACAAACACTATCTGTCTGCACCTCCTTTTCTCTGCCTTGTTCCTCCTTCACCCCTCTCCACTGAGATTATATCTGTGGCCAGGGCAAAGACAGTCTGGACTCTGTGCTCTCCTAAAAGTCTGATCACATCTGATGCTCACTTTATGTACAGAAATACAAAACCTTTACACTCAAAAAAGGTCTATTACGGTTTAGGCAAAAGGAAAAAAACAAAGCCATGTACTGTTATCTTTCGACATTTGTGGCTTTGTCATATTTAATTGGTAGCATATTGTACACAACATCCATATATCAACATTACACCCACAAGGCTGGCACCCACTGTGTTACTATGGTAACATCATGAGATGTCTCATGGCAGATAGAATTAGCCATCATCAGTAATTAGAGCTCATTAGCCCATCGGCTGAACCTAATTTTTTAACCAAAAAGAGGAACATAAGGGGAAAATAAAGAAAAAAAAAACCTTCGGCTGAGTGAGTACTGAAATGTTTTGCCATTGGATGTCATTAGACCGTAGAGGCACATAACAAATAATAATAATAATTTTAAAAAACCTGTCAGAGGGCATCCCCGTCGGAAGATGCACATTATAACAGCTGCACCAAAGGCAGTGCCTAGTTTATGATTTCAGCATATTGGATCCTTTAGATGTTTCTGCACTGTGGTTATCATACTGGTGGATATGTTTCAGCACCATGGACAGCACATTGGTTGCTGGAGATATGTCAGCACATTGAACAGCACACTGCTGTAGATGTTTCAGCCCCACGGACAGCACGCTGACTACCGTAGATGTTTCAGCACCATGGACAGCACACTGTCTACTGTAGATGTTTCAGCACCACGGACAGCACACTTCTGTAGATGGTTCAGCACCATGGGCAGAATATTACTAGACATGTTTCAGCACCATGGACAGCACATTGCCTGCTGGATATGTTTCAGTAACGTGTGTATCTGAACCTTGTCTGCATCTTACCACTGAGTTATTTAAACAGAAGCCACTAATCTCTAGACATCCCAGATGGGTGGTCACCACACAAGAAGATTTAAAAATGGAGAATGCACTTACCTACAAAGGACTTAAGGATATTTGAACATCCATTAGGGGCCTCTCGGAGGAGAAAAACAAGCACCCTCATTTTCATTTCCCCCTTAAACCTAAACATGTATAGTCAACGTTTTAATATATAATTTGGTTATTTCTTTTATCAAGTTGTGCAATGCATTATTCCGGCTTAGCCGCATTAGTGGCTCTGGATTTTTTTCTTGACTCACAGCGATACATCAATCAATCAATGATTCACCAAAACTGTAATATTTATTATTGTTTTCTTTTCACAAAGTTAGGTTGGAGGAGAGCCCACTTATATTTAAGTAATAACCACCATCCTCCGTGCTTTCCTTCAGAAGTTAGTGCATTACATATTCCTCCTCCTCTGCATCCCCCAATGTCCTTTCTTCGATTGTCATTCACTTCATCCAGTCACTAATGGAGGCTTTAAAATGACTATCAAGGTGGAAAATGATGGTTAAACAATTCAGATACATAAAGCTCTTAGCCTTTTTATTTTCTGCATTAGCAGTAATGATTCAATGGGGAAGGCTGAAGTAAGGTGTCAGCTAAAAGCTCATAATGAAGCAGACTGTTTGTCAGGCAGGAAGATAAGGTCGGTAATTGCCCACGGTCCTGTATTGTCAATACACATCCTGATGCCTTCAAAGGCTCTGTGGTTATATAACCACCACTTTGTCTTCTTCTTAGATTCTGGCCCATGGAACTGTTGGATGTATTTTAATGGTAAAAAAAAGTGAAAGCTATGAATTTGGCTATCCATAATAAACTTGTTAAAGTGTCCAGACACAGTGGTATCTCAGTGGTCCAGCTGTTTAATGCAAGCCTGTACATTTGTACTGTGTGCACACACATCTGTACAGTATGTGTGTGCTCACAAATATACGGTACACATTGGTTTGTGTGTAATGTCTTTGATCGCCCCGCTGTTAGATGTTCTTGCTAGCTCCTAACCCGCTTAAGCTTTTAATGGAAAGCTGCGGGTTGGCCTCTTCTCACTGTGTACTCTGCTGTGGCATGCCTCACTTTGGAAAAAGGAATACTTGCTAATTAAGATAGTTAGTCCCTATGGGTTGTTCTCTGTAGACAGTTTTTGCTCACTGTGGGAATGAGCAGTTGTCGGGTCTGCAGGCACCATGAGTGTCTATGGAAATTGAAGGATGAGAGACGGAGAGTGGGCTTCATTTGTGAATATGCATGTGGTAGAACAGCACTCTATGGATGAGCCAGTGGAAAGTACTGCTGCAAAATAATGGAGCACTAATGACGTGAACATAAAACTGAAATGTATTTTATTATAAAAATGTTACGGTGTTGTAACCATTCCTGACAAAATACAGCTATCTATTATTAGACATCATCAGGCACTGTGATAGGCTGATACATATATATATATATATATATATATATATATATATATATATATATATATATATATATATATATATAAGTGACAGATGGTGGCTATGGATTTTGTAAGAATAACATTTGTAAGAAGAATTGTACAATAACTTTCAGCTGTACTATCATTAACATTTGTATATTAACAATACATGAAATTGTGTATAATGTAAAGGTGTTGCTCACGATGATAAATGATTACGTGATTCTGCAATCCCTCAGTTTTACAGACCATTTTAACATTTTTAAGCAAATTGTTTTGGTTATAGGTCGCAACTTGAATGAGCAGGGTGCAGGATTTAGTGGCATCTAGTGGTGAGGTTACAGATTGCGGCTAATTAAATACCCCTTCGCTCACACCTCCCTTTCTAAGTATATCTTAGAACTCCGGTGGTGTTCAGGTAATGTAAAAATGGAAAAGGCCCTCTCTAGACCTGATATTCGGTTTGTTTGTTCTGGGCTACTATGGTAACATGGACCATTGTGTTTAAAGCCACAGCCTTTCCATTGAGCCAGCATGCGTTATACCAGCGCCCCGGCCCACCTAAATGCAACAGAGCAGTAATTAATGGTATTCTTTACACCTTTGTTTGCCCTACATTGACATCTCAAAATGGCTGCTCCCATTTTGAAGCTGAGGTGATAAATTGTCAGTGTTGTGTTTACAACCTCCAACTAACCAACGGAGCAAAAAATCAAATAATGTTGCCACTAAGAGATGCAAGACCTGGTCAGGTTAGTTTAAATGTAAAACCTCTAAGAGGAATGCCATTTAATTATAGGTTGCTGTGTGTATATGTATGTCCTCTTAATTCTGTTGTTCACTCAGCTTGTTAAAAGGCTTATGACAGTTTACATAAAGAGGTTTATAAATGGACAAATGATGGCACTATTATTCACTTGTTCCTTCATTGAAATCTATGAAAGTAGTTTCTGGATGTTCTGCTAGCCAGTGATCGACACAACCGTCCCGATGTCAAAATACTGTCAAAAACTGTTCAAGCAACACCCACTCTCCCAGGATGTAAATCCCATTTACTGGTGGAACGCAAGTGTCAAATCAAAAACTACCTTCAGCTACCACGGTTTGACAGTATCTTATGTACTTTTTCTCTTTATTTTACTCCACCAGCACCACTCGTGCTCCCAGCTGCCTCCTTTATAAGCTGACAATTACAGCAACTTGAGCATTATCTCCTCATACCATGTGCTCTATTAGCCCTTTAAACACCTTGTACCAGGGAATAACTTGAATAATGCAGATTCCGTGGGCCTGTGGGCCAGTTCTTGCACAGATTTACCAGGCTCATTATGATGATTTACTTTTCAGCTTGATGTTTACACCTAAGGCCAATCAAACATTACCTAATAAATACAAAGGGAAAAGAGGGCCTACAGGAGAACACTGTATAGGAAGATGGGCAAATAATTAATGTAGTTCTCAGAATAAGAATCCAGTCTTGTGTGTGTGTGTGAGAGAGGGGGTTGTGGTGGTGGTGGTGGTGATTTTGGGGGATTTGTTGGATGAACACATTTCTAATTCCTTGCACATCTCATAGATAAGGTAAATTTGACTGCAGTCTTGGGCAACTGATATCTAGTTGTATTTTGTTATCCCAAACTACCCAAATTGCCAAGTTAATTTTGCTTGGGCTGAGCCATCACCGTACCTATCTTCATAATAACATTATGAAGTCAGTTTTTGTCAAGCTAACGACGTGAGAGGATCAAAATAAACCGTTTTATGCAGGGAAGCAAATGACTGTTATACATGTGCTTGTTTTTCTACCAGCTCATCAGCAGGATGTTTGTTGTGTATGCATAACACTGAACAGCCCAAAACAGCTTGTTTATTTCATTTTAAGAAGTACAAGTAAGGCTTGAGTGAGGATGTATGGATGAATTCATAATTTATTTGATCATGTCCCCTGCAGGCCTTTGGATTCGGAGCTTGTCTTGTGCTTGTTTGTGTCTAAACACAGCACAGCAAAAAAGCTTAAGGTTTAAGCTCTGGCTATTCGCATTGTAGATCTGGAAGAAAATATCAGATCTCATATCAGTGTTTGTGTGTACAGAGAGATATTTGAAATTGTGAACAAAACAGTCTAGTGAGACTGCACCCGTAATCCATTTCAACCTCCTTGCATTTTAATTCTAAACAAGTAACCTTTGCCAACATTTTGTCATGAAACTTCCTAATGCTGCCTGAAATAACTTCTGATGTAAACAGAACACATATGTTGTTTTTACAAACAGCAGCTTCCAATGTGACTAAATAATACTTATATATAATACTTTTTTTTTTTACTTAGGATCTAGTGTATTTGGAGCGACCTTTTGATTTTGAGTTTTATTTTAATCCGTCTCTTGTGAGTCCTCCACGGTTATTGAAGTGATATACTAAATTGCTTGAGTACCCCTTTAAATCTTGAGAAAAAAGGAATGTGCACACTATGGTCCATGCATTTATTTAATGAGAAAGCCAAGCGATTTCTCCTTTAACCTTCACCTGGGAAATACTTGAAAAAATGGAAATCTCAAAGCTTATAATACATAAAATAGAGGAAACTTCTACAATATGGTAAAATTGCACTTCTTAATGGGATAGTACCATTTTACAAAATGAGTCATCAAACCAGACACACAATTAAACAGTGCTGCCCCCCCTTGAACAAAACAACACTGTGAACAAATGAATCCATTTCTGAAACATTATAACTTGAATAACATTCACATACACTGTGTGCTGCATTGTTTCTCATTATTCACAGTGAGATCATGTTAATTGTTCAATGCGCTAATGTTGGAAAGCCAACATGATCGTTTAATTTTAGAGAATTATCAATCACGGTTCAATACAAATCAATTGTAAGCTCTGGCTTTTCTTTGGCCCTAAATGTAGTTTTTGTCCAGTTCTGTTACATTAAACTATGATGCTGTTCCATACTGAACATTTCAGTATAAAGAAGAGAATGGTCATTCTTCATGTTTACGAACACTTTTCATGAAATAATAAACTAGAAACACAAAAGGCGATGTTTTGTAAGTGCATATGTAATAGTTCTTCTTCTTTCACAGCCCACTCATCACAGCCCTAGAGTCTGTCCTTTACCATTACGTGAACATACCCTATGACCAGCAAAAGGAGTTTACGTCATCAGCCGGTACACCTGTGACTAATCATGTCTTTTACTGCACTTTCCCCTTTTCTCTTATAATGTCAAACAGTGCCCAAAATACACCCACGCACCAGCAGCACATAGCTACTCTGTGCTGAGAAAATGACTATTATTCATGCAGTAATGTGATGTGGCTTTGCAACAAAGCACTGCAGTGCAGAAGACAGCAACACCGGGCTGCTTGTGATTTGCAATCATAATGGAAAACGATCAAAAAGCACTTTCGGTAAATAATTGGCTGAACCTGTGTTCCTGATTTTCAAAATAGAGGTTCTCACTCATTTGCTCACATTGAGTATTGCTAACAATAAAGTGTCGTTAACTTTGACTGATATTGAGCTGCAGATAATTCGTCCAGCCCACATAGTTTTCAAAAAACCTAAACATTCTTAGTAATTCTTACTGTTTATCATCTTACCCTCCTTTCTTATTGATATATTTAACAAGATATGCTTTATGTTTAATAATTCCTTTTCCTTAATGAAAAGAGAAATATTTTATGAGAAATGTTCTGGTAGACCCTGAAGTGATGTCTCTGCAGTACAATCATCATTTTTTATGCCTCACTTCTCGACCACACATATCTAAGTATCCCAAAGAGTCCTGATGCAACAGGGATGCCAGCAAGTCAATTGCAAAGTATAGAGCAAAAGGCCAGCAACATAGAGTGAGAGCTTACATGCCTGTGTCTTATTTTTATTTGCATTTATTCCTCTCTGTCACGAATCAGCCAGTTTGTTTTCCTTCTGAACCCCCCTTTGATTGTTGATCAACCCCTGGAGGTCTAGCCATCTACTGTACCTGAATATACTCCTATGTATGTATGAAATATGTATTTGAAAACGAAATTGAAACTGGGACACTGGGAACATGAGTCCACTGACATACTGTACAACACTACAGTGTAAACTCGAGTAGTTCTTAAACTATACTTAATACTTTATACTTCCGAGGGGACCTTGAACTCTTTAAAAGTCAAGTCTCAAGGGAAAGTGGTAAAAGCATTGCATCATAACAGGTTTGGCCCAGTGAAGAGCTCAAGGCCATCTAGCCTACTAGTCATCCAGAGAAAGCCATTACACAAAGAGGGTCAAGGGAACTCAGTCTAATGACCTTTTAAATCGCAGAAAGGAAGGAATTCTGGTTGAATAGAGTTTATAGATAGAGATTTATAAATCAAGGAGAAGCTTTTAGAACAGGTTCTGAACTGGAACCTGTCCTGAGTTTGTTAGGGTGTCATTAAGAAAAACCTTCTCTCTTTTCTTTAAATTGAGCTCAGTTAAAGCTCAAAGACTCTATATATCTGCACACAGGGGAGCCAATAGACAACATAGACAACGTAACTACTATGATATTTAAGCTTAACAAATGCTGTTCATGCAGAAAAGGAAAATCACTGCACAATAATAGGCTTGTCTAATATGATTAACTGAGGCACTGTGGAAGAGTGCGTTTGTTTCATGTCCTTAGTCTTAGCCATGAGAGACTGAACAAAAATCGTTGGGAAGGAGAAAAGGGTCATAAAATTGGGCAGGATTTGTATGTTTTCTTTGTGCTTAAGGGAGTCTAGCAGGGGATGGATTTTTATTTTATTTTATCACCGCAGAGATCAATCGTTGTAACGCTTTTAAGGGCTTTATTTTTTGCAGTGCGTGTATGAAATTGGAGATGCACCAATTGCGATTTCCCTGGCCAATTCCGATTTTTCTGACCTGCCAATTCAAGCTGCAAGCTGGGTGTTTTTTGCCAGGTAAGCTCACTTTATGCTAATGTGAACGGCAGGTCGGTATGTATCTTTGCATCAAGTCGAGCTGAACTTTCAGGGGAACATCGCCTTGGCTCCACCGTAGGTGAATATCAATCAGCAGGTATGGTGATCATCACTGCTTTCATAGATGACAGAGAGACTACGGCACCGTAGGGGAACATCGTAGCTCGGCAGCTGTGGCTCAGGAGTAGAACGGGTTGTCCTCTAATCGTAAGATCGAAGCTTCGCTTTTCAAGGTCCTTTGGCAAGATACTGAACCCCAAATTGCTCCCGAAGGCTGTGCCATTGGTGTGTGTGTGTGTGTGTGTGTGTGTGTGTGTGTGTGTGTGTGTGTGTGTGTGTGTGCTTGAATGTCTTAATTTAGATCCTGATGGACAGGTGGCAGCTTTGTGTGGCAGCCTCTGCCTCAGAGAATGTGTGTGTTGACATGTAAAGCGTTATAATTAGCTATATAAATGCAACTCCATTTACCATTTACCTGGTTACCACACATCTCCTTCATAAACTGGCAGGATATCAAGTACTGGTTGAGTACTGTGGCAGCAGTGTCCTTTGTCAAGTGATTTAATGAAACTGAATACAGTGAATGGCTGTACGTAGCGTTGATGCACTCTCAGCAGAAAGCAGCACTTCTTAGAGCCTGTGGATTTATCAAAGTATGGGTCCTGCTTCAGATGCTGCAGGGATTTCATGAACTGAAAGAGACTTTTTCATTCAGTATAAGAATCTACCATTCATTCATAGATCAATGCAGACTGACTTTTCTGCTATAACCACATTAAGGACCATTTTCTGTGTAGAGGAGGGAGGGCAGCGAAAGCAATAATATAAAAATGAATAAGTGAAGTAATATAACTCAAAAGAATATATAAAAAGGAAGTTTTGGATCAAGTTCCGATCAAGAGCCAATAAAAAAAGTTTTTTTTTAAAATCCCAACAAAAAAGATCAGATTGCAGAATCATTCTCTCTCTCCCTGGTCATCTTTATTGTGAGGCATATAAAATAATATGGAGTGCAGTAAATAGATGAAGAGAGTTATGTAAATGAGTTATAATTCTAGGACTGTCGCAACACTGTAATGAGAAAGAGAAGCATTCGTTTTCCATTTCAGGAAATTGTTCTCAGTTCAACGAGATGATGTATCCTCACTGATAACTGAAGAGATCTTCACATGCTGACGCACTGGGAGGACATAATGACTCAAAGAGAGCTGCTCTCCATTTGGAATGAAATGGTTTCTACTGAGAGAACCTAACAATTAGTAGAAGTGAGAAGGAAAAAGACGAGGTTTTAAAGCTGTAGGATATCTTTTAAAACCTTGTCTGCAGCGGTGTTGTAAGCTAAGAGCCAGGCAAAATAACGGTGGTTTAATTGGAAGATTAGCTCAGTTTGTCCATGTTAAATGACTCTCATCAAGTGGTATTGCATTGTCTCCCTCCCAACGTGTCAAATACCACAGGAAATTAGCCCTCACATCTTATGACACAGGGAGACACCCATTAGTATCTGTATATAACGAGATAGTCTATATAATGGAGGGGTAGGTGGTCCAACAAACACAGGACTTTCATCTATTAGACCTCTGTTCGTGTCCCGTGTGACATTAAAAATCAGTGTTGACATTAGTTAATGTCAATGACACTATTTGGAAAGACATGCATGTAACAACTACATTGATACATCATCCTAACATGTCCATAATGGATTATATGGGCCACGTAGAGCGTCATACTAGTGTCATAATAGTATTAGTTGGGGTGAGAATGTGTTGAAATGTTAAGTTAAAAAGCTGTATTTAATATTCGTACTGTAAGGGCAGCCAATCGGGAACATGCTGTTATACTGGTAAATATGGTCAGAAATATATTCTGCTCAGGTTTTCCTTGATAGATAAATCAATATACCCTTCTCTAATAGTTTCCCTGATTCATTAAAGGCGGGATCTGCTCTGATTTCTCTTATTTTCACCTGCATAGTTCATCTAGTTACAAACCATTAAGCATCTATGATCTATAGCGCTGCTCCCATGGATTGATGGGTAGTATGCAAAACTACTCTGCCTGCATTCAGCAGAAACCATAAATTGGAACTGGGAGGAGCTCATGCGGGTTGTAACTAGGGGGAGGAGGTGGCTTTGCACCATATCCTTTCGCCTCCTCAGCATTCTTCTCACGCATCTCTCACGTCATGCTTTGCGTAGCTCCATAAAACTCAGATCATTAAAAAGCCACTGCATTGGACCACTAGCTCACCTCTCCTTTGAACAGAAGAGTAGTACGGTCACAAATTCCAAATTTTGACATACCCAGCAAGACGGGGGAAAAGCAGTCGGTTTGCACCGGCACACAAGGGATTTCTCCCTGTTGGAAATGTTGAAGGTTGAGGTGAACATTGATTAGTGACAGCAGAGCAGGTCATGCCCCCGCTCTGCCTGAATACGTCAAAGTTGCCCTTTTCCACTGTGCAGTCCCAGTTGCGATTGCAAATCTGGCTGTCAAGGCTGTAAGACTTCCTGACTTTGTGTGGGGCCGCTGGCTAAAATGTAGACACCGTGAATCTGACGCACATTCCCTTCATTGTGGGGGACTCAGTGATGTGTGACATAATTATGTGATTTCACATCATCACGTGAGGTATTAGTCTATATGGACCAATAACTGCACCGACCCCATATATGACCACGTAAGTCATTTGTTCCTACCCTCTAGCTGTAAGATAATTGTAGTGGAGTAAAACATGCAATAGTTACCTCAGAAATGTAGTAGAAGTAGTAGAACATGAAAATTAAAAGTAGGCCTACCTCAAATGTTTCTTAAAGTCCCAGTCAGCAACTTTTTTTTTGATCATATTCACTGAAGCCGACACTATGCTCCGATAGAACAACATAAATCACCCGGTTTTAGAAAAAAAAGCGCGCCTCTACGTAGAGCCTGTTGTTTGTTTTGCAAAAAATCGACAGAGCCCGTATCATCCTGTCCAATCAGCACGCAGGACTGTGTTCGTGCACACACAGAGCCCCTCCCCCCTCGGGTCGTACCACTATCACAGGGGGGAGGTGGAGGGAAGTAGCAACAAGCTTCCAATTCCTCGTTAAAAACCGAAACGAGGAGGTCCAAAACAACCAAGGAAAAGAAAACACCAGTGGAAAAGAAGCCCGTGATAAAACCAGAGTTAACATCGGACCCGCGTTTCAAAGGAGGCGTGATCTAAGGGATTTCAAAGGGCACGGAGTCGAGGGGAAGGAGCTCGGTGGTCGTGGGGGAGAAGCGTGAGAGTTGTAAACATTCAAAATCTGACAGAGTGCCCTCGATCCGCCGGACTTGCTGACTGGGACTTTAATCATGCCTCAGTAAATGTTCTTTCCAGTGCTAGAAAAACCACTTTTGCAAGACCTGATTTTGGAAAAAAAACAATCTTGATAATGCAATCTCTCTATGTATCCCAGGCAGAACTGGATGTCCAACTCTGGCTGAAGTGAATTACATTTCTATCAAAAAAGACAATCTCATATATCACTTGCAGTGCTGGTTACAAACACGCCTGTTCAGAATGGGCCGAGTGCTTGGACTGCGGTGATGCTGCTTGCAGCTTTCTCGAGAGCCGCTCATACAAACAACTTTTCACTCAACACTTTGAATGCTTGGGTCCTGAGGAGCACACCTGCCATTACATAGTTGCATCACACACCCAGGTTGCAGCTATTTACGATCATCAGAAACACCAGAGGCAGTGCTTAACCGCAAGGTAGGCAACTGCCACTGAGTTTATTGGGCTCAGTAGACTTCATCAGCTTTATAGCCTTCAACTTCTTGTGTACTTCTACTTCAGAGGAAACTACATTAACCTGACAGTGAAATGTTACTTCGTTTTGCTTCACAAAATTTAACAACTGAAGTATGCTGCATTATTATTCATTGAAATATGTAGCATCATATTAGAATTGAAATTTAAATACGTTGTGCTGACAACGCCTCTCTTTCACTGTTCTCTTGACGTAAATGTTTGAATGCAGAACTTTTACTGCGCTGTTTTAAAAGTTTCACTTTTAATAGTGATGTATTCCTTCAGAGTACCGATGATAAAAGTTAATAATTCACCACATTATTACGTTTTAATATAGTTTCAGGGGAAAAAGTAATAATTTAAATCCCCAATAGGTCGTTAATTTTTCCAAATAACACATTGTCCAGCATTCATGTAGCGTCAGCAGTCTATGTCGTTCAATCAAAGTGAACTGCAGAGACGCAAAAGACATCTGTAGAGTCCCTTAGCTCCGCCCCTTCTGCTACACGGAGCACTGTTCGTGTTTATTCAAGCTTTACTAATATTGAACTTGTATCTAAATTGTACCAAATTTGACAAAGTGCTACCTCGGGTCCACAGTAATACACCCATCAAGTGTTATATAGAGATAGATGGATGGAATGAATGGTTCTATAAGCAAAGAACACACAGACAGACGTTTGCTTCATATAGAATTACTGACATCAAGCTTGTCGTTTCAAAGAACATTGCACAGTGCATTTTCTTTGGGAGAATGGCTTAGTCTTGGGGTGTGTAGCACATTCTCAGACAATTAGGTTTTCTCTGCAGAATGAGGTTTTCTGCTCTAACTGCTGTTCCATCACACTTTAGCCTCTCGGCCTCCTTTGAGAGCCAAATCCTGAGACGCTCAGTCACATTAAGGCTCCCTCCTCCATTCATCACCATCTGCATGGCAGCCGGCTCGTCAGCTGGAGCCTGAACAAATGTTGAAGCCCTCACCTTTCCCCCCCCACATGTTATCAGAAAAGGAGCTCTCACTCACAGAAGCCTGAAGCTATCAGTCAGGGAACACTGTTTGTGTGCGAGTGTGTTTACTCTTTTGAGTTAGATTTTCAGGACAACTGGGCCTTACTCCTTTTGTGGGCTGCAGTCACATCTTTGCCTTTTGGTAATCACCTGTTCAGGTTCCTCCTCTCCCAGCTGCCGGGGAAGATTTCAGGAAGAAGGCGGCTCTGTAGTTTCTGCTTTTCAAAAACAACCTTTCTCTGCCAGCTGCCATATAGCCCACTTTCTTATCTCAGCGGGCTTTGAAAGTCACAGCAAAACACAAGGCAAACAAGTTGGCTAGTCAGGTCCTTATATTTTTTCCACCTCAACACCTACAAACAGCCACCGTGGTACATGTGATAAAAATAGAACATTTCATAGGTGCATTAATCATTTATCTCTGTGTGACTCCAATCAGCTGGGTCCCAACTGTACCACGCACAAAGTATTCCCCAGGTTCAGGCTGTAGAGGGAGCATAATCGCGGGAGATGGCTTTGTTCTAGCAGCCGCGTTCTGTGCTCAGATCGATATCTGAAGAGGAACATCTGTCTGTCGTAAAAAGCAGCATGCTCTTCTGTCGTACCAGGCTGCCGCATCCGGCTCCGAAAGCACTTAACACACTCGCGCTCGCATAAGCATCGGCACACGACGTCGATAACAAACACGCATCAGGACCCAGCACCAGCAGGAACACAAGAAATGTATGTCAGTTTCTCCCTGATGCTCTGACAAAAGACTACCAGCGGAGCTGCATTCAAAGTAATCACGCAGCCCTTTTCAGAAAGGCTGAACGCGTTCCCTCCGGATGGAAGGTGTGCTTGTTATCTGCTCCTGCATCGTAAATGATCAAAATGACGTTTTGGACTTTTTGCAAGCTGCTGCTGCTGTGAAGAAAAAAAAATGCATTTTGGAGAATATACCCAGGTCTCCATTCACATACTTGGGTTCACAAAGCAAGCAAATCTAAGACAGGGGGGCAAGCCTGCAGGAAGGTAAAAAAAAAAAAAAAGTGCTGTCTCCGACGTGCAGCTCAGCTCCAGGGCTCCTGCGGGGGCTCGGGTTGATTTACCGTCTGCCAGACTGATGAGCCTGAGAGGCAGGCGGTTATTGGCCTCGGCCTCACTTGCCAGGTGTGAGAGAGATTACAGCCTTTAGCTGGGAGCAGCACCTTTGCCCAGTGAGACATTTGGCAAGACGGAGACTGTGGCCATGTTCTGTTGGAGACTCAAATTGCCAGAAAGATATATGAAGTCATCAAGTGACGCCAACCAGTCTGGAGGCATGTTTCTACATTGATGCGAATTCACACAAAGGATGAAAGAAATGCAGCACAATGGCTGACATTTGGTGGATTACATACAAACAACTGCCAACATTATTGCAATTAAGATATGCCAGGTCCATATTTTGAACCAGAAATTAATATATTCTGTCATGTTCCATCATCATGGAGCTGTTTCAATCTTTGAATCCTTGCATGACTGTCCTCGATGTCACTGCAACAGATGGGCAATCAGAGCTATATTAAGGCAGTGGTCATTTACAAAGAGGACCTCTCACCATGACAGCAACTAAATAATTGTCAGCTGTTTTTCCTCAAAATTAGAAATTCCGTTTCCCTCTAAAACCACCGACAAAGCAATGTAGCCTCTTCTACTCTCAGGGGAAATTTAGTCAAAAGAAAAACAGGACATACACATACTTGAGCATAAAAAAATATATATATAATTATGTAAATATATGCTGAGACGCACCACACACACACAAATCAATGTTCATCCGTTACCGCAAAACCTGGAGTACGTCCAGCCTTGATCCTCCAGTCATCAACGGTTAAAAAAAACAGCACCACCATCATCACCGCTGACTTAATGTGTATGACTTCATCAGCTGACTCATGTTGAGCATTAAACAGTTTACTGTCAAGAGAGAAGTGATAGCTGTTTGAAATGCTGCACCGCGGTTTAACGGACATTCATCCATAAAGTGTTGAGGCAGACGGATGGAAAAGGCTGAACCCATAACTCACGTGTTCAGCCAGTGAGCAACCAGTGAGTTACGATACTTTAGTTAGAATTCAAGCCACCAATGGTGATTACTTCTCTAAAATACACGCTTTCCTAACGGTCACTGATATTTTATGGTCGATTGATGAAATAATCTCACCACCAGCTGAACAGCCCTAGGTATTGTGGAGCGTATCATATGATCTTTATCAGCGATATTTCCACACTTGTCATAGAAGTATTTCTATTGAACTGATATGAATCGAAATCTCCAGAACACAACGGTGAGATCACTTCGGTTTTCAAGGTCAAGAATACATTTTCAACCTCCAACACAGACAAGAAGTCCTGTAGGTGGTTAGAAACATCCTGCCGACAGACACACAACATCTCACAGACAAAGTGGAGCGAATTTAACATATTCTCCTTCCAAGTTGGCTGGTGGAGTAAATTAATCATGCAAACGCAATAATCAGATGGTGACTGTTCAAAGATTACACACTTAAGCTCACACTCTATGTGTCAGGAAACTTTACTTTATTTATCTGACTGCTGCATATTCAGCGTGGAGAGGCTTACAGGCAGAAGGCATTTTCCACTTCAGTAATCTAGATTGAAGGCATTTTTCATCCTTTTAAAAAGGGCTACGCGGTACGGTATGCTACTGACACTTTTTACTTGATACTCTGGCAAAATTCATAATTAATCCCATTGTGTTTCCTGGAAAACAGACAAAAAGCTGCAGATCAGCAGCTGTGATTGTACAGGATGGAGCTGCTTTAGCCAATATTAGACGGCGCGTCCCTCTGGGTCGTTGCAGCAAACTCTGAAAACCGATAACAGTTTACTCATTCAAATCAAGGCTTGATATGCACATATCCCAACAGGCTTTTGCATGGAAATTGTCTTATTTTGACTTTTCCCTTTCATTAGTAAGTGCATTATTCATGTTGTTTATTTGTTGTGCTGTGTGTTGTCAGCATATTTGTCTTTGAAATATAATTTACAGAGCCCAGTGCTGTATTCCCCAGAGAAATGACAGGCCATTAACAAAGGATTTGTCTGGATCCAGACTTTTCACCTTCGAGGGCCGCCGCCGAATGAGAATATGCTGGTCAAAGCACAATTTATCACTGTTTCCTCACAGAAAGATACTTCATCATCAACACTGAGATTATAACAAACCGCGTCCTTTTCCTTCCCTTTCTGCGGTTCCTTCTGCCTGCGCTCCGTTTGAATGAACGTTCTAGCACAAAGTATCGGTGACACATCTGTGAGTCGGTCAGTGGGAACTCATGGTGACTTTTAATCATGGCTGTGGTCTCCTGGCAGGTGGTCTAAGTGCCCTTCATTATAGACCGATCCTTCTCCAGGGGATGTACTCCACTGCTGCTGGAGACCGGGTCGCCTGCGTTACCTGCACACCATTAATTAACCAGACAAGAGCTTCGTCTCAGCGGCGGCGCTCGGCTGTGCAAACTGCGATCAGTTAGAGGCCGTAAAATCTCTGGACAAGATCAATGGCGGATCTGTTTTTATAGATCAACATCCAGCTGGGCAGTTACTGTCAGCTAATGTCAGTAGGGAGGAGATATCAAAGGCGGATGACCCTAAGTCCTACATGACTCATGCTGTGTCTCGTTGTGTGTGCAGGTACATTTAACGTACAATATGTTATAAGATCAGGGAGAAGCTAAAGAGTGAGGATTGTTTTGTTGTGGTTGTTTTGGGTATTTTCTGGGCTTGTGGTGAGGTCTAGGTTTAGGATCACAGATGGGGTACCCTGACTCGCTCCATTTGAAATCCATTATTCAGGCCTCATAAATAGTCCCGCTATACGTTTTAGAGGAATACTGAGAAACCATCTATGTGAATTTGCTTATTGGCAGGCATTTTCTTTAGACGTGATTTATAATTCATCAATTTCTGCCACATCCTGTGACTCTCTATAGATTATACTCTTAGTATTAACGTTTTTACTATAATCAAAGAAATAAGTGATCTGTTTATTGGAATCTATCTGTATCAGATTGCTTTTTCTTTGGTGAGGTACCTCAGGGATCCAATAGGGAATCACGTAACATTGTGTGATACATCAGAATCAGAAACATTTATTGGCAAGAATGATTTTACACCAACGGGGAATTTGTCTTGGTGATGAAGGTGCATACATGGGGACAATAAAAATAAATGAACAATAAACAAACATAATACATAGTATATACAATATAAACAGAGACATAAAGTGAGGGATGATTGATAAAATAGAGACGGAAGAGCTGTATGTGCAAAACATACATAAATAGGACTTTTTTTAGAGACAAATCAAAGTATCTTCTGCAAACTTCATATGAGTATTGTGATTTTATAGATACACACACCTGTGTTGTGTTACTGTAAAGGCGGTGCAGTGATATCCTGGCATGAATCTGGTACCATATATGATAACGTGCTCAAAGTTTTGAGACAAAGTGAATCGAGGTTTTCAAACTAAATCAGTAATTTATGCATGGCGTGCAGAGTGCTATTTACGTGAGGACGTGTTCTGCATAATACCACATTTACCGTGTCCAATTACATTAAATGTTCATATTGGTCTGTGTCCTTCCCTGAGGGTAGCAGAAGGGGAGGGGTGAGGGGGTTTATAAGCATTCAGTAAAGCCGCCTCACCATTTTCCTCAAACCGTCTGAATCCATTAAAGATTTAAATTAGCCTTATCTGGAGAAAGAACGTACCCAACACAATCAATTTGACTCTGCGTGTACGCATATGTGCATGAGTGGGGTTGGGAAGAAACTTACAGCAATAACTCCTCGTGGGATGCTCTAGCTGTGTGTACTCATGCATGAGTGCACACACACACACACGCACAGCGTGTAGTGTGCACGCTAACAGACCCGTGGGCTGAATGCGTGTGAATATGAACCTTGTCTGTGACGATTCATTTACACAAGCAATCCGTCCGATTGATGAAGCGGAATGTCGGAAGTGTGCGTTGAGCTGCAAATCTGTGCTTTTTTGTTCGGAGTCTTAACTCGTGTTTGTACACAGATATGTTGTGTTGACAGCAGAATCTAGCAGGGCTTTGTGAGGGAAAAGCATCGTTATCTGCAGGGGAATCTGCCTCTTGACTAAGTGAGCAGTATTTCATCCACATTCTAACCAGCTCTGCAGCTTAATGCTAACCTATGGGACTGTACAGCGGATATATGCAAAAGAGTCACATAATCATATTTGGAAGCTTATTGGATTTTGTTTTTCCATCCAACAAATCTGGAAAGACGGGGGATGACGTGATACAATAACCAGCCAGAGTCAAAACGGATACTTTACAATCACATGATATATCTTTAAGACTGAAATTCTCACAGAATTCACTATAATCTGTGAACTGAATTGATATTTTCAGTTTATGTCAAACACCATATACCATAGACAAAACTGTTGTTGTGTTTAGGTGAACATCATGTTAGACATAACACATAACACTCTTTAAAATGTATAATATTAGATGGTAATTTGTATTATTTTGCATGTCCATTGGCTTTGTGGCGCTTCGATGACCAGGAGTCTCATTTATATAGGAGTGCATATGGATCCACAGTAAATGTTTGCATACGGAGTAATGAGGAAATGCACACACGGCGTCGGTGCGCTGTTTCCTTTTATAAGTCCCGAATCGACTTGGAAACGTGTGCAAGTGCAAACACATTCGACCATAAATGGTCAAAGCACCTCATTAATGTCAGAGAAATGAGCCTGCGGTGAATCGGAGGAGGATTAAGAAAAGGACTGATGAACTTTGTGGGTCAGGTGGTCCCTGAACACTCGTTCCCTCCTAATTCTCCCATCCACGTCGTCCTGTCAGTGACGGTGCAATCTGTAATGTTTGTGCCAGAGCTGTCACCGGCTTTATTCACACACTTTGCTTTATTTACACGATCCACATGTGCTGAGGGAGGAACGGGAGAAGGCAGTGTTACAGTCACGGCGGTGTGTCCTCTATACTGGCATCAGATAGCTGCTTTCAGTCTGTCTGTGTATACAGTAGACTGCATCTATCCCTTGAATAAACCATTCATTCAATAATAAACTTGTGTTCCTGCAGCGATTTTAAACACAAAAACGATATGAAGATTAAAATCATACTTGGTGATATATGCACCATATCAGTGTGATATTATTGATAACTATTGACACTCTGTTCTGCAATTACCTAATGGTCGCTGATGTCGACATTTCAACTGATAATGATAATATCACGATCCCTCGGGGCAGCTGATTGCAGCTGACCACGAGGGTCGGTCCTCTCTCCTGACCTCCGTGTGCCGGCAGCGATGATGAAATATTGAGCGGATTTTGATTTGAGGTTTGAGTCAATTGAAAGGTGCTTATGGAATAGTTACGGCCTCACCAGGACGTCCACAAATAACCAGTTTAAAAGCTTATGTCAAGGTGATATTATAAGTCACATGTGAGATGTGGAATTAAATATGTGAGAGGCTCTTACATTTGATTACTAAAATCACAGCTTCCCCTGACTCCATAATGTGCGTACAGCTTCCATACAGGTTTTTCTTTCGGGGCCCGCTTCGTGTGCAAATATAGAGAACTCAGACCTGACAGGTTTGAAGATTAAG
This sequence comes from Eutrigla gurnardus, assembly GCF_963514095.1. Classification (NCBI taxonomy): domain Eukaryota; kingdom Metazoa; phylum Chordata; class Actinopteri; order Perciformes; family Triglidae; genus Eutrigla; species Eutrigla gurnardus. The sequence goes on along the minus strand of NC_139919.1, from coordinate 24,645,583 downwards.
CATAATCTTTGTCTTTTCCGAAGCAACATCTTTTAAAATAACTGTTAAAGGCAAACTCGATTTCCACACATTTTTTTTGGGCAGCACCCCTGTAAACACTGACAATATGTGAACGTGCTTCATTCTCCTTCCACCTTTTTAAAGGGAAGCCCTGCATTATAAAGAAGGCTTTAATCTCTGGTTTGCAGTGCTTCAGGGAGGGAGCAGCAAGCACATCAAAGAACATCAGATCCCTTCCCAAATCTCAACAGACACACAATAACAGACAATTGAGATCAATCCTCAGACTTATTTACTCCAACAAATCACACGTACCGGGAGAGATTTCCTCGTTTTTTTCCCCCTCTCGTCATCTTCGTACTCATCAACTATGTTCTCTGTCATTCCCCAGACATAATATTCCAGTAGCGCTCCGTTTACTGTGATCATTTTTTGGTTTTATGTTTTATTTATGCAAGTTTAGAAATAATATTTAGTCAGTGCTGTGCTAAAATGTGGATGGCACACATTTCAGTCATTGTTGCTAATCTCATTGTACGGCACTTACAATGAGACTGTTGTCAGTTAACAAAATGTAGACGGACACATTGAACCGCGAATTAATCAGATTGTTATTATTTTAGTCTAAAACAAATTACAGTGATAGTTGAATCGATTTAATTACTATTGATGCTGTTGCAATTTGTTTTATTTTCTGTGGCATTGTAAGACTGACACACTGAAGAGTTTTTAGTGTACAACAGTTTCTTTTTTTTCTAAAAACCAGCTTTAAGTGGTTGAGGGTCAATGGTCTCTTGTCCACTACCTACCCACTTAGTTGCTCAGACGACATCCATCTTTGACTTGACCTTCGCTTTGACCTCAACTAACCTGTAAAGTTTCATGACTGCATCTCGTGATGCTGAACAAATCTGTCCACATACACAGAACCATAAACAGCTGGCAGAGTACTGAAAGCCTCCTGCTGTCTCCAGCAACACATTTTGCCACGATGACACTCTCAGACTTCCAAGGTCTCGGAGCTGGAGTGCGTAGGTCGTGGCTGCGGTGTCGCCGTTAAATACTCGCACTCGGAGCAGTCATGCAGTACGCTTAAGCTCCCATTAATCAAGTGCGGTTTTGCAATATTATGCAAAATCATGTCCTAACTTCCTTTTTTGAGCGATTTAGAAAATTGATTTTGCTCCTTTAATTCATTTATGTTTTTTTAGTTTTTTTTTCATGCCTCCCCTGTGGGCGACCCACCTGAATACTGAACGCATGAGTGGAGTGTTTCTGTTTCTTCCTCCCTTTTCTTTCTGCTTCTCGTCTTGACTGATTGTCACTCATCTGTATGGTAATCATGATGGTAAATGTGCATCACGGTGTACAATATGTAAGTTCAAAAACCCTGTGTGGTGGAGAAAACTATAAGCGGAGCATTACCCTCCATTTTGTTATATTTGGGAGAAGGAGAATAGCACGACTTGATTCCAATTGTTCTGCACTAAAAGCAATTAAATATAATCACAGGATGAGAGACGTATGAACAATAAGCTGGTTGTTCTGCCTGTACGCAAAAGCAGATTTTTTTTGTACAGAAATGATTCAATTAAGTGTGTAAGCAATGGGTTGTATCGTTAAATTATGAACTCTGCTCATCGTCCTGCTTGTTGCTGTTTATATAATAGACACTCTATCAGTTTGATCTTCGGAGCACATGTCTCTATCTCATCAACCGCTCAAAGATTTGCTGTCTTTGCAGAAACGAAATCCAGACGGGAAATCGTTTGTTTTATTTCAGACTTTATATAAATGTATTGGAAGCGACGCCCCGCGAGTCGAGCGGGGCTGCGATGTGGAGAAAGCTGAAAGAGCGGCGCTCTCTGCTGATGTGGTGGTTCCACTTCACAGAGCTATATCTGGTTTAAGAGCCAAGCAATTCAGTTTCTGACAGCTTGTTAGCAAATGCCCCACATTCCCTGCTGGTGATCATTATTAGTGAGTGTCCTCAGAGCTGCCACCTGTTAGATGATTAAAATATGATCAGAAGTGAGGCAAGATTGTTGTTGTGTGTGTGTATCATGCACGACAGTGAAAAAGCTATTCATTCATCATATTATTTTTTTAAAACCTCCTCTAAATATATTTTTTTTTATGTCAAAACCTACTTTTATACACTTCTGGCACATTGTTTTTCTCCTCTGCAGATGGAAAATAAAATAAGATCATCAATCATCTTCAACTCCAGAGTCTAATGTGAATTTCGTTTCTCGTCTCCGTCTGCGTCTCCGACTTATATCAGATTCAAGGAATATATTAGTTCTTTTTTATCTTGATCGGACTCTTTTTCATTTTCTGCATATTATCCGAGGACAGATGGTTCATTTCTCTGTCCAAATTGGTCCTGGATGTCTAATTGGCATTGGATAATGGAGAAGATGTTGGCGGTCACAAAGACAGAAGTGGGAAGAGATTACAGTTTTTGAAGTTAATCTCGAGGATTAGATGAGATTTCAGTTGTGCTGTTGCTTTTGGGGTAAAAAAAAAAACGTTGTGTCTCCAAATTGTAATGTTTACGAGAACCAAGGAAGGATTCATGAATGTAGTCAATGGGTTTTATGATTCTCAATATAACAAACAAAAAAACAACAAAAACAACAACATAACATCATGTTTGACACTGATGTAAACACTTGCCTTCTGACCTGCTCTATTTAATAAAAGATTAAAACACTGGAACCATTTAAGATGCTCAGATTAATATTGTTGTGACATGTCCATGAGCTATATATATATTTCAATATTGTTTGTACTTGTTGTGAACCAGATTTCAAAAAGACGACAGAGAGGAAGAAGCAACACTAAAGAGAGGTGGGGGAGAGAGAGAGAGAGGTGGGGGGAGAAGAGTAAGAGAAATCCATTAAATTCTTTTGAAATATTAAGTAAATATATCTATCTGTTTTCAAATAAGTTCCTTTGGTGAAGGTCCTACTGTACTGAAAGATTTAGTTCATTCTGGATTTCCACACGTGTGGACTACGAGAGAGAGAGCGAGAGAGCGAGAGCGAGAGCGAGAGAGAGAGAGAGAGAGAGACTCCTGATGGCTCTTCAGTTTAGTCTACCTCACTGATCTCCTCGTCGTTCCTGCAGCAGCTCCATCTCTGCCCACCACTTCTGTGCGCAGCTTCCCCGCGGCTATTTGATCTAAAACGGTCCTCACCTGCAAAATGGAGGGGTTTTTTCTTGCGACGCGCAAATCTACGGGGCGTTTATAAAATCCTGGTGTTTTTGCTGTTGACGAATGTAGAATGTTGAAAGTGAAACCTAATGGGATAATCTTCTCAGATGAAAGACGGTTGGCTGCTGGCTGAACCAGCAGAAAGCACTGCAGTCATCTGTTTTCTACTTGGCTCTCAGGTGGACTAGAGTTGTGCGATGTCCGGCCATGAAATGCTATTTCGAAAGCAGCCTGTGGAGCATTACTGTGACAGAAAAGGGAACGCGGAACCACAGTTAATAATGCCATTCGCCTCATGGCCCTTGGCTATGTTTGTACCCTGTAAAACAACACAAAAACGTCATCAACATGATCCTAACAGTAATGATTGTGCTTTTACTTTGAGCGTGTGTGTGTGTGTGTGTGTGTGTGTGCGTAAAGCATACATATTCATGAGCAAATGCCCACATTTATAATTGTGTGTGTGTGGGAGAGAAGGCGACTCGCCCCGAAAACTGCACGTATCTCCCAAATGCTTCATGACCCTGAGCATTTTTATTTTTTCTCTGCCTGTTGCTCAACGATGGACATGATGTCTCCATGTTTTGGCCCGAGAGATTTTGTGTTCCATGGATGCTTATGTGAATTCATTCAACCATTCCCCTCTCCACGGGTTAAAGTGGAAGGCTACAATATGTAAAGCTCCAAATGAACGCATCAAGGGAAACGAAGGTCGTTTTCAGCTCAACATAAAGCCTTTTCATGAAGAACCCAAGCGCCTCCATTTGAGGTCAATCAAATGCATGCAGGCGCTCAATGGTAGATTACTTTGTAACATGTGAGCTTTCAAATTTCACATTTATCTTTATATTTCGACCTGTTTCCTTCATATCCTTCACACGCATATTGTAGACTCGTCTGTCTGCTTGTCTCTTTCGTTTTCCCAAAAATGAGATAATATTTACGCAGTGTTGGATCCATGATAACTCTGATGGACGGGGCTTATAGCGTATCTGATCGTATCTGGTCATAAACCAAAGTATAGGACAAAATAAACACTTTGAACTCATGCTGGCACCTAATGAAAAGCCAGGGGATTAACCCGTTATAATTCACACAACTGACCTATCCATTGCCTTCCCACTAGCACGTCCACAAAGTGGACATTCATGTCTCTCACACATCTTACAGTCCACTCTTCACACTGTGGTGTTTTATCTTTGCATTCGCTGTTTGATTTTTTTCCCAAGTTGATAGTTTGGGATCGCGGCCAAGTTAAGTAATGACTTCACACTGCGTTGCTCTTCTGCGCAGCACTAGCGTGATTCTCCGATATGTGCTGACACAAAAGACCAATTAATATGCATGTTGTTACTCCGATGTTTATCACCCCGCTAAATCTGTCGGTTTATTACTGTGTTGTTGTTTTTTCCTCTTATGCGTCTGAGGCCACGCCTCCGGCTTGGACAGATTGGTCCTTGGATACAGCAGCAGAAACAGCTGGTTGTCAGGGGTGACCACAAGAGCGAGCGAGCAAGTTGCAGGGAAAGAGAGATTTGCTCTACAGTTTTTCTGAGTGGCTTCCTATTTCTGCTCGTGGAATGTGCTGTCGTCTCTATCTCGCTCGATGTGACTGTTTATTTTTCTGTCTATTCTTTAGAAGTACAAAAGCTTTCTATGGGAACTTAAGTGTCGGATCAGTGGTAGGATTCAGTCTTTGGTTGTCAGATTGAACAAACAGCGATCCTCTCCGTATTCACATTTCAGCAGAAAATAGTTTCACATGTCATGTAGAGGTGTTGTGGTCCCGCAGGAATGTATTTATGATAATGATTCCTGCAGTTAATACTCTATACAGCTGTATTCATGACATTTAAAATAATTATGACTACCAGGGTTTTACTACAGTTGCTGGTTTAACACAGAGCAACTAGAGATATTAAATATATATTGTGTAGAGAGAGAAATCCTAAATAAAGGATAACTGATGTGATTTTTGCTACACATATTCCAAAGAGACACCAATATATTTACCAAGAAGTACATCCTACCACCAAGTCTGTCTAACCACACAGCCTGCAGCGCTGAGCTCCATCAAACACACACGAACGCTACCATTGCATTGACTGACACATTCCTTCATTATGATGAACAGTGTGGTGACTCCACTTTTTCTTTTTTTTTTAACTCTGAAGCACAACTCTCCAGGCAGACGTCATTTAGCATTCACAGCCATTTCACAATAACGCTGACTCTGCTCGTTGTAATCACAGTAAACACGTGTCACCTGATTGAGATCGATGGTAAAGATGCGTTGGCTGCATCAGACTGTTTCACAGGCCGTACTCTGTATTGTAGCCTCGATGCATTGGTTGTTTTGGTCATTTGTTGCTATTAATACAAATATGAAATATTTGAGATGTTTAGTGTTTTAGATCCTGCGGAGCTTTAAAAGCTGGTCAAAGCTTTTAAAGCATTTCACCAAAGAAGACTGAAGATCAAGAGCAGTGCTTGGATTTAAAATGAATTCTGGCCGGGGAAGAGCAGTTTGTGTGTGTGTGTGTGTGTGTGTGTGTGTGTGTGCATTCATGCGTGTCTCCGAGTTTGTTTACGTGTCTTGCAACAGAGCCATCCACTCGTGCATGACTACCAGCGCAAAGTGTTTGCGAGACGGAAATAATGCGCGTTGTTTCCGCTCATTTAAATTCCCGCCACTCTAATTGGAGTGATCTGTAGGTTTAATCGAGGGCCATGTCTGTTTTTTTTTGTTGTTTTTTTATGATGTGCCTTTACGTGCCTCTGCAGAGATGCCAGCCTGTGCATCAGACCTCGCTGCTTTGATACTGATTGGATTCTGAAAGCACGTCCAGGCGAAATATTTCCTGTTAATCAGGATGTCTCAATGAGCCATATTACAAGAGTTTGCTATCCGTTCATGCACATGGGCAAAGGCAGCACCACGAGTTGTATTAATTTGTTCTGCCCTACAACCTTGGGGCTGTTCGTCTCTCCCTAATGACTAAGCAGAAGTTGACAGAGAAGATAAAATAGCTAGCTGCTTGTGAAAGTACACTGTACAGCGAGATCATAGGAATTATTTCAGGGCTGTAATTCTTTTGATCATATTTTATACGTTTAGAAAAATTGACAATTTCAATAATTAAAGGTAATTTCTGAAGCAAACGGATAAATTCTCCTCTATTGGATGATGCCTGTGTGTATATTTACAACCTTAAACACACACACACACACACACACACACACACACACACACACACACACACACACACACACACACACACACACACACAGAATCAACCTCCACATGCATTTTCAGCAAACGAACACCCAATCAACCTCAGACATCCACTCCATCACACGCCAGCCGGACCGGTGTCGGCTGAGTGGCTCCTAGACGGATGTTGCGGAATGACTTTTAAAATCAACCTCTAAATCAGCCACCATCCACTCTGAAACACAGTTTAATGGAAAATATTGATAGCGTTTGGCACATGCTGAATGTACCGCCTCGAGGATTAATCTTGGCATTGGAGAAACTGCTCTCTGACTGCTGGCCCTGCCTCAGCGCTCTACCTGTCTCACTCCCTCAATTTGCCCCTGTCCAGTATCTCTATAACTGGCCCAGTCGCATGATGAGATCAGAAAAACCTGGTCATCTAAGTAATTGCTTTCCTTCTGCTGATTCCTCCTGGGTCCTCGGGCCCCGCGTCCAGTAATGTACGCTGCATCCAATGCCACTGGACAGCTCATCTCTCAGCCACACAGGCACTTCTGAATAAGCATATCCAGCCTGGGCCACCGTCGGAAATGCACTTTAGGGATGCTGCCGTCCCTGTCGTTGACATCCGCCGAAGAAGAAAAGCACTATAACCATTTTAGAGCCATGTAATGAGGCTTGAGAGTATTAGTGGAGGGTTTAGGGGAGAAATCTTCTGTTGGCAGAGGTTGTAAACTGACCTTTTTTTCCTTTTCTGCAGCGGCAGCCACAGGAGAGTCTCAGGGCTGCAACGGCAACGTTACATCTTTGGCGATGTGATTTCCAGTGTTCATGGATGTGTTTTTTCTCAGTGTGCAACTCTTAATTATACAGCAAACCACAGCTTTCTTCTCTGTCTCCAGGCTTCTCCCCCAACTTCCACCCTGCTTGGTGTAACACCACCCTCATACTCACGGGGTGTTCGTGCTCTCTGGCTACAGTGAGCACCCTCTCTTCAAACTCCCCTGTGGCATTTCTTTAACATGAGCACCCTCAGCTACACGGATACACCAACTAATCCAGCCTCAAGACTTCAGTTGAAAAATGTACCAAATGTGGAGTGTGAGATGAATACATGAATTGCAAATGAAGAACAGAGGAAAGGCAAAGCCAAATGGTTAACCCCCCCCCCCAAAAAACCCAGCAGAAACCCACAGGATATGGCACTCACATGAATTCTATTAAAATGTCGTGGACTTTCACCCTCTTCCTCCGTCTGTCTCTATTTTCTCTTTTCCTCCCTGTTGTAACCTCTTCATTAGCGTTGACATTCCCCAGATGTCTGATGGATATCGGACCATGTCCTCCAGGAGACATATTCCATTATCATGCTGCCACGGCGCTCATCCACAGAGCAATCTCCCTTCTAATCAATGACCATGCAGCACAGCAGCACAGCCGGCGTGAGCAAACAAGACACACACACACACACACAGCAAATACCTTTTTAAATGACCGGACCAACGGATAAACACAGATGACAATCAAAGGAGCAAAGTCATTTTAATCTCAGGCGACACATAGCTGATGCCTTCGTATCTACGCAGATCAATAAAAGATGGAAATCCAGCAGAAAATCCCCAGCTGTGCTGCCTCTTACCTGCGTGTCTCCGTGGTGGTCCTCTTCTCAGTGGCTGTGCTTGATGAAGACCCTCGGTCTACACAGCCATGCCCTCCTATATGGGCATGCATCTGTGGGGCAGATCAGAGGTCTGCCTTGTATCTGTCAGCCTGCAGAAGAGGAATGCTCAAGGATCAGAGAGTCCTCCCAGCCGGCAGCCCCGTCTAGCGCATCTCCTTGTGTCTCCCGCTCTCCCGGGTCATTCCAGCCAGCCCCCTCAGCAACCGCAAAGCCAGGGAGCGAGCGTTCGGGGTGGGGGGGATGGGAGGTGCTTAGAAGACTGAAGCAGACGTGGAACAGCGAGTAGAGCACCTCCTCCTCCTACATGTCTGACTGCAGCCAGTGGACATGCTACAGCTGGAGCCTCGGTCCACCTCCCGTTCTCCCCCCTGTGAATGTGTGTGAGTGGAAGTGCGTTTTTGTGTGTTTGCGCAAATCAGCCGGCTCCGCTCTGTGTGCCGTGTGTGAAAATAGAGTCTCTTCACTAACTGTTAATGCTGCCGGTGGCTCCGAGATGCTGAGGCAGAGTGAGAGAGTAAGAGAAGGACAGGGAGAGAGAGGGAGGGAGAGAGAGAGAGAGGTGTGTGTGTGTGTGTGTGTGTGTGTGTGTGTGTGTGTGTGTGTGTGTGTGTGTGTGTGTGTGTGTGTGTGTGTGTGAGTGGTGGAGGAAGAATGACAAGGGAGAGAATAGGAAAGGTTGTTTTCCCTCCTCCTCCATCTATCAGTATCAATTCAATCAGGGATGCATGTCCATGGCTGAGTTAATCAGTCATCTATACCTATGGGCATGTTTCTGTGTCTGAGAGAGAGAGGGAGAGAGAGAGAGAGACAGAGAGAGAGAGAGAGAGAGAGAGAGAGAGAGAGAGAGAGAGAGAGAGAGAAGCAAAGATGTACATGAGCAGACATGTTGCCTATTAGTTTACTGCGTGCAAATGCATGCTTTATCTTCATCTGAATGCTAATTTTGCATGTTTTTAAAATGCTAGCTTGGAAATGTATCGCCTGCTTGGTAAACACATTGTGTACACACAGCAGAGGATCACCTCAGATCTCCTCAGGCTATCAGTATATCAACAGCCCCGAGGAACCTACAGCCGTAACAGGCTGCCTCCCCTCCATGCCCAGGGGAATGATATATCACACGTCGACACTGCAGAGGATCCTCTGGAGAGGAGGAATAACTGTGAAAGCCCATGTTTTTTTTTTTGTTTTGTTTTTTTGGAGAGCCCCACATCTCCAAAACAAACCTTAAAGGCAGGCGGGCCATTTGATTAGAGAAAGAAACGGGACGGTGAAGGAAAGAAAATGAGAAAGGAGAAGAGGTGAAATGTGGAGGCTCAGTTTCACTCGCAGCGCTCTCTGTTGTGTTCTCTGGGAATGCTGTCTGTTCTGCCTTTGACTGCAGGGTAAGAAGAATAAAGATCTGCAGATATGCACAAAGGCTTCTGAAATTTAACAGAGGGAGGAATACAGAGAGCAAAAGAGAGAGATGCAAGACATTTTTACATCTGATTAAAAAAGTAGAGACATTACAAAGCACATGGAGCATACTAAACAACCTCCCCATTGTTTCAACCTTCCCTTTGACTTAAGAAGAATCCCTTCTTCCCTCTCTATCCGTGAGGCTTTGAATAAAGCAAGTTTTCTGTTCAGCTTGAAACAGAAGAGAAAAAACAGTGGTCAACCCGGTCAACCTGTCAGAAAAGTCTATCAGCAATCTCCCAGCATCTCTGCAAACTGTCGAGACGGACAGTTGCAGTTGTTTTAAGCAGCAGAAAGAGCCTCTCCATGCTGGAGATTATGGCCTGTAGACAGCAATGCTTGCAACTTGGGGTGATTGAACTGACAGGACAGTCAAAAGAGATTATAACTCTACACAGCCCCCCCCCCCTCACAACTCCGCAACAGCTTTCGGGCTCAGATTTTGGGTAATAATCAGCCTTTTTGTACATAAACACTGATTCACTGCCAGATATGAGTGCATGACCAATCACAACCAAAAAAAAACAATTTTGCACATTCCATAGCTAATTCGACGACTGCTGACGTGAAAAGCAGGTCATAGATGTGGAGGAACTGCTGTTGAAAACTCAGTCACGGTGTGCTCATTGTAATTCATCCCACGGCAGAGCTTAGAGTAGCCTTACTGAATCCAGACCTGATCCTCCAGGGGAAACTGGTCCGCGCTGACCTGTGGTCCGTTTTTGAAAGGAATTCCTGACGCTCCACTGCGTTAATCTAACTCTGTAATCTGCTGCTAAATCAGGCTTTAGTGAGTGAGCCGAGGCAGTGACTGAGGCAATCTCGTGGAGAAGAATCAGCCTTGCGGAGTGTGTGTGTGTGTCAGGGTAATTATGCATGAGGAAGACGGTTAGTAAGTGCGTTGGATGTTGGCAGAGGACTAACAGATGGTTATTCCCTCTTGCTCCTACACTTCTGGCAGACCTCTGGATAACAAATGCACTGATACCTACATTTACAAACACCTATCATCTGATCCCATCCAGGTGCACTACAGCAGTCACAGAAGGCCGGTTGGAAGGGGAAATGGAAAGCCAGCAGCATAAGCGCAATCAATGCCAGCTAGACTCAAGCTATCAAAATTGCTTTTTGAAAGGGTTTCTTTGTTGGTGATTAGTAGGACCATTTACGAATGTTTCAACATTAGTTTATTGCCATAAATACCGTTTTGAGGTATCCCCATTGGATTCTCCCTCTTCAGGACTGTGGAAGTGCATGCTGATGTCTAAAGGTCACTGACCTGACTGGTATCTGACCCCTCGGACTATCTGTCTTCCACCAATTTGGATGATCTCAAATACTGCTGTGAAAAGGATGGGAGAGATGAAGCAACCCATTGCTATCCCCTTGTCCCTTTCATCGGTTCATGCCAGTTGAGATCTCCTGGGATGTGTAGCAGGTATGGAAGGTGTTGAAGTTGCGGAAGAGGTGAGAGGGAAAGTGCAGAGCTGGTGGGGAACAGACCCGTGGGCACTTGCAAGATCTAACCAAATGGAGATACGTGGAGATCTGATTTGCTGACCTGCATCAGGATTTGATCCCAGATCATGGCTCCACGCAGCCAGGAAACCCTGGGACGCCTGCATTCTTTACTAGCAGTGACCTATATATACTCTGGAACCAGGAAACTGAGTTAGTTATTATATATGTTTCACTAAAGAGAAACACCGAGACAAATAAATTCACCTTCTCACCACACACTCAACATCCTCCTCCGAGCGAGAACACCTACAGGAGAACTAGAAATGGAAAGTACTGACTGTACTTTCCGTCTGCAGCGTTTTCATCTTCACACACAGAGAAAAGGGGCTTCCCTGTCAGGATAATCTCTGCCGTCCTGCCTGCGAGTGCTTCTGACTGTCTAGAGAGCTGGTGGTGGGAGAAATAAACACACGAGTGCCCATTTCGTAAGACAAGGGTTTCAAAGGGAGAACAACCTTTAAACTTGGCATTAAAGGAGCTGTGTGAGACCTTCTTACAGGACGGTCGTCAGAGAGCTTCAGAGGTTTCAGTCTGCACTCACACACACTGGATCATCAGCAGTCAGTGTGTCACATCTGAAAGATTCAAAACCACACACTGATCACAGATACAGACACGTTGATGAAACCGCTCAGGATCACAGAGGGGATCTTGAGGGTCTAGAGATTCAATAGAAAGAGAGATAAAGTCTATGTTTTAATAAACTCGGGGTCTGGCAGTTTGATTTCAGAGCGCTGTATACATTTGGTACATGAAGTGGGGCTTCTTACAAAAAAGTCTATGTTCAACAGTGTCTTTCTGCTGGTGTGACATCACCTGTGATGGAAAACATTCTGTCCTTCGTCTACTCCGTGTCTGCCGTCGATTTGGCCATCACCCAGTTTAGTCATGGACCACTGTGCTTCAGCGAGACATTTTTTTGGTTGCTTCCTGTCAAACCTACCCTTTATATCCGTCACAGTCGAGCTCTGTGGTGACACGGCGTTGGCAGCTTTAGTAATATTCTGAGGCCCACTGACTACTGATTAGCAGGACAAGGTTCCCACTGTGAAGTTGTTCTTTTTACTCTTGATTTTTCTCAATTTTTGTAACTAAAACTTGCTCACGATTGCAGAACAACAGGCGGCCTTATATTTTATTTTTGAGGATGTGGATTTGATGGACTGCACAGGTGGTATCAAACAAGTTGAAATAAGTTTGTGCTGTTGAACAGTTATATACCCGAAGAAGAAGAAAAAGGATAGAGCAAAAGAGACTGATAGTAAAATGATTTGTGTAATGATTTTGTGCAAATGACTGAACCATTTTTAATCTATATGTGACATATAACGTATGGAACAATTATGCAGGTACGAAGAATGCCGATGGAGGAAGAGAGATAACAACTTAGTGCCAGACGCACATTAGAATAAATTACACCATAGGCTTTTTAACAATCACAGGGTACTGTAATGTTTTACTAGGTCATATAATATAACAATGCAACAGTATTGATTTTGTAAAATTACAGTGTAAAATATCCTTAAACACCCCCTGTCTCGTTATTAGATGAGGACTAATTAAAGAGTGGGATACACACTTTCACTCACAGCCCCTATGGAGGTTTATTTATTGGACAATATAACGTATAAAGAAAACTGTGGAGAGCTTTTCATCACTAACGCATGGCATGTTAATAACCAGCCGCGGCTGTGACACTGGTATTGTTTTCAACTTGTGTGTGTGTGTGTGTGTGTGTGTTTGTGTGTGTGTGTGTGTGTGTGTCATCATGGCATAATGTGACCCTGGAGACACCCACTCAGAAGTAGAGGCGGTTTTGAGAACTTTGCCTGTGTAGGTTATTTTTAAACATATTTTACAGTGTAAACAGTATGTCTGGTGCCCTGTGTGTGCTTGATTATTTAATATCCACCCTTCATTCAAAGAGAACTTACAGTGTGATTTATTCCGAGTTCCTTCATAAACGCATAAACCAGCTTATTTATTGCATTTCTAACAGGTTCCCCAATAGGAATACTTTTCCATTCAAACTCCATATGTACAAACTGTTTACAGTGTAATCTGTGGGCTGTATATTTACAGAATTACCGTGCACTATTACAGAACAGCAGCAAGCATGCAACATTTTGTCAATAAATCAAATTAAAATGTACACAAGGCTTTGCCATGACAACCAGGGATCCATTGCATGTTCACTCTGATCTCCGACACACAGGTCCACACAGACACACACAAGAGATCCTAACAAATCCAAAGTTCTATCCGCGGCGACCTTGCCAGAGAGGATCTAGCAGCGGCTGGCATGTAGAAGGTGCTGATTGTGATCGTAACACTTCCGAACGTTTGATCTCTATAGCATGGAGGCTTAACAGTCAATTGACCCTTTGATCTGTCCTGATCCCCGCGGTTCCCTGCGCTGTATATCCCCATACATACAGAACATAGCACACACTCAGGCTGAGGGATAATGGCTCCATCATCTCCTTCATTGGTCAAATTTTGCGCTCTGAGGATTTATGTACACTCATGTCGATCTTCCTCATCCTCCTGATCATTTTCATGGGTTGGGTGTTGTAACACACCCTGGCTCCGGCAGTTCAGTTCCCATATTGGATTTCATGGGCAGCTGAGCAATGAAAATATTATTGAGAAATAAGACAGTTAATATCCACATTGACCCTTGGCTGAACTGACATGACACCCAGCTGCACTGCCTAATGACATATTGACTGACTGTTATGTTTATGGGAAGACAAATGAAAGGATGATAAAGTAAAAAAAAAACACACACACATTTTCCACTCTGCATATAAAGGAGGGAATCTGCGAAAGAAATATTAACCATGAAAGGCTTGTTGATTTTCAGCTCTTTTCATATAATGTCATTCTGTGCTTCAAAAAGCCCATTTATTTCCCTCTCATTTCTGAAAGGACATTTTTGCACTTACATTATCCAAAGTGGAGCTCTCGTACTCCAGGTCTTTTATTTTTGCTAAATGTGTGATGGCCACTACCCTCAATTGCTAGTACCTGTAAAAACCTGCCCATTTCATTATTATTATTATTTTTGATGTTGGCATTGTCCCTGCAAAATGTCCAATTTATTGAAGTGGCATGTACAATTTGATTTTGATTGATTGATCAAATTATTTCTGCATGGATCGAATGTGTATAGAAATGTGGTTCATGTCCTTAATGTGAGAAAAAGACACCAACTTAAGAACCAGGTGGTCATGATGACTAGATAGCCACCATATCCAGGCGCGTATGAGTGTTAAATATGGATGTCTGACATGAATCCGCATTATTCGTTCTATTTCATTTTCTTATTATAGTGCAGCTGTGTCCAAATCAGTTCAGAATTTAATTACATCAATTAAATGATTTTCAATTGAGTTAGGTTCAAATCACGTTTGTTCAGTCCCATTCAAATTAGCGTGTGAAAAATTGGTTAGCAGACCGAATTCACAACATGTAACACTTGACCGCAACATACAGGCTGCCAACTGCACAGATGTTATCGGGCCGTTTGATTCAGCAACCAGAGGGGACGAGCTGGAAGGCTGCAAAATGTCATTAGCTTTGTCGCCACACATGCATCTGTGAGATTTCAACTGTGCCACACCTGTCATGGGTATTCCTTCCAAGCTCCTCAGGCAGCTTTGGTTGCTTGTGTTCAGGGTACAAAAGGAGCCTACAAAGAAAAAAAATAATAATGTGTGTTGTGCACAAGCATGGTCTTTCCTGCTGGGGATTTCTCTGCACCTTCTCTGTTCTTCACCAAGTCAGAGAGAAGAATCCTGCAGTGCATGTCCCTCCGTGTGTGTGTTTAGGGTTAAATCAATTGTTCAGCACTAAATAGCTTCTTTGAAAAAAAAAAAGGTTAAATCCATGCTGGCCACATTAACAGACAAAAGAAGCGTTCTCTTCCCATAAGCCTTTGCCCAAACATATCAAGGACTTGGCTATGATTATCAAGGGGATGGGTCTAAAAATAGCCTTTGGGACTCCAAAGAGAGAGCAGCACATTAGAGGGACTGACACAAAGCAGGCATGTTAGTACAGAACCCTGGCATCCTGTGTCCACGATCAATATTATGTTCTGTTTGTACCTACACAAAACAATCTTGCACCCTCTCCCCTCTGTGAGAACAACAGGGGGGTAGTTATTACTGATTCTGCACACTGTAGCCTGTCAAATGCTGGCTAAACGTCCTATGAGAATGACTTTTGTAGGTGTATTTTAGAAGTCGGAAATATAAGCAGAGGCCTGAGTAAGTGTGGGCCCTGAACTGATTGCTGATGATGTGTAATACCCTCTTATATGTTTTTGATATTTCCTACACTTTTCCTTGAGCCCAATGGTTGCTTTGGTTGCTTATGTTTTTTGTATTTTTAAATCTACTATGTATTTTCATGAAAATGTAAAAAATAAATCTGAAATGTTCTCAATATAGGAATGTTATTATGAGGAGATAATAAATTGGTTTTCCCCAACAGCCGTAGGTCATTTAATACAATGACAGAGTACATTTTTTTGTACTAGAAATTAGAGATGTTCCGATACCATTTCCCCCTCCCGATACTGATTCCGATACTCGTGCTGTGGGTATTGGCCGATACCGAGTACCGATACCAGTGTGTTTAAAAATGTTTGATTAAGCTGCTGGTGTTGAAATTTGCAACCCCTCAATTCGTGCCACCCCTCGAAAATGAGTCTTTGCAGATGTTGCATGTCGCCGTCTTACTGTTGGGAACATCCACTGTGAAGTACCGCCAAACCGCCGACATGATGCGCTAACATTAGCTCCTTTTAACAGGTGTCAGGTGATCAATTCTTCTTCGCCCCTCTAAAACAGCAGCTGCCGATGGCAGCACAGCTCAACTGTTTTAAGAGCGGCGAAGAAGAACTGTGTCAAAGCTTACCGAGCTAACCAGTAAATCAACTCCTATTTCTAATAAATTACGTGGTATCGGATCGGTGCCTGGACTCCAGTACTCGCCTATATCGCTGCCAGCATTTTCACCAGTATCGGAGGCATTTCCGATACTGGTATCGGAATTGGAACGACTCTACTAGAAATGCTGTTGCCAGGTGCACGGGTAAATGTTACCCATTGGCGGTTTTAGGTATACAGCGCCCCTGGCGGTTCTAGTGTTAACATACAGTCGGCTGACCGTTGAGTCACGTCTCGGCCAAATATCTGTGACCTCAGCAGTCCCCTCTGCAGCCCTTGTTCCACATGCTTTTATAACTCCTTTAATCTCGAGATCCTGGCTTAATTATCTTGTTATCTCAAGATAGAAAATTAATGGTTTTTCAAGGTCACAACTTCTTATTGCTGTTACCTTCATGAAAGGAAATTGCAGTCGACCTGATAGTGGAGTCTCAATGTAGACAGAGTCAAATGGAAGAGTCAGACAGAGAGATCTCTGTCGCCATATTAGATTTTACATTAATCAGTCATGATCTCAAGAAGACTACATTAAGATGGCAAAATTATTAAACTTCACTATGATAATGTGCCATTAAAAGAGGAAAAAGAGAACGTAACAAGCTGAGCAAAACAAAGCCCGTTTCCAAACACTATGAAGACTTTGCAGCGGAGTTGGAGAGAAATCGATTCAGCACTTTTGTTTGGTCTCAAGGATACATGCAAAGTAGTTTGCAATTATTAGAGAAAAACATGGAAACTCCACAGGGTACCTTAAGTTGTGATGTCAGGAAAACAGCAGCAAAATAGACAATGACAGCATTTTGGTGTCCTTAGTTCCTACCTTGCTGTCTAACAGAATGTTATAAGAGGTGAACAGGAGACTCTAGAGCCAGGTTCAGGGTTTTATGGGTTTATTAAATATGTTTTTTTCTTGTTTGTGAGTAATACTTTCGTGGTGCACGGCCTGCTACGTTTCAGGAGGTGTATTTTTTTAATTTTTTTAATGAAAAATCTGACCAGCGTTTACCTCGAGAAATAATTTGTAGGGAAGAATCCACCTGATTGTGTCTATTTATTGCTTCACGAAGATCTCTGTTAGATTGAAGCGTTGCACAAATAAACTGTTGGCTTTTAATACAGTTATCGGAGATTTTGTTTGATTCTTACCTTAATTAGATCTTTTGATCCAGCACCTGTTGAGGCTTTTTGTATGTAATTAATAATAATAAATAATAAATCAGCAGATAATCAGCACACAGAGCAAAGTGTGAGAGACGATGGTTTATCAGTCGACCAAGGAATTTAAGTTAGATTAACTGTCTCAGTGCGCTTGTTGCCGCCGTCTGTCAGCCACCAATAACCTCAGTCAGTCTAAAACCCTCCTGACTCGGGCCGTCTGTCTGGACCAGCTACCGGGACCATCGCCGTTTACCTCAGGGCCCTGCTCTTTGTTCCTCTCGCATCAAAAGATTGATGTCAAACGTCCTTTATTACTGTGTTGCAATCCTTCAATTAGTTAGTACTCCTGTGGAATTTCCCCTCAGGCACTGGTTGCACATCTATGACAACATAAATCCGAGGTCATTGAACTGTCCCAGCGGTACAGACCTCGTTATCTATGAATAGAGCGTTGTGACAAGACAGGGAGCAGCCTGTCACAACAGTGGTTGGAAATTAGTGCATGTGCAAGTAGCGTAGAAGTGCTGTGAGTTGACTAAGTGTGGGGTTTCGCTATCACCGAGACTTAATGGTCCTTAATGTAAAGCACTTAAAATCGACTTTTTTTTTCTAGATATAGATGTTGTTTTGTGAGAATGGTGTTTTGGAGTCTAGGCTTTACTTCCTATCATAAAAAAACAAAACGTGAAAAACCATAGGAGACAAATTAATTCACCCAATGAGCAGCACCATCATCCACTAGCTGCAACAGAATCTGGAAATCTAAGTGGCTCTCAGTAGAGGATGAATGTGAAGATGCTGAAGTTTTTCATACAGAAAGGACTTTCCTAGCATCACTATCAATTCAGGTAGGCAGGTGTAGAGATAGTCCATAAATAGCAGTGCTTAAGTGTTGTTTGTGAACTTTTCATTGCCCACGTCTGTGGCTGAGTTCAACCACCTATAGACTCATCTTTAAAGGCTCCCAAATTTGATGATCCCCTGCAGCTGATCTCATTCTACTGATTGTATCCTGGAGGGAAATTGCAGGTGCTTTGGAGCTTTGCAATTAATGAAACCTTAATGTGACCACATTGCTTTGTTAGCAGCTAATAAAAAGATCTCAACCTCACAGTGTGGTAGGAATATAATCCCATGATGTATGTATTTTTACGTCATGAATATTTAATTCATATACTCTACATAGCCATACAATAAATATACTTCAAAAATAAATGTTTAGATTCTAAGAAATCTTATTTATTATACCAGTTTTTGGTAAATCAGTTAATCAAACACCTGATAGTACACTATCTCATTAATGCAGAAATCATATAATAGTCTATTGACATAAAAAAAAAGCTCCTGTAGCAGTGCCACTGACATACACAGTAAAACTAAAGTAATAGCTGTCATGGTTTAAACAATATGAGAAGATCTTTGACTGTGGACATACTTATAATGTCATGTTAAAACAATTTAAATGAAATACTCCTAACATTCTACATGCTCTAAAGTTTAGACTTTCATTTGTACTCCAAAAAATGATGATGCCAGAAAATTTGTAAAATATCACCACTGATGCACTAACAATTCCGGCTGCTCTCACTCAGCGAAGTACAGCACGATAATTTTGTATGATTTCCTACGTATTACACAGAGCCGTAGTCACGTAAATGAAGCGCTTTATGCTGGTAGTTAGAGACCATCAGACCTAAACCTGACCATAACCTTCGGGGGATTTAGCTCAGGAGGTAGAGGGGCTTAGCCGGCGACCGCAAGATTGCTGGTTCGATACCAGGCTCCTCCAATTCTAACCCTAACCTTAGCTTTTACCCTAACCAACAAACGAAAGATCATATACATTCACTGAAGGATTAATATGAGAACAAAATGCATATTTTTTGCTAGGAATGTCATCAAAACATACTTTAATGCCGAAACATGCTGCATTATGCTGCATTTTCCATTATGAATGAAAGGAATGGAAGCCATTTTTCACTGCAGGGAATCGCGCATGCGCACTGGTGTCATTTCAAAATTCGTAGGATAATACACGAAAACATTTCGTACGTTTTCATACGAAAATTCATGAGAATACGTTGAACAATTTAGCCTAAAATGTAGTTTTCAAGCATTACAGAAAAGTTTGTCGGAGAGGAGGACAAATGTTGAATGACCCCTGCTGTAAAACTGAAGAAAATTAGGGTTGTCCGCCGAGAGAGCAGCTTAAAGGGATTGTTGAGGCCACGGAGGTCTTGGCTTATAAAGCAATGTCGTCTGCAATGAACCACGTTCCCATTGAGTGTGTGTGTTTGTGTGCGTACGATAATGCATGTTTGAGGGGCGTGTTTGTTTGTGTGTGAGTGTCCTTGATATTTGAACAGTCTCATTCTCTCATCATCATCAGCAGCTGCTCTCAGCAGAATAATGTAAGTCATTCCCAGGGGAGGGTGAGACAAATGGCCATGTAGTCTGCTGGGCCATTACGTTGTGATATTTTTTCGGTGGTGGGGGGGGGGGATTGTCATCTGTTGCAATCCAGCAGCCATTACCCTCCTTCTACTTTCCCTGCCTTTTGCTTCTCAAAGTGTTTTCACTCCCCTCACACAGTTACCCTCCTGTCTCCACTTCTCCTCTCATTAGCTGAGGAGACAGCCTTAGTTTAGGATAACAAGGTAACTGTTTGTGTGTGTGTGTGTGTGTGTGTGTGTGTGTGTGTGTGTGTGTGTGTGTGTGTGTGTCCGGGCCTGTTTACGCGTGTGAGACTGTTGACCAGTTGCAGGGCTGTGTCTTTAAAAGCAGCTCATTAGCGTTTCCACTTGGACTCCAGACAGCTCTTTCTTCTTCTACAGCCGGTTCTGGGCACATTAGGCCAATGATGCTCCCTCACTCTAACACTCTAATGGAGCAGAACGAGCAGGGTGAGCGCTGAGCTGCTATACTGTTTGCTCTACTATTAATTATCTTTCCCCAACCAAACTTAAATTCCTGCAGTTCCGCTTGCATGATTTGTAAGGCTTTCTTTAACATTCACATTAGTGGCAACGCACTCCTCTGATCAAAAGAATATGCTGACCGCCAGACCTTTTTTTTATTTTTTATGATTGGATGTTTTTAACTAGCGCTCCGTGTTGGCAAAATGCGGTTCTTTCTTCCTCAGTGCGCCTTGTGAGGGCCTCCGAGGTGTACAAAACGGCTGACTGTTGAATGTGGTGGGGACCCTTGGGACTCATGCTGTAGTTGGAATATTGTTGAGGGTTGCTTTAGAGAGCTGCTGCATGGGAAACACTGCTGTTTACTGTCTCCAGAAGGGTCTGGGTCTTCCACAAGCACTCTAAAGGGAGGTGCCCAGCTCAGTCGGTCCGGTACAACGCCGGTATCACCCCTTACACCGCACCAAAGTGCTTGTCCATCTCCTGCTCCATTTTACCCTCACTTTACCCCAAGATACTTCAAGATACTCAACTCGACTGCGACAGAGAGTCACTCCCAACCAGGAGGGTACAATCCAGCATAGAACCATGGCCTCAGACTTGGAGGTACTCATCCATGGAAACCGCCCCAGTGCTGAAGGTCACAGTCTGATGGAGTCAAGTCAGTACCACTCTCTGAATTCCCCAAACCAGAAACTCTCCTCCGATTGAGATCTTGTCCGTGAAACAGACAACCCTGCATGTGTTTGACTTTGTGCTGGGAATACGGACACAGCTCTCAATCTGGTTATACAAGGATCAGATGGCTCCTAGCAACGGCCCTGGTACCCCACATTCCTGCAGTACCCCCCCACAGGACTCCCACGGGGACACAGCCCTAATCCTTTAGAACTATAAAAAGCATTTGTTAAGCTCTCATATTAGTTGTTTTTATGTCATTTCAGCCTGATTTGTAATTAACCTTACTGTTCTCTCAAGTTCTTATCTATACACATTTTGTTTTGATTTGATATATTCTTGGCGTTATTAGTGATATGTTTACGTGTCCTGGTCCTGGTTCAGTTGATAAATCGTAGCGCACCAAGGATCGTCTCCTATCTGAGTCTTAAAGCGATGTCAGGTGAGAATTGAAAAAAAAGAAAGAAAGAGAGAAGATGAAGAGACTAATGCACACCAAATTAATTTAAGAAAATACCAAAAATAAAAGACAACACTGAATAAATTGATCATGGCCAAACAGTAACATGTTAATGAAGTTACATTCGAGGGAATTAAAATAAGAAATAAAAAAATGTACAAATACTAAAATCATAGGATTAAAAAATGCAAGACACTGTATACAAAGGCTAAATAATCAGCATAATAATACATTATGAAACACTACATGGAATCTAGACTGAGATTAAAAATATCAATATTGCCAGCTTTTCTCAGATCCTCTGGTAGTCTGTTCCAACTGCTTGGAGCAGAATAGCTAAAAGCAGCATCAATTATTGTGTTCTTTTCTTCCCGTTCTGCTTCATAAAATAGCTGAAATAGAAGAAACGGAGATAAACAAAGACCTAAAAGCATTTGTGATTTGTCTGGTGCAAGGCCTTTCAAACGATTAAAACACAAATCAATACAAAAACTAACAGGTAACCAGTGTAAAGATTTTAAAATAGGCGAAATATGTGCTATCCTTTAGGTCTTAGTTAACAGACATTTTGAATTAATTGTACAATAGCATTTATAGATTTACTATGCTGAACTACCTTTACTTTTTAAATCAAATTTACAATTCCCCTGATTTTGTGACAATTATTTAGAGTTAGATTTTAAACAAACATGATTGTAATGCTCACTGTTTTACCGAATGCAGTAATAACATTGTGCTGCAGATAAAATCTCCTACTGACCTTCCAGCTCCTGCCAGATGGGACCTGAAGGTGCTCCACCCCAATGTCACATTACATCCTATTCATCACTTCCTTCTGATTGCAGGAGTATTTAATGTAACTATTTATATAACATTTACGTGACCCAGCAATTAAAAATAAACCGCTGGAAGCAGAAGTTTTTCATACACCAGTTATTTCCTTTGGTGCGTACTCCCCGTTGTGATTAGAGAGAGGGATTAGAGTTTTTTGGCTTTTCTAGAAGGGAATGTTTGTGTTGATTTTTTTTTCATAATTCTGCATGAACGATTGCTTCTCCAACTTCTTTATATTTCATGGCATCGTCATCCTCCGCGGCTCTCACTCTTCCTCCTTTCTTGCCTCTGGTGACATAGCAGCTGTTCATGGTGTTCTATGTTGCTCCTGTGATGCTCTTGATGATGAAAATTACAGTGGCTGTGAGGCTTCTTTCTGTGTATTCTGTGTGTAATATTTTGCTTACCCTCATTTTGAATTTCATGACTGAGCTTGGTTTAGCAGAAAGCAGGTTACTTTGCAACAAGGAACAGTTTCTCCAACTTCATCAGTAGTTAGATTGAAAGAATATACAATATGCAACCATTACTGAGCCAATACTTGTCTTTTATTCCCCAACAATATTTTCAGGGGAACTTCCCAATACTTCATTCATGTATCTTAGTACGTAACTGTGATTAAACCCTGAGAAACATTAACCTTTACTCCAGGCTAACTATAATCTGCCTTTATTTCAAGAAGTGTAATACACAAAACTATAAACATTGCTGGGTAGCAGAATCACAAGGAAAAAGGAAGACATTGTAAGACTGGACTTTCAATTAATTTCCTCGTTAGAATACATAATTATTGTTTTAATGACATACATTTGAGATTGGCTGCAAAAGTAGCTTAATGACCTGCTCTCACTTTGAAGTTAAAATGAAAGAAGACAGTGGAAGGTTGGATGTAATGTGTATGTTGTGTTTTTGAGCCAGGTGTTATTCTTAGAGAGGGTGAAAAAGACAGGGATTCATTTTTCATGGCATTTTTTATTTTTTTATTTGCACATTTGGCTTTCAAGGATTCTCAGTGGCATGTGAAAACCCAGAGTATGTTTCAGAGACTGAAAGCTCAGCATGAATAAGTCAAAAGTGTCAAAGTGTTGTATTTATTCATTTATGAATCTCTCATCGCTGATGCTCCTCGGCATCCCTCGGTGGCTGCAACAAATGCTTTTGTCTTGAGTGCATGCAAGTGAGAAAGCATGCATTGTTCAATACACTGAATTCATGATTTTTTTTTTTTTTTTTCTGCTTCCATATTACATAACCTTTTCTTAATTTGTCTGTTTCCAAGCAAGTATCTAAGCAGGACTACATTTGCTGTAAAAGATCCACAGTTTCATAGAATGACTCACTGCTTTAAACCAATGTGCTTCAAACAATCCAAACAGGGGCCTCATTGTGCCGGATAACACACAGTTGGTTGACTATGTTTTTTTGGCCAGTGTTTCACTCCTAAATATTTCACTAGCTGCTGTTAATCCAATTTTTTTACTGTTGGAGTGATTCATGTTCTCACTGCCGCCCCGAGCACTTTGGCTCCCAGGAAGTAAAATAAATGCTTATTATAGGATATATCCGGGGTCTTGAACAGTTTTGAACAGTGGATAAATGGTATGAGATTATTCCGTGCACATGTGGCGGCAATATACTTTAGATTGCAAAGTCAGCACTGTTGCAAAGCAATATCCTTTACTCAGACGAGGAATTATAATCCAGCAAATACCTGTACTCATCCTTGGCAGCCTGCAGGAGTGCCAGTCGACAGCTAATTTACGTGGACGGATCAGAGAAAAAACAAACATGACAGTTAAGTCAGTGAAATCTGTGAAAATAGTCATCTGCCTCTTCTTGTTTAAATGGCTTCTGTCACGTTAGAGAAACATTTTCTGGCTGCCGAGACACATTTTTATGCCAACAACACAATTTAGAGTTTGTCTCTTTTTGAAGGTATAATAAGTAGTCACGTTGTCAGCTTGCTTTTGGTAAACATTTTAAAATTCTCCGTTACTCACCGGCTCAGCAAGAGAGTCAAAGAGAGAGAAACTGAGCAGTGGTGGTCGAGGGAGCTAGAGAGTGAACGAAGAGAGAGGGACTGCCGTTGGTTAGAAGAAAGCCACGAATGAGATGAATAAAATGTTATTGTTTTGCGGTGGTTACGTCCTGAAGCACAAATAAACACACCCACACCTCCTCACAACCCAGCGGGGAAGGTGCCCGAATTTGAATAACTGCACCCCTAAGGGGCACCTGATCCTGCTGCGCTCTGTCTGCTCTCCCTGTGCCTGTCTGTGTCTCGGCTCGGTCACAGTACGGTAGAGCAACACACAGCACTGACGAGGGAAACCGGAGCACTGAAAAACAACTTCAATACAACGATCCATTCCCCACCGCTGTGCATCACGGTAAAGATATACCTTCAATCTGGTGTGAAGAAATCGCTGCGTTGTAACTGGGAATAAAAAGGGGCTGCACACCCTGCTTATAATATGCAGTTGCTGCATATTTAATATGGTTATTGCATTAAATATCGTCATGTTGCGTTTAAGGATTGCTTGTGTCTTTGATCCGAGTGAAATTTGCCAGCTCATTGTGTTGATTCAGCAGTTCCTATGTCACTCCTGCTCCCATAGATCAGGACCTCTGGCACGCTTGCAACCTATTATGAAGGAAATGGTCGGTTTGCTGTGGGCGCTCATCGGAGTGCATCTTCTGCTTCTGCAAAATGAACGCTGTGTAATCAACGCAAAAGAAAATGAGGGAGACTCAAAGCCTGGTGCCTCCGTGATTCATTTAGTTTGTTTTGTTTGCCGCAGAGCCATCCCCTTGTTTTTTTCCCCACATAATTACCTTTATTGCAATAGAAACATCATACACTCCTGCAAATTCTGACAACGGAGAATTTAATTGCACGCGGCCAATTTGTACAAAATGCATTTTTGCTTTTGATATGCAGCAGTATGTGCAGACAGTGGACCGAGGGCCAGGTTGTAGCCGTACAGTATTACCTGCTCACTTGGAGCAAAGCAAACAAACATCTGGTGTCAAAACTTACTATTCAATACAAGAGTTAATAAGAGGTTCTTGTAGCGTTTGCCTGTGTGTGTGTGTTGAGCGTGAGCCTGCCTCAGTGTGCGTGCGTGTGTTATTGTGTTAGTGTTGACAGAGGGAGGCTTTGTGAGTGCTGTTCTTCCTGCCAACATAGCTGTTTACATTGCCGCTCTGATAATTGGATCACACTTTGCTCATTAGCAGTGTATTGCAAATACATGACATATATCCAACAACATTCTACAAAAACAACATACAGGAGGCTTCCCTGTATGTTGATTTTCTATCCCAAGCAGCAGTGCGGATCCGACATAGACTTGGGTATTAAAAAAAAACAACAAAATTGCGGAGCCTTAACACTTCAGAGACTAAGACCTATCATTGTATCTCTGTTGTGTTTTCCCTGCAGGCGGTACCCAATAGCTTTGCTTTCAGCGTCTTGGCAGCTTAATCAAAGGCAGAAAGTCCACAGTGGGTTTAGAAATGTGCAGGCGTGAACAGACAGCGCAGACTTCACCTAACGTGTTGTCTCCGACTTCAAGAATCAAAAAATAACACGGAACTTTGTGACTCACATGAAAAACGCACAGCTCGTTTTTTATAACGCATAAATCCACCCGTCTTTATTCGACAACTTATGTGGATCTAGTGTGCATTTTACAGGGTGGGTGAGCATTTTGTTGGACCAACAAAGACAGGTTGTGCTGCTCGTCCAGATGGTCAATATGAACTTTTAATTAACAGTGAATTAACTTTAACTCTCGTTAACTGGTCTACTGGTTTAGGTGTTGATTGCTGTGAAGCAAACGAACGATGTGATCTATCTCGTCATCGGTGGGTGACGGTGTAAACATTTGCCTCGCTTATTAAATATGTGAAGTAACACTGCTCATTATCTTAAGAATGTCATTAGTGCTCTTTATTCAGGGGAGGTGCCTCCTCGATAAGATGCTCAAGGAAACCCGGGCTGGGGAACAAGTCGTTTAGTTGCTTACTTCAGAGTGTTTCTTCAGAGGATTTCAATTATCCTGCTAATCTGGGCGCCGCCCCCCTAGTATAAGTGTCTACCACAAGGCTATTGTTATTTTTATCTTCTGTTCTCTTCAATTGATTAATACCTTTCTTCCGGAACACACTTTCTCTTTCTCTTTAAGGCAATGTAAAACCTATAAAACATCAGCTCTGATATTGCTTTTGTACATTTTTTCTGCAATGCCTGGACTCTAAAGCCCCAGACATTCTTTCCAATCTTGCATTCTTTCTATATCATTCCCAAAATAAACAATACAAGATACAAGAGCCCTATATTTGAGTAGAACCCAGATGCTCCATGGCAATGATTGCAGGTGTTTGTCTCAATTAAACCACAGAGCCTCTTTAGGAAACATGGGAATACTGCTCAACACCATTCAAATTAAATCTAATGCGCTGGTTAATTACAGAGTTTATTTTCCATTCCTCCACACTCACCTTCAACTTAATCACAGGTTTCTCTTTTAGTCTGCACTTGGGATTAAGAGAGTTTCTGGGAAATTCAATTATCCAACTGGAAGATACTGTTCTTTTACGACACATGGGCCTGGACCGGATTCCTTTTATTTCTCACCCTTCTGGATTTTCCACTGTTTTGACAGTAAAATCCTTCTTCTGTATACATATAATTTCCGCATTTCTAAAATTATACTTCTCATAGTGTTAGCCGTGCAAATGGGAGTTGAAAAGACGCTGTCTTTTGGGATGGAGCAGGATTCCGCGTCCGGCTGGTTGAAAGAAGCTTTTGTCCAGGCCCGTGTTGGATGAGGGAGCAAAGAAGCTCTTGAGAAAACCATTGAGACACAAACAGACAGAGATTTAAAGAGTCTTCATTGCCACGGGCCTTTTCTTCACAAAAACCATGAGGAGCAGGAAACAGCAAAGCCCCCGTGGTTCTCCACCATTCTGCTGGGATTCAAATCACAGACACATATACAAGCACAGACACGTATTGATGGCATAAAACATCGTGCACGCACACACACACACACACACACACACACACACTCAAACACATGCGTGTGCACACATACACAGTGAAACCTGAAAACCAAACATGTTTCAAAGAGAATGGCTGAGGTTTTTCTCTTTTCCATTACAGGAGCATGTTTGTCTTTCCTGGTGTAAAAACACACATGAAACCGTCTGCAGAGAAAAACCAAACAGTCCATATGATGCTTGTCAAGCCCAACAATTCTTAAATTCAAAAGTCTATATTCAGCTAGTGTATTTTTTCTGTTTATTCCACAATAAATAAAATAAATACATTATTGTATGTACATTATATTTGTACTCTATTGGGTTTTTTTTTTACAGGATGTGGGTAAGCAAGAATTATATGTAACGTCTTCAAGTAAACAAAGCTTGTTTTGTCTTATTCTATTGAGTATCATCCTAAAAGCAGCACATCTGCATCTGAATTGCTGAAATTTGTGCACGATTGGTATTTTTTCTTGAAGAATGACACTTAATGGATTGTTAAAATAGAGCTTTGTGTAAATGGACTATTCCCTGAGTTTCACACAGAAACTCTTAAGAAAGAAAGCAGTAAAGTATATTAGATCATCAGTATGGAAGACAAACTCCCAACACATCCACTGGCTGCTTTGACCTTCGATGTTTTCGACCTTCCTCGTAACTCAGAATGAGATATTGGCTGTTGATTGGCTCTGAACATGTAGGCATGTGTGTCTGTATGTGCATTGAGGGATGCCGAAAAGTAAGTTACAGAGTTTGACACCCACTCCATCAGTGCTGTGAATTGTGGCAATGCATCGATCGTGGCGACAACGTTATTGTGTCTTGCCGGGGCCCAGCTGGGGAGGAAGATAACAGTGATAACATAGCTCATTTCTCACGAGAGTATGCTTCTGTCTGTTTCCCTGCCTCTGCCCTGGGCTGTGCATCGGAACAGCTGTGTGTGTTGGTTGGATGTTTCCTAATAGACGGTGTCTCAGAGGCGAAGATGAAGATAACCCCGTTGCAACTGGTGCGTGTGTGAAAAAAAGATTTCCACCATTAAATGTTTAATTTGGGGTTTTTTTTCTCCCTGCTGATAGCAGAATGAAGCACCACAGTCTGTATGAAATGTGTGGTTATCACGCGTGTAAACATCCACGGACACACCACCTCCTATCATCTTCTATTGTGTGCGAGGAGGTAATGGTGCAATATGTTAACCGCAGATGGCTCCAAGGTTAAACGTTTGCATTCCCGTGTGCTCCGCCCCGTCACACGTCGCACTGTCGAGGCGAGGAGATTTCCAACATTATTAGCCTTTTCTTCTGTGTCGCCCTTCGGATGCTGATGAAGTAGTGCTGAACATGTGCGAGCTGCAGGGGAGTGGGAGATTAGAGAAGGTCTTATGTGAGCTAATAGACTGCAGAGTACCTGGAGGTGGAGCTTGAGCCGACAATACGCTTTGAGCACCGTGCGGCGGTGGCACAAAAGAGGCTCTATAAACCTTTGCACTTTGCTGGAGATAAATGAGAGAGTATATAATGAATGAGAAAAGACACATACTATTTTGTATCCCCCAGCGTGACAAGAAATACCTGAACCTCTCCTGCCTCTCTCCTCTTATGAATCTATTTTCTTCTAAATGAAAGCTCTCCAGTTGCTGTTATTTCCCTCACTCTACCTTTCAAAACCTTCATTTTAGTTCCATTTTTCTTCCTCCTCCCTCTTCTGCTCTGCTTCCACTCCTCTTTCTTCTTTTGTCTGATTTGTGTCTCCGTCCCTCTTGTCTCCCCGCTCCTCTTCGCCTTCGCTCTTCCATCCTCCGAGCTCAGAATGAGTCTCATTTCTGTGCCGGCTCATTGTCAAAGAAGAAAAATGGAGACATGAAACAGTGAGAGGGAACAAAGCAGGCTTCAGACAGTAATGGGATCATGAGGTGGGGGTCTGGTGGTGGTGGTGGTGGGGCTGAATATTGAAATAACGTGGAGGAGAGATGTGAAATGTCAAATGGACACCTAAACTGAAGGGAGGCAACACTTAATCAGAGGTAGAAGGTCTTGGCAGTGACTGGTGGTGGATGCACGAGAGTTGACGGGGGAAACAATAAAGACGCTCACACTCTGTTAGGTATTCCATTATGTGCCATCTTGTGCCGCCTCACTAAGGAGTGAGAGAAAAGGGGGAAGGTGGTTAGACAGAACGCCGGAGAAAGACATCAAGGCCGTGGCTCTCTCGATCATCCAAGGACAGCTGGCTAATAGAGTTGTTTACATGCAAGTAGCAACTCCCTCGCTCTTCTTCCCTTCTTTCTTTCCTCACACACACACACAGCATACCTGCATATTTGCATGCTTCACCGACTTGACTGTAATGCAAAATGTCACCAATCCCCTCCCCGCTGAAATGAATCAAAATCAAGCTTTTTTTTTTTTGCCTGGACATGTACGGCATGCTGTTGTTGTGTCAGCCGTTTGTGTTGGTGTGTTTAGTCAGCAAGACTTGATCTGGGACACGCAGGCCTGTTAGTTTAACCTTGTGCCCTGTGTGCATGCCCAGCAGATAATGGGCAATGTTGGCAGGAGCCATTTAGTATCCACTGACTCCTCATCTGCCATGTGGTCCGGCCAAGCGTGATGCCAATTTCTGAAGAGGCAGGCTTCTGTGCCTACAGACTGCTTGAAATATGTTATAGAAGAGACGTAGAAGTGTGAATTAAATCAGACATGCATGTGTTCCTCGACGTTGCCTTGATTTCGACTTTGTTTTTCACAGGTTCAGAGTAGCTGCAGGATCAGTGAGAGGCTGTTGTTTTAATCAAAGGGCCCGGGTTGTCAGGGCTTCGAGTGAGACGTTTAATCTGTAATCCCTGAGGGGAGTGTCTCTGGCTGACTTTGTGGTTTCTCTGGCTGACTGGTTTGAAAATGAGATCCCTGCTGAAGAAATCTCCATTTGAAATTGCAATGTTCTTGTTTGCTGTGTTGCTTAATGGGAAGGAACATTTGTTTGTAGGTACAGCAGAAGTTTCGGGTGCGAGGTGGGATGGGGCTGATATGGGGCGGTATAATATAATAAGGCTCACCAATAACTCCATATTAACATTGACCCACTTTCAGTGGTATTTCATTGTTATTGTAAAATTGCAAAGCAGGCGAAGCTATTTCATTGAATTTTTCCTATAGACATTGGACCATTTTCCTCTTGTTTTTATTTGTTGGTACCAATGTTTCCTTATTTTGCTTTTAAGATAAAAAATGTTACCAAGATTAAAAAAAGACATTTATTCTAAACCCTTGGTAGAACTCTGGAAAATCCAATTTTTACTTTGTTCAAGTTGATTTAACAATACTAATCACTGCTGCTGAAGTTCTTACTGCTTTTTTAGTGGCATCTCTCCAATTATCGGGCATTTGCACACAGAACAACACCTGCACTTATGCAGCGTTATGCTAACAATGAAGAATCAGCCACACTTGTCCAATCAATGATGTGGGGATCATCATTCGGCAGATTTGGATGGCTAAGAACGATTGTTGCATCTGGAGTTGACTAGAGAAATAAGACAAATTTAGGAGTTGCAGCACGGCCCAATGATTTATAGTGGGAGCTCCTTTACTTGTTGGATCAGCACTCTCCTGGTTAAATGTTTGAAGGAGATATCAACTATAATCCCACGTTGCATTTCAGCAAGAATTCCATCATTCAGTTTAAAAAAACACCACTTCAACAATCTGTTTATATATATATACACACAAGTCCATCCAAACTCGAGGTTCCCGATGGCAAAAGCTCGATCACCTTTAGTTTTGAGCTACGACTCCAAGGCTGTGAACTGGCTCATACGTGGTCAGTAGTGTGTGTTCACACCCAGACGTGCTTTGAAAGTGAACAGCAAAATAAATAAAAACAAGGAGCCAACGGTGAGAAACCAGGTCTGTTGAATTTTTTTATATACGAACATGAAGAGTCCTGCATTTTGATATGAAATAATACTTTATAATGTTCAAAGAAACACTTGAAATGGGAATAAAGAATGGGGGGGAAAAGTCAGAACCTGCCACTTTACTCTCAATTCCTGTTGTTACACATTTCAGCTGTCCACCGTTTTAAGCAGATACAATGAGCCATGCCTAAAATACAATACCTCCAACAGAAATATGAAGTAACTGCTCAACATGGCATATAGGAAATATAGTCCGACATAAAGACTGTGTGCACGTAGCTTCAGTTTCCCCAGTGAATACCCTGGACAGCTATCGAATTGTTGAGGTTAAATGTAAGCCAGGAAGCTATTAGCTTTCAGCTCCATGTTTACTGCAAAGTGTCTGGCTGAGTGGGCATGGTATGCCTGAGTGAGACAGAGCAACAAATGGAGTGAAGGCCCCGCCACACAAATGGTCCACTTAGAGAAACAAGCCCAAGTTACAGTCCACGGTAAACTTTAACCAGCGTTTACAATACAACACCGATGTCAAATCATTGGTTTATCGATCTCTCGTGCAAAACTATGTTCAGTCTGCAGCTGCACGAATAAAACTGTGCATTTACTACCACAAAGTTTTTCATATTTCACTGATGTAATTTATATTGCACCATTCACACACAAGGCAATTTAAACTACCTCACAGAGGCAGAGAAATACATTAATACATTATTAGGGCTTATGAAATGATTTTTGTATTAAGACTCATAAACATACACGTAAGAAAACACACAAACACACACTCAATTTAGTTAGCCTGTGCCGGAGGCTTTGTGGTGATAAAATAAAAAAAAGAAAAGACATTTTCAGTGATTAATATGCTACTCTTCCAGCCTGTGGAAAACTGAAGCCTATACTTAATCATGTCCTGAATGTATTAGAAATTATTGATTTTCTAGGAAAGACAGAATAAGAAAGAAAGAAAGAAAGAAAGAAAGAAAGAAAGAAAGAAAGAAAGAAAGAAAGAAAGAAAGAGACAGCTGAGACAGATGAAGAGAAGAAACCGACAGCTCCAATAAAGTTGTCACCTCTCATCTATAATTGGACAATTTTTCCCGAACAAACACAACAAACTTTTATTCATAACTCGTCTTAAAAGCACAGACTCTGTGTGTGACAGTTGTTTGAGGAATGCAGTGAGTCTTGTTCTTTGGGAGTCCGTGATGTGACCCATTATCTCTATGCTGACTGTGTCCTGTCTGCTGTGGCAGTGACAGATGTGTGGAAGACACTGGAGGAGTGGAGAGAGTCGCTTTGGAGGCGAAGCCGGTCAGGGAACTCAACAGCAGCAGAAAGGGGTCAGAATTGAGAGCACTCAAAGATTGACAGATATCCTCTTAAATCATAGAAATTCAAGTCCGGCCGTGTCCAGAATCCGCTTTTTCAGAGTGAGGAAGTCAATCTTAAAAAAGATGCTGCGGGAGGAGTGTGTGTGTGTGTGTGTGTGCCTGGTGCCTGTTTGTTTGTGGGTCAATGTTTGATTTGAATTCCTGGAGACAAGTTTGACATTTCACGGTGAGCTGACGCCGTCTGAGCCAGATGCCGTTTTTTTTTAATGACAGCATTGTGCTGATGTGCCCGGTCTTCTGCTGTGGCCACTGACTGTTGTTACCTCGCCGGATACCATCTGCAGATGTATTATTTACTCCTTAAATGGCAAGGGAGAGTAATCCACAAAACGTTTCTGTAACCGTGCCAGAGAGGTGGGGGTTTTTACAAGTTGCCGTGAAGGTTATGAAGCCAGAAATCCAAAACAAAGGCGACACAAGCGTCGACCAGCAAAGCCCAGGTCTTATAAACCTGCCTTCTCGTTGCACTCCCGCCTGCCCTGCAGTCACCCTCCCAGAAGACTATTAAAAATGTTCTTTGGACATAATTTCATCAACTCTGCCAAAGCGGTTATGCGTTTAACCCTATTGAATTACAAAAGGATTTTTCTTTAAAATATTGTATACAGGTAGGCCTCGGGCTAAGGAACGATTGATTTGTTTTGCTGGTGATCTGGAACTCACTTTAATAACATGATATCACATATAGATTTAAAGCTGTAGCGAATAAACATACAGATATATTTGATTCCAGATCCCAGGGATATATATGCGCACAGCTGAGGAATGGGTTTAATCGCCGTGTGGAGATTGAGGTCTGGTAGTTGAGTGCAGATTTCTAACATTGGATTCCTTCCCTTTTATTTCTTGATTACATGTATTTTACCTTCAGTGTTGTGAGTTCCTAACTCAAGGCATTGCGTTGAGCGGAGCTAGTCATTAACACAGCTGCCATACTGCATCCGCTCTACTGTTGGTTGAATGTCACCTCCTTTAATTAGCCCCACAGGTTGGGAACCAGCCATCGAGTCTGAGGCCAGACTTGCCTTTCATATTGCCGTCCAGGAGGGAGACCAGATGTTTTCCACGACATGATTAACTCGGGAGACTCGACTGGTTTGTGAGACTACAGATGGCGTGGCCCCGTCTAAGTTTTCATTGTTATATTTTCTTTCACCAGAGCTGGCTGCATGTAACTTTGCTAATCTATTTTATTTTAACGGAACAAAGGCTTCTAAGAAACAACGTTTAGATCACTGCAAACATTTAATGTGGTTAAAATCCCCCGACTGCACATCTGCCCCAGGACAAAGAGTAATGAGTCATTTGATAATACTAACAGTTTAATTGGTGATTAGCCAGTCACACTGGGTGACCATTGATCAGCTAATCACACTGATTGGCCTTTGATGCAGCAGGCTATCATTGTGGATGCAAAACACCCAACAAGCTTGCTAACATAGATTCTCCTTTAATCCTCCCTTCATCAATTCTATACAAAAGTAGCCACGGATGCACTTTTACATATTGTATATCTCATCGTCATGATATAATTAATCCTCAGGTACCCTAACCCAGCAAACATGCTTATAAACAATGCACCATTTAAAGGGAATCCAATGCATTTGTTAGAGCTGAAGACTGTGCATCTCAGTAAAAACACTAAATGTGCTTTACATTTGACAGTTTGAAGGTTAATTTAAGACATTAAAACACTTTGACTGATTGTCTTTGAACCCATCCCCTCACACGCTACAAGCTTTTATCCACCCAAGGACGAAACGCACATACAGTGGGATATATATAGCAGTGACTACTGTGTATGCATGTGGTGTACATTGTGCAAAAACAAACATGCTTATATTTTCCCAGAACCACACACACACACTGACATTTATTCATTGACATTTAAGGAAATTCGGCCTCAGATTCTCTGGGAATATTTGGATCCATAAAGAAAAAAAAAACTGGCAGCTGTCATTTACTTACAAAAGTGAAAATGTCAAACATCTCTGACAATATAACGGAGATCCATGTTGTGTATATTTCTGCCATGGTCTACCAAATATAATCAATCATAACAGATGTCCAGTAATTTGACATGCCATCTGTGTCAAAGGAAATCTTATTTCTAGAGAGTCTCAGAGCTTGACAGTGGCGTGACAACTTTATGAGTGCAGCGAGGAGCACTGCTCTGTTCAGAGCAGATAGAAAGATTTTTCAGTTTTTCAGATCTATATTTCCCTGTGGCCCCGTGTTCTGTTAGAGGGATTTCACAACGTCAGAGCCAGATGGTGATTGTGTGTGATATGTTATGTTTATGTTTTAAGCAGAACAGGTGCACCTCTCGATACCCTCTGCAATATTCAATAATTAAAAATGAACGTTGAGGTGAAAGCCACATTCAGAAGCAGCGTAGCGTTCTGAAATGCGCTCGTAGCGTAACCCGCCCCTCTCTTTGTTAACAGCTCGCCTGGTGTGTAAATACCAGCCTGGTGATTAATGGTCGGATGTGAGTCCCGTTGTGTCTCTGTCACATCATCTATCATAGAGCCCAGGTTGACCAATAGCCATGACAAGATGAATGAGCCTGATGAACCCGGGTTCGCTGGGCTGTTACTGCGCTAGCGACGCTGTTCACCTTTTTGTTATTAGTGAGGCCTCTCCAACTGGACAGACGGACTGATTACTGCACAACTTCAGCTAAAAAACAACATCTTGTCACTGGAGCTCAAAAAATAAGTCAGTTGTGCAATTTGTAATTTTTCATGTCTTGGACTTGAAGAATGAAGAAATAGATGAGGCGAGCTTAACTCATATCCATTAATACCTAAAGGGGCGGGGGGGTCATTTGTTCTGTGTCCGAGTTAAATTGTTCTCAGCTGTCAATATGAACTAGACAAATAAATGCCGTGAACTGCTCTGGATACGACCTGCACCGCCCTCAGGGCATTAGGGGGAAGCGCAGTGTAAATAGAGAGCCAGCTCATTTGATGTGGAGCTGAATCCGTACATACCAGGGCATATCATCCCCTTTCTGAAAGGCTTTTGCATTAAAGCTACAGCGGGGCACTTACATCTCACCTTGACAAGCCTCTCTCCTTCCTCCTGGTCTCCAGTGGCGAGTTGGCCTTCTCACTAGTCAGGAGAGCATTGCACCCGTTCTCTGATTGTAGGTTGAAAGGTCGGAGGTGACAACATCCGTATGTTCACCTCTGATAGCTAATTGATCTCCTGTCTCATTCATGAGCAATAAATGCTATGAACCTCACCTTCATTTCTTCTAAATCACACACTCCGTGTAGAAGAGCATGTTATATAATATGAGAAAGACTTCACTGGTCCGCCGTCCCACCATTTAGAAAAATACCTTTTGCACTGGGCTTTTATCAACCGGAGGCCCTGTGTGATTTGTTATTGATCCTAACCCTGCGTGAACCTGCTGAACGGCTCAAATAACCGGCAAAGTAAAAAAAAAAAAACATCGCAAACTCCGAAGACATTTCAACAAACACAGAAGGCATCAAAAATATGAAGGTTACAGTGAAAAAGATTAATAAGAGCATTGATAGAATTGTAAGTCCAGATTCAGAATCCACAATAATTGTGATCCCGTGTCAACAAGACCATAGTCCAGCTATTCAGATCACCTCTCCGTGGGTTTGAGGTTCAGCTAAGTCCGCTGATCTTCCCAGCCGGCGGATCCGGACCTTTATCCTTGACCTCCCAGCAGTACGAAGTAATTGGCAGTTGGAAATCTCACCTCTCATCTACAATAGGATCGGTCTGTGCTCAGCATAAAAATAAGATCTCCTCCATTTACTCTTCAGAACACCAGTTCTCAGTGTCAATGAACTTTACGAGGAGAGGAATTGGGAGTGAAGGGTAGACGTGTGTCTCGTTATTTTTCTTAACTTACGGGATCGATTGTGTGTTAAAAAAAGAAAGAAAGAAGATAATCTAGTTTTCATTGCCCTCACCTCTGGAAGTTTGAACACTCACTCACTATCACTGTTCATATTATATCAATATTTCACCACTTTATGACTACCTTACCTGCAGGTTGTAGCCTTTATTTAATAAGAGTTAGGGGGTTCGGAGAATAAGAGATTGACAGGAATTCGACCATTACGTTAAAACATATCTTGGCATGAGTTGAAGAGTCTTATTGGTCTTAGGTGACTGATCTTTGCTCTGACATCATTATGCACCATGGACAGCGCATGTTATAAAGACAGCCAGCCTGTCTACACACACCTTTACATATGACTGAACAGCACAGCTCTCCTGGCTGTTCATTTATTCATTTAAGTCATGTCTCTCTCTGAGAGTGACCTTGTTGCTTTCACAGCTGTCTCATTTCGTAATGATCACACCTTTCATATTTGCACACAATGGGCGCCCCCTGAATTTTTCACTCCCTCCCCCACACACACACACACACTGAGGGGGAGAGAGAGTAGTACCTCATTCCCATTGACACATCATTGCTTGCAGTATGCATGGCCAACCTTGCCATTATCTCAAACCAGAAATAATTTGAGTGTCAGATGTTTCGTGAGGGAGCGGAGATTATTCACCCTGACATAGGCCGCGGAGCTCAGATGGATTTTGCGATGCGAGTGTTAAATTTAGTCCCCCGTATGGAAATTACATCAGTGATGGGGGGAGATCTGACCGGGAAAATGAGGCTGTGACTTATGGTTGTACGGATCAGCTGTTTAAAATGTGATGTGTTATCCCCGTTTTAAGATCGTTACAGCAAAGTCCTATTATCTCTGTTAATGACCTCATCATTCAAAGTGAACAAGCTTTATTCACTACCTTCCAGATTCACAGAACAAAAGGATAGACTATGGGGGGGATGAGTGTTTTTTTTGTGTTTTTTTTACAACGAGCCCACAGGAAATCATCGACCTCTCACCACTATACTTCTCGAATGCTATTGAGTGGGAAGTTGAAGAAGTTCACTTGAAGCCATCGGTTTCTTTTCAGCTTGAATCGTGGAGTAGAAATGATTTTAAGAATTTATTTTAGAAAATGACCACTTTGGGGAAAAAACTCTCTCCAGACAGAAAAGGTCTTGATGGCAAACTGGGACTAAGACGTATAAATGGCAACCATTGCGTGATATCCTGGCAGACCTTTCCTTGGATAGTTTACCAGATGGAGGGCACTTTTGATCCAAGTGGTTTCCTTGAACCACTAGCTCCATCCATCACACATTGGATTCTCACCTTAGGTGTCCTGGGAAATTATGAACCATATCTCTTCAGATACAGGTTAAAGGCTGATGAATCTCCAAACTGAACTAGACAGCTTGACTTTCACTTGAGCACAGGTTCTGTGATTGGCAGGTGCATTAAATCCTCGGCCGTCAAACAACAGGCTCCATCAGCTGTTGGCTCAGCGTGATGGAGAACAAAAAGGCTGCAGTATCTGATTAGGCTGACTGACACCGCTGCACAGGTTAGCCGACACACAAGGGATAGCCTGTTTACAGAGCTCAGGCTGCAAGCATGTAACCTCAGTTTAGCAACATTACATTCAGCCCAAACAATGGTCTGAGATGGCACCGAGGGCATCAATATTTAACCAAGCAGGCGGGCAGACAAAGGAGCTTGTCCTGGTTTATCTCTCCCAAGGGGGTCCAGGCGCTCCAGCAGACTAACTGTATTACATTACCATGCAGGGGTGTAATTTACACCATAGTCCTTTGACAGCACTCATGGAGAGGAGAGTGCATGTGCCCAGACGTACCTTTTGCGTCATCAGGGGCAACAAAGTGAACTCACTACTTACTGTTGTGCATACTATTGTTAAAAACTTGAATAAAGTTGAAGCACTGTGGATTACTGCCATGTGTTGACAGCTGGCCATAGTTGGAGTACAACTGTAATGCTTTTTTTATTGTTTTGCAAAACTGTGCTTCACAGTGTTGAAAGACTTTGGAATCGGGAGACAGACATATAAACATGAATTGCTTGTGTAATATTTTATGATCAATAGCCTCAGGGTGCCTTGTCTGAAATGAAATATTTACTTTACAATTGGAATCTGAAATGCAAAGGATTCATTATGCAAACATGCTGACGCTTGGTGTTTTTTTTTCAACTAGATAAACTCCCTGAAAGTGCTTTCCTTTTGCAGCACAGTGAAGCATAGATCACAGTAGACTGAGTGACAGTTGTATATTTCTGTCCCTATAATGTACCCGTATGTGTACTTCTCTGTGATTGGATTTGATTTGGTGCCTGGAATGTATGTGAGACATGTTCAGTGTTCAGAAGCACGCTGGCAGATTCAAGTGTGCTGATGGATTTAAAGT
Organism: Eutrigla gurnardus; assembly: GCF_963514095.1. NCBI lineage: Eukaryota > Metazoa > Chordata > Actinopteri > Perciformes > Triglidae > Eutrigla > Eutrigla gurnardus. Next base: position 24,606,817 of record NC_139919.1, on the reverse strand, counting down.
CCTGCTTAATTGAATGGAGATAATTGATGGTCTTCTCTCAGTCTCAATGAGTGGCCAGCGCTAAACAACCTCTCTATCTCTCTCTCTCTCTCTCTCTCTCTCTCTCTTTCTGACATTTTAAAGCTGTTCATTTTCATTCCAAACGTTGTAAATTTCTTTACCATGAAAGAAGCCTTGCGGGTGGATAAACATTTAGTCCTCGGCGAGAAATTGGTCGTTGAAGGAGACAGTTTGTATTCATCATGATTATTACATTTTTACATTGTTACATTTCTTTGTATGTCAGCCCAAAGTATGCACGCGGTATAGCTATTAAATGGAGCTGGAGTGGTGGAAAAAAGGGCAGACTGAGAATGAATTAACTGAGAGTCACAAGAAATACAATGTTTTATTACGGCTCAAGTTGGCAGAAGTTCAGAGGTAGAGGAGGCGCAGAGAAAGACACGATAAATCAGAAGCAATCTGACCAAAAACTTCATAATGAAGGTTACAATGTAACCATCATTATATTAGCACAGGTGGAGCCCTCTACTGGACTCTACTGGTAATACTTTCCTCCAATCACGAGCATGTGTTTGACCAAATGTTTAGTGGGGGAACGAGTGCTTGGAGCGCAGTATTACCATAAGAGTCCAGTAGAGGTGGAGCCTGTGAGAGAAAGAACCATACTATCTGTTATCCACCTCATTCCGAATGCAAACCATGTTTATATGCAGGAGGTGAATGCATGGAGAGGCAGGGAGGAAACGGGTTCACGTTGTGCACAACCAATCTCAGATAGATCTAAAGGGGCAAGTGGGGCCGCAGAGATGTATCTGCTTAAGCTGATTGAGTTAGGAAACACCGTGAGGGATGTGGGCCTCCAACAAAACAAGGACTTTAATAGTCTGGCCACGGTTTATGCATAGGAGTGTCGTGATTGACATCCCCGCAGCCTTAATTAAACGCAACCCAAGAGTACAATCCTCACTGACAAATGGGGCCCCGGAGTAATTTGCCTTATTATTGATCACGAGGGATGGGAGGAAAATGGCTGATAGACTTCATCAAGAAAGAAAGACATTTAAATGTGAAACTCCATGGAGCTCCATGAAGTGGAAGGGGAGCACCTGATCCGGCTGTTAATTCTCAGTCGGGAAAATGTCGATGTATTTCTGTAAGTTGACTGACAACAACTTGTTTGGCTCATACAAGCATAAGCATCTGTTTCTGTCTTTTCATGAATGTATCTTTGTAGCTAGCTATGAAGACATATGATGTCCCACTTACTGTGCTCTCATTGGTTAATTGTTTCTACCGACTTGGGGAAAGGGGACATCATTGACCACATCACCCTGTTTGAATAACTGAATGAGCTAAAACTGAGATCAGGTGGTCTGGAACCAGTCTTTATAAACTATCCAGCATATTTTTCAAAATCACATTTGCAATCACAGACCTTTGTCACCAACTCTTAATCCCTTGCTGTGCCGATGCAGGGACCTCATTGAGTGGAGAAGGATTTTATTTTTACACAGACCTGTTGTCAGTTTGAACATGGCTTTAGGCTGTGTGTGTGCCTTGAGGTGAACCAGCTAGCTGATGAGAGGAAGTCGTACTAACCTTCCCGGTGTGAGGGGAGCACCATTTGAGAAACCACACAGGAGAACTGCACTTATACCTGCACTTCTGTCAAACTTCTGTTTGGTGTCTTTGGTCGGGCAAAGTTTTTCAGACAGCTCCAACACCGGGAGCAGGTCTCCCACACGGATTGGGACTCGGTGACGGAAAAAAAAGACATTCAAACTCTTATTTCAACATTGGAGTCACCAGGAGATAAAGTCTTAGCTCCCACAATCTCAGCATCTGTCATCTTTTTATGTGAAGCTCTGAGGATTTCCTCGAGTACAGAGAGTGAGATTCACCCTCTTTTTTTGCAATTGTTAAATTGTCGTTATTACTTTGTTGCCTTTGACATAAGGTTTAATACACTGGCAGACCCACAACCTTACAGTATGCTCCAATACAGAAACAACTAGAAGGAGATCCCCATTCAAGTGTGTCTTCAACAACCACTGGAATTAATATATGTGGTTATGTAGTGAGAAATGAAGCACTTTGTGTATGTTTATCACAAAACAACACGAGGAGAAAGATGGGGAAAGTTCAGCAACGAAACACTATTTCACCTCAGCCCCTGATGCAGCCCAGAGACAGCCTGCCAGCTTCAATTTAACTCCACCGGAGGACATAATGTACAGTGTTTGTTCAACAGTTGAAGAGAAAGGTCAGAGAGAGGAGCGACTTTCCATCACTTGTTGAAACACTCTTGACACTGGCCCCAATGAGATAGTGGCCAAGATGAATGGTCACCTAAGGCTCATCACTTGGCGTGATAAGCTGTGCATTGAAATGACTTTACACAGCTGTCTGTTGTGTAGAAACTTTCATCAGGCCACCGGCACAAACACAAACACCGGCATCTGACTGATCCTTTGGACAAGAAATAACCGCAGTATTCTTTTATTGTCAAAGTGAAGTTATCTTCATTCTTTAGCTCCGTATTGTCCATTGTTGTTTATTGGGCGTGTTTTTTAATGGAGACTTAATGGCTGCTATCGGATTTTATTATGCTGTAAATCTGTGACCCCGAAAGGAGAATGTGTGTGTGTGTGTGTGTGTGTGTGTGTGTGTGTGTGTGTGTGTGTGTGTGTGTGTGTGTGTGTGTGTGTGTGTGTGTGTGTGTGTGTGTGTGTGTGTGTGTGTGTGTGTCTGTTATCAGGGTGTGCCATGTTAATATTGTCATGTCCACATACTAAATAGTAAAAAGTTGAAAAATAAATCAGCTAAACTGGATGATTTCAAATGTCTTGTTTTGACCAACAAACAGCCCAAAATAATTAGTTTCCAATAAAAGGAAATCAGAAAATCCTCCCATTTTAGAGGCATTGTGAAAGTTTGTCATTTTTACTTAAAAAAAAGACAAATAACGACAAGATGTTCACTTTCTGATCAACAAATTGATTAATCTTTTGACTTTTTGCTGCACTGACGACCTCTGCAACAAAATGCTGTTTGGTAATCCGTTGTGATAATTCAGACAGGCCTGAGGCACACATATGCTCTCCGATCGTCTTGATTTGTGTAATTTCATTTTCAACTTATCTGATTGAGATGTAGCAGAACATGTGCTGAACGCCAGCAGCATCTTTATTCAGAACATTTCTTTCTGATGGCGGCCTAAAAGTAGCTTTTGCCTCTAACTGCAACCATAAATCAGTGGAAAGCTTTTCCCTTTGCCTTATGGGATGAAGGTAATATCCATCGCTGACTTCAGGTCTATTTTCTAGTTTCTACACACTTAAAAAAAAAAGTATATTAAGTTGGTGAGTTGATCTTTTATAAAACCAGTAATGTTTGTTTTCTGTCTTCAAAACATGTTAAGTGGAGATTACGGAAATATTGGACTTTTAAATCATTCCTTCTGGTTTCCTCAATGTTTCCTTGAGTTCAAACACTTATTGGATTTTTGTATGAGGTTCATTTAATTCATCCTGCCTGCCTAGAAGCAAACAAGCTTCTACAGTCACTTAGTGAGACCAAAAGATGATTGATTCTCCCTCTCTGGTGTTTTGTAATAGATCACTGTGCTATTGCTTCCAACCTGAGTAACAGTCACTGTTGTCAGATCTCATCCAAATCAGGTCTTTAGGGTTTGGCTTCATTCACTAAATGCTCCCTTTAGTCCAAATATAGAAACATCTGAGAAACATTTCAAAATAAAAGTTTAGCTCATTCTGAGAGCTTGCGCTTTGCTTTTAACGGAACGTTCGGACTCTGCCAGTTTTCATTTTGCTTTGATCTTTATCTCCAGTTCTATTCTGTGGAGAATTTTCCTGTAAAAGTGCCTCTTTTCTTTCTCAGATAGCAGCGCAGCGGAACATGCCATCAATCATTTGCTTAAATCCTTAATCATCCAAGCCCACAAAGGCATTAAGGCTAAAATTACCCCTCAACTTCACGCTTTTTCTAAATCTAACAAGCCCTCACAGCATGCTTTAGTTATGCGATTCAGTTAAGTAAAGTAATAAATATAGGGTTTTACACAAAACATTATCAGGTTTTTGGGGTGAAAAAAGCTATTATGAATCTTATTAATCACTTTAAGGGCTAAAACTTTTATTTTCCTTTTTTTTTTTCTTCCCCCATTTTGTAATTATCTCTCTGAGCACAAATTAAACTATTCTGGTGGAAAGTTTCAGTCAATTAACTCCAATTGCAAGAGCGAAAGCGATGACCTTTAATCATTACACAATGTGGCGGAACTATTTATCATGCGGTTATTTTTGGAATACAAATTTTGTTTTGGCGTATGAGGTTGCTGCTTTTGATTTGATTTGTTTGCATGCTGCCATTTTATTAGTGTGGGTTTTTTTTTTTTTATTAATTATTTGCCATCAAAAGCTCATTTAAGAAGCCCGAGCAAGTAAGCTGGTCAAACCATCTGCAGCAGTGTAGCTTGAAAATAACATAAGGCATGAAATTTGTCATTGATTTGTCCAATGGTTCTCCAATGGCAGCACATCTCTCATTTTCCTGTTATGCTCTGATAACACACATTCCCATAAATCAGCCACCATACAAAATGATTAACCATTGCGTTTTTTTGATCATGCAGTGACTTAAATGCCACACAAGCGTGATAAGCACATGCTATACTGTTCTCCCTCCTTTCAACCCATAAGAATGGGTTCTTTAAGTGGAGTTGATGGAATCAGACTCTGGACACCATTATCAGAAAGACCACATTCCTTCTGTGGCCAACTAAAACGAGCACAAAGGAGAGACAGGGTGCCGAGGGAAGATAAGGTGCATTCTCACCATCTCTCCAATATAAAGGCCCGGAGGATCAAACTGAGGCTGTGACTCTTGTGTTAAAGTTGCCTTGCTTTTGTCAAATGATGTGTGTGCATGCCTTAACACGACTCTTTGGCGTGTGTGTACATGCATACAAATATTAAGAGCATATTAGTTACTAAGCCGTTGGTTTAAAGGGCAGGATAGACCTTCCTCTGATTTGATAGGGCAGTCATTACTGTAAAAACAGGGTCAACTGGGAGACTTTCTTTGACGAAGGCACTGGAGCGTAAAAGAGTCCAAGGAGGATGAGAACATTGCTTTGAAACTGCTAATACCTTCAGGGGAAAGAGAGTTAAAGAGTGTGAGGGAGAATGGATGTGATAAATACGCCTGGTGCTTGAGCCCCAGACACGCTGTCTTTGGGGTTAGTATGAGAGACCATGCTTCTGCTGATAGGTGACACTTCATTGATCTGCAGCCAAGTCGGAGCTAAGGAGGACATGAGTGAAGTTGCATTACGTGATTGGACACTTTAATTGTGACAATGATAGGTGTTTGTCCCCCGCTGGGTCTTCATCTCCTCCTCGATATATATCCGTTTGTTCCTCTCTTTGCTGTCGTAGTCTTTTAACGGTGATTTCGAGAAAAATCTTTAGTTCAACTTTAGGAGATGAAAGTGAGTCGGGGAACCATTGTGCGGTGTAACGGGGACCTTGGATACGCTGCATCCCTCTTGTGCCCAAGGGTCCATCATGTTTGTTTCATTAAGCACCTTGAGACAGCTGGTATGAATGGCAGGGAAACAATGAGGCACTTTTCATCCTCCAGTGAAGAGACGTTGCCAGGCAGCAGCAGCATGATGTTGTTATCCGCCTGTAATAGCTGGGAGGTAGAAAAATCTTCTCTTTTTTTTTGGCAGAGAACTGACTGTATATGTATGTATATATGTGTGTGTGTGTGTGTGTGTGTGTGTGTGTGTGTGTGTGTGTGTGTGTGATTTTATTGCTAGATGTTGAGATGGAGCATCGTTCTGCTAACCTGCCTCGGAGTCTGACATCATTGCTTTTAATGAGCACTTTAATCCTCCCTGTATTCCATTTCTAGAAATGGTTATCGATTGCATCGCGTTGAGACAAAGTGAAGTGACACACAGCCAGTAATGTGCCAGTCTTATACAAGGACATATTGAATTAGTAGGTATTATTCTTAAATATAGGGCTGTGCATGGAGCTGTATTTGATTAAATGTGCCCATAGCAGCGAAGTAGCTCCAATTAACAACACTTGAGTTCACGTTATCGGTTTTTTTTTTCTGGGATTTTAACGTTTTTAGAAATGCATGGCAGGGTTTGACTTCATATTAAACTTTTCTTCTTTTAATAGCTATTTTAGAACATATCCAAATAAAGAATATTATATATTTTTATATGGCAAAAGGCTTTGAAATAAGCATTATTATACCAGTATTTGGACCATCATATAGAAAAACAAAATGTTAAGAATATATAAAAAAAAAACAATCGTTAAAAATCTTTGTGACCTTTTTTTTGGTCCAAATAGATGCGCAACATAACCACAGGTATGATCTAAAACATAACCACAGGTATGATCTAAACTGGTTAAAAGGGCATTTTTCATTTCAGCTCGACATTATTTTGGTATTGTGTTAGGATATTGACCATTTTCAAGTGACACCCAGCCCTCCTTAAATACAGAAGACATATTGAATCCCTTCTCTTCGTTGGTACTCCAATCTTGTTTCAGGTATTCAGTATTTATCAGTGCAGTTTATACATGTAAGAGGACTGTCAGTTACTCAATAAGTGCTCACCTCAGAGTAGAGCCCCAGCCTCAGTCTCTTCTATAACCCTCTTACACCTCATTGCCTTCTTCCCTCTGTTGTTTATATTTTTAACATATTTTTATCTCTCAGATTATTAAAGCCACATAGCTGTTATCTGCCTCTGCCGCAAAACTAATTCAGGGGATTTGGAGTTGTTGCCTTTTTAGCTGTAGTTAGTAAGACTCCCAAAGAAACTGGATTGGAGTAATAAGGAGACTAAATGAGGAGTGATAGAGACCCAGACAGACTGACATCATGGAAAATTGAAGAAAGGATTATGATAATATGTGCTAATTTTGAGTTAATTCTCATTCTGAAGACTGTAGTTCTCCAGTGTCACAGTATCAAGTCAGAGCTGATTTTTGCAGCTACATCTCCCTCGTTTTTATATTGTTACACTCCTCCTTCCCAAAAAAAATCCACCTCTTTCATCTGTGTCTCTGCTGTCTCTCCCTCTGATAATACGGTATATGTTGATCAACTTTAACCCCGAGAATCTTTGCTTTCCTGAAATGTAACGAAGCAATTAAGACAAAAAAAATTGACGTCAAGCAGAGTAGACGCTGTAGTCTGATGAGATCGGCATAATTATACTTGCAATCAAAGTCTGCACAGTGGCAGTGACATATGTGGAATACTAATTGTACATTAACACATATGTTCCTGCATCTTTTTTAATAAAAGGGTATTGCGTTTTATTAAAAGTTGTTTGGTTCCCATGCACATGTATGCAGGAACCACATAGCATTATTTATGATCCACAATCATTACTTACAGTATGATTAAAATGTTCCTTCCTTCCTTTGAGGAAAACTTCTCCTTCAGATGAGAGTATAGAAGTAGCTATATCTAAAGTAAACTGCTGTGTCATTAAGCCCCCACACTGGTTTAACAACATTAAACCAGCCGTAAGCACAGCATGTTTATGGCTGGTTTTAATGCAAAGTGTAACAGTTTGTCAGGCTTTATGACCAATGCTTTGCTGATCAATGCAAATCTAAGTGCTTGTTGGACTACTTAACTTTCAGAATACAATTTAGGTGATGGCTCGTATATCAGGTTTGATTGAGGTGGTAGGATGATGGTTTTGGATAGAAAATACCTCGCTTTCGTTCCCGAGAACATTATCACAAACAGATGAAAGTTGGTGGTTCACATGTGTGCTCACACTCTATTTTTGCATTCCCTGGCAGCTTAGTCATAATTTTACATATTAAATCCCATATTGACACAGTTTCAAATGAGCCAAGCTTTGCCTGATTCCATTGCAGGCACCTAATCTTAATATTATTGCATTATGACTTATTGTATCACATGTATTACATTTGATGTGATACCACATATCTGCTCTCATACTCTGTCTTTTCATGTTTGCTACTCGTATCCATGCTTTTAATCTGGCCTGTGTGGCCGTCGTCTGGGACAAAGTCATTCAGTGTTATAATTAGCTGGATTAGCACAGATTAGCATGTGATTTGTCATAAAACGATGTCCCAAAAATATGTGGATGAATGTCCCGTACATGATTTGCTTTGAAAAATGTCTATTAATAAGTCTTTATGACGTAAAGCCAATGTGGTTTTTCATGTTCGTGGTTGTTTGAAACGGGAATCTCACATGTCTATTGGTGAAAAACCATTGGTGTTAATTATAAGAATTGGTGATCCAAAACAATTTCATATTACAGGTTTTCATTTGGTTCCTTGTTAATGGCAGAAATATTGATATTGTTGATGAACAATTTGTAATTGATGCCTTTAAGGCCATGTTCACCTCACTTATCTTGAACTGTGGTTACGTTTTTTGTGTTAATGTGACATTACAGTAAAGCTCACAGATAAATGTGCATCTACACTTTTATTATTAAACCTTCAGAATTTAATTTATCTTAAAGGTTTGATATGCAAATATATGATGTCATACAGTGGAAACACAGTCCAGATATTATGGACAAGACAGAATATTTAGCCAGTATTGCATGTGTATCATTCTTTAACAGGGAATGATCTGAAAGCAATTTAGATATTTCACTATTAAAAGTATTTATTCAGAAGATTAAACATAGCGTTTTCCATTGAACCAAGGAAGAATCATACTTTTCCATCTGTTTTCAAAGACAAAAGATAATCAAAACCAAAGGCAAAACTGTCTCTGATATGAAATAGTTTTTAGCAATTAAAAGTAGCTTCAAAGCTTTTATGGACTTGAAAAACAGATTTGATTTCATTTTTAGGAAACCGTGTATTCAGTCACATGAAATAAATGGATTACGGCTGCACAGACGTCGTCAAAAATACATTGCAGACGGAGCTCAGACATAGTGATTGTAGTAATCGTGCACAAGCTTTTGATTTCCATTCCAAAATGGTAAAAAGCACATAATGTCTTCTGCCAAAGTGGTGCATTGTGAGTGAGCTGTTTCTAGTGAATAACATTTCCCGCCCCGATGCACCTGTGGGCTTTGGAAACATTTCCAGAATATGATGTGATTACAGGCAGGGGTCATCGAGGTGTGACAAACCGAGCTGACGTTTGCTGTGTGATTGGATTTTCTGGGAGGAATTTCAGGTTATAAGAAGAGCACGCACACATACTGTATACTGACACACATACACACAAAATACTGGAAAACTACACTCTGTCCCCAAGAATGTTCACACGGCGTGATAATGGCAGCTCATAAAAAAGAGTAACTGGCTCACTAACAGTACAAGGTGCCACTCAAGGTGTGATAAGTACAGCTTGTTCGGATAATAGCTGCCAGTTTCTCTTAAAGATGTGATCAGAAAGCACTGTTTTTATTTGTTTAATTTTAAAAATGTTGGAGGACTGGGCTGATGATGGATGAGGACAAAAACAGTTAGAAATGTGTCATAATTACAAGATTTCACACTGTTTAATATATTTTGTGTGTTTCTTCTAGAATTCAAAATATATTTAATTTTCCTGTCCAAAGGAAGTCCAAATTCAGTTTCCCACATCAGATTTGGTAGAGGACTTAGGTGTTGAGGGGCTTCACTAACCAGAGGGTCCCATTTATAAATAACTTTATTTTCTGAGATCATCTGAGATCATCTGATTACGTCCAGATTCTCCAACAGTCTGGAGGAAGCAATGCTGAAAATTGCACATTTGCTTCTAATGAATTGCTGCTGACTGCCATGACGCATTAGAAGCATTTGGGGAGTTCTGCACAAGGTTGACGGAATTGCTTCCAAAGAATTTGTATTTTTCTCCCCCTGGTGAGATGTATGACTATGATGGGCTTAACTTGTGCTCATGATGAGAGGCAAATTCATCACAGGGGTCCTGGTCAAGGCTTCAAGAAGGCAATGATTCTTCAAATCTAGATGATCATAGCTCCTGGAATAAAAGAAAAACTTAGTTGGAGGTTTCATTAAAGCAATCTTGCAAAGGAAAACCCCAGTTAAAGAAAAAAATACTGACGATGAATCCACTAAATGCCATTAAGTCGGGTTAAGCTAGTGGTGAGAGCTGCACAAAATAAACTACTGGGATGACAAGGTGAAATACTTGCAGGTGGTAAGTCCTCTTTGGTGTGAGGAAATACCGTGTATTGTGATCACTGCTGGGCAAACAAGATCATACATCACGGCAAGCATATGATTAAAAGTTGCCTAGCCCGTCTTTTTAATCTGAAAAGCTCTTTGAAGCTTGACTGAGATCAGTTTTGTTGATCTTAGACTTCAACGCTGCACTTTTTCAAAGATTCCCAAATCCACGGGGAAACACGTTTTTTTATAGCTAAAGCTACTGAGGGTTTTTTTGGTCTAACTGGTGAAAAAAATGAAGGGAAGCAGAAATATCTGCCATGATGTATTAACAACACGAAAGAGCAACCCTCTTCCTGTGTGACACATGGCGAAGAGCAACATATAGGATGGTAATATCACATAAATCAGTCTGTTTCGTGCTATAAACCTGAAAACTGCTAATGTCAAAGTCTTCCTTGATCAGCCAATGTGAAAGGTTAACGTTAACGGCATGAATGCAATATATAATTTGGTATTTCATGTCAACACCGGTGACCAGGCAGAAATGCAAATGTACTTGCTCCAAAGAAATGATCGAATTTTATTCGAAAATCAATTTCAAGTACCTGAGAATTGAACATTCGAATGCATTGGTGTGATCGTAGTGCACAGCCAAAAATAAATACATGTCTGGGACACTTTTTGAATCAGGAAACCCTTTTAGAAAGCCCGGTGTCGTGTCCCTCCCCCTGTGACTCTCCGAAACCTTGACTCAAAGCTGTTCCTCTCTGCTGCACATCAGCAAGTCCCTCTGGACTCTCCCACCACTCTGCTGTCACCACATGCTCTATTTCCCTTCCAAATGTGAATACTCCCAATGCCTCTGTCTTCTGTGCAGCTTATTGACAACTGTGTGTGTGTGTGTGTGTGTGTGTGTGTGTGTGTGTGTGTGTGTGTGTGTGTGTGTGTGTGTGTGTGTGTGTGTTCTCTGCTCCTGGCTGCATGATGAATGAGTGCAAGTAGTCACTGTTTAGGCTGTTTTCCTCTGCAATTAAATAGACTCCCACTGAATTCATTACTATCCATTTCAATGGAGTTTTACTGCCGTTTTTGACATGTTTCCAAGTACTTGTTGGTGTGTGTGTGTGTGTGTGTGTGTGTGTGTGTGTGTGTGTGTGTGTGTGTGTGTGTGTGTGTGTGCGTGTGTGTGTGTGTGTGTTTGCGTGTGCATTGTGAGACTGCTGTCTCATGAGGACCAGAGGCAACAGTGGGACTGAATGTCGGACATTTTTGGATAGCTTCCAACCTGGTACCTTTGCTTGCTTCTTCCCCCTCAGGCTCGCTTGACATTTAATTTCTCCCAGTGACCAATGCATAAAAGAAAAGGTCCTGCTGCAATTACAGCCAAGGTCAGTGCAGTGGAGTGGAGTATGCTGTAATGTTAAGATGTTGAACAGAAGCTTTTATGTCATCACTATTCTGTCATGTACCCCACACACACTAGTATGCACCGTATTTCCAATAAAGACATTATTCTTATCCCAATGGAAACGTATTGCATGAGCCAAAGCGTTCCTTATACGTCAGTCAGGGTGTTTGCATACTTAATTTAATCCATTTATAGCTATTTCAGTCAATTGGCATGGGAGCCATTCATGCCATGAAATCAGTCTGCTGCTAATGGTTTTATCACAATGGTTTGGTTTTACTCTGCCAGCTTGATAAATACGTAGGATTCCGTGTTCATTAATTGTCTGTCACTGCAGTATATTAACCCATGCGTGAACTTGACCTAAACACACATGAAAGGTATGCAAGCAGTCACACAGAGACTCTCATACATACAGATATTAAGGCATGAGGGCATCGGTGCAGTGATTTGTCCGTCCATCTGCATGGCCATTAGCGTGTCTCTCGTTGTGCAGATGCTATTTCACTCACTAATCCTGCCAAAGCTTTACATACAAGCCTGGCTTAACATGTAGCCAACTGAGGTAACATAGCAACACCTCATTATAACTTTTTTTTTTTTACAGCTGCTGTATATCCTGCCAACTTTGTTTCTCCCTCTTTTTTTTCTCTCTCCTCTCCAGCTCCTTTTATCCTCCACTCCTCTCTCATGTTGTCCCCTCATTAAGAGCTTAACATGGACTCGTGCCCGGCTGGAGACCCTGCCAGTCAAACTGGAAGTAATCATACCTGTGAAGTGTAGTGGCTACAAGCTACCAGCAGGGGTCGATAGTGTGCCAAAAAAAAGTATTTGTCTTTCCAAACCTATTGGATGTTATTCTCAAGCTCTAAATGCCCACAAAATAACTTGAACCCTCATGTTTCAACAGGAGAAGGATTTGACTGAGTTAATAAATCAGCAACTCTTGTACCAAACAGCGCAAAGATGAATGATAAAGTAAGGGAACAGACAGTGGGAGAGGGATGAAATCGAAGTGCTCTCGAGGTAACATGGGAAGTTAGAAGGATGGAGCAGATGGTAGACAGATGGAGGCGGGAGGGCAGAGAGGAGACACATAGAGAGAAGGAGAAAGGGCAAGATGGAGGGTGAATCCATCAGCGTCTTCCTTCGAGGTGTTGCAGAGCGCCGGACAGCTAGATGGATGCCTGGACGTGTGCTCGCTGACGGGCAGAGCAGCTGGCTGTCCACTCCTCCGTCTTTTTGCCGGATCCACCTGGATGCCTCATTGACACGTATGCTGACGCAGCAATGGTACCACACACTCACGCATCCACCCACAGCCAGCCAGTCACGCACACACACAACGTGCTTAAAATTCAGTTAGTCCTGCAAATAGGAGAAAAAAAGAGAAAAGGCAAGAGCCCACAGCGATGGGGAGCGGACAGCCACAGCATTGTTTATAATAGGATTAATATCAATATAATGCAAGGCAATTTCAGGGCTGCTCTCGACCAGCAATCTCAAACGGACGATATGCAACTGTCGCTTTTTGCAGAGCAGCAGTCACTCTTTGGTGAAACGTGAAACTTGGGTGAATAGACAACGCCATTAAGGCTGTGGCCGCTCAGCTGAGTGGATGTAGTGACAGAAAGAGACAGACGGAGATAAGCCGGTGAAGAAGCCGAATGCTGAGCAGCTCCTGCCTTGGGGCTGGGAGCCAATATCCGTCACCGTGGCATTAATTATATTCTCTATTCATTAGAGCACACCCCGGGGACTGCAGTTATTAGACACAGCCCAATTAGGCCTGCGGTGAGCTAACGATGCCGGGCCAGGGTGAGGGGTAGTGGGACGGATAAGGGAACCTAGAGGGTTGGAGCAGTGCCTCCATCAGCCCCTTTTTTTTTCTGGGGGTGGGAGGACATGGAGCAGATGGGAAAGGATGATGTAAAAAGGAAATGTAATCCTCCAAGCCATATCCTCAAAGAAATCTATTTTTTTGCTGTTTTTCTCTGTGAGTATATGAGAAAACAAATGAGTAGGGTTTATTTTCTGTGGAGTATACATATGAAAGAAGGCGAATAAATTACAGAAAACCCATTTCCCACATTGACACCGAAATCTACTCCTATATCCTCTTCAGATTGTGAAAGCATGATGTTGATATGATGGACGTGTGAATGTGTGCAGGGCGGTGCAATCTCTTTGTGTGTTGGGATTTAGATTAAGTTTCTTCTCGTCCTGTAAGTCCTCGTCTACCCTCAAACTTAAGAGATCTCAATACTTTATTGCTCAAAGAAAGATGCTTTAGGAAAGTTATTGTCCCATGAAAGACAATGACATCTTCAATTGCTCATTTTTAAAGTTCCACAAGGACACAGTGGAAGTGAGATGGAGCCCTAGAATTGAGGAGATAATACCAGCTTCTAAATCTAGATGAGCATTATGGGGCTGAGGGGAGATTTACTAGTCACCTCTTGCTATCCGCGAAATCTTTTAATGTCACATTTTATATTAATGTGTATTTCATGATGACGGCGCGGCGCCAGGGTACAATAGATTTCTGGAATCAGGAGCCTCAGATTGAACAGGAAGTCCGGATCAATTCTATGTTGTTCTGATGTTCGAACACAGCAAAGATTGAACGCCATATTGATCTTCCAGCAGCACGTGTTCTCCGTTTCCTGCTAAATATCTTCTCTTTCGGGCTATCGGTCTCTCCGGCCGTCATGACGACTACACGTGTGCTTGTGGCCGCCCTAGATCAGGAAAAGCAGATAGGCTGTTATGGCTGGAGGTGAGGTGAATCAATGCATCAGCACTTCTTTGATGCAGAGCCTGTTTCCCCATAGCATGTCTTCAGTTGATTAAACACATCGACTGCTCTGTCAGCGGGGCTGGAGGGATGGCCCACTGCAGCACAGTGTGACAACATCTCTGAGCTCAAGCTGGAGGCTAGGAAGTTAAAAGGATGCAACGTGATGTCAGCAGAATAAATGTGACAACACAAGAAAGCGTGTTTTCATCTCCTCTGCTCTTCTTCTCCTCACCTTTGTGAAGGTCTACTGACAGGAAATGTTGTTCCTCCTCTTCTTCGCCTGCTTCACACCCCGTAGTCTCAAAAGGTCCAGGACTAAACAACCTCTCCATCCATGGCAATAACGGCCCCATTCCAATGCTAGATAGTCATATTCTCTAATTGCTTTGGTTGATTACTGAATGAACCATGTCTCTCTTTCTCTCTCTTATTCCACTCTGTCTCTCTAACTACCTCTGCCTCCCTGAGGTTGAGCTGATGCAATGATATCGATGGCTCCCTCACTACGGTGCATCCATGGGCTGATTATGCTCTTTCCCCTCCAATCTTATCCGGCTAATGATCCAGGGATTTCATATGTATTAGGCAGCAAACCATCATTTATAATTTCCCTGCTCTGCCACATAAATAATCATGGCGGTTTTGAGTAAACGAGAAGCAGGCAGAGGCAGAAACGTACTGTCTGGATGATGCCGTTATATAGTAAAACAGGCCCACAGCAGGTATTTGTCTCACATAATAATTATCTGATTCTCTCTGTCCATGCACGAAGAACCACAGTTAATAGACTTCATAGCGGTTTTCACATGACTGGCTAAAATGTGTCCCTTCTACAAATCTGGTCCCGTTAGATCGCTTAAATGCAGACAGACTCCACAGGGGCACTTTACAGAGACAATGCTAATTCAATTGTCTCAGGGAGCACTCTTCAGTAGTGAGAAAAGAGTTGTATAATGTCTCCTGGAGGAGCTTCGTCATGTCTGAGAAAATAACCCCTTCGCGATTTCATTGAGGGGTCAATGCAGATTAGTTTTGGACACTGCAGGTTTATGACGGAAGATTACACGCTTTGAGCGATGTGGGCATTTACCAGACAGCATTAGTCTCTTTCCAAAATAAAAAATCCATTGTGGTTTTACTTTGTTTTTAGGTTTACAAAATGAAACGATCATGGTTGGGGTTAAAATAAGTACATTTGTTACTAATGTAAGAAATTAGGTAAAATTAGTACACGTTACGTTACTTCATTAGTGATACATAACTTAAATAAGTAATCGCTGACTTGGGGGCACACATGGGACACAACCAGCGGTCTCCTGGGTGAAAGTCCTGTGTTTGTTTGACCCAATCATTCTACACTCCCGCCCACTTTTGGCTGACTTTCTGGCTCTTTATTCTCCATCTGTTGCTCTGTCCGTCTAATTGATGGGTTTACATTGGAGTTAGCTGAAAGTCCATACAGACGCTGAAGGGCGCCTCGTGCATCGGTACGAGACGCAAATGGGCACTGACCAAGTTGGGAGTGAGATCCGGCAGGTTGGAAAGACTCAGTAACCTTTTCCTTTTCAGTATCCCATCACACATCTGGCAAATATATCTCCATTGCAAACCTTCTGCTCGATGTGATCACCGCACTATGAAATTAAATTTAACTCCTTTTTTAGTAACAAGACAAGCCGACCTTTACGGTCGTCGCACCGTGTCACCTGTGAATGAAAATGTGGTTACTGTGGCGAATATGATGAAATCAGGATGAGGCATTGCCATATATAATATATCTTTCTTGGGATGCAATGGTACGTCACTGGGCGATTTCCCTTTCTGAACTATAAATCAAACTCTACAATGTTAGTGCCTCGGACAGGACCGCTGTTCGCTCTAGTGCCACACATTAATCCATATTTATGTCTATGCAGCTTAGATTTTGTTCATTCTTTTAAAAATCCGTCATCTGTTCCACCAACCACCTGGAAGTACAATACTAAATGAGTGCAGAACCCTTTAAACACCAACCCAGTGAGGCTATTAAACTCCTGCGTTGACCTCTTGATTATTAATCATGGTTGTCCTACAGGGAGTGTGATTTTAGGCTTGTTTTTTTTTTTTCTCTCTGCCAACTTGATTACAATTGAACACAAAAAGGAGGTTCTTTTTTATGTTAAAGTGACATTTAATATGATCCGAGCAACCACCTCGAAACGGACAGCAGCATCGGCTGTAACTGTATTATTCCATTTTCACTTTCTCATGTCACTAACACTAATATATTCACATGTGCCTGTACAACACACACACACACACACACACACACACACACACACACACACACACACACACACACACACACACAGACACATTCACATACAGAGAGACTAAACACATAGTGGATTACAGATGGATTTGATATAGTGTTTGCTTTCAGTCGGGCCTTATGTTAATTGATCACATTGATTCTGTCAGGCTGATCCAGAGCCTGCAGCCTCAGAGCTTTCCCTCCCCCTTCAGCTCACATCCCTACAGACCATATATTCTCTAGCCATCACACACACACACACACAGCATTTCACCAATGCTATGCGTGGCATACAAATACATATTTCACAGGCCATAGGGTTCCTATTTATTTTATTCCTCTCCCATAATGGCCACACGCTGTTCTGTAATGATTGCGATGGAAATTTCTGTTGTCTCAGCAAGTAAGTACTGCGCTATACGTCCATATGGCTGAAGAATTGTAATGCAATAAGGGGCTGGCCGGGAAATATGACATGTCACACATAATCTCACACCACTGCTGGACAGATTAGCTCCACAGAAGCAGCAGAACAGAGTGATGAGATTGGTTATTGTCATGGCCGGTGAGAAGTCTGCAGTTGAGGATCAATACTTTCAATTCACAAGGTCGCATTGTGGTCCAGTAATCACCACGGGAATGACACTGATTTACTGTCTCATTATCACCTCATATTAGATTGTCTGTGCACGGGACGAACTTCACAGTGAAGGCTAGCATGGAACATGTACGAAGGCATACCATTTTGTGATTACGCTACAAATATGTGGATTGATCCACGTTTTGCAGCCATCCCAGTAAAAAGGTTGACGATTGAAAGGGGTGAAATGTACCCTGTGGTGCTGAAAATCTACATTGCCAAAAGTCTATTTTTGTTTGACTCTTTGCTCTGAAATCCTTCCAGGTACTCTAATTCTAATACCCTCCCTTCTCTGCCCCAATCCAACCTTCCAGCTCTGAGCGGGGACATGTTGAAAATGAAATCATTCTGTATCAACTGTTGACAGACACACACACACACACACACTCGACATCCGTGTGTTGATGGATGTTTTTGTGATTTTTTTTCTTCCTCTCCCTCTGCAAGTAACTGGCAGAGCAAGTCTAGCTCAGCTCCATTTCTAATTCAAATTAAAACGGTCCTGGCAGCATTTCACTCCAGTTCTCCCATTGCACTGTGACTGTGATGCACAGTTTAAGTAGCAGAGGAACACAGTGCTGCTTTCTACTTTCGTCCAGTTATAATTTTTACCGAAGATAAATAGGAGTCAGAACTGTCCGACAGAGGTCTAGGCCAGATATGTGAAGTGTTTGGCACTCGTCCCTCTTGCTGGATAAATAAAGGAGACTAAAGAGTCAAGTAAAGGAGGACAAAAAGACTGAGGGACAGCGAGAGCAAGGACAAAGAAATGAAGGACATAGATGGAGCTTAAAGTTGAGATCCAGGTTACACAAGGAGTTAACGCGTGACCTGGATGTTCTACTGATGTAAGCGCACTAGATTAGATTTATTCCCCAAGAATACAATCCAGACAGTAACGGGGACTTTAATGTATTGTGTCATGGCCGGACAGAGAAGAGAGAACATGTTCAGATTTTCCCTAATGAGCTCACCCATGTCGACATGCAAGGGTGACATTCACATTAAAAAAGCTTAGTTAGTGGAGAACAGTGAGCATTTGTGATTAACCGGACAAATTAATAGAATTTGTCACATTAAAACTCTGCTGAACTCGGTCAACCCCTCTTCCTGTAACAGAAGGAGGAACTAAATGTAGAAGTAGACTTTGATCTGTGATTGGAGTTTCCCCTTAAAGCTCTTAATGACGCTGCTGTTTGTCTGACAATGAGACCAGTTTGTTTTGTAAGACCTTTTTTCAGAGTATATTGACCCTTTAAACGCATATTTTTTTGTCAAACTGGGTGGCAAGATAACAGAAGAACCAATGTGCAGTATTATTTACTTCACAGACCGGTACACCATGAATAGCTTACAAGTTGATAGCAGACACCCTCCAAGCCCTGAATATGTCCTTTTATCTTTTACAAGAAACATTGCATACTCCTACCCAGCATTCAGCTGCCTAACAAGCCTTGAAGACATGGTCTGAACTCAATCCCTCTATTGGTAATAAAGGTTTCATTCATTTGTTTATAGACATGGATCTGGAGGGGTTTGATCAGATGAAGCCTGAAGTTATCAGATTTCTTTGTTTTGAAGCGTTCACAATAGTTGATCCCTCTCTTTCAGCACTTAAACCTGCATCGACACTTCAAGCTTTATCCGCCACAGCATATTTTAGTCTCTTTTGTCTCGGACTTTTCAGCAATCTTTCTAGTGTCTATATATATATAACGAAGTTCTGCGTGAGTGGTGTTGTCGTGTGTTACCTTCAGATGTGTCACATCATTACATGTGATCAATATCAATTTAAAAAGCTCTGATTACTATTTCTTTCATTGTTTTCAAACTCCTAACTTGATAGATTGTTTGCCAGAGCAGAATGTTTCTGTTGAAATCACACTCAAGTTCAAAGCTGAAAGCAGCACGAATCTGCTTCGTGCTTTAAAACAACAGCTTCTTACCCATCGCTAAGCTTTTCTTTTCATGCTAATATAACCAGCAGGTGAAGGCCATGTTCCATCAGACACTTAATTAAATAGCCTGTTTTATTATTGACAGCTTGTGCATTTAAAATGGCCTTCAGTTGCTTTGGTCTGCATGCAGGCACATTCATCTTCTTTGGAGGACACAGATGTTCAATGCCTCATCTCTCTCTCTCTCTCTCTCTCTCTCTCTCTCTCTGATTCTCTCTCTCTCATATTGCTTCTTGCACACAATCGACATTTTATATGTTCAGAATATAATTAATATGACAGCGTGCCATACCTAGGACATCAATTATAAATAAATACAACTTAGTGATAAAAGCTGCTTTTTGTAGATCTACATGGAATTCACTTTCAAGTCTTTTCCTGATTTGATAGTTAGAGCAGTTTAATACGAGCAATTCTGCTGCAATTCTCCCAAGAGTTGTAGCACACTATTTTAGTACTCGGAGTGTGTGTTTTTGTGCACGCATGTAAGCGTGAGTCAATTCAAGCGTGCATGTATGCGACCATTTGAGTCACGTCCCTTTGTGGCAAACCACGAAAGGACAGCTTAATGCATTGTTACGTTTTGACAGAAGTTCTCCTGAGACACATCCACTCTCACACTCGCCCACAGTCATGCAACTCAGTCACACACACGTCAGAGCTAATTTATTTTTGATGGATCTTGGTTGAGACATACAGAGTTGCTCTCAGTTGTTGAACCTGGAACAATCAGTTGAACCCCGTTAGCCTTTGGCAGCCAGAGTTGTGGTGCTAGTGTAATGTCAAATAGGTGGTGCTTCCTTTTGGTATGATATATTCAGAGCTGAATGGAGAGTTGTGCTGCTGCTACTAATCTGACCATGGACCATAAGTAAGAAGTAGATTTAGTCATCCTAACATTACTATTTGTAGCTAATTGCATTGGTAACGTGGTAGTAAGGTAACGAGGCCCCGGAAGTGAGACCACGAAAGTGAGGCCACGGAAGTGGGGATATGGAAGTGAGGCCACGAAAGTGGGGATACGGAAATGAGGCCACAAAAGTGGGGATACGAAAGTAAGGTCACTAAAGTGAGGCCACGAAAGTGAGGCCGCGGAAGTGAGGCCACAAAAGTGAGGCCACGAAAGTGAGCCACGGAAGTGGGGATACGGAAGTGAGGCCACGAAAGTGGGGATACAAAAGTGGGGATACAAAAGTGGGGATACAAAAGTGAGGCCACGAAAGTGAGGCACGGAAAGTGAGGCCGCGGAAATGAGGCCACGAAAGTGAGGTCACTAAAGTGAGGCCACGAAAGTGAGGCCGCGGAAGTGAGGCCACAAAAGTGAGGCAGCGGAAGTGAGGCCACAAAAGTGAGGCCACGAAAGTGAGCCACGGAAGTGACGCCACAAAAGTGAGGCCACGAAAGTGAGGCCGCAGAAGTGAGGCCACAGAAGTGAGTCCACGAAAGTGGTCCACGGAAGTGAGGCCACAAAACTGAGGCCGCAGAAGTGAGGCCACCAAAGTGAGGCCAAGGAAGTGAGGCCAAGGAAGTGAGGCCACGAAAGTGGGGATACGAAAGTGAGGTCACTAAAATGAGGCCACGAAAGTGAGCCACGAAAGTGAGCCACGAAAGTGAGCCACGGAAGTGGGGATACGAAAATAAGGCCACGAAAGTGAGGCCGTGGAAGTGAGGCCATGAAAGTGAGGCCAAGGTAGCCACACCATGTTAGCAACCTGTCAATCAGAAGATCCACACCCTAAAGCCCAGAATGTGACCATCATTTACAAAATCCTTATTGAAGAACACCAGCGATTGAGACCATAAACGCATCTTGTTTATGTTTACTGAGAAACTGAGATGTAGTGCGAATTCGGGTCATTATCTCATAGACTTCCATAGACCAGAGGAGCCCCCTCCCCCCGATGGTCAGCAGAGAGAATGCATGTTTAAAATACTGTAGAATGGATTTACTGTGTTGAAAACTCCATTCTGTTGTCTGTTGACTCTCTGAGCTAATCGGCTAACTAGTCGCTGTTAGCTACTTATACCTACAAACTATTGCAGCTGGAAACTTAACAGGTGAAGTGCTAAAGAGCCCAATTTGGAAAAAAAACAAAACAGACTTTCGCCTTTTTGCTGCTAATGAGGAATTCAGCTCAGGTACAGTGGCACGCAAGCAGATCTATCCAGTTCTCAGTCGTCCTCACTGCATGGGACACTCTCTATTCCTCTCCACGATCTCCTGTTAGACTAAAAATCAATCCCCCAGTGAAGCAGCAGCCCATTTGTCCTTGGCTTTGACAGAGGCTTGGGTCAATAAAGGCACTGCATTGCTACTCCCTCGTTGGGCCTCCCAGCAAAGCCTCTGCTTGGCACAGCAATACGCTGACTGCCGTGCATGATAGATAGCACAGGCATGTGAATGGAATCACTGGAGCAAGTCGGAGTTACTGGGGGGCACTGACACATTCTGTTGCCTCTCCCACTCTTATCTCATGGCGGTGCATCAGATGGTAAAGTGACAGCAACTTTGACTCTGCACTCTCTTAGTGTTTCTTTTACTTTTTCCACCTGTGTAAGGGAGGACCAGGGTCAGTCATGTGATGGAAACAACCAAGTAGGGTTGTTGCTTAAGCCTGTGGAGATTTCTGGCAGAAAGTCCAGAAGGCAAACTTCTCTATTTATGCATCGCATGATTATATTGATCATGACGTTAATAAGCTACTGTTGAATGGGGAAAAAAGGTTATTTCAAATGTCAATCAACATTGCCTCTTCGCTGTGAAATTTTCCAATATTATTGGAGAATAATAAAATCTCTGCCTTTTTTTCTGTTCACTAAACCTTAACCGTCACTTAATAATTGAATTAAGAAAAGCCAACTCAGTTTTTGTCCATCAATCATGTTTTAAAAAAACCTTTCATCCCTCTTTTATCATACTGCAGAATATTGCTGTGAAAAGATGCTGACAATTTTCCCTGATAATGGAAGTAGGAGATTTGTTTCTATTAACCTTTGAACCCTCAGCATAAACTATGAGGGATCTTCATCAGCTGGAGCAGGATATTGACTTTGGCCACTGAACTGTAGCTCCTCTTCCTCCCGTTATATTTCTCAGGCAAATTCCTGAACACAAGTGGCCTTGGATCTCTTGAACTCAAGTGTTGGAGGAGAACGTGTAGCAAACGAGGTTTGTGAAATTAATTTCCTTAGTGTTAATAGAAGACAGCTTAGCCTGACTAAGAGGAACATAATTACAAAAATCCTTTAATTTACTGGATTGCCCCTTGGATGAACATGCGATTCTCTAATTAACCTGCCGCAGCCCACTTCCCTCAATCCCAGTAATGAGCAGACTAGTGAATGCAATCAGCCTGACCCTAATATTATTTGTCATGAATAAATGTATGTGTTACCATTATTATCAATTACATGTTTTGCAATTATGCATATCTATGCAGGTCCCCTGTTATTAGCTTTTTTCTGAACCGCTCATTTGAAAACATAAGACAGCAACTCGGCAACAGTCTCCTTAGTAACACACGGGTACAAACAAACACACACACTTCCTAATGAATAGTTCCCTGATTCTTCAAATAATGTCCAAACCAAATAACACGTTGTGTGTAAACATTTTGAGTAATTTTTAATTTAGCGAAGTGGAACAGTCTTTTTGTAAATAAAGCTGAAACAGACGTCAGGCTGTCACTTCCTTTTTGTCATTGCTTTGCATCACATGGAACTTGGTCTCGGCTACTTCCTCTTTTGCTACGTGTTAATGCTATTTATTTCCCACCACATCCTCAGCAGACTAACTTGGCCCCGTGTGTAGAGCAGCGTTACCGTTTTCTTTCAGACTTAATGAAGATTTGAGCAGCCATGGATGAAGGTGTGTTGTCATTGTCGTCTTCCTCATCGTTGTCATCCTCAGTAGCGGCAGCAGTAACACAGAATGGTACTTCACCACAGAGCGACAGCAGCCTCCCTCAGAGCCGACAAGATCACAAATCGACTGAGGACATATGGTATGTATGCTTCACATCTCTACAGGGAAATATGATATAATCTATAACGATTTCATATAACAACAGCTACTATCTAAAGTTGAATCAATACCTCTGGTAGACTGGGTGTCGGTAAATGTTAAAGATAATCAAATATATCTTTAAAATAGATTGTTACATATAGTTTAAGACTAATCAAGCTTCGGTGATGGACTGGAAATAAAGTAGAGAGTAAATTCGAGAAACTGTTTCAAACCCACATTATTAATATGTTACATTTCTTATTACATTTTCAGAGATGCTCAGATATAAAGTTCAATGAGAGGAGGAATAACAAGCGACCGCGGAGTTTCCCATGAGCTCATAAAGAAGACGCGTGAAAGAAAAAAAAAATCCAGCTACTTCACCACATTGATACTTCATCATGTTGTAAAAATGTCATTGAAAACCACATCAATTATATAAGCCATCAGCCTGAAATGTAAATTATGGTCTGTTTTTTACGTCTCAGTGTGCGGCACACTTAAATGTCATGACAACACTACCTAAAAAAAACAAAAAAAAGGATTAGTCTGCCTTAAAATAACCATGTTGACATAGTGAAACTGCACACTTCTCTCCTCTGTAAGGGGATGTGACTACGGCCATACACACAGAGATGTATCTAGAGTGATATTTCTCTGAGATGCCAAGGGAGGAAAGATATAACCTCTCTCTTTATCATATTCCATGACAGTGAACTATCATGTTTCTGGTGGAAGCAGTGGCATTTCAGTGTCTTTCCAAAGCTGCATACGATTGAAAACTTTGTGAAACTGGGTCAGACCGTGTGTATTGGCTGTCAGAGAAGTTGAAAGAGAAACGTCTCTGGATCAGAGCGACATGGTGGCGTGCTAGTCCCACCACGACGGCTGAATACACACTGCTGACTTGCCAGTACTGGGTATTGGGCACGGGATGTTTGTATTCTGTGCTCATACCACCAAACCACCAAAATTAGGCTCCATTGCTGTTGGTTCTTACTGTGTGGATAATTCAGCCATTAGTGGCCATTAACGGCCTTCGCTGAAGCTCTTTCTTGCCTTGTTGTAACTGCTGACGAATGCTACGGAGTGCGGTTTCTTTTTTCTCTCGGCGAACCTTTCTTTTATGCTTTTTGATTATCTGTTGAGACAATGTCGCTTTCACACAAACACTGTGTCGTCTTTCGACACTAGCAATTTGTTTTGTGGAGAACAAAAACTTGTTTTTGGATATATTTTCTAAAGGTTATCTTTGCAGGGAATAAGGAAAATCCCATGATTCTGAGCTTGAGAACAACACATTTTTATTGTATCCAGAAGAAGTTTTCTAATATGCTAATTCCTTTGTTTGCTTGGAACTGGATAAGAAGACTGATCCCCATCTCATGCCTGTACACAAAGAATAAGACGCTTCAGCCAGAAGCCAGTTAGCTTATCTAAGCATAAAGACTGGAATCTGGGGGGAAACAGCTAGCCTCAGCACCTCTAAATCTCACAAATGAACATGTCGCGTTTGTGTAACGTTATAAAAGAAGGGCAAAAAAAAAAAAAAAAGGGCAAAAGTTGCCAGGCAGCGAAAACACCAACGTCCAGTCTATTTTCATGTTGTCAGTAATAACTGAGAAATGTCCGAATTGCCTTGCTTTGCTTTTATATTGTAATAACCCGCTTTAATCATCTGTTTCATTTTTTGACTGCATCCTTCTGGTTATCCTGGTGCTGGCTAATTGCTGGGACCCACAGTTTATTTTTGACTGCCAGCTCCCACCCACAGCAAAGTTAAAACCACCCACTCCTGCATGATTGGCGTAATTCCAATCCCAATGCAGCCCTCCATCCCACAGTGGGCTACGTGTATTGAAAACTGTCAAACATCTCAAGGACATCAATTCATTATATGTCATTTTGGCAACAAAAAAAAATAGACTGGCGTCTTCTTATTTGTACTGCCTTGAATATACCGTCCCCTAAAGTTGTGTAACAGCAGTTTTCACATAGCAGGACGCTGTGTGTAAGTGGATGAAAGTGTGCGTGTTTGTGAGGGAGTTTAGCCTTAAGGGGGATGAGAGGTGATAACAGGTTGGGATTCTTTAGTACTTGGCTCTTTGAGTTTGCAGGTCCTATAGTATGTGTGAAGAAGCCCTGGGGCCTACATGCAAAGTTGTGTGTTCTCACATTAGCATGCAGATTCCCCCTGGGCTGTGAATCTTCCACGCCTCGCTGTCAGTTATCCCTTTTAGACAAGAGCTCACAACTGGGCTGGTGGAAAGGAATCCAGTTTGTAATATTATTATGTGTAATATTTGCAAAGAGGGCCATTTTTAGGCTATCCATATGACATCTGATAGTAAACAGAGATTCTGATTGGCTAGGATGGCGTGAAATACACCACTCTGTGCTGTGTGTGTGTGTGTGTGTGTGTGTGTGCGTGTGTGTGTGTGAGTGTCTGAGTGCATAATGTGACTGTGCATGCATGTGCGTTCGTGGGTGTGCATAATAGCTCCGATTCAATCCTCTGTAAGTGCACTCTACGCGAGTGGGTGTTCAAAAGTAGCCTACTCTGACGTTCCATTGTGCGCACATGTTTGCTTATTAATGGAAATCCTCTGCTAATGTTCCTCATCATGACTTTATTTATGGCACGTAATCTCTGTAACGGTACCTGTGTGTGTGTGTGCAGGACAGAGGATGTGAGTCCCGTGGGAGGCAGCAGGCTGCTGTCCACGGAGGAGCAGGTCACTCTGATCACGGAGAGTATGACCGTCACCTCCACCGACCAGGAGAAAGTCCTGCTGCTCAACAAGAACACGGAGCTCCGCAGAGTCAACAAAGAGGTAAACCAGTGATTCTATGCAGGTTCACGTTGGTGTCTCTGCTGCTGGCAAACACACGTAGTCCTCTTTGGAAAGACAGAGGAGGACTGTGGGTGTTGTGTGAAAACGGCTGCTGAGCTGTGAAGAATCATCATTCAAGTTATACAACCCTTGCCTCTTGATTTTAATTAGATGCTGCTTAATTAAATGAAAACCGAGACGGGAGCAAATGACTCACCCACCTGATGTAAACTGTAAAGTGTTTAGAGATGCTGGTGTCGTGTCGCACCTGTCCGACTGTCGTTAATGTGTTGGTAATGTGGCGTCGGCGGTGTGCTACAGCTGATGAAGCTGAATGAGGACTGGGACCAGGTGTACCGCACTGCCACGCTGGGTCTCCAGCACAGACTGGAGGCCTTGGAGCTGGAGAACGCCGCCATCAAACAGCTCAACGGCAGACTGTTGCTCAAAGTCAAGCACCAGCAGGTAAACAACACGACGACACTTCAAGTGCACGTACTGCATATCGGGGGATTTCCTAACTACTGGGGGTTGTGGGGCAGGAGAGGATGAGATGGTTGGAGATAATGGTGGTTTGTTGTGTGAGGTTTAACTACTGTGTTGGGGATATTGCAGTGTGCAAAGGAGTACTATGAGCAGGCGTTGATTCAGGAGCTGAAGAAGAACCAGGAGCTGCATGAATACATCCGATTGGTGGAGAGCAGGATGCATCACTCAGAAAGAGACTGCACACCTGTCCAACAGGTATAACACCCGTCAGCGGGATGTTCTCTGATTTACGACTTGAGTACAGATTTGTCAGTTTGTCTTGTATCTCAACCACAGGAGAGCTTCAGTGCTGTGATGTGCCATCCTGCGTTGGGCCCCGCCGCTAACCCTCCACTATGTCCCGACCGGTCACCCAGTCACGTCTCTGGATACAAGCCGTCGTCCTTTTACTCTCCGTCCACCACAGGGGAACGGCAGCAGGAAAAAAGCCAGACGAGTGCCCCCCCGCTGGGAGCACTGGGAGACACCCAGCAAGAAGTGCAAGAGCTAAAAGAGCAGCTGAAGGCAATGCAATGTCAGGTGGGATGCTCTCTTCTGCACAAATGTTCCCATTTCTGATGTGATGAGAGCAGAACTGATGTCAACTCGCTGTTGCCAGGGGAAGATTTGCTGAATGCTTGAACATGAATAAGATGGTGAACTGTGCCACCAAGTGGTGGCACTGTGTTGCTTCTGGCAGCGGAATTACTAATCTGCAGATAAGAAGAGACAGCTTTGATATTGGCTCATATTGATGCTTTGTGTCAGCAGACCCAGATTTATGAAGCAGAATATCAGACGGAGCACAACGACCACAAACACACGCTGCAGGAGAACCGGAGGTTGAGGAAGAAGAGGGAGGAGACGCACCAACAGGTGGCACTGCTGCAAGAGCAGGTAGTGTTGTTATTACACACTCACATACACATGCACTTTCACTTTTGAACAAACACATATTTAATGTATGTTGAGCCAAAAACAACATATAAATGTCTTACACATTATGTTATAACCACCTGATGTAAAAAAAAAAAAGCCTCATTTAATTTAAAAATGTATGATATTTTCACAGTTCCCTCCAAGGATTTAAAATAACCTGTTTTTCTGGTGTTTGCTTTTTGATGATGGGTTTGTCATTGGGATCTTGTGGGTTCCCCCCCTGATTTTACTGTCTGTGGTTCTGACATATTCCAGCTCCAGGTTTATGAGGATGACTTCCGACGGGAGCGATCCGACAAACAGATGCTGCAGCGGCTGCTGTTGAAGAAAACGCCTCCAAACAAGGACCCTGTGCTTATCCACCGCTGCAATAACGCGCAGCCGCCACCAGGAGGGGACAAGAGGACACAAAGTGGAGAGAAAAGGAAACAGCACCACCCACTCTGCCCCAAACACCCAAACCGGGACAAAGAGTCAGACTGAGGAAATACAAGCCAACATCCTCATCCACAGTAAATCCAGTTTTATATTCTCAATGTTAAGTCGTCCTTCATAACCACTGACAGATGACAAATTAACGTCAATACTGATAGAAATTGCCCGACATGAGCTAAACTGGGATCAAATGAATTGTTGCTGCTTGCTACCTTTCAGAATAAATGAAGTTTACAGTAAAACAGGTTATAGTCTAAAGTGTTTTTCTGTAGAATATTTACCATAATAGTTTGGTACCTTATATAATAAATATATTTATAATATGCCGTTTCAATATACTGTACCTCTATAAATTAATGTTTTGTTTATTCTCGCTTTGATTACTATCTCAGACATTCAAAGATATATATGATTTACTGCTTCTGTTTCCTGATCACTTCTCCACATCTGAACTATTAATGTAGCATCGAAGAACAGAGGTGACCTTCAAGTAAAAACTTCCTTAACCTGCCTGTTGTATTAAAGTACACAACATTAAGTGCATTTTGTGGGGTGATAGTCTATGAGTCATCTATTCATTTGTTAAATTTATACATTTAGTCATTGATTTAATTGATCAATAAATCAGCAGCTAGTAGACTAAAATAAGCACACCAGGAGGACACATCACACCTTTTTATGAATCCCAAATATATCACATATCACTCTAGTTGCCACATTTTAAACAATTATATGTGAAGGTGTCAAACTTGTGAATTTTGTTTTATATTCTTGTCATTATTTTTATACTGAATTAAACATATATTTTCACTTGTGGTCATTTTCTAAGCGATTTATAAATATCCCTTTCATCTGGTTTTATCTTTATTATACTTTAGTTTTTGAGTATGTATTCTGAACATTGTTTTTTATTTACTCTACTCTGCAATAGCATTGATGCGTAGGCCTGTCTTATTTATTCTAATATAAAAATGAAGAATAAGTTTGAAAGTGAGATCATAATATAATAAGATAATGATGTTATAATATCCGGAACAATGATTATAATAACAAGCAAAGAGGAAGCTGGCTAAAATATTGTCCATCAATATGAAAGTAGCCTGTTGGATTTCCCCTTCTGTTACTCATTCTTGCACAAAATCATGCCATAACAGACCCATCAAAAATCATATGAAACGGGTCTTTGTACTGGGATCAGTCATCATTCTTTCACTTTCTGAAAAGAAATGGGAAAATTCAATATAAGGTGGTGATGACTGGGAAAGTTAGTGTGACGGAGTTACAGAACTAAAGATGCATTGTTCATATCAGTCTGGACTATTTCCAAAAATAACCTTTATGTCTATAAATAACTGAGTAACTGTAGCAAAAACATGACGTTGGTCCTTTTAAAAGGAGATAAAAGAAAAGGTTTCAAGTTGCTTTAGTCAGCGTCTTTGAATGGCCACCACACCTGGACTGCAAAGAAATGCAAAGGCATTAGGTGTCACAGAGTCACGGCATTTCCTAATTATACTTAAAAAAAAAAAAAAACATGTCAATTTAGGATACGGTTGTGTGTGTGTGTGTGTGTGTGTGTGTGTGTGTGTGTGTGTGTGTGTGTGTGTGTGTGTGTGTGTGTGTGTGTGTTGGAGGTGTTGTACAGGTGAATGGCCAGGGAGACAAAAGCAGGGTTTTAGCAGGGTGCTGACAGCAGTCTGCCACTGAAAACACTCCCCTGCCTGGCAAGGGTGTAATGCAAAGGGTGGTGGTATAGAGGGGGTGGTGTAGAGGGTGGTGGTATAGAGGGGGTGATTTAGAGGGTGTGGTGTAGAAGGGGTGGTGTAGAGGGTGGTGTATAGAGGGGTGGTGTAGAGGGGGTGGTGTAGAGGGTGGTGGTATAGAGGGGGTGGTGTAGAGGGTGGTTTAGAGGGTTTGATGTAGAGAGTGGTGGTATAGAGGGGGTGGTGTAGAGGGGTGGTATAGAGGGGGTGGTGGAAGGGAGGGTGGTGTAGAGGGTGTGATGTAATGGGGGTGATGTAGAGTGGTGGTGTAGAGGGTGGTGGTGTAGAGGGGGTGGTGTAGAGGGTGGTGGTATAGAGGGGGTGGTGTAGAGGGTGGTGGTAGGGAGGGTGGTGTAGAGGGGGTGATGTAGAGTGGTGGTGTAGAGGGTGGTGGTAGAGAGGAGTGGTGTAGAGGGGGTGATGTAGAGGGGGTGGTGTAGAGGGTGGTGGTATAGAGGGGGTGGTGTAGAGGGGGTGGTGTAGAGGGTGGTGGTAGAGAGGAGTGGGGTAGAGGGGGTGGTGGTAGAGAGGGGGTGGTGGTAGGGAGGGTGATGTAGAGGGGGTGATGAAGAGTGGTGGTGTAGAGGGTGGTGGTGTAGAGTGGTGATGTAGAGAGGGTGGTGTAGAGTGGTGATGTAGAGTGGTGATGTAGAGAGGGTGGTGTAGAGGGGGTGATGTAGAGGGGGTGGTGTAGAGGGTGGTGGTATAGAGGGGGTGGTGTAGAGGGGGTGGTGTAGAGGGTAGTGGTAGAGAGGAGTGGTGTAGAGGGGGTGGTGGTAGAGAGGGGGTGGTGGTAGGGAGGGTGATGTAGAGGGGGTGATGAAGAGTGGTGGTGTAGAGTGGTGATGTAGAGAGGGTGGTGTAGAGTGGTGATGTAGAGAGGGTGGTGTAGAGAGGAGTGGTGTAGAGGGTGGTGGTATAGAGGGGGTGGTGGTAGGGAGGGTGATGTAGAGGGGGTGATGAAGAGTGGTGGTGTAGAGGGTGGTGGTGTAGAGTGGTGATGTAGAGAGGGTGGTGTAGAGGGTGGTGGTGTAGAGGGGGTGATGAAGAGTGGTGGTGTAGAGTGGTGATGTAGAGAGGGTGGTGTAGAGTGGTGATGTAGAGTGGTGATGTAGAGAGGGTGGTGTAGAGGGTGGTGGTGTAGAGTGGTGATGTAGAGAGGGTGGTGTAGAGTGGTGATGTAGAGTGGTGATGTAGAGAGGGTGGTGTAGAGGGTGGTGGTGTAGAGGGGGTGATGAAGAGTGGTGGTGTAGAGTGGTGATGTAGAGAGGGTGGTGTAGAGTGGTGATGTAGAGTGGTGATGTAGAGAGGGTGGTGTAGAGGGTGGTGGTGTAGAGTGGTGATGTAGAGAGGGTGGTGTAGAGTGGTGATGTAGAGTGGTGATGTAGAGAGGGTGGTGTAGAGGGTGGTGGTGTAGAGGTGGTGATGTAGAGTGGTGATGTAGAGAGGGTGGTGTAGAGGGTGGTGGTGTAGAGGTGGTGATGTAGAGTGGTGATGTAGAGAGGGTGGTGTAGAGGGTGGTGGTGTAGAGGTGGTGATGTAGAGTGGTGGTGTGGAGTGGTGATGTAGAGAGGGTGGTGTAGAGTGGTGATGTAGAGTGGTGATGTAGAGAGGGTGGTGTAGAGGGTGGTGGTGTAGAGTGGTGATGTAGAGAGGGTGGTGTAGAGTGGTGATGTAGAGTGGTGATGTAGAGAGGGTGGTGTAGAGGGTGGTGGTGTAGAGTGGTGATGTAGAGAGGGTGGTGTAGAGGGTGGTGGTGTAGAGGTGGTGATGTAGAGGGGGTGATGTAGAGGGTGGTGGTGTAGAGGGGGTGGTGTAGAGGGGGTGGTGTAGAGGGTGGTGGTGTAGAGGGGGTGGTGTAGAGAGGGTGGTGTAGAGTGGTGGTATAGAGGGGGTGATGTAGAGGGTGTGATGTAGAGTGGTGGTGTAGAGGGTGGTGGTATAGAGGGGGTGATGTAGAGGGGGTGATCTAGAGGGGGTGGTGTAGAGGGTGGTGGTATAGAGGGGGTGGTGTAGAGTGGTGATGTAGAGGGGGGGATGAAGAGTGGTGGTGTAGAGGGTGCTGGGCATCGTCTAGGATGGAGAGCATGTTGTTTAGGGTCCTTCTCTCTGCCAGACAGTGACGAGTGAGGAAGGCTGGTTCTGGTGACTGACTAGAACCAGCCTTCCTCACTCGTCTGTCCAGCCACGCTGCATCCCTCTACTTGGAGCCTCTTCCCCGGCACACCACAGTGGAGAACCGGACACTGGCCACCACAGACTGGTAGAACATCTGTAGTAACTCTCTACAGATGTTGAAGGACGCCTACCTCCTCAGGAAGCACAGCCGGCTCTGCGCTTTCTTTAAGGAGACTGTTGCTGTTTGCTGTCCAGTCCAGTCTGTCATTCAGTTGCAGCCCCAGGTGGGTAGAATGTTGTAAGATGTTGACAAAGAAAGGGGAGTTTCCAGTTTCCAGGTACTCTGTGCAGGATATAAGTGTTGACACAAAGCAGCTTGGCAGTATTGAGAGCCCAGAAGAGAAGACGACAGGACAGCAGACAGGTATGGAGACAATATAATACTTACGCAAAAGTTATAGGTTACACTGACAACGAGTGGAGTAGTGTGTGTGGGTGTGTGTGTGCAAATTAATCTACAACTATATGCTATCATTGAGGTTATTAGATGTAACACCAGCTGTCTAGTGTACGATGGAATCTGCATATCTGAGGTTCGGTGCTGTGTAGTCGCCAGAGTTATATGGATCTAACAGGGCAGGAAGAAAAAAGTGTTCACTGCTACCCAAATTCATGTGGTTCTTTTTATATCAGCATGTCCCAAAAGTCAACGATATAAAAAAAGATGATGGATGATAATGAAAAACATAACAGTAGACAGAATATATTTAACTTTAACTTAATCTTTTCTTCCCTTTAGCCTCCACCTTAGGCTTAAACAACCTCGTAAATATTGGAAGCAGAAGCACCCCAAAGCAAACGCAGTGAAACTAACAGCGATGACTGCACTCACAGCCCAACTGCCGGAGCTATACAGTCGGAAGGGCTACCTGTCCGGGCTGCCTGTGTTAAATGACACCCAGCTGACTGAGGCCAAGCGTGCCTTTTCTGACCTGGAGAAGGAATTTGGTAAGTAGCAGATGAAAGAGAAACGGGATGAAAAGGGTTGGTTCGGCAAAAGGATACCATTATTTTAAGGATTAACAGGAGGCAGAAATAAGTGGAAAAAAATATAAGTAAGTCAGTGAATGTTCTGTATGTTTCCAGGTAAAGATTACACCCAGTACAACCTCCACAACATTCACCTTCAGTATGATTGGGTGCTGGGACTGACCAGACACCCTCAAATCATAGAAGTAATCACATCCATCCTGGGCCCTAACATCATCCTGCTGGACTCCCGCTTCATCTGTAAATACCCTGCACTCAAACCTGACATCCAGGAGGATGAAGAAGGAGGAACCAAAACGGATCTTCCATACGTGGCCTGGCATCAGGATATGAGGTAGATCCCCATACCGAGAAAAAAAACAAAAAAACAATGGTTTTGTTCCGTTTAGTTTTCTATAAATGGAATTGTTTTGCTCACAGGTATTGGGGTGTCGCTGGCGGCCCCGTTCTCTCTGTGTGGCTCGCTTTAGATGACTCAGTGAAGGAAAACGGCGCCCTGCAGGTCATTCCAGGTACCTCAGCTACTCATTTCTGCCTCTGGTTCAAGTTTATGCCTTTGGCCATCGTCCTGGTTCAATCTGTACATACTCCTGTTAGATGAAATTATTCAAAATAGATAGACTGGTGGTTACCTGTGTGATCTGTAGAAGACTTTTGGTTGCATTTGCATATGAAATATGTTATATAGATAAATTCCCTTCGCCTTGGTTGGACCTTTGGACGAAACAAGGTCTTTGATTGTTGAATAAAACCTGCTTCACAGAGTGGACCCTCTTGTCGTTGTGCCCTGTAGGTAGCCACTGTGATGGAATTCTTCCCCACGGCCACGCCGACCGCCCTGGAAACATGCTGACACTCAACCAGGGGATCCCCGAGGATCTGTTGAAGCCTGAGGAGGCTGTGCTCTGCCCTCTGTTAGCCGGGCAGATGTCTGTGAGTTTACTCCTTGAATGTTATGGCCTGTTAATGAATAGGTTTGAGTAAAAAAAGACGAGATGAATTAATCAGGATTTGTTCCAACAGATTCATGATGCGCTCCTCGTCCACACCAGTGATCCCAACACATCCAACACTAGGCGTTGCGGGTTTGTGATCCGTTACGTTTCCACCGTTGCTTATCCCATAGAGGTGAGACAAACACGGATATGGATTCATGGCTATGTTTCATGTGCAGATTATAATTTCACATCCTCGCACTGTGTATTGATCCTTATTCCTTTCGTTGCTGGTAGGATCCGGATCGTCCCAGGAAGTTTGCTGCGACAGTGTTGGCCTGCGGAACGGATGAATTCAAAAACTTCTCCGAACAATCCACATAATGTTTGAATGTTTAGAATGTGCACACTGGAATGTGCACACTGAACACCAAGATACATTCCTTGTATGTGAAAACTTACTTGGCAATAAACTCCTTTGTGGTTCTGATTCTGACATTGTATCATGCCATGCTTTTAACTGGACTGGATTTAACTGCTTGATCATAAACTCAAATTTAAATTGTATTTTTTTCAACGCAATGAACCTTGTCAGTGAATCACAGCTCAACCTGGATCACTTAGATCCTGCTAAAGTCTTGGGGTCTTGACATGTTTATTAAAGGTAAATTCAACTAAACACCTTGACACTTTTCAGAGACTGTGGATTGTTGGTATTATTTAAACCTCGTAGTCATGAAAAATAAGGAGTTATAAAAAAAACTCGTAGTCAGGGGGGCGGAGCAAAAATCTGGCCACCTCTTCTATGTGGGGGGGTTTAGCTCAGGAGGTAGAGCGAGTTGGCTGGCAACCGCAAGATTGCTGGTTCGATCCCCGGCTCCTCCTAGCTGAGTGCCTGGTGTCCCTGAGCAAGACACCTCACCCTAATTGCTCCTGACGAGCTGGCTGTCGCCCTGCGTGGTCGACTCCGCCGTCAGTGTGCGAATGTGTGTGTGAATGGGTGAATGTCAGTCATTACTGTAAAGCGCTTTGGAGAAAAGCGCTATATAAATGAGGCCATTTCTTCAAAACAATTCTGCTACGCCACTGAAACCATTGCCAAAGTCAGATATGTAAACCACCGTAACATTAATTCATGTAAGTGTTTGGTGGATAAAACAGTTCATTTTGTATGTATGAACATGTATCTCCATGCTGGTCCTGCTTGGCTAAGAAGTCATGGTGATCTCTGCCTGGAAAAGGCCTTGAAACTTGGCCCATAGAGACAGAATGTAGGCTTAAAACATATCTGCCCTGTGTAATAAACCACTGAAGTCTTTCCATTTTTAGGTACAAACACAATATACAAATCATGTGATTGTTTATTTGTAGTCATCTTTATTGAAAATCTCAAAACAACACATTGATAATATAACATCAGACGAATGCGCAGGAATAAGTTATACTACTATCATTACTTGATATGACATGCTTGTGTAGAAATGCACAAATTATATTTGAAATAAAAGCAAATACAAGCAGACTTCTTAAATCAGTTTCAGTGTCTCTGTGACCATGGCTCCTATTCCATCAAAAACAGAATGAATGGGAGCATTGCACATGAATGCACAGGTGGTGACCAGCTTATTTTTCACATCAACGTGGGCTTTCTCTACATCCGTGTTGACGTGTGTGCAGCCCATCTCCTTCAAAGCGCCTGCTGTCTGAGCATACGGCCACCTGAAGACCAAGAGAGAAGGAAGGTTAGTGCTGCAGTCATCGTTTATGTATCCGTAAACATCTCACAATGAAAAACCACGTCACACACTTTTCACACTCTTTGTCTTGTCCCACAGTGAGCTCGCAGCCTGGCAGGATTTTGGCGGCGAGGACGGGAGCGATGCAGCACATGCCCAGCGGCTTCCCAGCTGCGTGGAAAGCCTTGATGAGCTTCTCTAAATGTGGCTGGATGGAGAAGTCCTTACTCTTCAGCGCCCAGTCACTCAGGTTCTTTGCCACGCCAAAGCCCCCTGAATGAGAACACACGAGATTCGTTAAGTCACGAAAAAACGGAAATGGCAAACAAAATGGTAAAACATTCTTCTGCATTTATCTCGTCTGGGCCAGCCGAACCTGGGATGATGACGGCATCGAAGGCTGAAACATCTAAATCGGCCAGGTCGGTCACGTCGCCCCGGGCGATGCGAGCACTTTCCTGGAGGATGTTTCTCTTCTCCTCTGTAGGTTTCCCCTCACAGTGGTTTACAACATGCATCTGATCTGCATTCGGAGCAAACATCTGCACCTGAAATGCAGCATTGTCAAACTTTTTAGGACAATATGTATATGAAAATGAATAAATGGACAGAAATGTATGAAAGCAAAGTCCCTCTAGATGGGACTGCACCCAGAAGTTTGACATACTGTTAATTTCTCATCTTTTCTTGGCCTTACCTTTGCTCCAGCTCGACTCAGATGCACGAGGACAGCAGAGGCCTCGTGGAGCTCAGTGCCGTCATAAACGCCACATCCGGAGAGAATAACTGCACACTTTGCCATGGTTGTTCGCTGTAGCCAGGTAACGGTGGGAGACTGCTGCGCAAAACAATACTGGTATGAATGAATGGTACAGCAAAAGGAACATGTCATCTAAAATCAGATTAGAATTAGATAGAAGTGAAGGCAGTGCAGATGGATCTCACCTTGTACAGTAAGTGGCGGAGCTGTGAGCGATCGGGCTGTTGAGCAGGTGTGCCGCCTGGACCCTGATGCGGTCTCTTTGTAGTCCTAACCGCCTCTCAGGCTCCTCCCACAACACGGCGGACAAAGCGCGCACCTCGAAGGTAACCGGGAACACTGAATAATTCACTTAGTTCTCATTAAACAATAAAAGTGATATAATCAGGGAACATAATGATACATTTATTCCTTCATAACAAGGCTGAATCAATACTGAAAAATTAAATTATAGAAGAAATTAAATGTGAAATTATCGCATTTGCGACTATTTTGGCGATTAAAAAAGCATTAGATCCACTGGACAGGTGTATTTTACCGCAATCACAAGATCTAAGTAGATATGAATGAGGCGCTCAATTCAATCTCTTTGTACACTTCTCGATTCGGGAGTGTTTTCCCTCCACGGTGACGTGCATGACGAGGTTTTTCCAGGAAGATTCAGCTCTCTGTTTTCTGCGCGCTGCTGACGTCACACGGGAGCTATAAGCTGCAGCCTCGCTGCTTCAGAAAGCGATTACAACTATGGCTGAACACCGGTCACTGCATGCATCCGTCGGCATCCTGTGCATATCTGGAGGTAAGTTTGTATAAACAACCGTTAGTTACGATTTTTTACGAGGCTATTAATCTGTCGTAAACCTGCTATTTTATCGTTATCATTATGAAGGTGATACGCGACTTAATTTTAGTATAAACATTCAAAATGTTTGTAGTCAATAACTTTTACAACCTTAAAACGCTAATACCATATTCCGATTAATTATTAAATGATTTGTGTGTTAAACATAGTGATATTAGTTATTTTTAAAGGCATGATATTTACGTTTCAAACAAACCCTAAAGAAGAGCCTACTGCTTATATCAGAAAGCTAAATGAAATTAATAATTTGCTGTGTAGAATATACATGAGGCAATAACTGGGAAATTTAGCCATGTTCAGGGACGTCACTAGGAAAAAACTGACTAAAAAACTAAGTGATAAAAAACAGGGGGGAGGGGGGCTTAGCCCCCAGGAGAAGTCAAGCAACAAGTTAAAGTCAACAGACGTCGTCTTTTCCCTTCTTTTCTGTTGAACAAGACTTACTGTCATGTTAACTTTAGACACGTTAAAGTGCTCAGAACCGGCCCTGATTCTGTGATACCGTATCTAATTCCTCTCTGCATTTGATAAGCTGCAGGTCTAAAGAAGGCCATTTAATTACTGTAGATCGGTTCAATCAGAGTGTGATTTTGCTCAGTAATGTTTCTGTCATAAAGTAAACAGTAGAATAAACCAAGACTGATATTAAATAAATATGAATTTTACCCAAATAACTGTATTTTGTATGTATTTATTCTGTATTTATTCCAGCAAAATGAGGATAGTGTCTGTAAAAAATAAATAAAAATACAATAAAAATAAATAAAATGCCAAATTATTTCGCGGGGGTTGGGAACAATTTAAGTTCCAGCCCCCCTAAAATAGGCTCACCAACATCACTGGCCATGTTGTTAGGCAGACAACAGATTTAACATGATTTGCTAACTTATGTTTTGTTTGTTTGTTTGTTTGTTTGTTTTTTATTAATTACCAGCATGTGGCCCCAGATAATGTATTTTTTTCTCTCTTATAGGGTCTCTCCTGATTTTGGTGAACTACTATGCCAGCTCACCTGAAAAAACCTTCATCCCTTATACTGCATTGGGGATTCTGCTCCTCCTCATTGCAGTCCTCTTAGCTTATACAGGTTTGTTTTGACCAAGTTATATTCATTTGTAGTATTGGTTGATCTTGTGTTTAAAGTTCAATAATCCTCTGTCTTCTCCATCCAGGTATCCGTCGTAGTCTGGCCAACGCCCGGCTGTTTTCCTCCCTGTGTCTGACCGTCTCTGCGCTGTGGTGTGGTTCAGGTCTGGTGTACATCCTGGTGGGGCAGGGGTTGGTGCAGCTCGCAGACCTGAGATCGTCTATGGTCCCGGGCCTGGCAGCGTTTACCTTGGCCCTGCTCGTCATAGGCGGTGTAGCACTCGCAGTAAAGAAAGCAGTTCTGTGTCTCATAGCTCTCTGCATTAGTTTAGCATGTGCCCATCAAATCGCCGGTTTGTCGGCTTCGGGTTTTGGTCAGTCTGCCACAGCTGCCAACTACCTTCTGGTCTGTCTGGTGGGTGCTTACTTTGGTTTTGGACGTCTGCTGTCCACCATCACCAGTGGCAAAGTGGAGCCTCCGGGAACAGGCCTGTGGAGAAAGGCTGAGCTGACAACGGAGAAGAACCACGGTGGTAGTGACGTGGTATCAGTAGGCCTGGTGATGAACTTGCTGTCCGCCTCTTTGTTAGCCTGTCCTCTGTTAGGGGTTGTCCCCCAGCTCTCCATCGGTCATGTCCCCTGGCTGTGGACAGCTGCAGTCTTCCAGCTCGCCGTGTGCGTCCTCCTCTACCGAGCCTTCGACCCACTAGCCGCCACATTTTACGGCTTCACTGCTCTGCTGAGATTTGCAGAGGGCTACGGTGCCCTCCTGTCATCCTCCACCCAGCTCTTCTCCCCCATCCCCTTCCCCGTTGTCTTCTCTGTGCTTTTCTTCATCCTGGCTCTGTTCAGCTGCCAGAAGAGCTTGCTGGAGGGGGTCTACCAGTTATTCTATGTAGCTTATTGTATTGCCATCGCGGCCCAGCCTCAAGGCTTCCTCCAAAGTGGCGCGCAGGGTGTTCAGGGAGCTATATTTGTATTCTCTGCCGGCATGCTTTTAATCACCACATTCAATATGGTCTCCCCTGCAATGATTCCTACAGGGCGGGGCTATTTCAGGGATTTAGTGAACAGGATGCCGGGTGTCACTCTCAGAGCCCCCAATAAGGAGTTACATGCACCTCAACTGGGCTACTCCAAGTATGCTGATGCAGAGGTCTTAGGCCACGCCTGCAGTGTGCTAGCTGCTTTTGCCGTAACAGCCACGGTTGGCGACAGAAATCCTCTGTCTGTGCTGGTTCTGCCTTGGGTGGTCGGGGCCGGAGGGGCACTCCAGCTGCTCTGCGGTTCGATAGCGTTCGCTCGAGGTAAAACCTTCGAGAGCACAGTTTTCATTATGTACGGGATGATGTGGGTGGTTTGGGGGTTGACAAGATACGGCGGGCTGTACGGTGAAACCAGAAGCTTTAACCTGGCTGTGGGGATCATTAGCTTCATGCTGTTTAACTGTTTGGTGACAGCTGCGGCGCTGTTTCTAAATGTCACCTGGTTTGCGTATGCCCTCAGCTTCCTGCTCATCCAGATTAGCTTCCTGCTGGATGCAGTTGGTGCGCTGCCTTACGGTTACGACATCGGAGTCACGATCATTTTTGGTCTGGTCAGCTTTTATTGTTTCCTGGCACACATTTTCAATAGCACCTTCCAGTCCCCACAGATACCCTTAGGAACAGCTTTAGTCAAGCTGAGTGGGGTTGGGGGAGGGGCAGATCACTGTCCACATGTACCAGCCAGGAAGGCCACGTCTGTCCAGCAGATAGCAGGTGAGAATCTGCTAAATAAATAAATGTTGAGTTTGAAAAAATACTGTTATTTACATACTTATTACTTATTTTTTTGTCATTCTACCATCTGCAGAAATCATGAAAAGCGGTGGCATTTGTGGATTGCCTACTGACACTGTCTACGTGCTGGTAGCAGCTTGCAACAGGCCTGAGGCAGTCATCAAAGCCTACAAGTGAGTTTCTGTTCTGTGCCCTGATCCGCATTCATTGAATAATCCAGTGTCATTATTGTCTAATTGCTGTGTTTGACTTCAGGGTGAAGGAGCAGGCGCAGGACCGACCCATGTCCCTGTGGGTCTCCTCCATCAAGCAGCTGGAGCCGGTGCGACACCTGCTGAGCCCTCTGCTCCTGGACTTCATGGAAGCCGCGTGGCCCTCCACCATTAGCATGGTTATACCCAGAGGTGTGTGTGTGTTTATGGATGCACATTTTGCTTGGGCAGGGGGGCATAATGGGAGTTTTATGAGCATCATATTGCTTTGCTCACGCAGGTCCGTGGATGGACACCTTTGGTTTAGGAGAAGCTGCGAAACACATAGGGACGCCACAAAGCATTGCAATCAGAAACCCAGACTGCACTGTGGTCACACACCTCATTAATCAGGTAAGGCATGAAGCAATTAAACACTGCACATTTTATAATGGGTGAACCTAGTCAGCAGCCTCTTTTCTTGCAGGTGGGCCCAATTGCTGTAACCTCCGCCAACCCTACAGGCGAGGCAGACACAACTCACCACAACCAAGTTTACGCAAAGTTGGGCCAAAAGGTGGAGTTATATTCCAGTGTTATTAAATACAAGAGGTACTGGTGTTTTTATTGTTCTTCTCTCAATTAAATATGCATTTTGCTTGATTAGGTGGATGGAGTGTTATGTGACGGACCTTCCCCAGAGAACATTGCATCTACTGTGGTTGACTGCACTAAGATTGAAACGGGGCATATTGGTTTCTTCAGAGTGGGTCTCGTTCCTAAATCTAAGGTAATCTCTCTTCTGGTTCCTTTTATTTCTAAATGCACAGTTTCGGTTTTGTGGATGATTTTCCAACCTGCTGCTTTTGTTTTTGCTCTTTGAAGGTTCTTCAAATCTTCAACGAGGTTCAGATGCGACACAAACGCGGGGTGGATAATCCAGTTTATGAATATGAGCTGTCGGAAAAGTGAAAACTCAACACCAGCCACAGTTTCCAACACCTGAACAAAGTCATACAGTGCTCATGAATACTGCAAAATGTAATGTATATTCAGATGTACACACATAGCATGGGTTGAAATGTAATAAAACTATTTGTAGAGGCCTCATGTACCACGATAGAGGGACAACCCCACAAGATATTTGTCTCAATGTTTTATGCTGGGTTTTGATTATATTTGCCTGATGTGATTTAACTGATAACTTTAATTTGTGCTGTGTACTGTATGTAACATATTTACATTTTGTATTGTCTATTTTTCATCTATTGAATGTATTTTAAATACATGAATGTACAGTAGGGGCTTATTTATGATAAAATTGATTAAATAATTTTCAAAAGCAGCTGCAAATACTTATTAAACATAATATGTTTAAATATATTATTGACTATGTGTTTACTCTATTCTGTTCTTCATACCCATAATAACATCTGAGGGCTGCACGGTGGTGTAGTTCTTTATTAACACTCCTTCACCCTTAAATCTCCATAATGTATGATGATGCCTAATTTAAATGTCTTATATGGATGCATTACATAAAGCAACAAAATAAAAAAGTTTCATACATACTTAAAATCCTTCAATGAAACCTCTGTCACTCTCCTGTTTTAGGGCCCAACTTTTAATTTCATGAAGTCATAAAGGGTATCAGTTGCAGTTTAAATATTGATAAACAAGTGATTATTGTAAAGGCATAATACCAGTTGAACCCGCACTTGTCAAGCATGACTTGAGTAAAACGTAAAACCATAAAAAAATCAGGTTATTTTTCCTGCCAGTAAATTCAGGATTCTATTCCTGTCGGATTTGTGTTTTCAGGATTGAATTACATACATTGCTTGTCCCCGTTTGGTCATCTAATTGTCCCACTGGAATTCCCTTACGTACTGAATATAGAATCTGGAAGTCTGAATGGACAAATTCTTTAACAGATACAATTCTGGGCCCACTCCTCTTCCCCACCCACCCCTGCAAGGACTGCACCCTCCTCACACCACCAGTCTCCACCCTGGAGGACCCAGAGACCCCTTTCACTGGACAGCTGACATGGCCGGGATGTTGTTCAAGCCCTCCGACCTGAACAGAGCTCAGGGAGGACCTCCACACCTTCCACAGGAGGTTGAAAAATATTTAGCTTAGGTTAAAACGTGAAAAGGGTTGAATTTAATGTTATATAGTAAGGCAAGTCCTGAAAAGTAAGCTGAATGTTAAGAACGAGATCAGAGCCGTCAGCACATACACACTCCCGGGCATCAGATACACCGCTGGTATAATAGCCAGGCCAAAGGAAGAGCTAGAGGCCACTGATATGAAGACAGGAGTCCAGCACTCTCAGATTGTACACTAAGCAGAAGGAGGGAGGCCGAGGGCTAGTGGGCATCAGAGTCACGTTCCAGGGTGAAAAAAACAAGATCCAGGAAGATGGCCCCAAGTGGTGACCTTGTGACCTTTAATATCTCGGACAGGAGAAACCATCATGGAGAGACAAGCCCCTGCACGTCATGTACCACCGACAGATAGAAGAAGTGGCTGATATAGAGAAATCATACCAGGTCTGGGCTGGAGGTCCCAGGGTCAAAATGGAAGACACTTCCAAAGGCGGTTAAGAATGACTGAGCCAAGATCCTGTGGGACTTCCAGATCCAGACTGATAAACTAATATGGCTAACCAACCGGACATCGTGGTGGTGGTGGACAAACAACAGAAGCTAGATGTAGCTAACATGAAGAAGGAGGAACACAAGAAGCTTGGAAAATACCAAGAACTGAAAGAGCAGCTAGAAAAGCTGTGGATAGTAAAGTGTTAATCGGAGCACTCGGGGGCTGTAACCCCCAAACTGGGACAGCGGCTCCAGCAGAGTCCAGGAACAACATCTGAGATCTCTGTCCAGAAGAGTGCAGTCCTACGAACAGCTAAGATACTGAAGAACCCTCAGACTCACAGACCTCTGGTAGAGGTTGAAGGACGAAGTACAAGACCACCCATGGGGTGAGTGGGGACCTTTTTATACTGTCAAGACCTTCTCTTCTTGGAACCAGTAAAATATGTTTTTTTCCTCATCTTTACAAACTTATACACAAATTAAGATAATTCAACATACACAAATTAAGATAATTCAACACACTCTCCTAACCCTAACCATCTGAAACATTACTTCAGTTGAGCTCAGATTAATGTAGATTCATATTCATACTGATTAGATTATGGTTAGTGATTGGTCCAAAGTGGACATTGTATCGTGTAGTTAACGATGTCTGTGTGTCCGTAAATGCTTTGTAG
The DNA here is from genome assembly GCF_963514095.1 of Eutrigla gurnardus. Taxonomy (NCBI): domain Eukaryota; kingdom Metazoa; phylum Chordata; class Actinopteri; order Perciformes; family Triglidae; genus Eutrigla; species Eutrigla gurnardus. The sequence continues at coordinate 24,563,215 of NC_139919.1, read as the reverse complement.
GCACCCTACTAGATGAAAGCACTGCTTCACCTAATATATGGATGAACTAATGCCAGGAAGGAGAGTGAGGAACTGGAAACATGAAGGCCTGTAGGGATTCCACTGAAATCAGTCTGTACACTGACGTCTAGAGTGTGTCCTTGTTAATATCTGTGACTAACATCTTTTGTTGCAAAGTGAGAGGATATTTACACACAGTAAATGGATCTATGTAGAAAGGTGTAAGCGCTCATAATTACATAAGTAAATATTTGTCTGTGTGCATCACTGTCAAACCAACTGTTTACATTTTCTGATGTGCTGACGTGTTTCACGAGCATCCTGTTCTCCGCTCGACTACAATCTAAATAGTATGCTTACCTGTACAATTCCCCATTGAGAAATGAAACAACGCTCAATATAATATATTTTTTTTATAGTTTTTTTTTATAATCATTTAATAATAATAATTTTATTAATTATTATAATAATTTTAATAATAATAATTTTTAAGTAAATTATATATCTGTTGATGGTTAAACGAGGGAATTATTAACTTCAGCAAAAACAAGGGTTTAACCATGAAGGCCTGTTGTGGATTCCAAATAGTTTGGAGTCATTGACACATTCTGTGTACACTGAAGTCAACTGTCAGCTCTACTAATACATGCGTAAATATTTGTGTGTGTGTGTCACTTGTTAAAATGTAAATATTACCTTACCTGTGTGGTCTTCCCTTGAGGAAGATTACATTGTAAAAATCCCCTTCAATTATTTACTCAAAAAAGGAAAAGTAGAAATGCAAAAAAGGAAAAGTACAAACGCAAATTTTAAGGGAAACGGTCGGTCTTGATGAGTGCCATGATTGGACATTGACGGCTGACCGAAAAATGATTCAACCCCCCAAAAGTACACAGCAAATCTCTCCCTTACACCTACAATAAATTACAAAGAAACGGAAACAGACAGAAGGTTTGATTTATCACTTTGTATTAACGGAAAACAAATGAAATGACACACACCAAAAAACAAAACAATTCAACACACTCTCCGAACCCTCTGAAAGATTACTTCAGTTGAGCTCACATAATGTCCATTCATATTCATCTTACTGATTAGATTATGGTTAGTGATTGGTCAAAAGTGGATATTGTATCGTGTAGTTAACGATGTCCGTAAGATGATAGCGCTGCTTCACCTAATATATGGATGAACTAATGCCAGGAAGGAGAGTGAGGAACTGGAAACATGAAGGCCTGTAGGGATTCCACTGAAGTCAGTCTGTACACTGACGTCTTGAGTGTGTCCTTGTTAACCTCAATGACTAACACCTTTTGTTGCAAAGTGACACACACACACACACACACACACACACACACACACACACACACACACAGCCCATCCAACCGGAACGTCTCGGAGCAGTAATTGGATTTACATAGAAAGCTGCAAGCTCTCAAAATTACATAAGTAAATATTTGTGTGTGTGTGTCACTGTCGAACCAACTGTTTACATTTTCTGATGTGCTGACATGTTTCACTGCCACCAGAGGGTCCTGGGGGCTATTGCACAAAACCTAAATAAGGGATTAAGCCAGGATTTCCGAGTCTTTCCGGCTGAAGTTATCCGTGATCCGGTTCGCATTGCACGAAAGCATGCCGCATATGTTACGTAATAAGTTACCATAGTGATTTATCCTGTGGAGCTAGCCTGTTCCAGACCAGGCTAACAGCCAGGATATATCAATCTTATCCTGATTCTCAGCCACTTAGTTGGGAAACCAATGTGTTCATTACAGTTATTCCACTGCTCGTTACGTATTACCATCCAGTGAAATGCATGCTGTCATTATTTAAACACTGTGACCATTATTTGACATTCATTCAGCCTATATTTATACATTTTATTACATTCTACAGATTGTTTCCACCGCACATCAGTTTAAGACCAGCGGCCTACAACTCGACTGTGAGCCCGCCTCGCTCCCTCTCTGTGATTCTGGGTGTAATGTATTGATAAACCACCGGGGGTGCTCTTGTATAGTGTGAGTTAACCTTGTGTATTCCACCCCAGCCGCCATACCTGTCAAGGTCGTTTTATATAGTATTTGAGCGCCCGATTAAAGCGATACAGTAACAATATAACATTGTCTGGCTCATTAAGCCATAGTACTTTTTTTTACAGAGGAGCTTGAACTCCTCATACACCTCCATCAAAAGCTCAGTTTGTGAAAGGTACGCCGCAAGTGTCGTCATGGACTAGTATGCTTACCTGTAAAATTCCTCCTTGAGGAAATATAAAAACACTCAATACAATGTTATGTTGTTATTTCTAAGTAAATTATATATCTGTTGAAGGTTTAACAACGAACTGAAAGTGAAACAAGGGTTTAACCATGAAGGCCTGTTGTGGATTCCTAATAGTTTGGAGTCATTGACACATTCAACTGTCAGCTTTCATAATACATGCGTAAATATTTGTGTGTGTGTGTGTCACTTGTTTGCTTGATTACAATGTAAATATTACCTTACCTGTACGGTCATCCCTTGAGGAAGAATACATGGTAAAAATCCCCTTCAATTATTTACTCAAAAAAGGAAAAGTAGAAACGCAAATTTTAAGGGAACGGTTGGACATGATGAGAGTAAGTCTTTCCCTTACATCTACGATGATGTTGGAATAAATTACAAAGAAACGGAAACAGACAGAAGGTTTGATTTATCACTTTGTATTAAGATTATCACAGATTATCTGTGTAGGACACATAGCCATTCAACATATTGTCAATATAACATTCAGTTCCAAATGTTGAAAATGATGGATGTAATCTAGATTGTCAAGTCAATTCTTCAAAAAACCCATTTTACCTGTCGACATCCAAGATCTCGGTCCAAAAGAGTGCAGTCCTACGAACAGCTAAAATACTGAAGAACCCTCAGGCTCCCAGACCTCCGGTAGAGGACCAGAGCTTGAAAGAGGAAATACAAGACTGCCCAGGGGGTGAATGTGGTAAAATATGTTTTTACCCTCATCTTTATGAACTTAAACACAAGAAAGATAATTCAACACACTTACCTAACCCTAACCCCCTGAAAAAAATACTTCAGTTGAGCTCACATAGATTCATATTAATCATACTGATTAGATTATGGTTAGTGATTGGTCAAATCAAGATTCTTCTTCTTTGAGTGGACATTGTATCGTGTAGTAAACGGTGTCCGTAAATGCTTTGTATGCTGAGTTTTACTAGATGATTTACACTGCTTCACCTGATAAATTAATGAACTAATACCAGGAATGAGAGTGAGGAACTAGAACCATGAAGGCCTGTGAGGATTCCACTGAAGTCAGTCTTTGTACACTGACGTCCCTTTCCTTGAGGAAATAAAAAAAAAAAGCTCAATACAACATAATGTTACAATTGTTGAATTACTGTTGTATCTGTTGAAGGTTTATTGAGGAGAGGATCAGCAAAAACATAGGTTTATTATTATGTATGTATTATATTTTGAAGTGGAAAACTTCATTTTCATTCCCATAAGAATGACTTTTAAAATTAATCGTGGAACAAATACATTTTAGATAACGTGTTAAGATGTTATCTAAATCAAGTCTTCATGGAGCAGATCATCATTTTTTCTATGTGACATCTTCTGATTGTTGCTTTATTTACACAAAACCTTATGTAAATTGTTTCTAGTGGTTTCTGAGTTGTGTATGCAAACCACTCACCATGCATGTTTACATGGTTAGAAGAGAACAAGCAATGTTTGTAATTGTTCCACAAAACCACAAATCCTCAGAAACAGCCTGAAAATGTTGTTCTTGTACAAAAGACTAATTTTAGGATTGATGCACATCCACAATGACACCACTTAGATGATTGCATCAGGATTGCACAGATTTCTAATAGAAACTTCTGAGCATACATTGACATCACACATAATTTAAAATTGATTTTAAATGTATATCACTTTAGGGTGTAAATATGATGCAAACTAAAGTAAAGTTTGTAAAAACAGTGGAAGTTTGTTGTTTTGTCAGTTGAGGAAACAATGTGCTCCTGGTTTTTTTCCAGGGAGATTTGCTTGGAGATTTGCCTCGGTGAAGTGATTTTTCAGATGTTTGTCTCCAGAAAACATTCATGACATAGTTTTGACGACTGCCCGTGATGATTGTGGACATTTGGGTAAAAGAAAAATGTATGACTGTGACTTCCTATGCTATTTCTTTTGGAGCCGATGTTCCTTGCAAGGTCCTGTTACAAGATCCTCATCCATAATCAACAGTAACCTGACTACGACAGTGTTAACCGGAAGAAACACCTGCAGAGATGAAACATAAAACTAACTCCCTATACAGAAATCCCCAAGTGAACACTGCTGTTTCCTGGTTTATGAGTAATTTCTCTGTATACTGTGTTTTTCTGAAAATGCTTCCCGTTTAATGGTTAGTGGATATGTATCTGTTACCTGATACATGAATGAACTAATACCAGGAAGGACAGTGACGTACAAGAACCATGAAGGCCTGTTGAGGATTCCAAATAGTTTGGGAGTCCTCGACAGATTCTGTGTACACGGAAGTTAAGTGTCAATGTCACAGCCCTTTCTGTGACTTCAAGACTTCCCCTGTTTGTTTCCCTGTCATTCCTTGTGTCTCCTCCTCTTTTTATGTGTGTGTTTCTAGCAATCACTACCTGGCACACCTGACTCATCAATCATCAAGCTCAGTATAAAAACCCCGGCTCTCCACTCACTCTTTGCCAGATTGTTCTGCTCTCTATGTGGGAACTCGCCAGGCCCTTGTACTCCAGTGAAAAGAAACTCTAAATGATTCTCACCTGTGTCTCTTCCACCTCTAGTGAGTGCCAGAACTGAAGCAGAGCCTGCCTCTGCTGCTCACTGTCCTTGTTATGGAAATATGTATGAGTTGAAGCAAGGAGAGCTATGGAGATAATAGATGTGTTACACAGGAATATTTAATTGATGCCCGATGGCCATCGTGAGAATTAAGGTTTGAGCAGTACAACAGCTACAAACTCAACAGTGCAGTGCCAACCCTAATTCTGCCTCCTGTCTCTCCTGCGAAAGCATAAAAGCTTAAGTTATCATGAGGAAGCTGCCACGGTATCTGTATTATGTCTCGGAACTTTGTCTTTTATACCGTTAATGCTAAATCAGTGGTGGCTGATCTCTCAGGAGTCTTACAATGACTAGAAGTCAGACAGTAAGGTCAGATAACAAAGTTTTAAGTGTACACTCTAGACGGCGCCGTCTCTGAAGTTAACAAATACACCAGAGCCTCCTTTCCCATGGACACAAACTCACCATAAGGTCTTGGTTATACCGAAGTAGCATTTTTCAGCTCCCCCAGAACGTCTTCCCGAGGATATAACCTCATATCACCTCATGCAGGAGATAAGAAATCATATTTATTATCGAGCCCCCAGGCCACCTCACAGGCAGTGAGACGCTCACGCATACGAGGAAGGTTTCGTGCCACAGCGGGTCATCGTTTTCCCGGAATTCAACTGCACTCACCCATATGGTGGGGCTATGGCAGTTCTCTTTCCTCCTTACACATCAGCCACCCAGTGATATAACTTACTTAACACATTTAAATTTCTTTCAAATCACTAGTAAATTAATTCTACTAGAGAATGCTTTGTCTCAATTTTATATTTATCAATTGAAAGATTACATTTCACAGTTTACAGACAGACCTCTATAATTCCGTCAAACACAACCATGGTAAGGCAAAGCAAAGCCAACTTTAATTTGCATTTACCATGTTGTTGTTGTATTGGAATCCTGTTCGTGACGCCAATTTGGAAATATGTATGAGTTGAAGCAAGGAGACCTCAGGAGATAGTAGATGTCTTACACATAAATATTTATTTAACCTCCTAAGACCTGAGCTCTTTTTTTGGTATGCATTTTTAATTTCTCTTTGCTATTTGGGCTTATTTGGACCTGATAAGTCAAAAAACTAAGCATCATCTTTTGACATGATGTAGTTTTATAAGTGCGGGCCCCCGCAGAATTAAGTATTACGGTATAGAAAACCCCAAATGTGATGTCCACGCATGTGGACACCAGGTCTTATAGAGGTTAATGCCCGATGATCATAGTGAGAACCAAGATTTGAGCAGTACAACAGCTACGAACGCAACAGTGCAGTGCCAACCCCAAATCTGCCTCCTGTCCCTCCTCAGAAAGCATAAAAGCCTAATTATCTTGAGGAAGCTGCCACGGTGTCTGTATTATGTCGAGGTTAAGGGTAAGAACTTTGTGTTCGGCCCTGAGAGACACACAAGTGTGTGTGTTGTTTGTGTCCTTGCCTTGTCTGGAGAACAAGACACTCAGATAAAATGTCAACCTATTCATAAAATGACATGTATTAATCTTACACTGAGGGAATCAGGAAAAGAGAAAACTCCCTCACAGTCCTCACATACCAGCATACTCACCAGCCTGCACCAGTTCTCCACCAGCTCCCCACCACCTTCCACTTGGATAACTATCTCGCCCGTTCATCATTTAAAACAGGTTGCGGACAAGTACCCAGCTTGGCTTAGGCCGAAAAATACCTTTATTTTATTAAAGTCTCGTGTCTGAATCTGCCTTGGAGTGTAAAATAATTTAAACCAACTTGTAACAATTAGCTCTCATAATACACGTGTAAATATTTGTGTGTGCGTGACTATTTGCTTGACTACAATGTAAATATTACATTTGCTTCTGCTTGACTGCAATCTAAATATAATGCTTACGTACAATCGAGGAGGAATAAACGTGGTAATTTCTTGTTCCGTTGTTAATTACAAGTTTTGCTGTTTTGTGGGGAGAAAAATGATGTTATCTAAATCAATTCTTCATGGAAAAGATCATATTTTTTCTATGTGACATCTTTTGATTGTTGTTTTATTTACACAAAACCTTATGTTAATAGTTTATAGTAGCTAGAATTGCTGAGTTTTGTTTGCAAGCCACCCACCATGCAAGTTTACATGGTTAGAAGAACAAAATAGAACAAGCAATGCATGTTATTGTACCACAATACCACACATCTTCAGAAACAAGCTGAAAATGTTGTTCTTTTACAAGAGACTATTTATAGGACCGATGCACATGCACAATGACACCACTTAACCAATGCTTCCATAACCCCGTAAAGATGAAACACACTGACGTTCTCTTTCAGGATTGCACCGATTTCTAATAGCAACTTCTGAGCATACACTGAAATCACACATTATTTTTGTCATATTTACTTTTCTTGTAAAAAAAGATTAAATCTAAATTGAAATATTGAAATATAAATGTAAATGTTACATGTTGAACCTAAATGTTAAATCTAAATCTAAATGTTTCATGTTAAATCTAAATGTTAAATATTAAATCTAAATGTTACATATTGAATCTAAATGTTAAATGTTAAATCTAAATATAAATGTAAAATCTAAATATACATATTAAATGTTTATTTTAAATGTTCGATCTAAATGTTAAATCTAAATGTTAAATGTTAAATATAAATGTGCTTGGTGAAATTAAATATTTAGCTAATATGCAAATTCTAATATGCAATATGCCAATATGCAAATTCACACTGTTCTTCAAACAACAAGGCCGCTGCCGTATTTATGCAGAGACAAGGTTATTTTCAGTGTTTACAGATCAGCTTCGTATAAGCCTAGCTCTGAGCGAGCAGAACGCCAAAACAAGCATTTTTAAAGTTATTTTTATATCGTCTTAACAGACAGACTTAACTTGACTTGGGACTTTTTTACCAATCGTCATTAGTTTGACATACTCTGTATGTGCTCAGTGTAGTAAAATGTGACCTCAATATTTATTTTTTCCTCCTATTTTGTCCTCTCGGGGGCTCTGTACTTTTCAGAGTGAATACATCTCTATGAAATTCACCGATTCCTCTCCGGGTAAAGTTATAAACTCAGGACGCCGTTTAGTTTCTCAGAGTATCTGAGACTTCCACAACATGTACAAAGCAGTAATAGTGCTTATATCGGGCCATGAATGATAAAACATCACTGGTGTCTTCAAGGAGTTAAGCTAACCACTGTCCTCTCCGGTGCGTCCAGCCCGGGCGACGCAAATGAACCCAACTGACACGCGAATAAACACAACTGATTCTGTGACCATTCTACGCTATAGGTCTTGATTGAGTTTTTATTTTGGTACTTCTGCTGACCCACAGTGTGAATTTGCATATTAGCTATTTAGTTTTACCAAGCACATTTATATTTTACATTTATATTTACATATTTACATATGTCATTTATATTTACATTTATATATTGAGATTTAATTCATTTTTTTTACAAGTAAATATGACTAAGTTGACAAATATTTCTGTAATGTGGTAAAAAAAAATGACTTTAAAAAATCACGACGTTGTACGTAACCTGATACTGATGAATGAACTAATACCAGGGAGGACAGAGACAAACTAGAACCATGAGGACCTGTTGGGTATTCCAAATAGTTTCACACAGTCTGTGTACGTTGCAGTCAAGTGTCAGCTCTCATAATACATGTGTAAATATTTGTGTGTGCGTGACTGTTTGCTTGACTACAATGTAAATATGATTCTTTCCTGTACTGTCACTCCTTGAGGAAAAATAAATAACACTAAATAAAATACAACGTTGTAAGTAAAACATATGTCCAACAGTTGTTTTACCTCTTGTTCCTGCTAAGTAAGAGCAGCAGTTTCTTTGGTAAATCATGAGCCCCTATTGAGACTTTAAAGAGGGATAATCTCAAAGATATGCTGTGATTCAGTGCATGTTTGTCCTAGTTTCATGATATATTTGAGAGGTAACACACAAAGAAAAATACAGGAATGTTTCCTTCATGTTACAGATATCTCTGTGGGTCCCTGTAAGATGATGTGTCAAGAAATAATTTCCTGCAGTGAAAGAGGAAAAACTCAAGGATATTTCCATATCAGTACATTTATCCCCATCTTCCAAGTCACGTATGAGGAAAATAATATTATTTCCTCAGATAATGATAAAGAAAATGTATTAATTTTAAATTAAAAAAATTATATGAATGAAGATTTATATTATATCATTAAACATATTTTCTGTTTAGAACACAGAGTAATTCGACATTTTGTCCATACAACATTCAGTTCCAAATGTTGAAAATGTTGAAAATCTAGATTGTCCAGTCCCCCCCCCCCCCCCCCCATGCACTTACAACCAATGCATAAAAAACATGTTTTTCCTGTTAAAAGGCAAAGTGAAAATGGTTCCAAGCTGATGCAAGGACAAGAGACCAGATCCTATGTCATGTTCAGTTGGGTCCTTTCTCTCTTGTTTCCAGTGTTAAGTGTATAGTATGGCATGAAATGTCATAAAATGTCATACAAATCTCACAGTATAGTATGGAGTAAAAATGTTTTCGTATTATATGCCTTTAAAAATCGCATTACATTAGAATAGTGTAGTATGTACGACAACGTTTTAGCGCTAATGTAGGGAAATTTAAAAAACCGTAGCTGACAGAGGGGGACAATATTCCTTTGTACACTGAAAATTTGCCACTTTACAAACTCGCAAATATGCGACTTTTTTTCTCTGTACTGTACTGTTTTTCTCTGTACTGTCGAACATGTACATAGCCAATACAAAAAGTTGGTTGGTTCTGCTTACGCTGGATCTTTGCCAATGCTATGACAACAAGTGAAAACTACCGCTAGTATCTTAGTCCAACCGCACGATCAATAAACACTCATAAGATGACACTTTGGCCCATATAAATAAAACCAACAATAACCATCAACAGCCATCACCCTTAGTACCTTAACGGGGCATTGTCAAATGTTGTGATATATTAGTTAGAAAAATAAATGTGCATTCATGGGAAGTTAGCTAGCATAAATGCTAGCATCATAAATATATAACTTTCTAAACTCGCAAATTTGCCACTTTCTAAACTTGCAAATTTGCCACTTTTTTTTCTCAGTATACTGGCCCACTCTTCCGGTCCGTTTTTTAAATTTTTTTATCTTCCTACAGTTGCCCTAATACGCCATCGTAAGTATGCCATACAAAATATAGTATAATAGTATAGTATAATATAGTATAGTATAGTATAGTATAGTATAGTATAGTATAGTATGTCAAAAAGTCATAAAAAAAAGTCATAGTATAGCATGTCGAAAAAGTCATTACAAAAAGTCAAAGTATAGTATGTTTAAAAAAGTCAGAGTATAACAAAAAAAAGTCATTATTAAAAGTAAAACAGGTCCAAAACAGACATTAAAAAAGTAATCGTATAGCATGTACAAAAATCAATTGAAAATCATATTATTGGTGACATTATTATTTTATTTTTATTTTGGGACACAAATATTACAACATCAGTCAAATTCATCGTAAGCACAGTGAGCTTAACATCAATGTGAAATTCATGCCCACATACAATATAATTTAAATGTAGAAATTCATATTTACAGATTTGTTAAAGCATCAGTAACTAACCTAAACTGACTTGCCAGTTGTTCTTGCCAGAACAATACAGCTGAAAAACTGTATACTCACTAATTTGTGGTATATCATCATGTGTCAAGTGTCCATCAAGGGCATTGTGAGCTATAAATGGATATTTGTTTGTACCATTTGCCAAAACTCCCAAGGTTAAATGAATGAATGAATGAATTTATTTATTTTAAAACAGGGACAATGCACAAAAAAAAAAAACATTAATCTTGTAAAACAAGAAGAGATGCTTTGAGCCAGGTTATAGCAACAATTGCTCATTTCCGCCTGTAGTCCCTGTTATATGCATAAACAATCATCTGAGGAAACAATCACACCATGGTGCTTTTCACTCTTTCGAAGATCTGTTGGACTTTCACTGCAGGGACACAGCCTTCCCTCAAAATGTTGATGGTCCCTGGAAAGCATGAAATAGACTTGCGTTAGAAAGTGCCAATTAAAACATACGCACACACAGACACACACACACTCACACACACACACACACACACCAAATGCAATGGGAACACATGTTTGCTTTTTACCTTCATCGATGTTAAGGCAACTGACCACAGTGGAAGCGACAATTTCATTTGAGTCCCCATCACACAGAACCCCTTGGATCTTGTTTCCCAGTCGACTGGCAAAAAAAACAACAACAACAAAAAAAACACATTAGGAGAAGGTGTGTGAGTGAATCTACATTTGGTTTCCGTCCATTTATCAGACATTAATCTGCTGTAAAAAGTTCAAGTTCTGCAAAGAGAGACTCACTTGATGACCATGCTGTGGTGGGTGCTGTCCAGCTCGCCACTGGGATTGGCTGACGTAATAGCAAGGGGTCCAGTGATGTCACATAGGTGGCCCGTCACCGTGTGGTTAGGGACGCGGATCATGATGCTGTCCTTGGTGCCAACACGATCATAGGCTGGTCCCACTCCTTCACAAAATCAGTTTAAAGATGAGGTGAATACTGGTGACGGATGTTAATCAGTTCACTGAATGCAGCAAAATAGCATTTACCTAGGTTGAACAGCCAGTCTCCTTTCCTGACGATGCAACTGATGCCTCCCGGATACACATTCCGCAGGAACTCCCAGAGCAGAGGGCTGAAGGGAGGCTTGGTTGGCACCAGCTGCTCTATATTAGAAATGCATATGCAGATGGGCTTCTCTGCTGGTCTGTCCTGGATGAGGTCAGAGATAACAGGTTGATGAATTTTACATCAAAGACAACATATTGAAATTGGATTGAATGATCGGTGTCATATCAAACTTCAACGTTTCTTACTTTAATATTGTATATTTTCTCTATAGCTTGGGGGTTCTTGCAGGAGACAGCCAGGGCATACACAGTGTCTGTGGGAATGCCACACACCCCTCCTTCCTCCAGAATGCCAGCAATCTTCAGGAGACCACTGGTGAGTCTTGAATCAGCCAAAGGACAGGGTGGTTCTGTAGAAGACTCCTCCCTCACTGTCTCCTGAGACACAAAAGGACATTTCCGTGAAATAAAAAAGGTATAGCATGTGCCAGACCATTATAGAATTAGCAGAGGAATGTAAAAGCTGTGTCATAATTGGCTACCTTTATTAAGGGAGGGCCCATAGGAAGAAGGATTTGTGAGGTGGTGCAGTTCACCATTGACGCCAGAGCTCCATATAAACATGTTATTGAAAGTATTGCAAGCATAGTAACTGTAAAGAAAAATGTCACAGTGTTTCAATAACTATATGGATTCATTTCAGCCTTTTTCTATATTTAAAAACCTTTAAGAAGTTGTTCAGAATGAGGCTTTGGCCACACTTACTTTCTAGATCATATGGCAGTCGATGCAGAGTGGAAAGCAGGAAACAGAACAGAACAACCTCCATGACTACTGTTAGAAACAGCAAAACCAGGTTCCTGTAGGCAGCTAAGATAGACAATGGAAGAATAAAAACAAGCTCAAAGACAAACAAATGAGTTATATTCATTTATCTTCAATAAAAACATATTTGTTAACCTTACCAATCACAATAACAAAAACATTAATGATCAGAAGAGCAATGGCTCCAGCTGTAAAACCGTAGGTTGCCCCTGTGGAAAACTGCACCAGGTGACCTAGTAAAGAAAAATGTGGGATCAGAAATTTGTGTAATTTAATCACAACAAGTCTCCATTTAAACATATGTTTGTACTGACTCACCTGCAAACCTAAACCAGGTCCAGGTTGCCCACAGTGCTGCATAAATGGTTGGGATGACAGATCCAAAACGGCCCCCTCCTGTGACTTGCAAACGGCTGACATAGGCTTGAATGATGGCTCCCGAGATGAGGACCCAAGGGACAGTCAGATGAAGGAAGGCAGTATTCGTATTGGATGAACGTACATGAATAGCTGAGAGAGCTGCAACCCCATTTGAAAGGTAGAACAGGGCGTCTGAACCCCCGTCAGCTTGTGGCGGCATCTCCTGTTTGCCTTGCTGGGGACTGTAGCTTTTCAAGGCCTTGTTCAGCCGGTCAGTGGAGATGGGCTGAGGCCCTACAGGGATGAGAGACTTCTCTGCTATGGTGTTTATTAGACGCGCAAACGTACCATACAGCGAGGCTGCGGTGAACAGGGAGCAAGCTACACCAAAGAAGGCATAGTATGTCTGGGGAGCAATCTGAGGGATTGTTGAAATTGTGAGCAGGACAAACAGCATATTGTGGATCAGCTCCATGACATCTGTGTTCAGGCTAACCACGCATAGCACCAAGCCCGCCACCACAAAGAACCAATCTCCCAGCATTTGTCGCCTCCCTGAGACCAGTTCATTGTCCCCAACAACCAAAGCAGACACCACAAACTCATCCCAAGCCTTGATCAGCCAAAATGTGACATAAAGACCAAACTTGGTGGTGTGGTAGCAGTCTTGGCGCAGATGGGCGTAGTAGCTGGAGAAGAGGTGGGCAACTCCGATGATTGAGAGCCATGTGGCTCCGATGACGAAGGACTTCATGTACCCAAAGCAGTAGAAAGCGAAAATGAAAGAGGCAACAGTATCGCAGAAGTAACCCAAGGCGAAGGGCTCTGCATATTTTGTGTTTTTTTTCTTCTGTTGGCTAGTACTCTGGGCACTTGTTGAGGTGGCAGTGCCTAGCAGGAGAACATTAAAGAGGGGGGTTCCGAAGCCTTTAAGGACTAGACGTTGAGTCAGACCCTTGACGAGCAGTGCAGCTGAACCATAGATGGCAAAAATGAGAATGACCAACTCCAGAACCCCAGAGACCACGAGAGCCCAGGAGCTGGATACCAGACCCACTGCTTCAAAAACTAAGGTGGCCGTTATGGCCCCAAAAACAAAAGGCATGATGTAGTTGACCGTAGCAGAGCACAAAACTAGGAGAAAGGATAGAATAATATAGGGGACCTGACCAGCAATGGCGGACTCTTTTATGATCAGGCACAAATGGCAAACAGGGATGTCTGTGGCGGTCATAGATATGTTAGCAGACGAATTGTACATGATCTGATGTGACACAGATGAGGTTTCAGCTAAAGCGCCAAAGTAGATTTTAGTTGCACCATAACTGCTCCAAAGAGCAGCATACCCAATGAAGGCAGTGCCAGCCAGATGATCGTACTTTCTAAAGCAAAGCATTCCGGCCACCAGTTGGCATATACCACCAATCAGGATGAGATGAACCCCTTTAAAAAAGAAAACAAGAATACTAAGTTACTAAGACAATACTCTTTTAAGTATTATGATTCACATTTAATAGATTATGTTCAGATTTTACCTGCCAGTATGTTCTCCACCCCGACTGGCGCATTGCCAGTGTGTGCTTTATTGAAGTTCTGTAGAAGTATGAGGAATGCACTGATCCCATTGGATAACATGCCTAACACTCCTGGTTCACCGTAGAAGCTGGCGGGGAATCCACCTGATGTCGCCATCATGTCTTTGTTGTCAATATGCTGTTTCACTGAAATAATGACAAAGAAAATATATCCATGAATGTATGTACATGTACATTTCCATTAACTAAGCATAATGTGCAATACCAAATACAGTAATCCCCCAAAATACAAATTGACAGTATTGTCTTAATCTTGGTTGATTTATTTTAACATTTAACAGACTCTACAAAGTGGACCTGCTCTATATGTATAAATAATATCTTAATTCAAAGGCATTCTTATTTCCAGGCAAAGAAATCATACATCATATTCAATTGGAACAAACTCCCGACCAATGTCAGGACAGCAGAGTCATTTGCCATCTTCCGAAAAAGGCTCAAGACTCACCTTTTCAGACTTCACCTCGACTCTGCATAGCATGACCCACTAAACCCCCCCACCCCCACCCCAAAAAAAACCTATAGCACTTTGATCATAGCACTGTTGTCCTTAAGGTATGTTTGCTGAACTACTACTTTACTCAGACGAGGACCTAACACATTTTTTAGCTCTTACTTTATCGGCAATGATATGTTTCTTTGCTTCTTTCTTTTGACAAATGTACTTATTGTAAGTCGCTTTGGACAAAAGCGTCTGCTAAATGACCTAAATGTAAATGTAAATTCCTCTTCTACCAAAATATCCCCCTAAATGTCACACACCGTTCTTGTAAGGAACATAATTATACTGTAAATGGATGACATATTGTGAAGTCCTTCATCTCACTAAACACTGACAGAAAAGAGAGTCTTCATTAGCGAATTCCTTTCCTATGTGAAGTGCATTGACCCACTGTAACAAGAGACATGTTAACTGTATTTGCAGTTACTTTCCTGCTTGAATAACTGCGAAGCAGCCAGTGTCATTTTTCCATAAGAACAGTGTAATTTTTTTCAAATATGTCAGATATATATTTTCAGAGTGTTTTCAGTAAATTAGTTTTTCTTTGTTAAATTAATATATAACTCAATAGAAACTAGAAGGAAAAGAAAATGAAGTCTTACCTTGTGAAGACACTCTATCACATGAACTGCTGAGTTTTTCCACACAGGAATGAAAGTTTGTCATTAATAAGGCCTCCCCCCATGAAGGAGGAGTTCATGAAAATTCCCCACAGTCTGCAACCTGAGCACTGCTCACTGCTCTTCACCTTTTGATAAAAAAAAAAAGTACGACCCCTCCCTTCTCCACTTCTAAGGAATGGGGATGATGGTTACGATGACGATGTCCACCGTGGAAATTCCTCTATTTATTCTGCTAATTTTGTTTACGGATATGCCTTCCCTTCCGACGATCCTCCCAGGACAATTTCAATAGCCACTGTTCTGGACTATATAAGGCAGGTAACCATCACAATCTGAACAGCATCAGCATCCTTCCAACAAACTGTTGCCAACATCTTTGATTAAGGAAAAAAGAGGAGCAACAACTGACTGAAGCTATGATCTCCACATTACAGGTAAAGATTTAAGTATATATATATAAATATATAAAGGTTTATCTTCATCCGGTCCGGTGTGGAATTTCATACAAAATTCCAAAATCACAATAGAGCTTGAAGTGTGTCGGTAATTTTATGTGAGAACTTATAGGGAATAATTTAACAGAGCTCTTGTTAAAAGTTTTTTTAAGAAGCATACAGGCTCATTAAGATGTATTATCATTATTATTTAGTGATGCTAATGTCCATTTAAAGGTTGATATAACTAGATCTGTTTAGAGTCTGAGGCAGAAAATGACTGTGTCCACAGCCTAAAATTGATCTGAGGTTTTTTACATTTTTAAACAATAGTAATACAATAAATGAAACATTTAGTTACATATACTCCACTCTTTGTGCTGCAGAAAACCATGAGACCAGTGTGGGCTGTCAGAGGACTACATAGGTCTGCAGTAGAAGGTAAACTCCATCCTCTTGTCGAAGTAGAAGAAGACATATCTCTCCGGTTCAGCCTTTACAAAAAGCATTTTTTACTGATAGACAAATAAACTAAACCTTCTGCTCACATCTTTCGTTGTTCCCCCGCAGCCTTGAAGTCTCTGCCGCCTGACGACACAGTAACAGCCAGCTACGGGAAGTTCATCAGTGACGTAAAGTCCCAGCACTTGTCCTCCGTCGTGCTCCACCGCAGCAAGCGGATGGTGCTGGACAGCATTGGAGTTGGTCTGATTGGCAGCACAACCGACGTGTTTGATCTGGCCCTGCAGCACTGTCAGGTGAGGCGAAGGGGGAACAAATAACAACCCTTTGATGCTCCCAAGAACATTTATGTGTATTATGGTTTTGATTTCTAACATTTATCAATTTTTTCATGCATATTGTAAATCATTTATGCAAGTGTTGTATTTCTCAGTGTTAGTGAGTTATTTTTAATGTTTTTTTTAAAATTATTTATAGCTTACTGTAAACAATGTGAAGTGAAATAGTCACACTATTCCCCCTTATGCACATGAGTGTGGGCATTGAAACCCATTCAAATCACTTTTGATCTTGTTACAGTACAAAGTAAAAATCATGCATCTTCTTATTTCTCCATTTCATTTGAGGCATTTAGCTTTAAGTGTGAGTTCTGAGAGATTTTGTCAGGATGACGTCATTTTTACCATATATGGCAAATGGGGAAAAAAACCTGCTTTTCCAGATAAACAGCATTAGCACTATAGCTATAGCTCTCTCCAAACAAGCCTTGAGGCATTACGTTTGTGTGCGTGCCTGAGTGGTAATATATGCATGTGGGTGTGCGTGTATGTTTGCACAGCGTGGACATTGCATCATATTTACATTACATTTACATTCACATTTAGGGCATTTAGCAGACGCTTTTGTCCAAAGCGACTTACAATAAGTACATTTGTCAAAAGAAAGAAACCACAACATATCATTGCCCTTAATGTAAGAGCGAAAAATAGTCAGGTGCTCATCTGAGTAAAGTAGTAGCTGTTCAGCAAGGATACCTTAAGTACAACAGTGCAATGATCAAATTGCTATAGGTTGCGTTGCATCCTTTGTGAGGAAAGACTTTTCCTCACATAAAAAGGATGTTGTAGAGGGCAAATCTGCAGGATCGGGCCACAGCAGTGATGTTGGGGGTGCAGGATAGTTGGTCGTCGGGGATTACACCCAGGTTCCACGCAGTTGACGAAGGCGACACTGTGATATCCTCAACAGTGACCGACAGGTCCATGCGAGGGCAGTCTTTCCTTGGGATGAAGAGGAGTTTGGTTTTACGCAGGTTAAGCTTGAGGTGATCGCAGTTGTCCAGGCAGAGATGTTTGCCAGAGGTGCAAGTTGCAATGTGGGTGTCGGAGGTTGGGGGAAAAGAGAGGAACAGTTGGGTGTCGTCTGCATAACAATGGTATAGGAGAATCCATGGAGAGGTACTACACCACCAGGAGGCGCTCAATATGCTCAATATATCTACAACAGGGGGACCATGACCCCTAGAGGGTCTGCAGACTTACTGCAGGGGTCCCCCGAAATGATTTGATCCCAAGCTTTGTTTCTTCCAAAAAATTCATATCAAAAATGTATTTACCCATGTCCATCTTTTCCCCTTCAGCACATGTATGCTCCTGATGACATCAGCTCTGTGTACGGCCGCAGGGGCACCAGGCTCTCCCCGACGCTTGCAGCTTTCGTCAATGGAGTGGCTGTGAGTATAAATAGGTGGGATGGGTCAGCAAGGTCCCCCACTTCAGATGCACTCAGGGACATAATGGGAGTGAAATTCAGCCCGGGACTTAGAGATGGAGAGGCCTTGCATGCAAGCTTCCAGAGGGCGAGACACAAAAAATATGTAAAGCCACCAGGCCATGTCATTTCTGCATGAATTTGCCCCTAGTGGTTGAAGCTTGTTTCGGAAATAAAGGGGCCTTTTTTCGGCCTCAGTGAGCCTTAGAGAAAGGAGATTAATTGCAAGTGTTTACAGCTAGCTACTGTATTAAATGTAATGTTGTTGTTTGCTGCAGACTCACTCCATGGACTTTGATGACACGTGGCACCCTGCCACTCATCCCTCCGGAGCGGTCCTTCCTGCTGTGCTAGCTCTCAGTGACATGATGCCTGCTAACAGCAAACCCAGTGGGTCGGACTTCCTGCTAGCATTCAATGTCGGCATTGAGATCCAGGGCAGACTGATGAGGTTCTCTAATGAGGCCCACAACATCCCCAAGAGGTGAGCGCCTAACATGGAGTCAAATTGGACTTAACTACTGTGATTTATCGTCTCGTACTTTACTGGATCAATCACAGTGATTATTTAATAAATATGAAGCCAGCTCTTTCTTGTACTCTACATGGAGAACAAGTATCTGCATGAGTCTCCACGATATTTCCATCTGTCGGTCTCTGCAGTGTTGTTTACATGGAGGCCGGGCAGGCTAATGTGCAGCCTCTCAGTGGCGCCAGTGATCTGTGAATGGCGTTTTATTATGTTCATCTCAAGGACAGCTGAGGCTCTGTGGGTAGTGTTAGCAACAATTAGCCATGTGGTGGAGAATATCACACAGCTCTGCAGTGTTTACGCCGAGTCAAATGACCCGTGTTATCTGCTTGTTTAGCATATACTGAAATGACTAAAACAACAACATTCTCATCACCAGGTTTCACCCTCCCAGTGTGGTGGGGCCTATGGGAAGTGCGGCCGCCTGTGCACGCCTCTTGTCCTTGGATCACCTCCGGTGCAGTCATGCCTTGGCTATAGCTGCTTCTCTATCTGGGGCCCCAATGGCTAATGCTGCCACTCAGTCTAAACCCCTCCACATCGGCAACGCCTCACGTCTGGGACTGGAAGCTGCTCTGCTGGCTTCCCGGGGCCTAGAGGCGAGCCCCCTGGTCCTGGATGCTGTCGCTGGTGTGGCTGGCTTCAGCGCTTTTTACGAAGACTACGTGCCGCAGCCGTTAGAATCACCTAACGACGACAGCCATATGTTCCTTCTAGAAAACCAGGACATGGCCTTCAAGCTCTTCCCTGCCCATCTGGGGATGCACTGGGTGGCAGATGCTGCGGCCGCGGTCCATAAGCTTCTTGTGGGGCTTGGCTCTGGCACTGTCTCCCCAGCTCAAGTCCGAGACATCCTGCTAATAGTCCCCAAATCAAAGTACATCGACAGGCCTTACCCCGACTCTGAGCACGAGGCACGGCACTCCTTCCAATTCAACGCTTGCAGCGCCCTCCTGGACGGAGAGGTGACGGTGCAGTCCTTCACACACGAGGCCTTGAGACGCCCCGACCTGCACGCCCTGCTGAGCCGCGTTCGCATGGAGCATCCCCAAAACAACCCGGCTAATTTCAACAGCATGTACGGCGAGGTTCAGGTGACACTTGCTGGTGGCGACGTTCTGAAAAAGCGCTGTGACACCTTCTACGGACACTGGCGCAACCCGCTGACCGATGACAGCCTGAGGAAAAAGTTCAGAAACAACGCGGGGGCGGTGCTTCCCTCGGAGAAGGTTGAGAGGCTGATTGAAGTGGTGGAGGACCTGGACAGACTTGGCGACTGTACGGCCCTTCTCTCACAGCTGTAATGAATGATCAGAGACATACAATAACAGCAAAACCTAAATATATTTTTTGGTCCAAATCAATAGAGAACATCCAGCCTTTCCATATGGCTCGTTTACCAGTACTGACAAATACTGAAATATCTGTTAAGGCCAGGTTCAGCCATGTCAGAATATCTGATGTCCTGAATTATGTTGTGTATTATCACATTTTATTTTATTTTATTAACCTATAAGAACCCCAGGTGACACTGGTGTCACACGTCCTTTAAATGTCCTGGAAAGTTCCTTATATAGCTTTATCCTTGATTTTAACTCATGAAGTCCCTATAGTGACACCTGAACATCATGGTGGGTCATGTGACAGGTCATGTGATTTTGTGTTCCCATGTTTCCAAGATGGCTGTGTGCCAGGTTAACAAATGTGACAGAACTAGCTATATTTAAAAAGCTTGTTTTTTATGCTAAAGGTTAGATTCAAACCATTTAAAAAGTCTAATTCTTACATAACATGTCATTCATCACATTTAACCTGTTGTGAAAACATGTCTTGAACACTTTGATATAAAACAATTTAGCTAAATATCATTGTGGCATAGTGTCACATCGGGCCTTTAACCTTAAAACTGTCATGTCTACCCGATGAGACCTATGTCACAATAAGAAAAATGATTGTGAACTGCTCAGTTAATTTAGCTGATTCAATTATATGTCGTTAATATATTTTATTGTTGTTAAATCCAAAGTATATTTAAACAAATGTAAATAAAAAAAATATCATATAACTTAAATGATTAAGAAAATGTATAAGAACACCATTTTTGCATATCAGTAAATAAAATAAACAGATAAGCAGGATTTGGTCTGGTAATTCAGACTGTAGTGAATCTGGCAATTTAGATGAAGTCCCCTCAACCAAGCCATGTGAGTGCACATTCAAAGGTATTTCAGGAAGTTCATCATGGCATAAATGCTTGAGTTACTGAAGGAGAAAACACATTTGTACAGTGTACAAAAATCTGCACATCACAGCAATGTTAATAAAAGCTGGAAATATGAATTGGCCTGCAGACCCTGCTGGCATGGCTACACTGAATAGACACACAATAGGATGAGTGCTGGAAGATCCATCCATGGCTTCAACGTTGATCACCCCAGAGGAGCACAACTCTATTGATGAGCAAATGGTGTCGATGCAGCCCAATATGTCCAGGGCAAACCCCGCCCTTGGGGATAGACAATTTGGGGCCGCTGCACTTCCACTGGAATCCTCTATGAAGGTGGCAGTGAGGAGAAAAACCTCCCTTGGCATGGGAGGTGATATTGTGGTCAAGCTGTGCAAAACTGCAAATACTTATTTGCAGCATGCATGAATAAGAGGTACCACATGAGGTCACAGATGTGGTACTTCTACCTGTTCTGGCATAATGCTCGGCCTTGTTAACGCATGGCTGATCTACCACCGTGACTTTGATGTCCACAAGCTACTGAAACAAAGACTATCAGGCTGATTTATTTTCAAATGAGGAATGAATTTGCCATTAAAAGAGAAATGGGTCCGCCTTCTTAAAGCCCAATGTGACATATATGTAACATTTAAGATCTTTGACTATAGGGGGTGGTATATTTGGAAAAAAAATCAGAAATGTGTTCTATGTGGTCTATTTAGTTTGTGTTATGTTCCCCATAATTTTCCTTGATGGAAAAATGGGTCCGGGTTTAAAAAAAAAAATGTGATCTAGTTACATTGCAAAGGGAAGATTTATATATGTATTTATTAGGTATATTATGTATTCATACCTTCAGAAATCAACATTGAATATACATTTAGTGTATATGAATGTTAAAGTTGTAACATAAAGTTGCTTGTAACATCAAAACATTCCACATTATATTCCATAAATATAGCATATCTGTTGTATTATATTTTAATAGAATTGCTACATTGTGTACATTGTGAACAGAATTGTGTACATTTGGAGAGCAAACACAAATGAGGGGCTGTGTTTTTACATGTGGAGCAGCGCCAGAAAGGAGAACAGTTAATGTGAGTAAGTCTACTCGGGAGTTTCATAGACCTGCTCCACTCATCTCCAGCACGAGACAAAGGGAAACCAGTACATCTTAGCCGGTCTGTGTTGGCAAAGAAATGACTTGCAAGTTATGCTAATTTATTAACGAAATAAAGTTCTAAAGTAAGTCACATTATGTTTATTATTCAAGTGAGGTGTGGGTCTGTATGGGAAGAGCATGCACTCTTACTATATTGACTGACTATATTTGGGAAGTGATTTAAAGTTATAATTTAGTAACTTTGACTGTGTGTATGAAGTGTGTATAAAAGAGCAAATAAAAAGACCTTAAGAACCGTCAACATGTGCCTGCTTCAGCTGTGAGAACCTCTGTAGTAGAATCTGATGACATCATCCACCGCAGGCATCACTCACGGCAAGTGAGGGTTTGTTATTGCAAATGTATATATTTATAATGTCAGAGAATCTTTGTAAATGTGCAAGTTGTTTTTCACTTAGGTTTGTGAGTTTTTCTCGCAAATTTACCACTTAAATCTCCAAAAATATCCTTTGCATCACATCAGAAATAAAGTAAAAGGTATTGCACATCACTAGTTAGCGTTACTTGTTCAGGCAGCAAAACGAACGTTAAGTTAGCTAACGGACTGAAGCTAAGATATTAGCAGCAACCACTTAATTACGATGTAAAACGGATGCTCTTTGCTAACGTACAATTACCCCAACGGTGCTCCTGAAGAGCTCTTCTCCGGCTCCTCCGTCTCGACTCCAGCATGCTCAAGGTTGTTTGGGTCAAGTGGAGGATGAACTTGCTAGAACCTTCTGCCACCTGATTGGACAGTTTGACTTCCTCTGATTGGATGGTCAGTGAAATTTTATTACACTTTGACAAACTTGATATTTGTGAGATTTCCTTTTTGATGTTTTTATATTTATTTTAAAAAATGTATGCAAGAAATCTTTTCACAAAGATTCACAAACAAGACAAAATAAGCCCAGAGAAGATCTCTGTGATGTTGACTACATATAGTTTGACACTTCGATGAGATTGTTGTCTGGATCTCTGAAGTAAAGAGAGGTGATGGTCCCCACAGCACCGCTCCTCTCCACTGGACCCTCCATGATCTCAACCCCACAAACCTACAGAGAAGACGAGGCAACAGAAATTGACACGGAGCACTTCGGATGCATCTCAATAATGAACATTAATGAAATGTGACATGCAAAGCTAACAAGGGGTCAAGTGGGTTTTAAAGGAGCAGTCACCTTACATGATTAAGATTGACACGAGTAATTCAACAGTCTGTATAGAAAAAGGGTGAACGACCTTCAAATGTTCAGCTACTGTAGCCAGGGGAGTTTTGGTGATGAGGCACAGATCTGCAGAGCCTGGGGTCGGATGCTTGGCTTTGGGCTCGACCTCCTGACCGAGCTGGTGAAGGTTAAACTTCTGATGCCCGAAGCCCAGGGCTTTACGGGTTCCCTTGAACATGTGGAGATGGACATTCCTTGAAATTGACTGAGTGAAGAAGAGCTCTCAGCTGGTATATAATCAAAGCCTGCCATCTAGTGGATGTTCTCTCAAAACAAAAGCAAAACACTATGTCACTTTTCCTGCTCCCTGTGTAAACAATGCATATTGGTCTATACTGATGTGACTATTACTACATAGCCTCTACTCATCATGATTTACATTACAGACGCTTGCATACCTTGAAAGTGATGACCTCCATGCCAAGGACCGAGGTGTAAAACTTGATTGTGTCTGGCACACTTTTCACTGTCAGAACCAAGTGATCCAGGCTGCTCACTTCAACTGGGCAGCTTGTTTTGAGTCTCACATGTCCGAGTGTTTGGATGGAGACAGTCTACAAGAGATAAGGCAAATAAATCCCGAGGATAAAGGGAGGGAAATCAACTTCATGTTTACTACCTGCAATTTAACAGGCGACAAACAGCGCCGCTGCGTGGTGGTGAATGTGCACGGCACCCTGTGAGGATCTGCTAGCTTGGAGTCTCGTGGTTTTAACGATTAGGAAAAGCATGTTCATGTAGCAACGAGCTAGCAAACAGCCTCGGACCACGCATGTAAATTGAGTAGCGCGTTATTATATGAACCAACGTCGGTGAGTAAGCTTCCGTAGAAGCGATTTCTTAAGTCTTAAATGCAGTTGTTACTCCGTACAAATAGCACACGTTAGTGAAATTAAACGTAACGTTAGCTAAATCAGAAGATAATTAAGCTAATTACCTTAAAAGTGTGCTTGTGCACACGCAACAAGCAGCTCCCCACTGTCCGCAGCGCCATTCTCGCTGTACTGACAAGGCACTTCCTTGACTTTCCAACTATGTGGAGGTGAAACTATAGCAACGCTAAGTGGCCAGCGACGCCTGAAGGAAAAAACTAAAACTAAAAAAAAAACTAAAACTTTATCGACCAGACTTCATCGATGTCTGTGCCAAAGATCATACTCGTGAACAATTACAACATATAGTTTTTTTTTTAATCCGTCATTTGTCGAATGAATGAATGGCATTTCACAAATCCTACCAGTAGGGGGTGCAAGTCAGTAAAGGGTAGTGACCGATGACCCATATTTAGTATTGTGTGATACAGAGCACAATCTTTCATGGTAGTAACACTGAAGAGAAAAGGAAACGCCAACAATCATTCAAACTTTCGAGGAACATTGTGATAAATTACATTAAAAAACAAAAAACAAATATGAATTGGTAAGGGTCAGGGAGAAATCCGTCAAATCAAAGCAAGCATATAAATAATATATTTAGACATGTGCACCTAAATGCAGAGTAAAATCAACGGCACAGTGAGTGTACAGAATGCATACCTTGTGATGCATTTTAAGGATAACTTGTTTAATTCAGCGGTTAGTTTCATTTAACGCCCAGTTAACATACTGCACTGGGTGACACAGAACAAGGCCAAAGCTAAAAAAAAAAAAAAAAAAAAAAAAAGAAGAAAAATGGCCTAAGAGGGAACATACATTTCATTTACATGTTTATGGTATTCAACAATGACAATCTCTTGCATTCAAACGTTTATGTCCCCACACGGGGAATTAATCATTGTGGCAAAGACACCAAACAGTGGAGCAAGAAAAATGACGGGATGACGTTAATAGTGATGTCCTTTTCTTACTTTAGCCAGTGTTCCTGATCATCAACAGTGCTATTAACACCTACAGAACTTCTAAATAAAATAACTTCAACACATTTTTTTAAAAAGGTAATATGTCTTCATTTAAGATTTTAGCCATTAACAACAGTTTTTTTAACAATAGCATACATTTATATCATGGTTTGTAGCTCCTTACTTTGACTTTAGCATGTATCGCATACTGAACGGGAGAATCTGCTCATGTGGCAGAGGGAGGGAACGGTGGGTGAGCCTCTTCACTTCCTTCTGAAGCCTTACCCGAACCTTAGGATGAATAACTTAATAACTAATGAGTTATCACTTATACAATGAAGTGGACCTCCAGGTTAAGAGATCTGACATTTCAACTGGTCATTTTTATCCATGCCAATACCATCTAAGAGAAATAAATGCATCAGTCAATAATTAAAGACATTCCAATAAGTTAGTGGTAAAAAAAAAAAGAAAGAAAAAAGAATCAGACCAGATGGATGACAGGACAAATGTGAAATCATTGTTGTACATTAAAAAGTAATACATCCTTTTAGGTTTGGGGGGAAAAGGCAAGTATATTATAATTGTTTGACATGTCATGCCTGCGATAGTATTTTTAAGGTGGGAAAATTCACATGCCAACAACTTGATCAGCCCAATATCTATTATCAATATTGAGACATCCCTAACTTCTGGTATGAATACTACTATATACTAATCATTTTTTTTTTGATGATCAAGAAAATAAAGATGCTATATGAATCCAAAATAAACATACACTCTTCAAAAGTAGCATAGTTGGACTTATCTTTCCCTTGTGTCTGTACAACATTCTCTATTGTTTTATTTTTTTATACAATTCACCACACAGAATGTTCATGGTATATGCCACTCCAAAACGGTAGTTTGTTTCTTTCAGGTGGACAAAAAAAAAAAGGGAGAGTACAAGTCACACTGTTAATGGCAAACCAATCAATGCCCTACATCCTTTGGACATCACAAATTCTAAATATTTCCGCTGTGTACACTGATACCACCTATTTGTTTAATAGCAAATTTAGGGATGCTTTGCTAGTCGTCGTGGCTAACGCGCCCCTAATCTTCACGAGATAATTTACAATTCAAAACCAATTCACTAAAACAAATTATGAATCAAAATTATTTTTTTTACAAGCTTATTTACAGCTAATACTTTGAACTGGTGTAACTAAAGAACTGTGCCAATATCCAACTTCCAGTATATAAGGCGCCATTTAGGAGTTAATACAAAAGAGTTGATGTGCCTGAACTACCTGCAGGTGCGAACCAGGGGATTCTTTAAGAGATACCAGTCGGCTTGTGTGAATGTCTTGATGCACTGCAACACACTGCTTGGTCACTACAGGTTGATTCAAACAGCATGCATTGCTTGTGCCTAACTTTGGACTGCAACAATAAATGTCTTGCTAGGGACTGAACGTGTCCCGATGTCACTGTATGGAGCACCCCAAATCAAACCTGTGACTGCATTTATGATCAAATGGCATGAAGGAAATACATTTCAACAATGGAGACACATTTCCTCAAAGCCTCAGAATATTAAGATTACTTAGGTTGAGACAAAAAGGCCTGCAGTCTTTCAGAAGCTACACCACACTCTCTCGGTTGGCCGATATCAAGACAGCCCTGCGGCATATGGGGCAGGTGGAGTTTTCCGATAGCCAGCGATCAATGCAGTGTACATGGTACTCATGAGAGCACGGCAGCTTACGAAGCTTATTACCTTCTGCATATTCCGTTATGCAGACACTGCAAGTCTTCAAGGCATCACTCTCACCAAAGTTGCGCATTGAGAGGTTGTCAATCTGCTCTTTAGTCAGCCCTTGGGGCTGGTCCTCATCGTCATCATTTAGGAGGAAGAAGTGGGCAAGCCGCAGGAAGGGCAGTGAGCTGGGCTCCTCCAGGCTGATAGGTGGTCTAGGGCGTGCCCTGCCCCCAGACGCAGGTGGAGCAGTGGCGAGGCCCTCATCAATATCAGTCTCAGCTGTCCGTGCTCTGACTCCCGCAGTAACAGGTGGTTCATCGACGTTAGCAACAGGAGCAGCAGCAGGAGTAGCATCTGGGTTGCTGAGGGCTTCCGCCAGATCCGCAGTTGTGTTGACTCCACGGTTTGAATCTGAGGAATCAGAGTCTGAGTCCATGAGGTAGCCGAGTTCACCAAAACCCGTCATAATCTGCCTGATCATAGATTGGAGAGCCATCGAGGTTGCCTCTCCCAAACCTGCATCAGAGATTCTTCGTATAGGGATGCGAATAGTGCTGACGTAGGTCCTTACACCAGCACGCTCAGACCGTGAGAAAGTCCTACGAAAGCCACCACGCTCACTCTCATAAAGAAATGTGTTGTTTGAGTTCTGGGAGCGTGAGCGGGTGCGGCTAGCAATGCTGTCTCTTTGACGATATTCGCCTGGACGCACACGACGCACCTGGAGATCAAGCATAATGGTGGGGGGACGCCGCCCTGCTGCACCCCCTTCCCCTCCAGCTGCTTCTCCTTCCTGAGGCGCCACATTTTGTGCCTCTGGGACCATTTCTGGACCAGCCCTAGATGGCTGAACATCACTGTCAGCAGTGCTTTGCCTAGAAAGAACATGTTGTCGAGTCCGAGAACTGCCCTCCACTTGAGGCACGGGGGGAGCACTGGTGGCAGAGTTGAGGCCTTGAGAGCTGTGACTATGACGTGGATTCGGGAGACCATCCAGCTGATCCAGGTTGAGAGGGGAGCGGCTCCTGGCTGTACGAGCCCTCGTCCTGCGTGATTGTGGACTGCGGCTGCGTGCTCTTCTTTGTCCTCGGCGTGGAGAAGGAGAAAGTGGGGGTTGTACTGGTAGGGCGGCAGGTGAACTGGGAGGTTCTTCCAAAATCTCTTGTGAAACAACTTCTTCGAGTTCAGGCTCTTGTTCTGGTTCTGGCTCTATAGCCATTTCCTCTACAACTGGTTCCTCCACCACATCTGTCTCCATCGGCACCAGTGGCTCAGCATTTGCCACCAGTGGTTCTGCATCTGCCACCAGTGGCTCTGCGTCTGCCGCCAGTGGCTCTGCGTCTGCCACCAGTGGCTCTGCGTCTGCCACCAGTGGCTCTGCGTCTGCCACCAGTGGCTCTGCGTCAGCCACCAGTGGCTCTTCATCTGCCACCAGTGGCTCTGCATCTGCCACCAGTGGCTCTGCATCTGCCACCAGTGGTTCAGCATCTGCCACCAGTGGTTCAGCATCTGCCACCAGTGGTTCAGCATCTGCCACCAGTGGCTCTGCATCAGCCATTAGTGCTTCTGCATCCACAAACAGTGGCTCTGCATCCGCCACCAGTGGCTCAGCATTTGCCACCAGCGGCACAGCATTTGCCACCAGCGGATCTGTATTTTCCAATAGTGGATCAACATTTGCCACCAGTGGCTCGGCATTTGTTACCAGTGGCTCGGCATTTGCCACCAGTGGCTCGGCATTTGCCACCAGTGGCTCGGCATTTGCCACCAGTGGCACGGCATTTGCCACCAGTGGCTCGGCATTTGCCGCCACTTCTTGACCCTCTGGAGATTCCTGCTCCCCTTCAGCAGCTGCCTGCTGCTCAGCCAGGTTGCGATTCACACTGATTTCCAGGCTGAATCGAAAATCGCCACTGTTTGGGTTGGTCTGGCTTACGGCGCGCCATGACTGGTTTCCACGATGACCAGTTCTGGTTGTGTTGCCTGTGCGCCTCACTGTGTTCAGCCAGTCTAAGAGACTATCCCCATTGGCAGGATCCTCAGTGTTTTCTGGTGGTTCTGAAAAAAGATAAAAGTTTACAAATCTTATCTGAATTCGACAGTAAATCACAGTCAAAATATAAAGAAATGTAAACTTACCAACTGGATCTTCTCCACTTTCTGTAACGGGGGCACTAGTACTGTTATTTTGCGGTTCTGGACCATCCTTGATTTGCTGAAGTCTACTAAACAACTCATCCTCTGTCACCTCTCCTGAAAGACACATTGCAAAACAAAAGACTTAAAGTGAGAAAAAAAAAAAAGATTGCTTCTCTATTCTGACCACCAATTCAGGAGCCAGGAATTGAAAGATTAACCACCTACAATAAGAACCCACATGTCCCCGTTTAATGCATAGAAAGAGGTGAAGTCTGTAGAGGGACATAGTGACAAAGTATTACTATTATTCAGATGTTATTATATTATTCAATTAGTGATAATTGAAAGTGGAAAGACTAGGCTAACCAAGATGGTTTTCATGAGTTATTTTCATTGTCAAGTTTGAATGAAGTTTCAGCAAGGTCAACTTACTGTGTAATGGAATCTGGTAGGTTTTAGGGGAGCATAATAAAGGCGCACTCACACTACACCAAACGTACTGCGCCCAGGCATGATTGAGCCTAAAGTCTGGATTGTTTCGCCAGTGTGAACGCTCCGTTCTGTACGCTTTGAGTACGGTACGGTTCATGCACAAGCACATGCACATGTATGCAATGTGGACATGACGTAGGCTTTAATCGATAGACGATCTCCCTCAATATCGTTCAGTGTTCAACGCTGATCTGCCCCCGCTATCGAGCCGATTTATGACTGAAAATACTGTTGATGACAGAGCAGGATTCTGGGTCGGGCTGAAACTGGCGGAGAGCAATCGTGCCAAGGCAGGGTACAGATCGTATGGTGAGAGTGCGCCCTAACTGCTTCTTTTCACGTCTAATGTGGTGACTTATGGGATTATTTCGATGAAGACAGAGTTGGTGATTGTTCAAACAATGGAAAAAGACAATCAAGTCTGTTTCGATGTTTACATCTTGTTTGTGTTAAATTTGAATGAAGTATGTTTTTCCCCAGTCGGTACGGTGAAAGTCTGGTGGATCTGAAGAGGATATTTAATTGGATGTTTTGACAATTGAAATGAATTATAAGAGTAACATTTTTTTTCAATTTTTTAAATATGCCTTCGTGTTTTTTAAAAACAGTATATTGTTTGGAGGAATACAAAAAACAAGATCTATATTCCTTGTAGAAATTGCAATGTACTGACTTATTCTAAATAAAATAAAGGGAAAGCACGCAACCAATTACTAAACTGTTCCAATATGTACTTTCCCAACGCTAAGTAGGAGTAGACTGTTTCAAATATGGATGCTGCTACCAAGAGACGACAAATTCTAAAACAAATGTGTATGAAGCATCCACTTAATCAACCCAGCGGCAGAAAATCTCTAGAACCACCAGTTTGAAGTATCCAAACAAATGTGAAGCATGGTCACAAGCTCCACTTCTGTTCTTGATTTCTGGCATTGAATAATGGCCAAAAAGTTATTTCTTGGCAGAACATTATAATGTCACACTAAAGTTGACCTTTGACCCTTCGACCCACTTCATCATTTAATTCTATTTTAAATTTCTGTCTGAATTAGCATTTGAATTAGAGTTCTCACCAAAACGTGTGAGGTCAAAGTGACCTTGACCTGTGACCAATAGCGGAGTGGAGTGGTGAAAATGTCCCTCTACTCTCCAGCTCAAAGCAACTACAGGCTATTCCACTTAAATCACTTGAAATAAGAAGCTGTGATGTATTTTAAATTAGGGTGTATGTTACCAAATGTGTTGTTGTTGTTTATATCTTAAGCTTCTATTGAGGTGTTCCCCAACTCAAGGTGCGAGTGATACCAGGGGGAAATTGGAGGGGGAGACTCCCACTCACACACTCAGTTTACCGCACGCTTATAGTCTTGTCTCTGTTCCAGCTTTTCTCACCATACACTCATAAATGCCTAATCTAAAAGCTTGGTCTGTATATTAATTATTAATAAAAATACAAATACACAGCAACCACCACCACCACCTGTGCAGCTGTCTATGCACATCCCTATCTCCATTTACAAAGCCAGGCCTGTATGTATGAACACTGGATTGTTTTTCAGCATACACACAGGATGGACAATTAGCAGACCATAAGGAAATATTCACTGAATTTGGCAGAAAGTGTATTAGATTAGAATCGCAGAGTACACCTTTAAGAGTTGAATTTAGCTAAATTAAATTAAGTTAAATTGAATGAAAGTTAATATTAGACGTAATAAAAGATTAGGAACCAAACTTTTACAACCCTCAAAATGACAGACAACAAGAAATTCTGTTGCAACTGATGAAAAAATACATAAATAAATGAAAATGGGGAATTAATTGTTAGATGAAAATAAAAAAAAGGAAAAAAAAGTTAAATGTAACTAAAATGGACTGAGTTCTACATGACACACTTGCTTAATAAGACCCATTGTTTGACCTTTTTGACAAACAATTTATCTGATGTGACTTGTTACCATTGAAATTCACTTTGAATACCTGGATTGTACAGAGTAGTGACGCCCAACCTTTCTTCGAGTTACTTACTTGTACCGTCAACATTTCCAGTCAAAGATTGCGGTCACAAAACTAAAGACAGGTGTATTTAGATTAAAATGTGTATTACCTGGGGTGCCCAGAAGATTGTTGTCTCTCATAAGACGATAGTCCTCATCACTGAGATTGTTGACAAACTGGTAGAAGGCCTCCTCCCTGTCCAGGCGGTCCAGCTGACTTCTGCGCTGAGACTCTGGCTGGTCACTGCCACTCTGCTCTAAACTGTCAGACCCTTCCATTGATTCTGAAGGGAGGGAGGTTCAGGGATGCTCTCCAATCTTCAACAAGATCCAGCTGCTGCGGGAAAAAGAATGTTCAGATTTAGAAAAGGAGTGGGCCACGGGGATTAACCTCCACATTGCTCATGAAGTGTTTTGATTCCATCGGTTAGATATGATGAATGTCATGGCCGAATCAGTACATTACCTAACTGTCTCGAGTATGAATATCAACCAGGGAAATACTCGAGGCCTTGAGTATTTCCCTGGTTGGCTCACAATACAGGGATACAGACCGACACGCTCAAAATGTCATATCTTATGTTAGCATGGTTTACGTCCACTACCCACAAAGCAAACTGACACGCAAAGTTACTATAAACACAACGCTAACGTTAGCTAGCTGAGCAAATGCGTTTATAGTAACGTACAACAATCGTTACCTGAACAACATGTTGCTGATAAATACCCACAATAAATATGAATAGTGAGATGGTCTGTGTATTTGTATATGTATCAAATTAAACTGTTAAACCTGTGGTAAAGCAGTATATTGGTCAAAGTCGAGAAAAAACAAAATGGCATCACTTAGCTTAGCTTACGTTCGCTAGCTGTGGGAATGGGAAGCAAATATGTGAAGAAAATGACGAACGACTGGAGATAGGGTGGATCCGATAATGTTGCCATGGGGATCGTCGACTTAAAGCAAGCTTCTCACGAGACAAAACAAGACTAGTTTTGTGTGGCTTCTACTACGCTAAAGCTAGTTAGCATCCAGGTCTAACCTTAGCTAACGCTAACTTAGCCAGAAACTTCGTAAATAGTGCCTCAGTTAGCTTACATTACCTTGACCTAAATTATCACTAACACACATCGCCGGTATTGGGCAACGTGCTGTTTTTTTGTTGTTATTGGGGAGGAAACAATCGGGTTTCACTAAGACATTGTCGATACTGTTAGCATCGCCGCAAGCTAACTAAGCAAGCGACGTCAACCAATGACGTCCACAACCAGTAGCGAACAGAGCAAACAAGATAAAACGAGCTAGCTGATGAACGTAAACGTAATCAGAAGCGATGTACAGTCCGTCACCGACTGGCGGTTACATTACGTTACCTGTTCAATGATGTTGGTAGCAATGTAATCGTACTTCCAAATTGTTGTTCTAATATTCTCTGAGAAACGCTCGACTGTTTGGCTAAATACGACTTCAGGATTCCATTTTCTTTCTTTTAGGGAAGGCTACAATGATCTTCCGGAAACTGAAACCGGTAAGTGTGTTTCCCTGAGTTTAATCTCGCAGGCAGACACGAGCACTGCAACAACACAGGCTAAACTGTTTGAGTTCACGTCCCGCCAATCGCAGCGAGGGAGGCGGGTCGAGTCGTGCGCAGGGCTGCCTGTAAGACAAGACCCAGGGCAGTAAAATATCCTGGTGTCCTGAGAAACGCATTAGAAAGAGGATGTTTGAGTTGAACAGAGTGGCACTGTACAGCTGTAGCGTCACGATGCGGTTGTAGACGCAAATACTCATACTCTCCGCAGAATTCAAAGATCTGTAGGCACACCAGGAAGGGGCCAGCACACATAACTACATTTGAAGGCTCAATCAAACCATCTGGCTTATGTTCAGAATCACGCATGACATGTAGGCTACCCCAATATCATCCAATGGTCCATGTCACATCATAAACTGAAGCACCTAATGTATATGGTTACTAAAATATGATGTCATGCTAACATGTAATCCCATTTGACCACTTTTACTCCAGTGTTTCCAATGTTGAAAAACACCGTATGTGTAACTATTACCAAACCTGTGGGATTATTTTTAAAATGTATAAAATAAATTGTCACATATTCAAATCTAGCTGTTATAAAACCAAGAAGACAATAACATGTATTTGATTTAAATGATTAAATGTTTACTTTCTTTGCAAATGAAAGTTTTGAATAGAACAATGAGTCATTGAGGTTTCATTTCCTCTCTGGTTTCAGTGCTAAAAAAAAGTTGTACTTTTTCCGAACCAATTAGAGTTACAAACTTGATGTCACACCTTCTATTCTGTTGCTCTGTGTTTTGTTAGTAACATTTACCAATAATAATTAGGAATTATTAATCCAATTAAATTAATTTGAGCACACAAATTAGTGTATAAGAATAGCAACACAGACATCTGTGTGCGGTAAATTACCTGAGAGAATAAGACATGATACATAAGACGTATAATATTTTAAAGTGGCCTTGCAATGCATCCTATTGACAACATAAAATAAGGTCCAATAGCAGAGTCAAAGTCAAGGGGGGGCTGTTTGATATGCCCCTGTGATGACTGTCGGCAGTAGGTGGCATCAAGTTAAAGGGCAAAGAAGCTAGTATGCACCTATCCCAGACAAATCTTTGTGATAATCCTCACATTTAATACCTTTAAATATGCATCTATCAGAAAAGACAACGGAGGCTATTGTGCAGTGGATTGAAGTTATTACTCTAGCATACAAAAACAATATACTAATAATAAACTGTCAGCCCAACAAAAACATGTGTGAGTAATTGTGTTGTTTGTTAGGTTCTTGTGATTTGACAGAGTCAGTACAAATACATACAAATGTATTAAATATATGCATGCTGATTCTTACTCTTAGTCTTCTGTACAATAATACAAAAAAAAGCATTCTCATAAACAATTGTGCTTAATGAGAGAGTCTATGAATGTCCTTGTAGTGTGAGCACACGCTGTCATAACAACTAGGGTCTCATTTAATAACCACAGGTGTACCTGATCCACTGCATTAGACACCCTGTCTTATAATTCGCCTGCTCTCTTATCGGCTATGGGTGACTAAAGAACAAAAACAATGCTAATACCGCCTGACAATTTTTGGAGGCATACATTACAGGATCTGTTTATGGTCTGAGGCAGTATCTCCAGATCCAATTAAGCGTGCCAGAATTAGTTGCCGTGCGGACCACAGCAACCCAGCTCAGAGTTATGGATGAGCAGTCACTCTAGCAATGCCCGACCCTGAGTGCTAATTAGATATGACATTAAAATAACATGAGCTAGAGCCAGGCTTGTGCAGAAATTTAAGTGCCTCACATCTCAGAAACATTCAATAAAACAAATAAGACTTATTGGAGTTACTGAGGTTCTATTTATACGTTTGCATTTTTGGAAAAAGTAAAAGTTGAATGTCGATTATATTCTTCCCTATTAATAGTATAGTAGTACCGCAAAGATGGGGCAGATATTAACAGATGTCTTACTTTCAGTTCACTCCTAAGATCTCAATAAGCTTTTTGTAATATTAAGTGTTATTACAAATCTACATGTCATAACTCTTTATAATTAGATTATTTGTTTACTGTTTACATTGGTTAGTGTTTACAGCAACAGACGGGTGGTAAAAAACATAACCCAACGCTCTTCAGAAAGCAGCATTCAAAATCTTATTTTAATTTGTATATTTACTCCATAAACATTATTACAAAACTCAGCAAGTTACCAATATTACATTATCACCATACAGGCTTGATCACAAATATTTAAAACCTTTGCAACAGTTACAACAAAACAAAAAACTAAATAATACTCAAATAATTTACATGAAAATCTATAAAACAGCAAATTGTTCACAAATTATATTTTTTTTTCCAGGTTTTCATTTTTTTTTCTTTGCTTATTTGTGTTTTGCACAGTAACACAACACTCTCACAACAAGATCATGGTCTTATTACAAAACTCCCAACAAAATGTAAATATTTCTAGTTTTCTGTTGATATTCATATTTTGGTTTTTAAAACCAGAAACTTGTCATTGTATATCCTTTCCACTGCCCATAGAGGCGCATAAAAGGTTACTCACACACACAAATACTTCACAGCACTTTCTAAGAAAAATATACACTTACAAAATATGTTACAAATTGGCACACAAAAAATATACAAGATTTTGTAGTGTCAAGAGTTCATTAAGATTCCTTCTGGTAACAACTCTAGACAGTATATATAAAGCTCGGTAATCTTTTAATGAAAAGAGCAAAAGTAATTCCAATCAATGTCAAAGAATCATGAAGTGAATACATCAAACATAACATTATAATATACATTCATAAAGAGGGTTAGGTACCTAATCTATTTTGCATTTATTTTTTGTTAACTCTGGGAAAACAAAAAAATGTCAAACTTAAAATGAAAAAAAAAAGAAAGAAAGAAAGAAAAAGAAAACAATTGTCAGCTTTCTTAGCACCATTAACATGAGGCAGCTCGACAGTGGCACATTTTTAAAACAAAAACAAAAAAGAAGAAAGAGAGAAAAGAAAGTATGAACTCAGAGAAGTACATTCAATTTGACAATAGGCAGAAATGAGAGAAGGCAGACTAAATGGGCTTGCAGCCCATGTGGAGCTTCCCATCAGCAGCTTGTCTTGGTCCTAACCCTGATACACTGGAGAAAAGAAACAAAGGATCATGGCAGAGAGGAGAGAGAAAAAAAGAGACAGAGAAAGATTGATTATGATTCTTGCCATATGCAAGCAATCAATTACTATCACCTCAGAATTACCATATCCAGTGTGACAAGGCCTGTTTTTGAATCAAGCTCCAAATTGCCCCGCACATTGTCATGCAGTCTCGTGTAATTACTGCTACGCTTAAAAATTATATTCAACATTCAAAAGAAAGAGGACATATAGGCCTATTGTCTGAGTATATAAAATACTCTTTAAATCAGATGAAGGGGCTGATTAAACATGATTGTAGTGTTCAATTTAAGGTGGATTTATTTCTGTGCAGTGAGGCAGTGAATGAGCCCAAAGTAATTCATATAAATGGCCCAGGTATACACTGGATCGGATAGTACAAATATATTTTCCTTTTTTAATTTGTGCCTATATTTGGCCTTGATTTTTCTGGTGACATTTTTATCTGCCAAAATATTGACTCATCAAAACGGAAATGACAGTTAAAGACACCATATAAAAGAAAGTACCTTCAAAAGAAAGAAATTCAATCGAGATATTATGTTATAAAATCACCCAAAAATAAGTCTGAACACACCGGTGGTGCAACTTAAAAAGTATGGCAGCGTTATACGAAACCAATTGCATGAGAATGTCAGGAAAAATTACTGTTTAAATTACCATTCCAGGTAAGATAGCAGTAAGATTCCCGTGTGGAGCTAACGCAAAGACATGATTTCCTTCATTTACAAGATTACTGATTCCATTTGTACTGAAAACTGCTTTCACATTCACATTAACTCTAACTGCAAAAGTGTTATGTCCATTCACGACTGATGCGTGCATCAGAATCTCTGTGAGTTATGTACTGCCTTGAATTTCTATTATAAAACAGCAATCCAGTGAGGCACAGCCCCAACTGACAAATAATTTCCTTGCTTACCCTCAAACATCTGCACTGCACTCTCCTTGGCCCCAGAGAAAGCTCGTTTTTGAATACCTCTTTTTTTTCCTCCCCATCCTCTTCCTCTACAGTAGCCTTCAGAGCTGATCTCCCCTTTGCGTCTCTTTTGTTGCTTCTCAGTGCCAGGCGATGTTGAGGTAAATTGAATTTGGCAAACAAAGTGGGGGAAACGAGGAGAGTCTTTCTGATTTGGTTTAGTGAGTGGTGGTGTACCACTGCCAGCTGTTGGTGCCTTTCATCAGAGAAGAGAGAAAAGTCCCAAATAAAGAATTCCTGTAGTGGCAAGTCTCTGTAAGGAGTCTCCAACCCAAGCAGCCAATACTCCAATGGATAGAAAAGAGGAACAGCCAATATTCACACATATATAAGAGGTCATTTACACAGCATTGTTACTTTTGGCACATTGATTTTAAGATTATAATCATCTTTTTTTTGCAAGTATTGCATGTCCCTGTACAACAACATTGACAAAAATACTCTGAGGGTGGAGCTTTCATGAATTTGCAAGGCGTAAAAATGTAAATTTAGATTACCAGTTCCTCTAAACTTCAGAGGGAAAAAAGAAAACGCTTGATAAAAGGAAATGGGGAGTCATTCCATCTTTGAGGGGGAGGGGGAAAAGACAAAGTCTGATATGTCATCAATACAAAATGGTCCCATCTTGTGTTTCAAGATGTCTTGGGCTTAAATAGGGCTCATTAATTGTAGGATTCCTTCTTGAAATGAGCCAGGCAGTGATGAAGGACAGCAACAACAGGACATCCATATTCTGCATACAAAAACAGATGAGGAGGAGGGGGGTGCGTAGATGTCACTCAATGCATTTGTGTATATAGCTACATCTTTAGGGAAAGAGGGAATAAATACATAATTCAGGGGGAGCTAGTTCTGCTGAAAAAATACAAAAACAAAGTTCCTCAAAAAGGCGACAGAACTGTTTTTCAAGGCTTATTCTTTTTTTCAGACAAAAATAAAACAAAAAAACGACTATAAGAAGAACAAACGAAGCAGAAACAACAAAAGCAAGAAAAAATGCAGCCATGGTCGTTTCAAATCTCAATCAAGCTTGACACAATCACTCAATAGGTAGTTTGCAAAGTACAAGAAGTTTTTCATGCAGATATTAATATCCTCTTCGGGTGGGGGGTTAAAAGGGAGTGGGAGTAGTCAGGGGGGAACGTAGTACTCATGCAGCTCTGGCATAGCGTCAGTGTAGGTATGCTTGGAAGGGAGGGCTGAGCGGGTAGTGGGGGGTGGGGGGGTAGGGGGGTGATAGGGGGGTACAACAGCAGCCGGTAACAAAATATTACCTCAGTTTCTCAAAAGAGGTCATCAGTGCTATGTCCTTATTTGGGTCTCTCTCAGCTCGCTTCCCCTTCAGTGTCTCAATCCGGGGAAACTTTGCACTGGTCTTGTGGCGGTACAGCTTTTTGTGTGCAGGCCCGGGGTTAATAAAGTTGGGTTTATCAAACATGTTACAGCCAAGAGCTAGTTGAGGGAACAAAGGATGAGAGGGGTTGAATTTGGCCTGGTTTTTCCCTCCCTTTCCCCCTGCCTTCCTGCCTCTCCCGGCCCCCGTTAACGCGGCTCCCTTTTTCTTCAGGTCGGCCTCGGTGCCTGCCAAGATTTTGAGTGTCTTTAGGTTGAGGCTATTGGCCTCGGAGGGCATGCCGGCCTCAGACATGGGATTCCACAGTGGCTCAATGGAGGCCATCATGAACCTTTGGACCTCGGCCATGCCGGAGACAATGTTGGACAGAATATTGGAGGGCTCCTCAAATTCTCTCTGGTCGTCCCCAACCAGGCTGTTGCTCTCTGACCAGCCAGTGCCAGACCAGTCCCCAGTACTGCTACTGTCAGTCAGGCCTGTGCCACAACCACCTGCCTGGTTCTTTGCGGCCTTACCCTCCAGCATGGCCTTTATCTTTTTGGTGGAGCGTGAGTTCTGTTTGGGGGTCTTGACCTTTTCTGATTTAGGAGCTCTGGGAGCCCGGACTTTCTTTGGGCTCTGTCCCACAGCTGTTTGTTTGCAATTGCCTTTCCTCTTTGACTTGATGCTTTTCGCACCAGCCAACACCTCACCAGTCTGTTCATCAAACTCAGTAACTCCCAGCTCCTTTTTATCTAAACGTAACACGTCCTGACTGTTGAAGTTGTGCAGCGGAAACTGGCTGTCTTCCACTGTGTACGCATTCGCTGTGTGCTCTTGTTGCTGCATAACGTCACAATTCCACTTCACCTCCCTGTTGCACTCCATAGTCATGTCATTCACATCCTGGTACTCTGCAACATTCCCCGCCATCTTCATCTCACGGCCCACCACCTGAGGGGACAGGTTGGGGGTCTCGGGAGGGGAAAGCTCTGACAGTGACGAGTGTCTAAACTTGTCAGGGGTGAAGTTGGAGATGTCCAGCAGGTCTGAGGACTCCCTGAGTGGGGTAAGGGAGTCCACACTCTGCTGAATCACCACTTTGGGACTGCAATGAGCTAAGAAGCTGTCTCGGCCTTCCTCCTCACCCTCTCGCTCGCAAGACTTGAGGCTGAGGGAGCTGTAATTGCTGGAGGAGGCTGACAGAGAGCCCACTGAGTCATAGCTGATGAGCCTGCCATTGTCTGTGCACAGGGACCCTCTCTGGTATTGCACCTGGCCCTCCACACAGGCAGACTGACACACTTGCAGATCTGCCCCAGGCTGCAGCCCTGCCTCCGTCAGGTAGCTCTTCTCATAAAGTAGCCTGTCAGCCTCTGGGCTCAGCTGGCTGTAGTTAGACACTGGCAGGCTGTCATTCAGGGGCACAGCAGCTGGAAAGTTGTTGGGTAAGATGGGCGTCTCAGGGGTTTCGGGCCCAAAACTCTGGCTGTGACTTGCACAGAGCTGCGGGTGCCACATCTGCGGGAAGCTGGGGCAGTTCTGGGGAGACTGCTGGAGCTCTGACTCGGAGGGAGGTGAGAGGACGCAGCTCTGAGCGAGCTGCAGAGAAGAAAACTGCTTCTCCTCGAGGGAAAGCCCCAGAGGATACTGCTGCCTAGAGGGCTGCTGGGGGAAATAAGAGATAGCTGCTCCACCGGAGGAGTCAGTAGCATC
Organism: Eutrigla gurnardus; assembly: GCF_963514095.1. Classification (NCBI taxonomy): domain Eukaryota; kingdom Metazoa; phylum Chordata; class Actinopteri; order Perciformes; family Triglidae; genus Eutrigla; species Eutrigla gurnardus. The sequence goes on along the minus strand of NC_139919.1, from coordinate 24,522,971 downwards.
TAACAGGGTCTGCAGGTAGCCCCCCGGGATAACAGGGACACCCGCCTCCACCGCCTCCGAGGGGGGGGCTTTGTCAGGAGAGCAGGTGGACGAAACAAAGGGGAATTTCCCCTCAGATGCGTGAGCGGCGGTGGCATTGTCAGCGAAATGGGGTTTGACTGTGGTTGAGCTAATGCCTGCCTCTGCTAACCCAGCAGTAGGGTCCCCAATCTGTGCCGCAGCGACACAGGCATCCGTTTCATTTGTCACGCTCCTCCCCTCCTCTCCTTCTGCCTCTTTCATTTTCTTGCTCCTCAGCCTGGCTTCGCTTTTGAATTTCCTTATCCTGACTGTTTTATTTCCTCCCAATCTCCTCCCCTCCCTCTCCTCTCTTTCCTGGGAGCGGCTCTTGGCTGTGACTGCGTGCGTGATGGAGTTTGTGTCTAATGTGACTGGGAGGCCCGGGGCTGCTATTATTCCCCCTACCGTGGGGGTGGCCTCTTCTTTAGTGACACCTCCCTGGCCCCGATCAGAGAGAGGGGAGCACTGTACTGGTGCTGATTGCTCCACAGCGTGAATCCTCTGAACCTTAAGCCTGTTTGCAATCTTGTATTTCCTTTTGGGATGACTAGAATTAAAAGGGCGATGATGGCGTCCGTTTAGATGAAAACCACGTTGTTGTTTATCTCTGGCAGCCAGCTTAAGCTGCTCCTGTCTCTCTCTTTGCCTCTCCTGCCAGAAATCCTTCAGAGGAGCCAGTGTCTCATATTTGCTAACTGTGTCGGTGTTTAAGCTCACAGTCGCATCCACAGGGTCTAACTTGCCCAGTTTCACTGACATGAGTCTCTCTCCTTTAAACCTGTTGATGATTATGTACTTGATGACCACCGGTGGCTCTTTACGACAGGATTTCCGACGTTTCTTGGGACACCAGTCAACATCCTCCTCCTCTTTTTGACCGGCGGGAGCTTTCTCTTTTTTCTCCGCATTTTTCTCGCTCTCGAGCGAGTCAACATCGTATAAATAATCATCACTGTATCGAACCTTCCTCTTGGAGCGCAGGCCGTAGTTGAGAGGGTTAGAGGGGCTGAGCAATCTCTTTGAGTGTCCCTTCTTAAACTTGCCCTCCTGCAGGGTGTCTGAGGAGGAGCCGGTGCAGGAGCTGTCATCGCTGAACTCGCCCGACTCCTCCGTGGAGTTGAAGTCCATTAAGTAGTTGACTTTGGGAGTGGACATGGGCGAGCCTTGGGAACCATCAAGGGGGCTCCGACCACTGCAGTCCCCGGCCTTCCCTTCCTGCCCCGTCTCCAGGATGAGCTCGTCGCTTTTGGGCTGAAGCTCCTCGGCACTCCTCCTCAGACCCCCCGCCCCCTCCTCTTTCTTGGCACAGTTGGCCAGGACGCTGGGGAAGAAGTTGAACTGCGTCTCCTCCTGGAGCACGTTCGTTTTTTCCCGCATGTTGTCCTGGAAAGACTCGTAGCGAATCTTCAGCGAACAGACATCACTGCTTAAAGTCGAATCGTCGTCTTCGTCATCGAATAGATTGTCAACGTCCTCCTCAGAGAAGAGGTTGACTGAGAGTTCATTTTTCGAACAAAGGTCCAGCAGTTCCATCTTACTCTCACTGATGAAGGATTCAAAGTAGCCCCAGTCCTGGCCGGCGTTGGCCAGCAGGACCTCCTCTCCGCTCACTTTGTCAAGTAAAAGTCCCTCATACAAGTTCTTGGCTGTTGGATCGTCTTCTGGGTCATCGCAGTCCTCCGTTGTTTTGCTGCCATCGACTCTCTTGCCGTCACCTGGGGCTTTCGGCAGAGGAAAGCTAAGTAGCTGGTCGGAGAGGAGCTGCTCGCCATAGTGACTGACCGAATCCCCCGCGTGGCTCAGGCACTGGATGCTGATGTTGTTGATGTCGGAGAAGTCCTCTCGGCTCACGTCGCCTATCCTTACACTGAGCCCGGTCTCTGTGTCAGGGCTGGTGATGGGATCAAGGGGCGGGTTTTGGATGGCGTTGGGGTCGGTGGCATCACGGGTTTCAATGAAGCAGCCGAGGCAGGTGCGGGTAGGCTGAAGAAGACACTCCTCCGTCAGGGCAGACACGGTGCCGGGCTCCATCATCGTAGCCGACAGAGGGAGGGAAACAGGCAGCAGAAGGGCAGTCTTCTGAGCGTCTCCCGTTGGGTCCCAGGAGCTCACAGCCGGGGGGGAAAGCGGTGTGGGGGTGGGAGTGTGGTGAAGGTGGGAGACTACAGTCGGAGCATCGCCCGAGGGGGGGCAAGGGGCCGCTGTCAGGCCCAGGGAGGAGTCAGTGCCAAGGGGCAGGGTGAGTGTTGGCGATGCAGGAGCGGCCCTCTGGTGCGTTGGGCAGGATTCCTGTGAAGTATCTGTGGCAGGAGGCGGTGAGGACGGAGGGAGGGCAGCATCGACGATGCCGCACAGACTCAGATCACCACTCGGCTCACATACTCCTGCAGGGACAGAATGAAAAGATTTCAGATCATTCAGCTCTCCGGACTGTAATTCTGAAGTCAAATCACATTGTTTTCGTTGTGTAGTTACACTGACATTTGTTCTGGGCTGCTGAAAGGCAGTTCAATCAATTAACCCCCTAGAGCTGAAATGTAATTTAGTTATTCTAGACTTCTCGACTTTAAACATTCATATTTTCATTTTGGTACTAGATTCAATAAAAGTTATTAGCAATGTCACGTTGGGACAATGTCTAACCTATTACCGATTGATGTTCAAATGTACAAGTGGAGAAGAAACACAGACGTAAAATATTCCTACCAAATTCTCAAATGTTAAGTCAACACGGTGGCACAAGTGAAGCTACAAAAAAATGAGCAGTTGTATTATACGCTTCCATGAAGCAGTTCAGGGTAGAGGGTAGGGAAAATCCTAATTCCTAATTCCTGAAATCATAACAACGATATTATTAGTCTTCCTTAACCAAGCCAAGAGCAATATATGAGATCAAATCATCTTACATTAGGCTCCCTCCCCTTCCTTTTAGGGTTTCATCTTTATAGACGCAGATCCAGCGTAGCTCTGAGGTAACAAGATACCACACATTTACACAGATTGGCGGCAACAATAGCAGAAATGACTAAATTGAAAGTAGGTTTTGTTGATTTCCTACAGGTCAATTGTGACAATGTCTTAATCAGTTGAAGACATCCATCTGATGAGTAACAATCAAAACCCACAGAAGCGGGCTTGCAGCAGCAGGCAGATAGCTTTGTTTGCTCTGCATAATTAGATGACAGCAGCCGAGGCAGGTACATACACATGGGACACGACAGGCCCATATGTTGGAGACTGTATAACCAATATCATCTACACCTGCCTCCCTCTACAATCCCAAGCTGCTGCCTCGCGCACATATTCTTTAAAATCATGCCAGAAACATTTAGATTGAAAGACATACCAGAGCAATTAATGTGTTCACAGAGGTTAACTAGCAGCGTTCCCCCATTTTAGAATGGATGCGCCTCATTATTGAGGCAGCGATAAACGCTTGAGGGGAAGACTGCTTAACAAACAGTATTCAACGCGGCTGTATTGGCGGTGAGTAAATCATTGAATATGGATATGATTTGAGAGTGATTTAACGAGGTAATGAAATATCTGAGAGCAGGCCTCCCCGGGTCTGAGGCCTGCAGACACATTGGTGCAACCAGCACGCCTACTAAAAAAACATGCAACTGCGCTAACTGTCGTCCTTAATGAAGAAAACCTCAGGAGAAATATGAAAAAAAAAACTGTTCGAGCGGCAACTTGTGGGAGGCTGCAGAAGCACCACGAGGCGTTTGCCATCAGTTCCTTCAATCTGTGGTCAAAAAATGACCTCAGAGCAAACACATGCTCTCTGTGGAGGACTAAGATCCTTTTTTCTACATCTAACAATTGTTTTCTGTGATCAATTATTTTGTTTTTTGTCCAGGCGTTATATAGTGCTTGAAATCTACTGAGTAAGTTTCCAGTGCTCATAGATGAGTAATCATTCCCTTATATTTGTCTTATCGCTTTCATTAACCCCACCAAGTAGCAAAGCCACAGAAAAGAGGACAATTACAAAAAAAGGGGAAGAAATTAACTTCCTTTATCCCCCCCGTGCTCGCATGAAACCTCAGCTGCCACCTAATATTGCCAAAAGATTGTTCAAAATTGCTGTGAAACATTAAACTCATATTGAAAAATGTGTTTCCTCAGGGTTTATAATGGATTAACAATCTATCCTATCCAATGTGTGTGTGCATGCGATTGTCTGGAGTGTATGTGTGTGTGTGTGTGTGTGTGTGTGTGAGAGAGACAGAGAGACAGAGAGAGAGAGAGAGAGAGAGAGAGAGAGAGAGAGAGAGAGACAGAGAGAGAGTGCATATGTGGATGAGTGTGTGTGTATATATGCATGTCTGTGTGTGCGTGTGTGTGTGTGTGTGTGTATATGCATGTCTGTGTGTGTGTGTGTGTGTGTGTGTGTGAGAGAGAGAGAGAGAGTGAGTGTGTGATAGAGTGTGAGTATTGGCTTGGGGGTATAGTGTTATCGAGAGGCCATCTGTCTCCAGCTGGACCATTAGCTCTTCAGCTGTTCAGAATGTGCCACAGATCAGTCAGTCAGACAGGTACACAAGGTACACACACACACACACACACACACACACGGTCTTACAGCGATGACTGTAGATGACAAATCAAGTTTGACATTAGAGGTCAAAGGGGGATTGGCAGCCTCATATTCACTGATATAATGTTACTACAGCGTGTGAACTGGTAGATGTAAACAAGACAAACATACAAAATGCTCACTGCTGTCAGAATTCAATATCTACCTTACCGGGGGGAAGAAACAAGCTCTATACTCTCTGCTATCATGCTCACACCGTTGTGGTTTTATAATTGTGTTATCAGCGGAGGTGGTCCTTGAATGTGACTCGGCTCACGCATGTTGGCATGGACCTGGACCGCCGAGCATATGGGAGTACGCCGGCTGCTGGCAGGAGGTGGTGATCTTCTGATCCCCGGACCTGCCAAGCCCAGCCGCGCTAGACAGCCAATGCAGACCAGACCGAGCCAGTTAGCGCTCGGAGCCCTCTGAGTCGCGCCCATCTTTCTAGCCATGACATCCGGGGCTTCATCCACCTGAAGTAAGCGCAGGCTGCTCCGTGCCAGACGGCGCTGCGGGGATGCGAGCCCGTGCCGATGGACATGCTCGTGGACATGACGAGGGAGGAAAGTTGGCGTCTGTGGCCTCGTCTATTAGTGTCTGATGCCACCCAGCCACACACACTACTAATCCACCTCACTCACTTCATACATGGAAGAAAAAGCATAAAATAAAAGACTATCCGTCCCTGATATGAACATGAAACTCATCCAATGAGGCCAAAGGAATAAAATAGCTCCAACAAGTACAATGCAAATGATAATAGCTGACATGGCTTTTTCTTCCTTTTAATGGCTTCTTAAAATCATCTCCCATCCCCCCCCTCATTTTCTGTCCCCTTTCCTCCGCTATCTCGTCCCCCTTCCAACTTCCCGGCTCCTTATCCCGGCTATACAGAGGCTTTTACATCCCTAAAATGCCGAGCTAGCCATTCTGCAGCTCAGCCACCCGGGGTGTTCGCTCATCCAGCTGGTAGGCCAGCCACAGAAGCCGCTTGCCACCTACTGCTCCATCTTCACTATGTGACATTTTGTGAATGATGGAGGGGGGGAATCAATCCAGACTGTACAGGATGTTCATAATAAGTGGTGAGTAACTGCAGCGTGATTCATGGCCATCCTCCTCAGAGAGCTGCCCTATTCCCCGCTCAATGGAGGCACGTTCACGCCTTTCTCCTGCCGCTCTTTTCCCCCCAACTCTACAGCCGCTTCGCCTCCAAAGGAACAGCCGAGTGCTTGGGGATAATCTGTGTGATTCTCACAGCGGGGGCCAGTCAGTCCCCCAATGAGCCTGACCAGATAAGATAAACCTCATCGAAGGATCAGTGCTGCTTGGTGGACCTAAACTTTAGGGGGCAGTAGGTAGTGGCTGAAGGAGTCTTGTAAAAGTCACATTGCATCAGTGCAGCTTATATTTCAGTACACAGAAGAGGCTACACTGCTGATGTAGGCTACTTGGATTTACTTGAATTCACTTTTAGATCAAGAGCCTGGAAATATCATTATGATGCATGGTTTAAGTCATTGAGAATTCACAGAGGCAGCAGGTATGACCTTAAATAAAAAAACAAAATAAATCATAACTAAATGTTTTTCCCCAAACACACTCTTTTGTCTATGCTAATGTGTGAGGGAATAAATGGTTGGAACCTCTTTCACATTTGCACCTTTTTATGAGAAAAGGTAGATGTTATATTTCTGAGTTGTGGAAGCATGCGGCGAGAGGATTATCAATAGCTTAAAAAGCTTCATTTTATGTTTCTTTTCCACTTTCATTTAAAAAAGACAGGACGGGTTTCACCTTCCCCCCTATCTTGTCAAAGAGCTTAAAACTGAGGGCAAAAAAAGTTAATTCAAGCAAGAAACTTAAATGCTATGCGGGAACACTAATTGTCTTTTCAAAGTTTTTAAGCTGTTACGAGAGAAACGGTTGTCATTAAGCTTTCATTTATTCTAAAGAATGCTTGATTATTCTTGGAAAAAAAATTTGGAAATTCTTGTCTCAGGTCGACAACCAAAGTCTTAATGTTCAAAGCAAATTTTCAAAGAATCAAAAGGCAAAATTAACATTTCTATGCCCATTTCTAATTGAAATAGAAGTTAACAAGCGACAATTCAAAGAGAGAGAGAGAAAAAAGTGAGTGGTTTTCACCTGTGTTCTCCGCTGCATTTGCATTCTCTGGTTCTGAAGTCTTCACAATCAATGTGAGACTGCTGTCTGTTAACACATCCATCAATACGGCTCAACGCTTCACCTCCTACGCATCATTTTGACTGTCCCACCTGTTGAAACAGAGAGAGCCAGAGAGAAGACAGAGAAACAGAAAGAGACGGGAGTAAGAGAGGGATCATTAAAGGGTGACTGCCATGCGTCTAATGCAGAATAACGTTAACAACATTAACGGCATTACAACAAAGGCAGACGAACACGAAGTCGCAGAAATTGGAGAAAAAGCCTCAAACATTATTGAGACATCAAAGAGGCCCTTGGGGCGCCAAACAAGAACTCATTTCTTCTCTGTATCACAGATTCGTGTCTAAGATTAATTTAAACTTTGCCAACCAAGAAAGTACACAGAGGATCACGGCGGAGATCGCTATGGCAACTGTATGCCATGCCATTCCTATTTTAAGCTTCATTTAACATTTATAGTAGCGTCGTTAACCTATGGGAACCTTACATAGCTGGCTCCGAGCATATTTGTTTATTGTAATTAGCCGACTCCCTCCCTCCCGCGTGCCTCGGCAACGGGAAAAACCAAACCCAAGACAGATTAAAGAGATGTGAGTGGGGCAGCGACAGCAAACTGGGATGACTGACAATACTTCTTTACCGTAGCGAGTGATGGTGGTGAGAGTGTGTGTGTGTGGAGGGGGGATGATCGAGTGCGTGTGTGGCAGCATGCAGTGCAGTGGGCCCAATGTAATACAGAACAATACGTCAAGGTAGAGAGGTCGAAGTTTGTCAACCCTCCTGGAATTGGGTGGGGTGGCACAAGGAAGAAGAAGTATATTAACCTTGTGTGATTCCTGAAAGAATAATGGTGCTGCGAGAGACTCTGGGCCAGTAAATGATGAACATTTGATGTCGTGGCCTCCTGCCTGTTTATATTGTTTTTTTTTTTGCAGCTCCTGCTCTGGAGGAGTGGTGCTGCAGGATGACAAATGAGCCAGGGGAGGGGATCTAATAACATGATCTCCTTGTGGTGCGAAAAACGGCGGCGGAGAGATTAAGACAGACGGCAGACAATAAGACAAAGGTAGCACGCAGCTGACTACAAACAACTGCCGTCTTCTTTCATTCTTTTTGCTTTCTAAATGGCATTAGCTGCTCACTGACCTGAATGGGGGGGGAGGCTACATGAAGGGAACCCCTGCTTCAGCTAACAGTTGCATAGATACACACCGGCTCAGTGGGTAATTACCCCGTGAGCCATCACAGCTGCTCATGTGTGCAGCAGGTACAAGGACCCTGTAGGTAGACCCAGCCAGAACCCCCCCTGTCTTCACTTCAGATTTCTCCCAAAGCTGAGGCTTAAGTGCACGTGGCATTTGCAGAGCTAAAGAGATGTTTTTGAGGTCATCGTGTATCAACTCGGCACACTGAGAAATTGAATTTTTTTTTTTACATGTGGCAACAGATACGTCCCCTTTGACAAAGCATAAACTGGAATTGGATATCCCCTCCTGAACTGGCTGACCCAGATGAGCTAAGTCCCGATTTAACAATGCAACAATCTACGGACTCGGGGGGGAAAAGTGAAGTCACGGCAGCACCTTATCAGAAATGTGGGCTGTAGCCACCGAGCACACTGACATGACACCCAGCTGGGATGCTGGTCAGGCTACAGAGGTCCTGCCAGAGCCCAGCGCCTACAGCTGCTTGTGGATGTGGTCTCTGCATGTGTGTGTGTGTGCCCGATTGCATGTGTGTTAGACAAAGCCCCAAGGCTGAGGAGCCGCAGCATCAGCATCCACTGGAAGAGGCTGCACAAGAGATGGGGGGAGAGAGAGAGCGAATACGGGAGCCGAGCATTTCACAACACTCCCGACACCCCTCCTCCCCGCCAGCCAGCTCCAAAGCCTAAAATGTGTTTATTTTCCACATTATTCATGATTCTCCTGCATGCTCCCCCCCTCCTCCCTCTCCCTCCGCCATCTCCACCACTCTGTCAAGACCTGACGAGAGGCCATTTCAATAATGAAGATGGACTAACTGCAATAGAGAGTGCACATAAATTGGAGCTACAGCCAACAAGCATGTCCAATTTGCCAAGCGGTTAAGCCTGATGTCTGGGCGCCGCTTTAAGAGAGCGCGGCGGCGGCAGCGGCAGCGGCCGTCAACAGGTTTGTGCCGACCTGATTCATCCATCCACATCATTAATACTTCACAGAGGGCACCATCATTTAACTCTGCGGCAGAAAACCGCTCTTTAAGCACCGCATGTTACGGCACGTAATCGCTGTGCGCTCGTTTCTGGAGCGTTCGGGCAGGTGTAGGGGAAAATGGCTGGCGCTCCTGACCCCGCCATTGTTTTTGCACGAGCCACAGAGTTCTCGGCGCCATGACAAACACAAATAGAGACAAAGAGCGGGCGAGTGGGGAAAAGCCAAAACGGAAAGATTAGGATTTGATGCATCCTTTTAAGCCCTCCTCCACCTCCTCCACACACCATGTGTTAATGTGCAAGCTGGATAACAAGATAAGAACATGTTTACCCGCTCTATATGGAACTTATCGGCGCCGCAATCTAATTTCTTGCGAGCCTCTTCCCCCCCCGGATCCCCGTTTCACCGTGTTTCGCCTTCGATTCGATTGCATTTCCTCTCCAGTGAAGGAAGTATCGGAGGCGCGGCCGGACTGGGGATCGTGTATAATTGCCGAAAAGGTACGCAGGAAGGTCCCACAGCAGCATACGTAGGTACAAAGGGCCCCATTGTGCCGACGGACGGAGCGAGTCAGGGGTCAGGGAATAGATCCCCAACAGAGGGGGCTCTCAAAGAGGGCAGCAGAGAACACTGGTCCAAACAGACAGCGGCTGAAATGGCGACTCCTCTTTTCAGCACAGGTATAGAGTTTCAGAGCGGTTTGGCTGGCTGGCTGCGGACCGGCTGAGTGACCTGCCTCACACGCAACTCCCAGCAATAATGTTGAACTTGTACGCTCGCAGCAATTTATGGTGTGGCACGTAGGAACACAAATCCAATACAGACACAGGTACACAGAAGTAGTTGAACTTGTCTTTCACTCAGAGCTACACTGAGGGTTTGAGCACCTTTCAATACAAACAGAGACTCTTTCATGGTTAGTTTGTGTTCCGCCTGCCTAGGTTTAACCTCTACATTAATAGCTTTGACCTTGATGACTAGGGGTGCTTGGACCTTAATGTAGATGATTAAAGAAAGGAAATTAATAGGAAAGCACTCCAATGACTTTTTATATTGCCACGGCGACGCTTTGGGCCAGACGCCCCTTCTTCAGTATGTATTCTGCCAATTTCACAATCCATATACAAGAGTGGGGTTAATTATAGGTGACCGCGACCAGCTCAGATAAATAGATCCCAACAGAGGGAGCCGTCACATTTCCAGGCACAATGTCATATGATGTAGAGTACTAAAATATAATTCTTAAAAAAGAGGAAGAAATTCTATTCACTTCATCCCATTTGAAATGAGGGTAATTCAACCTGTCCTGCTATTGTCAAGATGCCAAACATTCCCCGACAGGCGTATATCGTGTTTGTTGCTTCCATGTTGCAGCTCTCCAGTCCTCCCCCTCCGTCTCTCCTCTCTCTCACACAAACATCAGCGTCGCTCTGTCGTAGGTCAACAGGGCTCCTCACAGCCGATATGTCAGAGCTCTCCTCTTCCAAGGGCACTGACGAACCGAGCCCACCTCAAAGACACGGCGCTGTCAATGGCGACGGATCAAACGCTTTGCATCACCTCGCGTCTGTTAAACGCTGCACTGGAACGTGTCACACAGGTCGCGAACGCACTCGCTCACGGTTACAAGTGTTACTCGGGCTGGTTGACAAGACCGCAATCAATAGCACAATATTAATCATTTTTTTCAGTATCGACTTACTGTATCGCATTAAGGCACACGTCAGAATTACATGAAACAATCAGACAGATGATATATTTTTTGCCACTTTTTGCTACTTTCCACATCCAGCAGAGACGGAGAAGCAGCATTCATTGTCCAATATTCAATCTCCTTTTTCTCTATTTTGTTTGGTGAGCAGGAAGAGTAAAAGTCATTCATCGGAGCAGTTTTTGGAGAAGAAGTGAACCAAGGTAAAGTGGCGGCCATGAAACCAAAACAATGAGGTAAAGGAGCTAAAAAGTTTCAGTTGGTTCATCAGTGCAAAGGACACTTTTTCACAAATAGTTTCAATAATAAATATAAATATTGACTATAGCTGCTTAAATAACAATTTTCCTATTTTATTATTCCAATTCGACTGTGACTCATAATCAATAACTAGACAAAGAAAGTCATACTTTTAAATTGATTTTTCTAAAATGATGAATGCCCTGAAAGACAATAATCAATACTAGCTACAGACGTAACAATCTAATCATTACATTATTGTATCCCTGTTATCTAAATAAAAAAAGAAAGATGAACGACTAAGCAGTTTTTTTAAATGTTGTTTTTTTTACTGGCCACACATGCTCAACAGTAGTGGTTCCTGAATCATGTCTATGATTTTGATTCCACCGTCCATCCTCACCGTCCACACGAAGCTCAGATTGTCTATCATGAAGATTGCCTGTCAGATAATATTTGTGCTGCAGCAAAAGACGTATCTCATAATTGTGTCTCTGACACATGAAGAGGGAGAAAGAAAAAAAAATAACTCTTTATCCGCGTATCTCCATGTGCCTCTGCCACTCCTCCGTCAGCTGTTTGGTGCAGTATTTGATCAAACGACCTGCACCTGAAATCCCTGACATGGCTACAGTGATGGAGGAGATACGGTGTCCGCTTGAGATAATCATTGTCAATCACAGGCTGCCGAAGAAGCCCCGGATGCATCCGATTCACTGCAAATCGGGATTATAGAGCTTGATCTTTATCAGCACAGCACAACCTGCAGAGCCAGATGTGGACAACTGTAACTACTGTTACCTCCAACCCCCCCCCCCCCGTAGTCTCTTGAGTCTGCCCCAGACTAAAAGGTGCAAGCCTCTGCTTGTCAGAATCCAACTTGCTCTCCGGAGAGCGCACAGTCAATTAGCGGGTTCCTCTTAATGAGCACGTTTCTATTCCGATACAGTAAATGAGTGACACATCTGGCAGGCTTTAATCCTAGCTCAGTACGTGGAGAGTTTAACTCTCTCATCTGCGTTCATTTATCTTTTAGCTTACATTTGCTGCAAATGTTCTGGTTTTAATGAAAACATTTCGCCACGGTTCTAAGGGAGTGGAGTTTGCGGTTTCTGTCATTAACTGATTAATGAAGGATATCTGCAGTGTGAATCATGCACAACTCAAATACTGTTCCTGCATACAGCAAAAAGTTCCATCTCCCATAAATAGCTTTAGTCATTTCTTTAAAGTGGCAATCTTGAAGACTTTCATTTAGACGTCTGTGAAGTCACTATCCATCGCCAGAAGAGACAATCCTGATTATGCCTATGGCCCATTGATGATGCAGTTTATTCTATTTATGTATATAGTGTTTGCAGTATTACAAACTGGGACATTCCCGGGGAAAACATGCTGTATTGTAAAACATCAAACTATCTACACAATTCTAAAAAAAAACCTAACTCGAAGCTCAAGTGTATATTAAAAGACTCCTGACTGTGAAACTCAAAGCACAACTCCATTGTTTTCACTCAAATAGAAATCCTAACTCAACCAGGACTGATAACAACCAACCCGTCTCCATGACAACGGAGCAACTCCATCCACAGAGGAAGGTCTGCGAGATGTGGAAACAAGAAAGTTGGACCTTGTGTTGAATATGTTTTTATGTTTTATGTTATTTCCAAGCTCTCAACAATGAACCTTCAGCGAAAGTGGAGTCTAGTTCATGTGGCACTCATGAGTGTATGAGGCTCCTTTAGACGGCGAGCAAACTGGAATTATGTACATCTGGACAGAGTTTGAAGTGGATCCAACATTTTGCGCTCCGACGGCGATAACTAGGCTTTGTGTATCGGCCGGTGCCAATTACAGATACCAGTATATACATGTATATTCAAGCTCCCTTGGGTTTCCATTTTAGTCTTAATTTGTTGTTTATTTCTGGAGCGCTGAATGGCACACAACACAACACACTGCTCTCGACAAGTGTGGGTGTCGGATAAAGAGCAGTGGACTTTGACCCAGACCAAACGCCCCAGGAAGAGAGGGAGGGGAGCCCGAGACTGAGCGAACCCAGCTTGGACCTGAGGGCTCCATTACCCAGGTTGCTCCTGGCTGTCTGGTCGCAGGGAAATAAGATGGATGGAATAAGACATCAGGCCAACCCAGCAGGGAGGTCGGGGAGACTGCTGTGCTCACATCTTTACAGAAAGCCAGGCTCCATTGTGCTTGGTGCTGGAACACAGGCAAAGTTGATGGATAAAAGTTTTTACCTGATGTGTGTCATGACGCCATGGAGCGGGAATGGGGATGGGATGGGCTACGACATTTTACTGTGTATCACCGTGTTGCACAGTGGCAATAAATGGTCCTTTAATAGCTTGACTTAAACATTACCTTCCTAACTTTGTGAAGCAGCATTGAACAAATAAATAAATAGATATAATTATATTTTATGCACCATTTTGATTATTTATTCCTGGGTTTTGATCGGGAGAACTACAACACACAAGGCAGGAAACAGATGATTTATGGAAGATGCAATTAAATGATTAAATAAAACAAAACCACTCCACTGTGACCAGCGAGTGACAAATGGATATCAGCTTGTTTGCAGCTCAAGCTAAAAAGTGTCAACATTCCAAAAACAAAAAGCATATTTTAAGGACATTGTGCTTTGCTAGAACATATTTCCAATAATATTGTACTTATTGTTTTTTCACATTACATCACATTAGCCAGAAGGTCAAAGCTACAAAAACATAAACGGAAAATATGATTCCTTGCAATACTGATCTCTGGGGGAAATTGTGTTGTAATACATATACAGGTTAATTCATTTCTGATACACCCAATACAGTAATATTAACATATTATTATTTAAATGTATTGCATTACTTGTCTCCCCAAGTATTGTATTATATTGAATTTTATTTAATTTAAGTGCATTACAGACACGTTTGTGTTATTGTGTCGGCCACTGTAATGTAAAAACAGGCTCATCAACATGAGAGACTGTGTGCTATAAAATGGGGAAATTAATTCAACATTAAATTAACAAAACAGTACATTAATTTATTGAATATTAAATACTGCTCCTGATGATGAAGATGTTCTACCTCGGTGTTTACACACTGTTTATTATCATGGAAATAAATACAGCGGATGGATATTGAGGAAATATGAATTAATAAATGAGTTAATCTCACAGTTTTACTTCATACATACAGACACAACATTGAATTCATTCATTTAATTTCGCTCCTGTGTAGAGAGTTGCAGAAACACATGGGATATAATTAAAAACATATTGTGTATTAGGTGATAACGGGTCTGTTTCTCTGTTTATCTATTTGCGGAGCCCGAGCTCTTCAGCAGCGAGCCGAAGAGGACAGAGAGAGATAAGGACAGCAGGGAAAAAAGCAGAGGGAAGGTCAAGAGTGAGGAGAGGAGTGACAGATTACAGTACATCACTGCATGCCACCAGAGACTGCTGCTGCATGTTTGCACAGCGCTGCTTCATTCATACATACAGATGAACAGTCACAACTCCGGCTTTTAAAAAAAAAGAAGAAAAAAAAAAAAAGAGAAAGTGATGGGAGCCTAAATGGGGGACGGGCCACTGCCAGGTAATGGCAGGGAGAAGAATGGCTATAAGGCAGGTAGCAGGCGAGGTGTTAAAAGTTGATTAGGTTGTTAAAGGTCACGTAGTCAGGCCTCATCAGCTGTCCCAATGGAGCACAAGAAGCGGCTCAGGGTACTCGGCGCCGCTGCTAATGAGACAGAAGTAATGGCATCCTCGCGAACATATGGATATACCTTGCTCTCATGTACAGAACAAGCTTCTGATGGTGCGCGAGCGTGGAAGGCATGCAGAACCCGGTTAATGTGACGACGGCGATACAAACATCTCGACGAGCCTGAGGGTAGCACAGGGACGCACGGCACAGAGGAAGCAAAAGGATTTGATCATAGAAACAGAGGCTGCAGTGTAGGTTTTGACATACTACACAGACACACACACATGCGGGTTTACACACCATAAACCTTCACATTACCGATTCATTTGCTCATTTGGGCAAATCTATGTTGGGTCCACCCACTGCTCTTGAAGGGTCAGTCTTATGAAACGATTGCGTATTTAATGAGGCTCTGCATTCAAAGCTCGCGCACACACGGTGACACGCGGCCAATCCCATACACACTCATTACGCTCCCACTCAGTACAGTTAAAAACATGCTGATGTATGAGTAACTGCTGATAAATAGAGGATGCATCCATCCCCCAGAAACACACAGCAACAACCTCCAATCATGACCAGCCCCTTCAAGCTCCCGACTGATACACACCAAGACAAACACGCACGCAAAGAAACACACACACACACACACACTTGCACGCATCAATTAATCTTTTCCGCAACAGTGAAAAAAGGTCAGCCATCAGAGATGCAATTATCATATTTCCAACAGGTGCATTTATTAGAGCTACGCTTCGTTTACTTTGCTGAATCTAAATCAGGCTGTGGGGGGATTGGGGGCCATTACACTGCAGTGATCAGTGCTAATACAGAAACATAATGTCCTGCAGGTTTACATGCCTGCAAAGGCACTCTGTCAATGCCTGTTTCTGCCACAACAATGGCTGTCAGACACATTATGGGTTGAAGTGATCAATATTTTTTATTACCACCACTTTGTTCTACCTCTCGCACATAAGCCCCACTATAATTGACATTTATGCAATTTTCGGGGCCACTGCCTTTCTTTTCTTCACAAGCGTGTGTGTGTGTGTGTGTGTGTGTGTGTGTGTGTGTGTGTTCTTACTATAAATGAACGTGTGGCTGCATGCATCTCTGACTATGTATAATATGCATGTGACGTGTGTTTCTGTGCTGCTCTGTGTGCGTTAGGGCTCGTGTGCGCGTGCCGGGCATGTCTGTTCATGTAAGAACTAAAGTTAAAGTCCCTCATAATGAGAAAGCCCATAAAGGTGAGGCTGGATCACAGGGAAAGGGCATCAGAACAAGAAGTGATGATTGTTGCTATGGTGTTGGCCTCCTATGGTAGCCAAGCACAGCTGGAAAAAAAAAAAAAAGAAGAAAGAAAAAAAAGGTACAGTGACACAGAGCTACACTGTACCTATTTTAATTCAACCTCTGCAAGAACAGACATGTGCACACAGCGGAGATGGTGAAAGGAAGCAAAAATCCCATTCAATATGTGTTGGCTACAAGCGCCATCAATGTCTAATCAATAGAGCAGTGCACCTATGGGAGACATGTTCCATTAAGTCCGTGGGTCAATGTGTTTGCCAGCAGATAGCACTGGTTAATTTTCCCTGACGCTTGTCCCTTGTCTGATACCCCACATGCTTTATTAGCTGCCCTGCTTGGCTCCATTGATGTGTATCAGGAGTCAACCCCAGAGTCCTATCAGTCAGTGAGTCTTGGAAGGCAAAGGGTGAGCACATACAACCTTTGACCTATGACCCCAGACCACGATGACCCTCGGTTAATTAGGTGCGCGCGTGTTTACCAAACACCTGCTCCACTCGCTCCAAACCGTCGGGGAAAAACATCGAAATTCATGTGAGTTATGAGGCAGAGGATATTACTAACAGACAGAAAACTGCAGCCAAATTTCAACTCCCAATATGTTATTGGCTGGATTAATTAAACTGTGAAAATGTGGGTTTCAAATATTATTATTTTTTTTAACATCACTGGTTTTTTGTCCTTCAATTGATATTTCTGTTTTTTTTGTTAATATCAGCGGCGAGCTCTTTTGTCAGGACGTATATGTCATCACTACGCAGGCCGACAAACAGAGTGTGAGAACGCACGTAACACAAGAGCTAGTAATTAATGAAATTACCTCTGAATGTTGCACCGACAGCAGCCCCTTCTCATCTCAGCCACACACACACACACACACGCACACACACACACACACACACACACAAACACACACTAGAATAGAATGCCAGTCTGTAGCTGCTGGAACCTGCCAATTATTCTGTACTTTACTGGACCCTCGCTGCATCGAAGGTGTGATTGGAATAACAACACAATCTGAAACCTCGCAATTCTACATTCCCCGTAGGGCGGCATTGAACCAGCGGGGAAAGACGGAAAAAGGTAGCGACAATGAGGAAGAGGAGAGGGAGAGAAAAGAAAAAAGCCAAAGATTACACGAGGAAGGAGAGGAGGAGGGGGGGGGGAGTCAAAGCTGGGGCTCCCTGGCAACATGTAGGGGCAGAGGCAGTGAGAGTGAGTGCTGTCTGAGTGACACTCACTCTCATATCCCCCCCTCTGGGGAAATAACCCCCTTAATCCAGCATGCTCTTTCAGATAGACAAGATCACCCCTCTTCTCCCAGCAAGGATATGAAACGCTCCCCCTTGTGATTCAAATACCACGGATGAGGGCTGGGAGTCGAATAGACAACAATGTGACGTGGC
Organism: Eutrigla gurnardus; assembly: GCF_963514095.1. Classification (NCBI taxonomy): domain Eukaryota; kingdom Metazoa; phylum Chordata; class Actinopteri; order Perciformes; family Triglidae; genus Eutrigla; species Eutrigla gurnardus. The sequence continues at coordinate 24,505,542 of NC_139919.1, read as the reverse complement.
GCAGATAGAGAAAGACATCAGTGCCCCCGTCTCCTCCTCTCCGGCAGCTGACTCGCTGCCACGGAAGGAGGCACAAAGTCATTGGTTAACGGCGGAGGACGTGGCCTGCCATTGGCTCAGTTGTTGGGAGGTGGCATAACATTGGTAGTAAAAAAAAAAGAAAAGGCACAATACTAGAGAGCGAGGCATCTTTTTACTCTAAACATCTGCTTTTTATAGGACAGAGAAGCCATATTGCATGTTAAAACGTTTGCGTGTTTATGATGCGATACGGTGTGCAGGTTTGGTCTTTTTGCCGAAAATAACTGGCCTACATTTGTAGCTCATTTTGCCTTTGGTTTCTGAAAATCCTCGACTAAAACCATCCTGCTGTTTTTAATGCCGAAGCCCCTCCGTAATATCCTTTTTTAACAAGCGCACACAATGTGACAAACAATCGGAGACAGAGTTAATTAACAGTACACGGCACTGGACGGACCACGGAATCAATAAAGTAAAGGCGGGCCCGGTCGCAGCAGGCCGGGCTGCAGGACCCGCCAACCATGCAGCCTTTCAGTAGAAACCGAGGGAGGTCTTTTTCTCTCCTTACTGGTAAATCACTCCACAGCCAGGATGCTTGGCACACAGAGCAAACTGCAGAGCTAGGCCGACACAGTGTGATATTATATTAGCATTACAAAGGCTTTCCCACCATCTGTGACACACAGTGGAGAAAAAAAAAAAAAAATCACTTTTCTGTTTCCAGAGTGCTGATGTTTCCATAGGTTCTGTGAGGGGGGCTGATGGGAGTGTGGCTGGGGGATGACAAACATTTATTACAGCCTCGCTGACACATGTGATTCACCTCCAGCTCGGTAGGCTACATCCTCCTAACGCGCTCGGCGCCTCGCGTATTTCAAAGCCTTTTAACTTCGGCTCAGGGTTAACAAATATGGTTATTCACGGCCATTAAAAACCTATCGATGTTGCGGCGCTGCACTCTGTGGCGTTTTTTCACCCTTGATTCAAAAAGATAGGGCCGGGTTTATGATCATTCCGAGCGTAGCGTATGATAAAATGAATCCGTAAAGTGCTATGTTCTCCTCAGCGAGAGCAGATAGCATCCCGTGCTTCAGTCAGCGGCCTCTGGGAATGAATAGACTTGGCTCGTCCACACAGCTCTCCTTGCTTTCCACTGTAGCCTGTTGTCACTAGCCCCTGGTCGTACGCCAGTCGCCTACTTGGCAGGGAGAGGTGCTGTACAAAGCAACTGGCAGGTCTGGTAAATAATGCTGATGGAGTGTGATAGAGAGAGCTGCATCTCCTTTATTCCGCACAGCTACTCTATCTGTTTTAGCAGAGAGAGAGCGAGGATAGACAAATGCTGCTCGCTCCCCCCCCCCATCTATTTGACTGGCGTAGCAGGAAAAAGAAAAAACAACTACCAGGCTCCTCTTTGTGTTATATCTTATGAAAGCAAGTCCAGTTGATAAAGCTTTCAAAGATTACCTCGACCTGGTTGAATCTTCACAGACACATCTTTTATGATGTTTGCCAGCTTAAGAAGAACCAACAGCCCTTAGCCAATGGCTCACCAGAATACCCAGCACTACAGGAGACATAGACAACCTGCCAACAGCTGGGATTTACAGTGCAGAAACTTCATGCATACAATTACACAGATGAAGGAGGGACAAGTGGACAATAGTAATGCGGCGTTGAGGGGAAACACTCATCCAGGCAATCATGCAAAGCCCTCTACTTAGTTAGTAAAACAGGATAGAGGGAGAGCGAAAGGACACACATGATTATCACAGTGACTTCCACACAGACACGTGATCGCCCTCCTGTGTGAAGGCAGCGACTTCAGGTGCAGTCGTGGCGGAGAAGAGCTCTGCAGTAGATTTCCACGCTGCAGCTGTAAGATTTTATGTATGTGACTTGATGCACGCTGAGGCATTTTGGCAGAGCTGAAGCGCCGCCATTACTATTGCTCATTATCCCTACTCGCTAAAACGACATGCCCCCATCGGTGCTTCCTGTGTGGGGACATGGAGGAGCTGTGCAGCTTACCAGAGGCTACGGGAGGGAAAGCCATGCATGCTTCATTCAGCGGCAGTGGCCAAAGGAAGGAGCATTAACGCAGTGGAAGGAAAAATCCTCTAAACGGCAGTGTAGGGATCCCATAGAAAAGGCTCAGCGCCAACCTGTAATCCATACATCTGAATGAATACGTAACCCATGTGGAACCCTGTCGTCTGAGTTGGGTATTAACTGGGAGTATCACTCCATAAAACTAGCATATATGGCTCAGTGGCAGAGTAGAAATCCACTCTCATCCATGGGGGAGTGCAAAGGGGTCAACGAGGTTTCCAGGCCGGAGTAATACTCTTGTCGCTGAGCCTTATTCTGAAAAAAAAAAAAAAAAAAAACACCTGTAGATGGATCTTCCCTTTCACAAAGATTAATTTGCATTAGCATATGGCCCAGAATCCAGCCCGGCGAAGCAGCCAGGGGAAAGACAGCCCGGTGAGAGTGAAGGGAGAGGGGTTAGCTCTCCTGTCAAAACCAATATCCCCCCTCTTAAAGACTAGACCGGGGCGAGGCAGCCAAATGCATCTGCATAAAGGAGAGGCACTAAAACCACCTCTCAGAAAATATGACAGGGGAGCGAACGCACACTGGTTAAAGCATGATGAAAGGAATGGTCTCCAGCACGGCTCCCTGTCTGCGGATAATCAAACAACCCCGGCACTAAAAGCGTGGCATTCAAATTGCGAAAAGCTGCCGCTGTCTCAGAAAAATACACGCTAGGGGGAAAAAAAGGAAGAAAATGCATTGTTGTTTTGAACTTTTGTGGGAGCTTAAAAGTTCTGTTTTATGAATGCCTCCTATTAGAAATAAACACATAAAACCAGGAAAACATAGTTAAAAGTACACAGGGTTTACACTGAGATGCAGTAATTGCATTAAATGATGATTGATGGGTAATGAATGAAAACAAGGAGGATTTGCGTGCGATCACACAGCATCGTCAACCTGGAGCACGACAGCTACATCGAGTCCTCGGGGGAACATATTAACGAGCAGATGATGACAGTATATGACATGAATTATCACAACATGTCAATGCACAAGATATCCTCGCCGCAACGAGCCGATCACCTTGTGAGGCGGAAGTGTCGGAGAAGACAAAGGAAGGGGGAAAAAAAAAATGCTTTAAAAAGAATCCTTAAAAATGTAACTGGTTAATATATCTATGGTTGTGGGTGAAAAATAACATCAATGCACATGAAAGGGCTGCACGCGTTCACTGACACAACAGGCTTCTAGACTTTTACATGTATCGGTGCTGCGGCACAGCCGGGGCAAACGGAGAGGGAGCGCCTTATTACAGTGTGTGAAGTGGAGCCGGGAGCATGCAGGGAGAGGGGGAACGTCTCGGTGACAGAGGCTGATGAAAGCCCCGCGCCGAGCAGTCGAAGGAGCCGACACATGACACAGCTCATAACCGCTCGCCATCCAGGACGGGGATCGCATTCATGTAGCCTTCTCCTTCATGTATATTTAAACACTCGCAGCTCCAGATCAATTTCAGCTAAAAAACATTTGCTTTTTTCCCCCCACACACACACACACACACACATGCATATATATATGAAATATCAGGGCGAAGCTGGGAAGACGAGGCCGCGGATGACCCCGAAAATTGTTTTTCCCTTTACGTCATTGTTTCATTTTTAATTAAGAGAAGGGGGGTAAAACATGGAGCAGGCTGTAGTGGCTCTGACACATTAAGACAGTGTGATGTTCACACATGGGTGTATCTTCAAGGCCCTCGGTGTGTGTGTGTTTGTGTATGGGTGAGAAAGTGTGTGGGCGTATTTGCTTGACTATATCTTTGTGGAAGAGGAAAGAAGGGAAGTGACGCCACGACGAGAAGGATGGAGGAGAAGCGGTGCAGACATGAGGGCTGAGAGCGAGAGAGAGAGAGAACATGGTGGTACTGGAGAGAGAGAAGGCAGGGGGGGGGGGGGGGGGGAGCCCAGGGGGTAGGTAAGATTACAGATGTACACACAGTGTTCTGGAGCTCAGGCCAACGGCTGAATAACAGTGTTGCTGCTGCTCCAGAGTTGCTTGCTTCAGCTCACTCTGTGTCTTGTTCTGCTCGCCGCCCAGGGCAGCCATTCAGAGATCTGCCCCAGTAACAGCGCAGATAGACTCTCACATCCCAAATAGTTCCTCCGACAGAATGGCACTGTTGTCGATGAACAACAACAACCAAAAAAAAACACAAAAAAAAAAACATAGTGTAAGAGAAACTCAAGGAGAAGAACTCCTTATTGTTCGTTTTCCAGCATTTTTATTTATTTGGTCAGATTTCGCTTATTCTCATGTTCAAATGTAGGGCAGTAGGTAATTGCTTCTCCTTTGCCTCCCTCCATTATCATTAGAACCAGATTAAGGTGATATTACAATTATCTCAAATGTCATGTAAACATCCGGGCTCATGTTAGTCAAATTAAGGTAGAAATAACCCGATTAACCTGGATTACGCGTCAGTCTTGTGAAGCACCGTGGCACGTATAGAGCTTAGTCTGACCTCGGCCCGTGTTCTCCATTCTCATCGTCTCTCTTACACACAGAAAAACACCTCATCACCACAAAAACAACAGTGACCCTGCTTTTTCTCTCCCTTCTCTTAATTTGAGCATGTTTTCTGCAGGATGCAACAAACCTAATGATCAAAAAATAAAATGCATGTAAACCCGGGTTACTGGGGAACATTAGTCTGCTAGTAAGCTTTAATTGAACAATTGCCTTGATCTTGTTTTCCTCTTTAACAGGGTTGTAATGAGCGACTAAATACAGAGCGCCGAACTATTATTTGCATTTTGAATATATTGAGTAAGTGTAGAGAGGGAGAGAGTAATCCTTTTCAGATTAATGTCGTTTTAAAAGTGTTTTTGTTGTGATCGACAACTCACATGTGAGTCCAGGCTAAACCAGGTGTTATTTTGTACAAATGTGGAAAGACTTCGAGATAATTAGCCTTTGAACAAATGTGTGCTATGAGTGTTATTTTTGTCTCCACCTCACACACGGATGAGTTAAAAAGTAACAAACGGTATAAACTTTAAATGTTATGTTATTCCTGTTTTTATAAAATGTCTGACAACGACCTTATTAAAATGTTACTGCAAACTAATTTAAAGTTACTTTAATGTTCAGTTTAATCAATGTGTTACACCAACTGTATAAACAGTATAACTGTAACAGTATAAAAGCGATTCAGACGTTATTGCTAATAATACATTAGCATTACGTTGTTACTGAGAGACAGAAACAAAAACCTGTTACTTTCACAAACTTCACGATGTGTTCAAGTACTAAAGCAGTCATCAAATCGTGTCTTATGCGTCCAACACGCTTCTATCGGCGAGTTCTTCTTACTTGACTTTTGTTAATCCCCACTTTGTTAACAAGTCAACTCTAAACGAGTGAAACGCCTTTTCTTGTGAGGTGCTGGCTCACATCCAAAATAAGAAGAACGGAAAAGCCACAAACTCATTAACCCCAAAGCAATTATATGTACTTGAAGTTAAAGAGACCAACGCCTCTGCAAAAAGTGACCTGACTGGAATTTATACCGGCTAAATCAGGATTTTTCTAAGGAAAGCCTAAAAAAAAAAGGTCCACACAGGAATAAAACAAAATAGGGGAATTCAGGTTGAATATCAACAAAAAGCATCTCAATTTAAATTAGGAAAATGTATTTTATTTATGGATTTATTTTTATTTAAGGTATCTTTATTCTTCAACACGCCATTACATTTTTGGTGTAAACTGGTCTGTTAAACGTGGATGAACAGTAAAACACAACAAAGCAGAGTCCAACACAAGCGTGGTCACTCACTGCTCTGAAAAAGAAGAAGAAGAATATATCCAGCAGCATCCAATCAGCCTCACTACTTCCTGACTGATCACAAATCAGCTACTCTCTTATTCCACTATCGTTAACATGAGGATAAAGTGTTGTTTTCTTGGCATTCATTGGTGGAGCTGCACGTACAAACCTCCCTACAATCCTTTGTATCGTGTGTAGACGATCAAAATCAGATTTTTAGAGCATCTCTAGATACTGAGGTCACGTAGGATATACGAAGGCCTTTTCTTTCACTTGAGCAGCGTGTGGCAGAAGGGGCCGGTGTCTGCATTACTCCCCCTTTCATTGTGCAAGTATGCGTGACTCATTCAGGAATATGAAAACGCCAGGGCACTTTTATTATTCGTCATACTCCAACATCAACACAGATTTGTCGTGTGAATGGCAGAAATGCTATCATGTAAAGTACAGACAATCGCGGCGTTGTTGTCATTATGCCATTTTTTGTTTCTGCTACTACGTATACGTTTTCCAGCTGATGACACAGCTTCTTAGGAGGCTCCAGATACGCCATCCAACAAACAGAATATTACGATCTGACTCACTGGATGCTTATAAATCATTTTAGTTATCAAAAAAAAACTCCAGACAGAAAAACAGCGCAGGCATCCCTCTTTTTGAAAACAGCAATCATCACGCACAGAAAGCCACAACATCGGCCCTTTGATGTAAATTTAGGATGCTCCCGTTTTCTTAAAGCGGGAGCCAACCTGGACCGTCTTCAGGGCTCGTCGGGGAAACAGCCACCTGCTTTTGATCGTCCTGTTGCATCTGCAACATCTGATCTCCGGCCACCAAAGTTGACGATATACCTGCAGTTTGGATTTGCCAGTTTCGAGAAAAAAATCTGCTTTCCTTCTCGCCTGCATAGCCTTTTAAAAACTGAATTTGTGTACCTTCAATTAACCTACGAATGAAGTGAAACTTTTGAGGTGTGCAACTGCAAGTCACAGTCCTTGGCATGCAAAATAAAACATTTAAAAATGAATATTTACAGTTTTCTCAATCTGCTTTCGGGAGTTTTCTTCCTAAGGGATCTGAGAGAGTAGCCTCACAGCCCACACTGACCTGTAGGCCCACCCCCAGGTCATGAATATGTATGAGGAAACGAAGGGAGAGAAGACATCCATAATAATATCCTACAGACCTTGAGTGTGTCTCAATTTGATGTTGCAAAGTCAGAAACCTTCACCCTAATTATCTCAGGTCGAAACATCAATGTTAATGTTAGCGTGTTGATTTAAATTCACCTCCGGCTCAAAAGAGAAAACGTGAGCTCAATAAAACAGCAGTAAAATGATGCGTTGCTGCGTGTAGTTGTTTTCAGCAGGTATTCCTCATACATGCATTGACCTTGCATGAAACCAAGGTTTAAAAATGGGTTTCAAGCACATGATGATAATAATACGGCATTGTGATATCATTGCTGGAATGAAAGCTAAATAAATTGGCAGTGACTCAATAATCAATTCCGTCTATAATGCAATTTTCTCATCTTCATTGAGTTTGTTAGAGTCACTTTTAATAAGGAGATCAAATAGAGGATTTCTACTGTGTTGACTTTGTGGTGTAAACAACAACACTGCAGCAACTTTTAATAAAGTACACGGTAAAGGTGGTGTGATGATCTGATTGCCTTGTGGTTTTTTAGGGAATTGCTGACCTATGACGATGAGGGAAATCAGCAATGTGAAGGAGAACGCTGGTGGAGAACGCAGGGAGTTCATGGATATCGCACCTCTTTGCCTCTTATGGTTCAAGGATTATGAAACTGTAAAGTCTGTGTGAAATCTACTCGCTGACATGTGACACTCTCTAACTCCAACCTCCAGCAGACGAGTGCTGCAACACAACAGAAAGCCTGTTTGAGTCAAACTCAAAGCATATCAAAAGACTTTTACTGCCACGAAGTAGAACACAACCTGATTGAAATTATTCAAATCTGCAAAAGCTGATATTATGAATATAAGAGGAAATAACAGATAACCACAATGTCATAACCCAAACTAAAGATGATGCATTGTGGCTAGAAATGACAGAATCTTTCTCAGTTTTCTGTTAAAAACATGAGCATATGCTGCTGATTCATTTCCTGTGGTGCGACTAATTGATTACTTTACTAAAAGTATATCGTAGTACCCGTCAATACTGTGTTGTATTGAAGCGTTCAGATTCATTTTGACTGTTTTAATCAGGAAATACGGGCGAATATCGTATCATTTGATGCCTGTTCAATTAACTCGAGATGCATTGGTATTAAACAACATATTAACAACCAGCTGATGAGAGATACGAGAAACTTATCCGAGTTTCCCTTTGGAAAGTGCATTTGCCGATCCACATCAAGGCCAGAGTGCGGTTTTGTCACCGGAACAGTGCATCAGCTTCTGGCTCTCTGGCCTTGTTAGATGCCCTTTTCCCCCGACAATTACAGCCCAGTATTAGGCTTTTGTCCTGTGCCATGCCTGGTGGCCTTGCTGCCTGTATACAGCTTCTTCTGCGTGAATGACAGCTGATAAAAGCTCCAGGCTTTTGCTGGCATCGCCGCCACTATGTAATTTCACTGCAGGGGAGTGTGCTTTTAGCCATGAAGCCCACTGCCACAAGAGCACTAAAGACACAGGCACAAACCCTTGCCAAATTGCCCTTAAGCTCCAGACATTTCATCTGACATGTTATTGAGAGAGACAATTGTCACCATTCTAACCGTGTGCTATTTATTTTATTGCATCACGAGCGCCGGCGCATGCCACCACCGACGACGGAGCACGACAGCGAGAGATAAGGCTGGGAGCTGCGTCAAATACATCCACCCTAATTATGAGGGTCCGCATTAAAATTTCATAACAAAAAACAAGACGGCAATAAAGCCTCTCAAGTCAATAATGCACCAAGGCGGGCGCGATACGAAATTACCCAGAAACCTAAAGTAAAAGACTGAACATAGCCTTTATTTTATGCTCATTGTAGAAGTGTGTGTGTGTGTGTAGATGTGTGCGTGTGTGTAAGAGAGAGAAAGCGAGGGAGACCTTGAGTGCAATGGGAGGAGTCGATGCTGCAGCATTCAGGGAAGGAGAGCAAAGCTAACTGTGAGTCAGACTCTCTCTCTCTCTCTCTCTCCCTCTCTCTCTCTCTTCGGCCTTTACCTCCCTCCTTCCACTTCCACTCTCCCCTTCTCCTCCCTCTCTCAGCACTTAGGCAGCTGCCTCCACTTATGCAGGGCACATTTCAGATGACAGGGGGGAGGGAGCGAGGGAGAAAAAAGGGGAGGAAGGGAATGATTTGGGGCGGGGGGGGGGGGGGGGGAGCAGGAGGAGCATTGGGGGAAGGAAACAAAAGGTTGCACTATGATTGCACAACGATTCAAAAGCTGCTGAAGGGGGACATTCCTGCCTAGGTGAGGATGCTCCCCCTCCTCCTCCCTCCTCCTCCTCCCCCACCTCCTCCTCTAAAAACCCTCGCTGCTATACATCAAAGAGGGGAAGGTTAACCGCTAGACATAGTAACCTCTGTAATAGAACTGTTTTCTAATGACCATCAAAGAGTGTTTACTACCTCCGGGCGTGTGATTAATGGCTGTATGCACAGGCAACCTCCTACTCCACATCCCCTCTGCTCGCGCCCAGAGACGGAGAAATAGATGTAGAGGAGATGACAGCTGATTCCGAATGCTCCGTAAGGATCTTCTGGGCCTCGAACCAGTGTGACCTCCTGACTCCTTCCATGACAAAGCAGTGTCTGGTATTTTAAAACAGGGCACACCTTTGCTTTTACAGCTTTAACGGACGGATTACGATGCAGAATGAGACCGATTGGAAACACTTCAGGTTGCTTTCATGTAATATAATAAAACTTTTATAGATCATTTTCCATGCCACAATATACGCAAATAAATGTCAAATATTTCACAAAATTGGATTACTTTTCTCGAAGTGTCAATACGTAATTGTTTTTCTCTTCTCCCTGCTCCTTTATGGTCATGAATGTGTTGTGTTGAGATTGTGAATCTTTTATTTTTCTGCTGTTATTGACTAAAAAATCAAATCAAATGAATGAGTGAATAGATTTTTCAGACAGTTCAATGGGTTTTTAATTAGTTCATGAAACATATAAAGTAGGATAATTGTCTCATCCCAAAAAAATACTTTTCTTGCTTAAATTTAAAGTCACCACATCTGAAAATACACGTTTTTTTCACAGGGCAGCAGATTTGTGAATAATGCCACCCCTCCCATCCAATTAAACTGCTTTTCATCATCATTAATGAACAGGACATACGGGCAATTAAGGGGGCAAGATGCTTTAAAAATGCTTCTTTATGACAAATTCATCATCTTATCTCCTCTAAATTAAACAAGAAAATACTTTGTTTTCTGATCTCACGCCACCACCGGCAAGACAACGGGGGGTCGAAAAATAAATGTATTTTATGATGTGACAATGATATGAGGGCGGAATGGTTAAGTTTAGACACAAACACAATTTAAGGAAAGATGGTGGTTTTGATTAAAATACTTTTTTAAAGGTTAGAAGGATTGTTGTCGTCATGGTTACTTTAATGAACTTTAATGAACATGGTTACGGTGTTAAGGAATGACTGGTCGTGCTTGAAAAATATGTTTTACAGAGAGATCTAAAAATAAATGTTGTTTTTTTTAAAAAACAGCTGCAATCGACATTGAATATTATTTACTACTGTCTGCATCGAGTGCTCGACGCAATTATCGTTTATTGCACCAAATAAATTAAACACGCTTCAATGCAGACTTTTAAACCAAACCCAACAATGTATTCATATCATTTGTTCATTACATATTTCTTATCAGGCTTAATGCAATTAAATATGTCCATGCCAAATTGAATGAACGCACACTTGTGTTTAAACGCTGGGTGACTTTTGTTTCGCCGTAAACAATGCTGCTTCACTGTGAGACCCGTGTACTCGTCGGCGACAAAAGCACAGTAAAGTTATTATGCTGTAAGGTCCGTTTCCCCTGACAACGGTGTTGATGGATGAGGAATAGAGATGACTATACCCTGTGACTGGAGCAGCGATACCAGAGAGGAAGCTGAGGTCATCCCCCCACAGGGCCTCTATCAGCTTCGTGAAAGCCAGTGTCAAGGGGGAAGGAGGCTGCAGGGCCGCTGCAGGACAGACTGCTGCTGCTGCACACTTACACAGTGGCCTTCCGCTTTGTTCGGTGCACAAACCCCCCCAAGTTCGTCTGATTAGTCCTCCATTTAGTGGGATTTCTTTTACTCTCTTAACATAAAATAACTCAGATTACTATAAGTTATCTGTGGGGGTCATAGTGGTTTGGTTAATAGCAATCATCACATAAAACACTCTCTGAAAGGCAAATTTCATGCTTCATGTTCTGAACATTGAATGTCAGCGTTAAGAGCAAGCACTTTTTTTTCTTCTAACTAAGATAATGTCACAGATGTAATATCATGATTACTTTTATATTTTCTTTACTTTTACTTAAATGTTTTTGTATGTACAGGAGGGTCACCACATTGGTGAAAGGGGGGATGGGCGTGGTTACATGGCCCCGGTGGGCGTGGCCTACAGTACATTACAGTGCCAATAAACAGTAGTGATAATGATCGTATTGTGCATTTGAAACATTTGCATAATGAATCCCTTTAAAGAGTTGAAAAGGTCAAAAGGCCATTTTGACTGACCGACTGCTGCTTAAGTCGCTTTCATCAGCCAGTTTGTTCAGTTTTTCTTCCCTGTCTATTGAAAAACTACAGTCTTTATCATTAGAATGATCAACAGAAAGCCAACAAGTGATAAACTGAAGGAGGTCATTAAATGTATCATGAGCGCACTTCACTTTCCTTGGAAATAATTGCAAAATGTCCACCCATCGTCTACCGCTTATCCTGTATTCAGGGTCGCAATTCGTTAATTGCAACGTTTATTTTTCAAAAATATTTTTGATGATGATAATGACCCACTTTCAGGTAACTCGAATGTGGAATACAGAAGACTTCGACTTTTGGAATAAATGAGGCGCATTTACTTTAAAAAGTGGAGACATTTCTATTGTAAAACTTCCTTCTCGGGTTCTGAGTTCCTTCACTTTATCATAAAGAACAATCATTGGCTATAATAATATTAATAATAACAATAATAATAATAGCTTTAATTTATATAGCGCCTTTCACGAAACCCAACACTTTACAAAAATTGAGACAAACAAAAAAAACAAAAAAAATACTATACTATGAAAAAAAAATGAGGAGTCACGAGAAGTATACACATTTTGAGACATAAAGTAATCTTTGCAGGGACGAGTGAATAGGTGTTCAGTGGAACGATCCGTGGCATCTTTGGCTTCCCAATTCCCTCCTTTCAAACACCGTAAATGTCCTGCTAGTGTCCGGAGCCAAGAAAAAAAGCAGATCATTGATAAGTGCTCAATAAGTGACCATGGAGGTCTGCCGGGGGCTTTGAGGAATGTCCACTCAATATGTGGCCATAATGGATTGTACATGACCTTTTTAAAACAGTATTTTACGCCTGAAATTGCAGTTGCTGCAGTTTGCCAACTTCTACAGCACTTCCTACCCCCACCACAATACGATAACAATGACGAAGGCACAATGGAGTTATTAATAATAAGCAGCTGATGAATAGTTAATGCACACTGGGGATGTTTTTTTCTTTTTTTTTTTTGGAAAATACATTTCTTTTAAAGTTATTTCTTTAGATCTAAAAAATCCTGATCCCGCGAGAGGCACGCATCTTCTCCTTCAGATATTACACCCTTATTATTTTTCTCTTCAAATCCTGACCTTTTATCAGTATTTTGTTTTTCAAAATGACGGTCTCAAAATGAAGACAGTTTTCATCTTCATCACAAAATCCATTCCATTACTCGCACAGTGAAGATTTCCCTTTGTTCTCGGAGCCACACATTATTTCCCGGTTGCTTCAGAAGGCGACTCCTTTACTTGGCTTCAAAAACCAAAGGATGGGGGTGGGGGGGGGGCAGTTGGGGTGGAGGGAGGGGAGGGGAGGGGGGTGGTGGAGGACAGAAGGAGAAGAAAGGAGATACACAGAGGAAAAAAGAGGGAGAAAGAGGGGATGAGAAAGGGAGGATAGAGGGGGAAAGGCCTGAGAGAAAGCAGAGAAGGGTGTGTGCACAATGTGTTTGTGTGTGTGTTGGGGGGGGGGGGTAATAACGAGGAGGGCATGGGAGACAACGACAGTCCCACTCTGCCCTTTGGACTGTCTACAAACTCAAATCTCAATATTCACCCGCCATCTCTGGTTGCTAATACACCGCCTTCCTTTGATATTTGTTTTCCCTTTTAAAGTCATTGATGTTATTAGTTTTTCAAACCCGGCTTAGAGGCTTATTGATAGGCTGCGCGGATGGAAATATGGGCATTTATAAAATAAATAAATAAATAAAAAAGGGGCCTTAGAATCTCTGATGAGAGAAAACACTCATTCTCCCGACCCAAGTGTCTGGGTTTTTTGGGTTTCTGCGTCAAGACTCTCGTCCAGCCTGGTTCCGGTGGACTTTTACCGACGGTAAATAAAAACCCAGCTTTGCTGTGAAACACTTAATCAGGCGGTATGGAATCAGTGAGAGCAGGAAAAGGAGCTCACTGTCACGGTTTTAATGTGTGTCTCTCTGTGTTTCGGGAAGAGGGGGGGGGGGGGGGTTAGCTTCCCTGATGTGCCACAGCTGAAATTGGCAGGCTATCAGTCACAACCCTGTAACACAATGTACAGCATTTCTAAATGGTATAAAGAGATATGACAGCCAAGACGGCAGAGAGAGAGAGAGAGAGAGAGTGCAAAGTAGAGAGTGAGAGAAAAGCCATTTTTAGAAGCCTGATGTGTTAGTCTAAATGTTTGCTTCACAACTGGGTCAGAACAGCCCGCTTGTCCTGGAACCAGCGCCAGTTTGAGTCTTTTGACATCCGACAGGTCCGGCCCAGCGGGCCGTGGTCTTTTAAACAATAACCTATTGTGTCTAAAAGAAGGAGAAGTTGGCAAGATGTTTGGAAGAGGGGAGGAGGGGAGGGTGCAAGCTTTTCTGTGGACAAATGAGAACAAAGCCCACTCAGCCTCCCTGTTGGTAATCAGGCCTATTGATTAGTGGCTGTGTGGGTCTGTGAGGGTCTGCAGAAGCCTGGGAGCCAGTGGCAGTGTGTGCATATGCACGGGGGTATTGGCAGCGCTTATTCTCCGGGCCGGTGGGACAATGCAGCCTCTGAGCGAGGTGATTAAAAGGCCTGAGCTATTGAGCACCTCCAATCAATGACCTGCTTTGCTGCTGGACGGAGCCGGAGGCCACCTCCCAAACAACACTCACACACATGCTAACATATTATCACTTTCACAGCCCTCCATTTATCTCCCACACACACACACACACACACACACATCTTAAACCAACTTCGTTAAGTTTCAGGGCCAAAGGGGGCCAAATCCCCACTGCCTTACCGCCGTGGCCTGGCCTGACCACAATGCATTGCGAGGGAACTTGCCATTTTCATCATGTGCAGTGGCCAATTAAACTAAGCTAATACCGGAGAGGAGAACTGGGTGTGGGATGAAAGTAGGGGCTTTTCATTTAAATGGATAAGGTTAATGAGTTATTTGTATGGTTGACGTGCTCCTATGGTCTAAAAGGTTAGGCGCATCTACACAGCTGCCCTTTGGAGTGATCTCCTCTGTTTCACGCTCCCTCAAGCAGTGGTAATGAGAGGTCACTGTGCACCATGAGATCCCTGGCAGCCAGCAGTCGCGGCCAGACAACCACACAGTCGCCGTCATATTACTATTTCCTCCAAAATAAACAGGCCTTGCCGAGAGGAACAGGAGGAACAGCTCATCTCAGCCCTTCCTCCTAACTCTCTCTCTCTCTTTGTCTTTCTCTCTCTCTCTTTCAATATCCTGACCAGTCTGCTTTCAGCTCACCGTGACCGGAGAACACTCCTCGCTCTTGTTTTTTTTTGGAATATCCACTTTCATATTTTTCAATAACGGCGAAATCCTATTTTATTTTGTTTTCTAATGGAGTCGCCCTTTATTTTCCTCTCTCTCTCTCTCTCTCTCTCTCTCTCTCCAAATTCCATATGAGAGTACCGGCCCCATCTTCTTCTCCACCAGCCACTATAATCAGACATGCTATTTTTTGCCACCACATGTCTCATCAACACCTTGGTTGAAGCAGTCACTCATATAATATATCTCATATAATATAATCAGTCATGGAAAATATAACGCAATCAGAGCATGATTATGGAATAACAGCACAAATATATATCGTTGCAATGTCCATACTGGGCCCCCTGTTCTAGGCGTTCGGGGAGAGCCACGAGAAGAAGAGGAAAAAAGGCCTCGCTTCGCTAAATTCAGACCTACTGATTTGGTAATTATTTCATAAGCCGGTATGTCCAAACGCTCACAGGCACAGAAAAGCCCATATCACAGGCGGCCAGGCGGCCCGGGGTGTGTTGCTGTCAGGTTTGCCGGTGTGAGCGGACAGAGGCGGTGGGCTCTGCTTAAGACAGAGTATTGGACAAACACAAACAAACGAGGCAGCGGCCACTGTGACTCAGTGCTCTAATGAACCAGCGTATTGACTTGCTGGCTTGCTCTTTCTCTCTGCCTCTCTCTCTCTCCCTCTCTCCCTCTCTCCTCTCTCTCCTCTCTCTCTCTTCCTCTCACATACACACACTTTGCCTCGCTTGCTCTCTCCCTCTGACTGCTGTGTTTGTATGGATCCCAGCTGCCACTCGGAATACCAATTACAGTAGGCCCAGGAGTGGGGGGAGGTGAAGGGGAGAATGGGAGAGAGAGAAAGAGGGATAGAGAGAGAGGAGGATTGTGGGGAAGCAATGAGGACAAGGAAGGAGAGAGGGAGGGGAAGAAAGAGGAAAAGCGCTGGAGAGGAAGGAGGGGAAATGGTAAGCGATCCAGGAGGCTTGTCCTCACTTGGTGGCCGGGTGAAGAAGCCTCGGAGTCGTGGGTGATGACGAGGAGGGGAGGGAGGGAGGAGGAGGAGGGGGGGTCTTCATCCCTGACGCTGCGGCACCCGCACACGGAGGGAAAATCAAAAAGTGTCTCCATGTGAGACACTTACATCCCTGATGCTGTGACACTCTTGCAGCTGACGCACAGGGTGGGAAAATCAAAGGGGACCTTTTTGTGGTCTGCCACAAATAGGTGCACCCCCCCCCTGTACAGGAGTGTGGGGAGGAGGGCGGGGGGGTGTTGAGTGCTTCACAGGTAAAATTTTCCCTGTGAATTCCTGGGATGAATCTTGGCTGCTGCATCTCCTATTACACGATATTTGTATTTGATAAAAGAAAATTGGACCGTGGAGAGCTTTTGGTTCCAATGACACTCCTTCTCTCCCTCCTCCTTTTCTTTCTCTTCTCCAACCACCGCAACAATTCTCATGACAACCATAATGAGCATGCTCACATTCTGCACGATACCACTAATTTGAGAAATTTCCAGCACAAAGACATAATTAGACAAACTAATTAGACGAAGACTTCGCTGCACAGAGATCCTCCGCAGTTCAACTCATCCGCCTACCTGCCGATGACTAAAACAGGAAGCAAGCCGTCAAGCCCATCCGTGCTCATTCCCCTCAGTTAGCGCGGTGAGATGTTTGTGATATATGTCGCACGAGGGAGAAGAACGTGATCCCTACCCAGGGGCTGCAGCCGCTCTTTCGGCAGCGGCGTCTTTGTAGCGGCTTTAGCGTCACACAGGGCTAACAGGTCTTAACCAGCCACAGATTGTCTTCCTATTTTTATCCGAGGCAGCGACGTTGTCTCGATGCTGTGAAAAAAAAAAAAAAAAGTCGCCCGAGAACAATCTGCGCAGGCCAACGGGGCTGCATGTGAGACATATTAATAAAGCTAAAGAGAGGCACTCGTACGCCGCGGACACTTACAAAACAGAGTTCCGGTTCAGGTGTTCATGGCGAGCTTTAGGTGAAGTGGTGGGTTTTCTAATGAAGAATATGAGGAAAGTACTTAGAGAGAGAGTTGGAGAGGCGAGGGAGGCAGAAAGGTAATTGATTTTAAAAGTGATGGGAAAACCCACAGGTCTCAGGAGGGAGCAGCGAAACGTCTCGGCGGATACAGAAACCCTGCCTCCAAGAATAATGGAATTAATTCCTAGTCTGATTTAAATACATTTTATAACTTGAATTAACATTTCCTAAAATCCCCAGAGACGGAGTCAAAGTGTAAACTGTTACTTTTTCCTTTTTTACTTTTTTTTCCCCTCGACAATGGAGCCTTTGTCCTCGGAATAAGTGTTGCTTGCACTGCACGCACTCCGTGTTATCCAAACAACCGTTTGCTCATTATCATTTTTGTTGTACCGTGCGAGATGAAAAAAAAACATCATATCATTATATGAACGCGGACTGACTCGTGAATACACAAAATCAAACCTCCGTGCCCGCGTTGAAGCTCAGAGGGCCAGATGAGCATGTGCACATGCGTACGTACACATTGGCGTTTCCAACGGCTCGGCGTTCTCAGTCTCAGTGGTCGTAGGCAGATTTGTAAGAGGAAGAGAGACGGCGGGTGTTTTGTTATTGCTAATTTACTGTTGGTTCACTCAGTCCAGGTAGATTCGACGCACCTGGGGATTAACAGTCAGCACGGAGGGATTCTGGGAGCACCGGCTGCCCCTTAATGACAATTCCTGCACACAAATGCTCAGATAGCTAACCCGGCCTCTCCAGAGGCCTCATCACCGGCGCCCAAACATCGCAGCAGTATACATCTCTGATAGTGAATTTTAAACCTATTAGATCATATGGCTATAAAGTATGCATGCAGACTGTACACCGACTCTCCCCTGACAAAGACTTTCTCTCAGTGGAATTACCCGCATAAATAAACCATAAGCAAATCCCAAAAAGTGCACAAAAGACACGCTCATACGCGAGCATATATACACACCTCAGAGACGGATATCAAAGGAGCAGGTTATACATGGCGTCATTTGAATATAAAAGCAAAATACCTGCTGTTGTGATACTGCTAAAGTATTAGGCCCATTGTGACAGAAGCGTCGCTGTATCAAAACAGAAACAGCAACAGAAATGTGTTATTACTGGATACTATGGATAAGTGGCATGGATGTACTTTTTGCTGGATATTTATATATAACAGGAGGTATCACACGTGTTTTGACCTGAGGTTTGGTACCAGTTTATTTATGATATATGATATATAAAAAAATATGTCTACAAAACAGTTTAATCTATTTAAAAAACAAGTTTTTAATTTAAGAAAATCATTATATTTCATTACTGATTAATCTGCTGACGACTTATACAATGAATCAATAAGTAAAATGTCTCTAAAACAGGGATCCATCAAAATTTCACAGAGCCGAGGTGACATCCTCAGATTGCTTATTTTGTCTGGAAAAACCTAAAAATATTCTGTTTAATATCAAATAAAACAAGAAATGTAGGCTTTAAACTTTAGAATATTTGGCGATTTTCTTTTAAGAAATTTGGTGATGTTTCTGTCAACTGACTAAGCAATTAATTGCTCATTTCAGCCTTGGTCTTTACACAAAGCAACCATACAAGAACTTTACTTTCATGTCTAGGATGAGTTCAATCTAATCAGAGAATACCTGATTACAAGTTAAGTAAACAACACAAAGGATCTTTAAAACATTCAGTGCCAGTCTGTAATTCTTCACAGCTGAGTCGGTACCCGGCCCTCGCCATAACAGTTGGTAAACCTATCATGTTTTATGATCAAATTTTAATTTATTTTTCCTTTTTTTGGCAGGGCGTCAGCAAAACATGCAACCATTTGGTAAGAAAATATCTCGCAAAACGAAGCAGTACATACAAAATACAAAAACACAGAAGTTGTACTTCATTCAAATAGCTTAATATGAACTACCAAAATTGGTATTAGACAGAAGGTCTGGAAATTATTCAGCAAAACCCAGATCTCCTGAATTCCAACGAGACATTAGAAGATATGACAAATAATCTCTGAGGCTTTGTGTGACTAAATGATGAATTAGCTTTATTTTTATCAGCAGTACGCTGAGATGCATATTCGACTCCTTCTGAAGAGCGTTTTAACCGGCTCGACTGTGATATATGTGGGCTGCATTCTGCCGGAGTCACTGAATGATGACTTGGGGAAATGGGTTAGAAGAGCTACTGAGAAGAAGAAAAAAAAATCTATTTGTGCATGACAGAATGAACGTGAAGCAGGCATCCCGGCCCCTCTCCGTGCATCTTTATGCCACAAATGGCTATTTATGTGTGTGACGGCGTAGACTGGGTCAGTGTCATAATGTAAAACATGTGCATGGGTGAATGTGCCACAAAGCTGAAGGGTGTAAAAAAAAGCCAGAGCCAGCAGAAATCCTTCTTCTGGCGCGAACACTCACAGGGAAACAAGCAAGTATACACACAGCTGTGCATCCTAGAAGTCAAAGAGCCACAGTGCACACTTCATACACCCTTCTGTGATGCATCTGAAATGAGAAGTCCTAATTATTATTTCCATTGTGCCCCACTCCTGTGACAAGGACCACTAGCTGTGAATGATTATAATTATTACCCGTAGTAGAATAGCAGTCATGCTGTTGTATCATCAGCAACATCATCCAACAGATCAGGGTCAAATCCAACTTGAAATTCATGTATGCAATTCAATTCCGGTCCCTGTGTTAAGATATTCAAAAACATTTCTCATTTGACTTCTGCTTGGATGTGTCGCGCATGGATTGTGTTTTCCGCCTCTGGCGCACAAATAGTAAATGGAAAGCAAAGCGGCATCCGTCAGCTGACTGTATCTGACGGGGAGACCGTTGCAACAGGCTTTTTGTCATTCCGCTCTCCGCGTGAACCATGGCGGTATGATAAAATAGCTATTCTATTCAATTATCCCTAATGTTTGATTGGGTGCACAAATGCTGCAGTCTCCATTAACAGCAGCACAATTAAAAGCGAAATGAATTACGGGTGGAAATCTTGGACCGGAAAAAAAAAACGCCAGCATCGCCATACGTTTTCAAACACACACAGTAAAGACTTACAGCAAAACACAAATATCGCCCGTCTCCTATTTGTAGATAAATTCACAACATCATTTAGAGTAGCAAACAAGCCTGTCTTGAATGGCTGGTAATTATGTACAGCAGCAAATAAAGCATGGTTTCCTTTCTGTGGCACTGGTGGCTTGTTAAGTGGTGAACAGACAAAACAGCATTTAGAAAATGAAAGGTGCAGGGAAACATCCAGGGCACAGCGAGCTTCTCTCCCATTAGAAACAACACTGTCTGTCTCGCGATGGTTTGTTTGTTCCCGACCGGCTGTGCTGGGAGGACGCACCCTGAACCCCCCACCACCAACAGTAACTATGTCTCTCCCTTTTTTCTGTCCCCCTCCACCTCTGTCCGTCCGTCCTGTCCTCTAATCTTCCCACCAGGTCCCTCCCTCCCCTCCCCTCTCCCCCCCCCACCCGCCTCCTCTGAAGCTCCTCTGTTTTCTCCTCTCTCACAGTACACCCTACACTATGTTTGGCTCTCTTTCTCATCATCAACCCCTTTTTTCATCTCACCCCCATCCTCCCACCCTTTTCCATCCGCCAAATCAAAGATAAGGCTAATGAAGGTGGGCTTATTATTCCGGCATCGACTCTGACAGACTATACATTCCTAGCGTAAAACATGCATTTCCTCAAACATGAGGAATTTAAAAAAAAACATGTTCAAATTAGACAAGGTGCCGTGATCTATTAGTGTTATTATATAACAAAAACAAAACAGAGCGGTTATTGCCCATGTGTGTGTGTGTGTGTGTGTGTGTGTGCGTGTGCCATTACAAAGGGGAACAATACATGGGAGCACACTGTGTGAAACCAATTAAAATCCAGCCCCGTCATATAGCTTCCTCCCTCCCGAGTCATGTTGTGAATATGCCGCTTTCACACCATTCATGTCAGTGCACCTGTGTCCACCGCTTTAAAACCCCAACCCTCGTTTTTTCTGCCCCCTGTCTCAAATGTCCCGGCGTCACATTCGCGTTCATCGGTTTCAACATATCCCGCGAGTTGGAATACAAGGGGGCCCAGGAGAGAGCCCGAGCCGAACAGGGGAGGGGGGAGATTTCACATTATCTATCCATCTGCAATATAAGGGTCTGATGCGGAAGCAGGAAATGAGCTATGAACGTCAAGCCTGCGTGCTCATGGTCCCAGTGGCCACCAGCCTACATATTGAGATCAAGTAGGCAGCGAGGAAAGTGGTTTAATAGACCCCCGGTTTAATTGGACTTTTATTTGTTAATGGCAGAAATCCTGATGCATTACTTTAATTATCCTGGCAGAACTAATTCATGAACGCCACGCAACAAAAAATGTGGCTGGACTTGGCATTTAAATTGCATCCCCCCTCCCTCTTTAACCTCCCATCCTCAAAGTACTCCACAGGAATCTCTCTGATAGGACTTGTAAGGCAAGTGATGGTTTAAACCTGTTGGTGTGCTTTAACCAGCCAGCTGTGGTGGATGAATCCAGAGTGCTGAGGCCATTTTGCCCCTAAAAGCGCTGGGACCCGCCCAGATCCTATATGTGAGCGTGTGCATGTTTGCCAGCGCCCCTCAAAGTGCAGCCACTCGTCAGGTTTGGCTGCTGCCTGTGGAGGAGACGGGTGGGGTGGGATGGCGGGGAGGCACAGCTCCCCCTACAGAGCGCCGGTCCAAGGCAACCACAGGCAGCCTCTGCTCACAACTATCCGCTCGGCCCAATCACGCGTCAGCTGCTCTGTCAATTCCGGCCCGGCAGCCAATCGAGGGAGAGGGGTCTTTTCTGATTGCACTGTTTTTCATTCATTACATCACTGCGCTGTAACAGTTTAGCCCCAGCGCCTCATACTGACACATATTTTCCAAAACAGGGAATTCTTTAAAGTAGATTAGTGCTCTCAGCTACAGATGCAATTTGTTTTGCCTCTCTCAGCCACTGTGTGTGTATGTGTGTGTGTGTGTGTGTGTGTGTGTGCGTGCAGCAGGATGTTTAAGTATGTTGATGTGTGCATGAGTATGCCGGTAGCATGTGAGTACAAATGTGCGAGGTTTCCTGGAACAGCTCCCGTCTGGGGGGGGGGGGGGGGGGGGGGGCGCAGAGCAGGCAGCAAGAGCTCAGCAGCGCCTCAGTCCCTCAGGACACGCTGCAGCTCTCTCCTCGCGGCCATGAAAAGCAATCAGAGCCCAGCCTTCTCCCCTGGACTTACCTCTGCCTTTAATTACAGAACTCAGCGGCGGCAGCACAGAGAACGACTGCCTCCACTGGGCCGCAGCCAGCATGTCACAGCCCGAACGCAGGGCCGGGGTCGACGCAGCAGGCCTCCGCATACGGCGGCCCGACATTAAATACAGCGTGCTTAAGCATACAGTCGGCCCTGATGGGGCTCAGCGTGCTTCTACACAGACTGGGACGGAGCCAAGGTGCTCCCGTACTGTAGCGACACAATGTGCAGAGGGGAACTGCAGAGCTCCAGACATAAAACACAGCGGGGCTCGATATAGGCTTTTCTGTATGCGATATAGGCTTTTCTGTATGCTTAACAAGATGTTCCCGCCTGCGTTATGCCATTAGTAGAAGTCAGAACTTAGAGAAACAACCACCTAGCAAAAAAAAATAATAATCCTGCAGATAAACACGTGCAATGCTGCAGTATTGTGTCTTTATCGTACCTTTACGGTGGTTAGAACACGCAAGGTGTAAAATATTCATCAGAAACGTGATCCTCATATATATGAATAACAAGTCCACTGGTAATAATGAGGATGATTGATGAGGATCAGTTCATTCTGTCTAATTGAGACTCTCTCGTTCAGCAGACGGGGTAGGAGAGGCCCAACACATGTGCCTAAGGCTGAAGCCGAGGAGAAGCCACAGAGCACACATGGGCAGGGGGAGATAAGAGACTATGTACACAAGCTGCCGCTTTTTATTGCTGCAACATAACGCTCGGGAAGCGCTTTAAAACACATTTTCAGAAAAACCTTCCAGCGCTGTCTTTGCTACCGTGGAGCAGAGGCACGGTGTCGAAATGTGTCACCGGGCTCAATTTCTCACCCGATTGGAAAGTGAGCGGAGAACGGCGCCCGAGTGAAAGCGACGACACTGACCAGGAGGAGAAGTGGAACAAAAAAAAAACCTCTCCGGTGAGATCATGGCAGAATGTAGATGCAGTTTGATGCGATAGCTCTTTGTTATTTTCCTCAAAATATGATCCTCAAACAAGGCCGGAGCAAGGTTGGCCCCTCTCCTCTGCACACGTCACGTGGCCTCGGGGCCCAATGGCGGCACACGTTACCATGTATGTTAATGACACCCACATCAACCTGTCAACTCAATTTGGCCTTCTTATAGGCTGCCTTCGACTCAATCAATGCACGGCCTTTCATCCGGCTTCCAATGCTGTCTTTAGAGGAGAGGGCAGTGACAGGCTGCCCCGTCAGGCTAGCATTACATCGCATTCGCCAAACAAATCTTCCAACAGGTACCCAACGCATGCTGGAAGAGAAGTCAAACCGCCCCGTCAAAAAGGCTCGGATAAAGGAGTCCGAAACATCAATCGGACCGAGTCACGTCGGGTCAATAACTGTGCGCAGTGCAGATCATTAATTGTGGCAATAAATTCACCAAGTTCTTATTTGAAAATCCCATCTTACAAGACATACCAATAAACATCAGCGGGGGAAATTTCTAGCTCGTTAAAATTTAATCCAATTAAAACCCTATTTAAAACCAAGTTAACAACTGATTCTAACACCTCCACAAAAACCACCGCACAGAAGCTGTTATTATGGGCTGCAGCTCATTATTCTCGAGCGGGGCTTGTCTGGCTCACAGTATGGCTGACTGGGACACCCAGTAAACATCTGTCATGAGGCATCCTTTAAAGGGGAGCACAGACACAGCACGCCACTGATCTAGTGACCCAACAGTGCAGGCATTCACACACGCCTTGGTGCACCTGTGTGTGCTCATGCCACTGCGGTTTGTTGAGGGCAATTTGAAGAATTTGTGCTTACAAACCGTTTATGAATCATTTATTCGCCTCATCACAGTGGAGGGGCCTATGCTTTAAGATGATGTGTTATCCCATTGGGTTCCAATAGCCCATTCATGAATCATTCATTAGTTCGGACTATAGATTATACCCCTTTGTTCATTTCTTATTCATTTTTTTTTTTTAGGGGGGTGGGGTGTGGGGGGGCAGCCCTGCTCGGGATGCATAGCGTTGATTCAAAATGACGTCCACAGGCCACCGTTTGCCTTCAAAACACACAAACAGTGCAGGGTAACTGGCTTCAATGCGAACAACCACACGTGGCATCTGTATTCGCGGTGAATTTCGGAGCCTAAAGCGAATAGGTCAGCGCATGGGCTTGGAATAAGTAGGGTGTTCTTATTTTTTTTTTACGCAGGGAATAAGATAATCGATGGAGCAGAGACGAATGAATGTGCTGCTATACGACAGCTGTCCCAAGGAGGGAGAGCAGCTACTACACCGCATGCTTGGTGTGTTCTCCCCTTGAATAAAAATGTCCGATCAGATCAAATCGGGCCAAGCAAAGGGATATCAATCTCTGTGTGTATAAGTCAAGCTGTCATGTGCATACCTAATAGCGCTCGCTGGCTTTTTTTCTCCCAAACACACACACACGGCACGCCGAATAGCAGCATAATAACGTTTTCACTGCCTACCTCCAGAGCGTAATGCGCCCGAACTGCGTTTTTTTCCCCCGTCGCAATGGGATCCTTCTCAGCCGCTTCGGACAGTATCAGAGATGCGTCTTTCCCCCGAAATGCAAACACTTCCCCTGCATGTTGCCCCCCTCCCCACCCCAAAGCCACCCTCCCCGCCACCAGCAGCAGCAGCAGCCCGGGCCTCCAGTAAATAGCAGGTGGACGCGCCTCTCAATGATGGAGACAGCGCGACTCTCCTCTCCCCCGCCGCTCCATTTTCAATTACGGAAGAATTCGTACTCCAGGAAACGCGCTATAGGGCAGCCAGCATGTCCAAAATATCGCCGCTTTTTTCTCCGGGACAAACCGGGGCCGTCGCCTCTCAGACTCCCGATGCGCGGCGCCCCCTCGCCTGCTATCTACCTCCGCGAGATGCTTGATGTTGCCATTGTCACGGCGTATTTTTTTTTTTTTTTTCTTCCTTCTCCTTTTTTTTTTTTTTTTTTTTTTTTTTTTTGCAGCTGGACCTCTCCCCCTCCTTGCGGCGCGCAGTCTCGTAGGCGCGCACTTTGCCTGCTCCCCCTCCGATTCTTCTCGGTCCGACCTATGAGCGCGCACAGCCAGCCGACGCAGGGCCACGCACTGCTTTGACGGACGCGCTGAGCAAATCAGGTAGCACTCTCCAAATAGGACTGTATCATAACAGGGCAACTGCAATGACATGAATAATGAATAGGCTACTCATGTATGCCTATGCTGGATGATAGGCCCACTTATAACACTTACCATACTGGAAGCAATATTTGGAGATTCTCTCTCTCTCTCTCTCTGCCCCCCCCCCCCCCCCCCCCCCCCTCTCTGAATATAGAAGATTCAAATACTTGTCATAAAAATATCACGGGCTATGTATTCATATTCAGCCAATTGATCACCTGCAGTTAAAATGCACAGTTATATGATATGAGAGATCACAGTAAACATGCCACTTTCCTTCCTTAATATAGCAAAGCTGTAAAAAAACAACAAAAAAACTTAAATTTGTATCACTGTAGGCTACATTGAATAAAACGTTATGAAGGGCATTATTATTGTCTTTACTTTTATATTCATCATACATTAATTTGGTTTTATTTTCTCCATTAATCAGGTAAAATAAGCATTACCGTGTACAAATACTCTTTTACAATAGTCCTGCATACTTAAGTAAATGTTTTCAAGTATAGCATCAAAAGTAGCCCATAACAAAAGTACTCATTATGCAGAATGTCCCATTTACAGATTTACATTGGATCATAATTATTGACATATTAATGTGTTCATCACATTAATGTCGCAGGTAGTCATTTTAACAAGTAACTCAAAACTCAAGTACAGTACTTGAGTAAATGTACTTACATTCCACCACTGACAATCAAGAAAATGTAACAAAATATTAACTTTTTGGGGAATTTATACTTCATTTTATGTATTAAATAATAGAAATTGTCGCAGATTCATTCTTTGTTGATGTTGTTATTGATTCAACAAGTCATTGCATTACTGCAGGTACATTAGCCCTAAAAGTATGTATTATATATACTATCCAGACATCTTGAGGGACTTCACTGATGTGAAAGCCTGCGTGTATCTAAATGTGCAGTAATACCCAATGAAACAGAACCGCTAAACTAAACAGTTAATTAATTCAAACTAAAGAGTTGCTGGGTGAATTAAGCTGTAATGACCTCCGATAAAGCAAAAACATTACTTTATCACCATGTGGTGTTGTTTCATGCACACATACACACTTTGTGGTCTTGATCTGCAGTTTCTATCCGAACAACTCTGAAATGTGCAAATTACCTTGGAGATGGACCTCAGGAACGATGCCATTATTTTTTGTGCCAAGTTTTAACTTTCCACGTTGATTTCAACATTTCTGCTAATGAACTCAATGGTGACAGAAATCATATCGTTTCTTAAAATACCTTTTCAGCTGCAGTCATCATTATGTTTTTTAACCGAGGGGACAAATTGGCTTACAGCTCCTCTTAAGCACAGCAAGTTTATAACAAAAGTGAAAGCTGACAAGAGAAGAACATTTTCATGCTGCATAATTACAGAGTTTCTACATGTCTTTGCAGTAAACAGAGGTAATCACCACTGCAGCGCTATGAGTGTAATATGATGTAATAGGCTCAACTGTACACATTAACACTTTCATGTTGAAAGTGAATATTTGTGTGGGATAATATGAAATAAGGGTCTACGGTCTGTTTACGTGAAGATCATCAATCATCTGTATAAAGGGTTGGCCTTCGAAGATAATGCTGTTATTCAAGGAGTCAAGGATACTTTTTTGTCGCAACGACATGCAATTGGTCCCTATTTGCTTCACAAGAAAAGCAAAACAAGAAAAGAAAACAGTAGTGCGTTCCCATTGTGCATTTTTTTTAACTTGCATCAGAAGGAGCAGCAGCAACAAACCGTCCAGTCAGATAACATAGTCGACATCATGACATTAAAAATCAAACATGAAGGGAATATTTTCCATCAACTTATGTCTGTTTGAGCCCCAAGCACCATTGTCAACACAGAGCCCGCCTCCTCTCGTCCCAACGGGGTCCCACAGGGGTCCCACCGGGGTCCCACCGAGCTCCCACCGGGTCCAGGATGCCACTATGGAGCCAAGATGGAGGCACAACAGTCACCGTTGCTGGGTCAGCATGATTATTATCCTGTGACAGGAGCACCCTGGGTAGTGGAGTAGCTTTTTGTCCTAGCTGGGTTAGCTTATAGCTCCTATCCCAGCTCTGGCTGGGTGTTTTTTTTTTTTTACTTTTTTCTTTAGTGTCTTTGAGAACTTTTAAAAGCGCTATACAAACAAAAAGTGTTATTATTATTATTGTTGGCTGTGACCTTGATTGTCTCATCGTCTGCTCCACATAAAATGATCCAATCTCCACACTTCCTTGTCTAATAAATGAGTTTATTCTGGCAATAAAGACAACAGAGTAATATATTATTATCTATATATTGTAAAACACTAGTTTCCATGTGATATAATATTGCCCGTACAGACATCTATGTGCACTATTTGATGAAATCCTCTAATCAAAAAACTTTTCCTGCTAAATTAGGTTGATTTAGTTCTGTCTTTATTTTTCACACTCTCTGGCACTCGTTAGGTTTTTATTTTTCAGAAGAGGTAAGAATTCTGTAAAATATTCCGGAAAGATGTTGATGAATTGTGACAAAAGTAAGTCTGAACTTGCGATTCAGGAAAATGATGAATGGAGTTAATGTCAAGGTAAAGATGTAAATTATAATGGCCTGAACAGAATGGCAGCAGCTTTACTGACAGACTTAGCATTATATAATGATAACATGTTTTACACTCTAATAATAAAGGCCAGGCCGAGCGGTTGAAAAGGTAATCTGAATTGAATGTGGAAAACGGGCAGATTCTCCGTAACGCAGTTTAAATGGATCTGCAGGAGGTGACGCCGGCATTCAAGCTTGTGCACAATTAAAGACCATCAGGAGTCAAGAGCAGAACGTAAATGCTGAAATCTCCGGCTCTGACGCTCACCAGGTCTGACAGTCGGTGTGAAATCTCCAATAGGATTATGACAGTTGTAACCTGCGTGCATCCATCTTTGTTTAAGCATCACCGTTGCCTGTCCAAACAGTCTAAGAAGGGGCGATTTGGTTTGATTCGCCAGCTCTGTTTGAGACGTGGCGAGCTCGACTCATAAAGCGGCCCTGAAATGCACGCGCGGACTCACGCTGATTCTGTCTAAAAGTCTTAGAGACCACTGAATGACGGGGCACGACCACAACACATCCATCCTCCTCACCAGGAGTTTTCTTTTCAACGAATTCAGAGGAAATGTTCTGATTTTTTTTTGTGGCAACATCACAAAAATAATGAAATCGAATCCTTGAGAATCTCCAGTAATGATGATGATGTCATCCGGGCCGAGAGCTGCTCTTAGAAGTGTGAATAATGGACCAACTCATGTGGGACTATTTGACAGCACCCACAGTGATTTTTACTGATTCACAGCTAGCAGAGTAATCATTTCTCCAGAATCAGTCACTGATTGAGTGTCTCTTCACCTTTGACCTCTACTGACATCACCAGTTCATGTCTCTGCTCTGACCCGAACCCTACAATTGTACGGTTTCAATTCTTAGGGTGTATTTGCCCTCTTAGTAGCCCCTCTAAGAGTCCTACAGGTTCCAGTCCCCATCTCTTACACCTATAGCACCAAAATACCAACAATTTTGCAGGAAAAAGGGGTGGAGTCTGAACTTTTCTAACACTATTGTGTACCTTCAAAAAGAGAAAGCATGTGTCACCAGAATGTGAAAAGATTTTGTCATTTGTTGCTCTAACAAAAGGGAAGAAAGACCTTTTTTTTTTGCCTGTGAGCATAAAACACATTCAAATTCATAAGTGATGCACGTAGCAAGCATACATATTACAAATGTGTGGCCTGCTTTGTTGCACCATCAGCAGCAGCAGCAGCATACTATATATATATATATGTGCAAAGAGGGCGATACCACCACCATATCTGCTTATTGACTTTAAAAGGATCTGCCGTGTGCATGCGTGTGTGAATATTCATCCTCATTTTGACCAGGAGCATTGATATAGTACACAGGGATTACGCACATAAATTTACACACCCACACAAAACGGTGGAAATAACTACATCTTCTCTGAGGCATCGATACATATTTATCAAGGCGTAGACGCCCTTGGCCACACACTAGCTCCATTGTAGTGGGACGGGAGTGAGCTGACTGTCTGGTGCAGAGGGATGGCCCTGAGTCTCAGTTATCATGATGGAGAAAAAAAAAAAGCGTGGCAGACTTGGGGAACAGGCCAGGAGGTGTGTGTTTGGACAAACTCCTCTTATCACCTGTGCACCCTTTATTGGGACTAACTCTTTTCATATTAAACCCATCATTGTATCACCGGGCAGGATAACACGATACAGCAACAGAGATGGTGCTTTTTAAAAAAAAACATCAGCAGAATGTTCTTCGAATAAAGACGAAGGTCGTTGTTTGCATTAGGGGCTGAATCTCCTGCTGCGGTCCATATTAAGGACGTTATTAGAGGCCTTTGTGTGGCTGTCTTTCTTTTGCAGCTGCAGAATGCTGCATGGTAAACAGGGAGATGGCTTCTTCATTACCACCCAAGGACATGCGAGCGAACAGGCTCACAACAGCACTAATCGCATGCACCAAATACAGAACAATTAAGGGGTTGTTGAGCAACATATTTTATGACTCAGGTTTTTTTTTTTTTTTTTAAACGTAAATAGCCAGAAAGCAAACACCCTCTACACGTACGTCCATCTTGAATTGCTCCGCAACTTCACTACTGTGAGTGTTTTTGTCCTTGACCGTATCAAACACACTCACACACAAAGCTTTGCCGCAGAAAGATAAAAAAAAAGGAAGAGCAAAAATAAATGGATTCGGCTCTCCCACAGAACTGAGCAGATCCTAATGAATTATGTTCACTGAATAATTTGCGAATAACCTGTTAGGGGCAGCTGAACGTTGTTGGGAGTCGCTAATGAATAGCCTCATAATGTCTTCCTAGGTTAGATTAGAAGGACGCCATTAACATCAACTCATCGGCCTGGACATCTGACGCATGGAAGCAGACCCATCTAACCAGTAATCATGCGGTAGCTCTCCTTTTAAGCAGAGCTCTATCAAAGTCTACTTTCATCTATAATGTGTGACTTCCTCCAGAGGTGGCGGAGGCCTCGCGATGGCAGGCCATTTCACCCAATCAGTACCATTTGCATGTTGTCATTTTGTTCTTTATCTTTTTTTTTTCCTGCACCCTTTCTTCTGTTTAGCTACTCAACGGCCAGTCTCAGGCCATTTTATTGTATTTTTTGACATGACTGAAAATAACAGGAGCAAAGACATGACACATGACGTCAATGCTTATAGCATGAACACACTTAGCACTCGGTTAACCAAAGCTATCTTTAAAAAATAGTCGTCTAGGTAACAGGACTGTTTGTTAATATTTAAATTCTCCATCATACTTCCAAAGGTGATCAATATAACGGTGTCTTACCTTTGGTCTTCCCATTGCCTCCACTTGACTCAAACCATGCTACTTCCTGTTGGTCACGTGACTTCTGTAATGGCCCAGCCCCTTGGATGAAAATCTAGGATATTTTTATATATATATATATATATATATATATATATATATATATATATATATATATATATTTTTTTTTTTTTTTTTTTTTACATATGAGGTTCTGATGAGGAATTGTATTCCATGTCTAAATTGGAAATAGTCAGATGATAATACAAAAAATAAAAAAATAAACTCTGAAGGATTCTAGGGTTGAGTTCATCAATAAGTATATTGTTGGTGGGGGATGGGCTAAAATCCTATTTTTCAGTGCTCTATGTTTACATCAACGTTTTACATGATGTATCTTTAAATTGCAGGACAAAGTGGAATGAGGCTTTGCCTGATAATATAACTCTAATAACGTCCGGGGGACCGAAGAGGCATCGATTGGCCAGAATGGTGGCTCAGTGGGGCTTCTCCGGTCACATTATGTGCATGTTTTTGTGGATTAGGTTTCAATTATAATGTTGCCAAAAAGGCCGAACGCAGAGTGCCGTCTAATGTGTTCGGCCCCAGAGGAGGAACCAGGGAGCTGCAGGGGTTCTTGAGGTGGATCCACCGTCTTTGTGTCCACTAGACAATGAGCACAAGGAGAGAGTGTTGGGATCACTATTGTGTTTCAGAGATTTAACACCCGACATTCTAATCCACTTGTATTCCGGGGGAGACGGATCAATAATCTGACCATTTCTTTTGACTGCTGTCATGGGTTTCACAGTCAACATTACATTCACATATTTTCACGTAGTGGAAAGTCTGCAATTAAAAGCAAGATCATTTTTCAACAAAATATAGTTTTCAGATAAAGATGAGCATGGTATGTTATTTTTTATTTTTTTTTTTTTTTGCTGTTAAAAAATAAAGATTGCATCATGTAGTAAAAATTCTAGGGATTCAATTAAAAATTATATAAATACAGTATTTTGTATTATTTAAATTATTTATTAAAATAATCTAACATATCAATATCTTAATTTTCTTGTACTTGATTCACTATATTATTTATATATATATATATATATAAATACTATCACACTACGCAACCCTTATCTGAAAAATAGGATGGAGACCATGTTATTTAGACAAAAGGCAACATTTATTCGTAAGTCTGTAGTCCACTCAGTCAATATAGTCCTGAATACTATGAAACAGACTTCACATTGTGTCGTACGAGACTAATAATTACATTTATCGATATAATAAGGTTCCAAACAAAATGTGCATTTCTCAGCGACAACAGCCCTCAGAAAAGGAGGACGTAAACTGTCAAGCTTAGAATATTAAAATTGATATTTAACCTACAGGAGGAAGTCGCTATACTCTGATCATACAATCCGAAAAAGCTGTCTTAGCCCCTCGTAAAACTGAATAACAGACCCGTCAACCAAGGTTCAATGATATGACAGGGAAATGCTCCCAGAGGAGAATCAAGTAGTTGCTTCTTAATGTGGTGAAAACCATTCATGATTTATGATCATGAATGGTTTAGATTTGGAGTTACTCCTTGCCATTCTCACAGTGTTACATTTATATGAATGTGACTATGACATACTGCTAATTCACTGGGACATTATTTCTGCATCAACATCACACATCCGTATTGAGTTGTGAGTTGAATTGAGAAGACTTGATTATCTGCCAACTTAAGATTTCTTTTTGAACATGCATTAAAAAAAAAAAGTCATGGGAAATGTGTGTTATGGCTGCAGCATCTGCTAAAAGAACCAACCAACACTGCAAAACAATCTTTGAAACCCAGTCAGAATAAATTGTAGTATGTGACATTAATATATAAAAGCAAACTACAGGTTAAATGTATTGTGAAAATAATTTAGAAAAATTAAACAAATTTTTTATGTGTCAAATTCAAGGCATATGTAAGTCATTACATTTACTCCCATCTGTTTCCAGTGAAACCGAAGATGTCAATAAACCTTGCGTCAAAAATCAGGAGGGGGGGGGGGGGGGGGGGGCAACCATGTTGACTAACAGATGTCTTACACACACGTATGTGATATTCAAGGTCTCTTATGCTTGGCTTCATCTGAGACAACTGGCATAGAAGCTCTATCTCTGGACAACAGCCAGTGCTAACCACTCTTGCTCCCTGTTCTGCTCCTCCTCCTTCACTTTGGCGAGCAGTGGCCTTTATTCATATGTGGAGGAGGAGGGATGGTCACATGGGTGGGGGATTGTGTTGAGTGGGTAGCGGGGATGTACCCCCCCAACCAGCTCCTTCCCAGATACTGCATCTGTGAGGGGACGTTGAGACATGGAGGCGGCGGCTTCTCTCAACAGGAGCAGTTCCCACAGCCCTTAACGCTGTTAAGGACCTCCTCCTGCAATTTCTTCCTCTCCTCCTCCTTCTGAGACAGCCGCTGAGCCGGCGGCTCGGATGAGCTGTTCTTGCTGTTGAGGATTTTACTGTTCTGGGTGTTCCACAGGTCTGCGTACAAGCTGCCCGGAAGTTTGAGGAGGGTGTGGTGGTCGCCTCGCTCTGCCACTTTACCCTGACAGAGGGGAAAAAGGGGGGGAAAGAAACAAATTCATCCTAATCTTGTAGCAAAAATGAAGTTAAAATGAAGAAATCACAAGCACAGAGTCCTATAGTTAGCATCTCATCATGACCACATAACACTGACCACATTCTCTGTGGAGAGTCAGCTCTCCCCCCTAGAATCCCTGCCGCCTCCCCAACAACTGTTGCAATTCCTCTCACAAAAAAAAAAAAAAACAACCAAACAGACCAAGACTCACAGACACACGCGCAAACAAACACACCCCTCCCACACAGTCAAACACAAATGAAGGCACCCCCTTCCCCCACTTCCCAAGAGCATGCAGGGGTGTTGGCATCGTCTTTAGTGCACCCAAGATGAGCATGTGACTGCTTTCGCTCGTTATTTTAATGAGCACCCCAGGCAGTCCTCTGCCGGTGACACCACCAGGAAACGGCATGGCGACATCACACGCAAACATGCCTCCTCGCCACGACCCTCTGATCCCTGCCATCTGACTCTGGAAACATGGAACGACACATGCTCACTCGCCACAGTTCAAAGAGACCTCTTCTCATTTTTAGCCTATCTGACTCCAGCACCGGTGGAAAATGTCAGTTCACGTCCGTTACATTTAATATTATCTCTTACTTTTCCAGATAATAACCGACTTCTCTCTGTGTCATTTCGTGCTTGAAAGTGTCTGAAGCTCAATCTGTTACTTAATGTGGCATTTTTCTCTCTGATGCACAATATAGTGGCAATGAACCAAAAACACTCACTGTTTCCACATTTCTAAAACATACCGTATGTCTCCGTGGTACCTTCAACCTGACTTAAACATACCAGACCAAAAACTGTATAGATGAACCATTCTTCCAGTAAAAGCCTCGTTTAGTCCTGGATGAAGCCTCAACAGTGTCTGGGAAGCTGGCCCATACATTATTAGTCACCGAGACAAACAAGACACGCCATCTGACCAAAACAGCCAGTCGAGTCTGACTGTTTTAATGAGCCCTTATGGAAAAAATAATACATTCACTTTTACCATCAGTGTCCTGTTGCTGCTGTTGTTGAAGTTAATGGGAAAAGCTTTTAAAAAAAAAAGCATGTTTTCATCACTTACATTGTAGAAAGGTAGCTCAAAATAAATGAGAGGCTGCTTGCTAAATTCTGGTTGCTGGCAGATAACAGTGCGCTGAAGGTCATGCAGCTTGCAGGTCATCGTATTTCTCTTCAATGCTAATTGGACTGGCAATTAACACAGTGCATGTTTTTACTCGGAAACTCTGAACCATCATGGTATTTGCGTTTTATGCACCTGACATTACAACTGGATATGATAATCATGGAAGGTGTAGGATCAAGCAAAAAAATAAGTGGATGAGTTCTTACCTCACTGAGCACTATAATCTCGTCTGCGTCTACAATAGTGGAGAGCCTGTGGGCGATGAACACCGATGTCCTGTCCTTCACCATCTCCCTCATTGAAGTCAAAATGTTCTAGAAGCACACAAACACAATAGCTTAATAACTCAGAGACTGCTGAAGTATCACCTATTCCAAATGGAAATAGTTCCCAGGTTTGCAAAAAACGATAGAGAAGAAATGACGAGCTATATATGAAGTGTTGATTTGAGGCTAAGTCAACAGAATGTTGCTCACAAACATCCGCCTTCTTGTGCATTCTTTGTTTGAATAATGATCATTTTAAAAAACACCATTGCAACTGGAAAATCTCTATAAACAACGAGCATCTCCTGCACCACTCCTCTTCCTAAAGTTCAGAGAGGGCATGCTGAACTTTCTCATTAAATGTAACATTTACAAAGACTGTGGGGTTTAAGCTGAGCTGGAGATTAAGTGGGAGAAAACGGTGGCAGGGGAGAACTTGTGGGTGGTGTGTGTGTGTGTGTGTATGTCACAGCAGGTATGTGATGCAGGACTGAGCTGAATTATTGTGCAGGCAGGTGACTGAGTGGATGTTTGTTCTGCTAAATGTGTACGCAGGCACACCGAGGCATCAACCCATACGTGCAGCAGACAACGGGCATTTGAGGGCACGTTAAGTACGCATGCCTTGGTCTGTCATCGTGCATGCGTTCATACACTGTAAGGGCCCACCTCCTCTGTGATGGAGTCGAGGGAGGATGTTGCTTCGTCGTACAGGAGGACAGGTGGATTCTTGAGTATCGCGCGAGCGATGGCAACGCGTTGCTTCTCCCCTCCTGAAAACCGAACAGCAGATGTCAAAAATAAACGTGGGCTAAAAACAAAAAGGCTTGAAATATGTGAAGATGCAGCAGGTCTGTCTCTCCGGCACTTCTCACCAACCCTCAAACGGAGGGCTGGCAAAATAGACTCCCATTTAATTGTGAAGAAAAATAAGCAGGATTCAAAGAAATCTCCCACTGTGTTTGACTCTGCTTTTATTACATATGAGCTGCGCGTGGCCTCTTGAAACCCAAGCAGCATTCAGCGGATATAAATATTGCTGGCAGTGGAGAACAGCAATGAAGGAAGTTAGGAGCCGCGCAACCCAGACTGCCCCCCCCTCCTCCCTGAGCAAACGCACTGGCAGCTGTCACGTACAGTGAAATTAATGAGAAGTTAGTCATGTCTTTATTTTGTCCGTTCTCGCACTCACTCCAGTCACTTCACATAAAGAAATCTGTGCTGCCGGTAATTGCATCTTGAATGTTGAGTGAAAGTGCTCACACATTATGCGTGTAAGACACGGTGTGCCTTAACATGGCCTCAATGAGCTGCAGAGTTATGCTAGCAGCCAGTCGCACGCCATCACTGCAGATGAAATAAGGCAACGTGCCATTAAACGGGTTCACACACCACACAGGAGGAGGATAACAAAGTTACACAGGTGCAGTAACAGATTAAGTCTCATAATGAAGCTCATAAATTAAAGTAAATTGTATTAATTCAATTATATGTATTATTACCACCTTTTAACAGGACAACAGTTCATAATGAACATTTTTTTTCTATTTGTTAGCTGCCCTGGAACTTCACCACACATTTAACTGTGTGATTGTAAAGCTGACAAATAAACGTGATGAGATTTGAAATGTTTCACTTAGTATACCATGCAGGGAGACGCACAAAACACACAGCCCTCGTACTTGCTTCTGAAGAGGAGAGCATATTTAAACAGTAGTCATAATGCTGGTGCAAACCTGACAGCTTCAGGCCCCGCTCCCCAACCTGGGTCTCATAGCCATGGGGCATCCTGAGGATAGCATCATGGATGCCTGCTAGACGTGCCACTTGATACACCTCCTCCGGGGTGGCGTTGATGTTGCCGTACTGCAGGTTGTAGAAGATGGTGTTGTGGAACAGAACGGCATCCTGAAAACAAAACAAAAAAACAAAAAAAATGGAAAAGAGGCTTCAGAGAATATTTTTTATTGCAGCAGAGGACCGCAGATACAAAGACACGGGTAGGAGGGAGAAAGAATGAACGCAAATGACAAAAATACTGTTCATGTACCATCTGTTCAGATCAGCCTCTGAGCTCACTGCAGTGAAAACCAACCTAACAGAATTCAGCTTATTTCTAATGTTGTAAACTACTACAGCACTGTTACTTTGTTCTATGCTGCCCCCTTGTTGTGTATGATTATCAATAATAACTCAAACACATTACATTTTCTATTGAAAATATAATCATATCTAAACAAACATTTCATTTGTGGGAAAGACGGTTCAAAAAATAAATCAGCATCCTATTGATAAAAAGGCTTTTTGTTTATTTGATTGTGTGGGTGTGTTTCAAACCTGAGGTACGACCCCCAAAGACCTCCTCAGGCTGTCGAGGCTGACGTCTCGGATATTCTGCCCCGCTATGTAGATGTTCCCCCGCTGGGGCTCATAGAAACGGAACAGAAGACGCATAATGGTGCTCTTCCTGCAACCAGACGTGGAACAAATCATCAGCATCATTCTGTCTGTGAGCTGCACCCCCACAGTTGTGAAGATATCTGATCATAAGACTTTCTGCACATACAAAAGCAATGACGAATACCGGGGTTTGACAGTCGGTGTACTCACCCTGACCCACTGCCACCAACTATAGCCACCTTCTTCCCAGCAGGCACTTCGAAGGACACCCCGTTTAAGACATGTTGGCCCTCTAGGTATTCAAAGTAGACGTCCTCGAAGCGGATGGTGGCCTCCTGTGGTGTGATGGCTAACACCGGGGCGAGATCCCTCTCCTAGAGAAAACCATCAGAGGGTTGAGACAGAAGAAAACGGAGAGAGGGGAGAACAGCCACTGGCAAACGAGGGCCCAGCATGATGCAACGTTACTCCAACACCTTGTAAAAGGAGTATAACGGTGGAGCACAGAGCCAACATGGCCGGCGTAAAGCAGAGATATTCACAGGAAATTTCAGAGGTTGATTTTCAACTGAATTTTTATACACTGCCCTTCATGCCTACTGAAGGATCAATAGGCGTGAAAAACTTCCAGTACATACTGAGCTGAGCCATAGTGCCGAGATGCACTCAAGGTCAGCAGTGAATAAAGCGCCGTCCTTGCCCTGAGAGTAAACGCCTGTTCTGCTCCATTCCTGTGCTATCTAATAACAACATAATCACCCACAATCCACCTCAGCCCGTTATTACAAATAACTCATAGTCCATTAGTATAAACAAATGATCATTTCACACACCCCCAATGTGGAAAAAAGCCTAAATATTTGTATTTTGGTGGAGCAGTTTCAAGTAAGGGGGTGTTTTAAATTATTTTACCTCTACATAATAGGCCAACATGTTAAAAAAAAAAAAAAAAAGGCATTCAGACAGTAATGGCCTGCTGGGCAGTGCCATTCCACAGGGAATCACAATGGAGAGGAGTATTACTGATGAGTGAAAAATAACTGGACAGATTCATTTCTCCTACTATAATTACAGGCTGGAGACGGGAATGGCATTCATATTGTTAGGCAGCAGGTGCACATTTGCACTTAAATGTGCTCTTCTGACGCAACATGGGCGGTCGTTTTGTGTTAAAAAAAAGAAGAAAAAAAAAGACAAATGCAATGAAATGTCAACAATATTGAGAGCTATGACATTAGAGGAACAGGGGACTGTTTGAGCCGGTTTTAAGGTTTAAGAACAGGATCTAGATTTGAATATATCGTTGTATGTCTGTTTTTAATGTGAATTCACAAATAGTAACCCCATATAAAGGCCAGTACATGTTTCTTGGCACTGGAACTGAAATTATCTGCACCAATTTAGATAATCATTCTTGGCTTCAGCTTCATAAACGTAACGATTTCATGTTTTTCTTTGTCGTATATATGATGGTATACTGAAAAGTATGGGTTTTGGACCGTTGGCCTTATAAAACAAGCAATTTGAATAAATCACCTTATAAATATATCATCACACTCTACAAGTGGTAACATAAGAGGACGCACCGGAGTCACATCAAGCGTGTAATTACCACGTTTGACTGCAACCTATCATTTTTTACAGCACATGCGGATAGGCTAGCCATGTCATGCAGACAAGAATAACTCAGCCCTGTGTTAACATCGTTTTACCACCATTAAGTGCTGCTGTTGGAGAAGAAGTAATTAATTTAGCTTTTCAGATTTAATATTGACATCCGTATTCAGTTTCACCTGTATTCAAGTCTACTGATCTCTCTTGTTATTGGAAAAGGAAGTGTGTGGGGGGGGGGATTGTAATTTACTGCTACAATGCGGAGGAATGCATGTCAGGCCGACACGTTACCTTGATCTTGGTGTCGACGCTGAGCAGGGTGAAAAGGGTGTTCATGTCTATCAGGGCCTGCCTGGTCTCTCTGTACACGGTGCCGAGGAAGTTGAGGGGGAGGGAGAGCTGGAAGAGCAGGCCGTTCACCATCACCAGGTCTCCCACAGTCATCGTACCTACACAACAGACAACGGAAGAACGTACAGACATGCACATCATTTAGATCCGTTGGATCATGTATGTATGTTTGGATACAAGGTTTAAAGAAACAACACTAACCATTTATTCTTTCAAAGTTGTGAAGGCAGACAAAGCATGTTACAGTGTGAATTCATCTCCACCTGCTGTGATTTCATTTTCTGCATCAAGGCTGTTATATTCCCTATCCATGCCACTTTTCCATGCTTGCTGTGATTTGTTATCATTTACATTCTATTGTCCCATTCAGTCAGAGTTTTAAGTGTCATTTTCTGTTCATTTGATTTTGTTTTGAGGTGGATTTTAAATTTGTTTCATATTCCCAAACCTACATGTCATTCTATGGACAGAGATCATGAGCATGGAGAGATGAGCTCAGGTAAGATGGTATATTTTGCAGCTTAAGGATGCAATATTTTTTTCATGGATATAGATCTTAAGAGGATTTTTCCCCATCACTCACTCACACTCACTCACCTGCCGTAATGCCCTTGCTGGCCAACACCATGATGGCAGTGAGGCCGAGACTGAAGATGGCACTCTGGCCAAAGTTGAGCATGGCAAGCGTGGACGTGGTTTTTAAAGAGGATGACTCATAGACCTTCAGGTATCCATCATACCTTTCAGCTTCATACTTCTCATTGTTGAAGTACTGCGGACGGAGAGGAGAAACATGCAGAGAGGGAGGAGAGGAGGGAGCACAGGGCACGGAGACGGCACAAAGATTTCACAAAAGAAAGTTGAGAGAGAGAGAAGGTGGGAGAGAAAAAAAATATGGTTAGGGTTAAAGTTTAAGGAAGCATGGAGAGCCGTTATAGGCAGATAAACACTTAAACGCAGTCTTCCTCAAGGCGGCATTTGTTCTGTGCGACTACTCTGGGTGTAGTCTGGGTCTCAGTTGACCACTAAAGCACTTTTTCATGTCTCTGTATCATCATCTCCAACCCACTGATCTTAAAGGATGTGGAGGGCGGAAGGGAAAAAAATCCAGAGCCTGCTGAGAAAAGCGACTTTAGCAGGGGATGGTGATTATGGCAAAATAATGGTATATAATATAATAGGCGATTCTAATTGTAAGGAAAGCCTAAACATCACTTGACGGTTCAACAAGAATCACTTCAGGGCATTCATTGTTGACACTGTCACTTACACAGACACCTACCAACGGAGCACAGATAGCTCTTAAGTGATACACCACACAAGCAGCGCTAATTTTGATTAAGAAATACAGCTATTATTTAGAGGAAAAACAGCCTCATGAATCAGCCACAAGCACATCTCTAAAATTCCGCACATAAAAACTACGCCATGATCATAACAACGACCCCCCTCAACTCTGCTGCCAATTACCTAATATTGCTGTTTGTTTAGTTTGCACTATTGTTCCTCTGCTCTGGTTAAGTGGGCGATTTGCTTCTCTGGCTAACAGCAGTGGTGCTGTGCTGCTACAGACTTGCCATTGATTTGCATATAGGGAAATGCAGGGAATCGGAGAGAGAGAAGGAAGAAAGTAGCACATGGAGGACAAACAGAAGCAGTGCAAGGCACCGCGTTCAGGTTCTCATCCAGCCCTTTGTGAAAGTGGAACGGATTTCTGAGTGGGCGGAGATCTAATTACATATGCACACTCACAGCTCAGAGTGATGCTAAATCCGGCCGAATTGGCACAGATGACACAAAATAACACAGAACAAAACGTTAAGGAAAACAGGACACAAAATAATACGGCAAAGAAAATAACATGGGGAAAAAAATATATGTAGAACGGCCTAACAAAGCATCCGAAACTGGATGGTGATTACGTTTGTATGTGTCCTATGTACAATGAGGTTACCTAGAAAGAGGCTTAAAACAGCAAACGAAGAAGATTCGGGATAACCATGGAACCACTGGAAAAAGTCATATTTACACCCCAATCACTTCGCATCATACAGGTTTCTGTGAGTGCACACTATCCTGGTTCTCAGTCATTTCTTTCCAAAATACAGCCATGGCTCCTAAACTAGAACATTGGCTAAACTAGACAGATAGTAGTGAATTCCCAGTGATTAAGGTCTCATTGTTTGTAATTCATTGTCACGATAATTACAGACTTATTGTGCGATGCATGGACATGACCTCAATCTTTTTTGCAATCAATTGTAAGATAACACAGAAATTGTGCTTTTTTGTTAACAACGTCCATTTTATTTATTGTTTTGGTTGATTTTAAAAAACAATCTTATTTGTGTTTTAGTTATTTAGAATATTTCAATTGTATTTTCACATCCCAAATCCAAAGTCTTAATAATCTTATAGAATGAATGAAAACGCACATGACACTATTATATTATCATTATATCAGTAGCATAAAATAGTCTTAAAATGGCAATAATATCATTTATTTCTGGAACAATAGATCATCCAACAAAAGCAATTACTGTGACAGGCTTATAGCAACTAGACTGACATTTACAGAAAAGGGTGAAAAGGAGGGTATTAATTGAGTATGGTGTGATTTTTGTGAGAATGTCTACAAAAAAAATATATTTTCTTATCATTTGTAGATCACAACGCCATTACCAGATATTCTGCCTCCTGCAATTTCAAAACTGCAGTGCATTTGCAATCATTTTGATAGCTTTCAGGTTCATCTTAGATCAAACAGGTAAAACAGTTAAAAATCCAGACAAAATGGAAGTGCAATACTTCTAACAACAGGTTCCACAACCACACAAACCTATTCCTGTGGGCCTCCGTTGGTGTGACACTTCTCCATAACTACAGAGAATAAGATAACCTTAAAGGAAACGTATAGGCGAGATTGTAAGCGACTTCCAATCCTTTCAGCCATAAATTCCACTCCTCTGACTCAAGAAGGTCAACCTCACTGTTGTCCTGTACTTACTGTAAGGAGTTTGTATGAAAGTGGTGAGAGTCCGAGATAGGAAGACAAGGAGATGGAGATGGAGCAATACAGCGCTTTTCTTTGTTTAAAAAGAAAATCCTGACAGTGGCGATGATTCCAGTGAAACACTATTATCACAGATGAGTAAATATTTGTTCCTGTCAATGTCACTGGTTAAGTGAGGAGAAAAAGGACTAGAAAGGAGGAGATAAAAGGGTGGAGGTATGGTAGGTATGTGCATGCCTGTGCACTCTATTAGGTAGGTGTGTGTGTGTGTGTGTGTGTGTGTGTGTGTGTGTGTGTGTGTGTGCGTGTGCGTGTGCGTGTATCTCACCTTAACAGTCTCATAGTTAAGGAGGGAGTCGATAGCTGCGTTGCCGGCTTCATTGTCTGCTTTGTTCATTTCTATCCGGAACCGAGTCCTGTATGCAGACATATGCACAATGACATAAGCACTTTCTTGAGAACAGCCTACAAGTGACAGCTGTTACAGAAAGCCACCCAACTGTGTTACTGAATCTTTTTCAAGCGATACAAATATATAGGTTGCATAACATCCAATTGAACTCAGAGTTAACCGAGTCAA
Source organism: Eutrigla gurnardus (assembly GCF_963514095.1). Classification (NCBI taxonomy): domain Eukaryota; kingdom Metazoa; phylum Chordata; class Actinopteri; order Perciformes; family Triglidae; genus Eutrigla; species Eutrigla gurnardus. Next base: position 24,462,786 of record NC_139919.1, on the reverse strand, counting down.
ATACTTGACAAGTACAAACATCCTCATTGTTACCTCCACTGAGTGACGAGAACGGTGAAGAGGGAGTATGCTGATAAAGTGCCCAAGGACACTGCTGCAAACTGTCCACCGCACTGGTGATACTGCAGAAGAGAAAAAGCACAGACAAGAAAATGCCTCCTTTACATGCTGTGACTGAATAACTTTGTGATAAAAAGTGATAAAAACATCACACCACTGGACTCCAATGTTGGGCGTTACAAGGCGTATTGAGAACATACCGTTTTTGACCATTCCACTATGAAATTGAGTGTTACAAATGTAGGGGACTCTACGAGAACTAATCATGCTAATGCTTTAGCTATTTGGGCAATGGAGTCTGTCCTCATTACAGGCAAGCTGACATTATGGTCCAGAATGAAATAATAGCTAAAGACAAGCCACTACTATAACGGTGGCCAAGGAGGGGAGCATCTATTTAGGGAATACTCTGCAGGAGGACATTAAGCTGCTACAAAGCTTTGGGATTCGTCATTGACACTAATGGGTTCTGTGCTGCAACCAAAAGTTCATGGGGATTCATATTCCATTTAGTATGTAAATGAGACAATATCCCCGAAATTAAGTTCCATACAATCTGCCGTGAAGAGTGTGGAGGTGATGGAAAGACCTGTGCTAACAGTAAAGCCTGAAAATGTAACAGCAACAAGCAAATAAAAGCCAGAAAATGTAAGCAGTGTTTCTGGTAGCATCCTACTCTAACGCTGAAGCTTATGATTACCGTTATTAGTGTCTGTGTGCATCAGTGTCACCACGAGACTCACCAAAATGGCACTGACGAGGCCCATCTCGAAGACTGTGGGGCCTAGATTGAAGACCAGCGCACTGAGGACAAACGAGATGCCCCGCGTGCCGCGGTCGATGGCCTTGGACAGCGCACCCGTCTGTCGGCTGAGATGGAAACCAAGATCCAGATTGTGCAAGTGGAGGAAGACGTTTTTGGCGATGCGTCGGATGGAGCTCTGGGCCACCTTGCCGAACACAGTGTTCCTCAGCTCGTTGAAGAGGGCTGCGCAAGCCCGTGACACGCCATCTGGGATAGCGGAGGAGACGGGAGAGTTTAACACACCTGCTGTGAAATGCTGGAAGGTTCAAAGAGCGGGGCTGGGAGCTATCAAGTGAGAACATAAAACTAAACTAAACAGGACTGTTATGTAGCTCTAAAGTGATATGAGGCAGCAAATAAGGAATGCCACCCCCTACTTCTCCTGCCTTGTCAGATAAGTAACACAGCATTGATACAGTCGAGGCTGGAGAGGGCAGAGTCTTGTCAGCCGCTCTAAGGTGAAGGCTTGTGTGAGATGGTGGGACAGGCAGGTTTTTCCACATCATCTCTGGTCTGCAAAGTACTGCAGGGTTACAGCAGCAGTCTCCCACAGCCTCTGTAATTACAGAGCAGGATGCTGTCTGGAGCCTCACTACCATGGCAGGCCAGCACATTGCAGACTGAGGAGGGGGGGGGGGGGGGGGACTGTACACAAGTGTATTCAGTGTGTGTGGCGGGGAGCAGGCTACATGTGTGAGCAGAACACTAGAAGAGGGGGAGGGGTTTTAACATGAGTCTCACAGAAAGATGAGTTGATCCAATTAACAGGCTTAATTTCACCACTGCTGACTCTAGACTTCTCTCAGGTTGATCTGTATGATGATGAGGGTGGATGCCAGCATTTATTTTATTGTTGCATGTTTTTTTTTAAAGGAAATTGATGCAACACAAAAGGCAAAGAAGTTCAATAATTTCAATAACATAACCAATCTAATGTCAAGGATGTCTATTATTTCACCCCTTAAATCTCTCATAAACTGTTATACAAGCAGATGGCTAGCAGGACTCTCACAAATTAATAGTCTGTGTTTGAATGGAACATGGCCTTCCTGTGGCGATCTCACCAACTTCTGTGAATACACAATTTTTCTGCTGAGACCAAAGTCAGGGTAATAATCACTCCGTCTGAAAACCGAGTTTTCATGGGGCTGTAATGTGGCGTTAAATAGGAATGCTCATCTATTGAACGCGTCCACATCTGACAAGGTAGGATGAGCACTGTGCAACCTTTTTAGCCAAATTACAGCCGTCACCGCAGGCTCCGAGTGCTGTGCTTCGAGTGTTGCAAAGAGGGAACAAAAAAATACAATTATTTTCTTTAAGAGCTCCTCCTTCATTCTTCCTCATCATCTTAATTCTTCCTGTCTGGAGTCCTGTTCGTGTACTCCAATTATTCGACAGGCAGCATTAGTGTGCAAGACCTAAGTGGGCTCATTAAAATAAGTGGCTACTGGGCCAAGTGTACATTGCATCCAAGCTGATCTCACTCAAGGCCAGATTGAACTGCATCGAGTTTCAGGTTCACAAGATTTATTAATTTATTTGAGCTTTTCATCAGCAGCTCAGGGGCAAAAAATATATATACTCCGAGCCGAAATGAACTACACATTTAAGCTACATGTTACCCATGTGACCCCTCTTGTATTCACAGGGGCCACTTGGACAAAGAAAGAGGAAAGAAAAGGAGTGCTCTCCAGGGATGAAGTGAATGAAAGATCCTTGGCCTGCGCATGACGCAAACAAATATCCAACCATTCTCTAACGAAATTGACTATTTCTGCCCCACTGCTTGTAGCAGAAATGTATGCTTTGCCTTGGGAGCACACCGGTATCATACTTCATCAAGGCCAGGGCTTGAAGCAGGAAAAAATCCTGTGCCTGAAATTTTTTTTATGCATTGGGGAGAAGAAAATTCTGAACATTTGCAATCTAAATGAATTAATCTGGTGCACTTTGAGAGTAAACCCACATTATAGTTTGAAACAACATTCAAAACACACACAGCCAGTATCACTAAGCATAAAGTCCGCTAGCTTAATGCTAACGTATAATACCTCAGAAATTAGCATCACCAAGGGAGTAACTTTGAGTTGAACATTGGGGTAGTTGAGATTTCCACCTGTGAAGCAGGTATATGTGTATATATTCTTTGGCCACCAGCCACTGCGGCAGGTTTGGGTTTACCAGCCCAGATATATAGTTTGTGCCTAAAATAAAGTTGACCGACTCAGAAAATGCATAAAAATGGGTCTTGAACGTGTACAAAATACACATTAAAGTGTGTGCAAGTGTTCTTGTTAGGACTCATGGTCCTTAATTGTCTCTAACTTTAAGTATTTTGTCCCAATTACAAATGGGTTTGTAGTGTTTCCCACAGGATCTTTGGAGACTATGGTGGGGGGATTGTCATCCTCTAGGGGGGTCCGGGGGCATGCCCACCCGGGAGAAAATTTTGAATAATTTCATTTTAATGCATCAATTTGGTGAATTCTGAGAAACAAAATATGACATATCAATTACTGACCAATTTCTTACAAACTGCTGGTACTGATACAAATGTTGACATACTAAATGGGGTTGAGGAGTTTAAGCATTCAAGAAAAGATGAGAACAAAAATGACTAAAACACAATTCGTTTATTATTATTATTATTAATAATGATAATAATAATAATAATAATAATAATAATAATAATAATAATAATAATAATAATAAAAGTGGGTGACTATTCCTCAGCCTTCCTTGGTGTTTTGGTCTTGACTGAAGCCTCGTTCACATACGTCGCCACTCGCCCATCTCTGAGAGACAACTGTCAATGAATGTGAATGTGTTCTAGCGGAATGTGGACCAGGACAGGCGATGTGATGTGGTCGATCGGAGATAAAATAATTTTAACTTTCTGCGATGCGAGTGAAGCGAGTACCAATCACAATGTAGAATAGAGATGATCGACAGTTGCCGTCAACAGAGAGTTCCACAGAGAGTTGTCGCTTGAAGTCGCCGCCGGCGGCAGTGAGTTTTTTTTGCCAGCGAGTAGAATTCAGCGAGAAAGCGAGTGACGGGCGAGTAGCGACGTATGTGAACGGGGCTATACGCGCACGCACTGTCGAACTCGCCGGCTGGGGGGGGGGGGGGGGGGGGGGGGGGGGGGGGCAACCGTGAGTGGTGGCACTGGAGCCTTTGATGAAATCTAACAACTGTGGCAGTCGCATTAGTTTGTCTGAATGAAAAGTGTGCAGGGCTGCCTTTGGGCTGATGTTATCAATCGCTCTGGCTACGTTGTCCCGGTCCGAGGTGCCTGGAAACTTAAGGCCCGCCCTACTCTGCTCTGATTGGCTAGAACTCCTTGGTTACCTTGAGTACCATTGGTAGTTGGAACTATCACTTTAAACGACTGGTTACAGTTAAAAAAAAAAAAAAAAAACACTTCACCAAAATATTGCTACGCCGGATTTCCGGCACCGTGCCGGAGGTCTTCAAGCCCTGCAAGGCTCATGAGAGGGCTGCGTGGATTGACAGAAGTGAACCCAGGCGCAGAACGATGCACATAATGTAAATAATGTGAGGGAGAGGCGGGGGGCTGTGGGACGCCATTGATACGAATGTGTTGGGAAAGGTCAGCCTGTGGATAATAGGCAGTCCCACAGTCCCCCCTCTGATGAGCGTGGCACCTGCCAGTGCAATACAAGTCTGGGACTCACAGCCAATCAGCATGGCCGTTGCCATGGTAGCCACTGTGCTTGGCGCGTCATTCAGGTGCAGCATGTGTCCCGACATCTGGTTAAGCTCGTCCACTGCATACTTAAACATGAAGGGCACTGTCACATTGGTCATCTGGGAACGGCAGAGAAAACATTCAGGGAGGAGGAGAGAAAAAAAATGGTTCAAATAGACTATTAGACAGACATATGCTCAATGTAGTCCTTTGACATTTTTCTAGTCATCTGTAGTATCTCTCATGCATGCGTGTACCATTAGTGCTTAGGAAGATGGATTCCCTCTACTGTTGGGCCTTAAATCCAATATTACCCACTCAGGTGCATCCACGGATATATATGAATGTATGTTATCTATGGTTTGCTGTGCGAGTGTGTATTCTCCTTGACTGGTTGTGCTGTTGAGGTAGCTGATGCTTCTTGTTAATGGAATTGAAATGGTTATTAGGGCTAATTAAAAGCACAAGGACAGCTGTGTGACTCAGGCAAGGCGGTCTGCTGCACATTAGGACAGCCAGAGAACAGAGCAGATTATTTTCAGTCGAAAAACCCATTTAATTTGAACCTCTCAACCTCTAAGAAAGGGGAGGGTTTTTTTTACTTCTCCTATTGTTCCTTTACTCCAATTCTGCATGATATAATTTTGATAAAATAAAAGTAACAGCAATTATCTAAAAAACACAGTACAGAAATAAACCCTCAACCCTGTTAATGTAAAAGGACAACTTACAATGCACCATTTACACTACAAACACTCCATCCCCTGGGTGCTCACTTTATACACTTGGGTATTATACTCAGATAATAGAAGTCATCTGAAGGAAAACCACTATCTTTGTGACCAAGACAATGAATAATAGTCTGGGCCTATCACCACGGGGCCAAAACAATGTCTATTAATACATGATAAGGTTGGATGTGCTCTTTTAATCCATTAATGGCCAACCGGAGACTAAAATCAGGATCATGTCAATCCGTCCCTGACAATGTCATCTCATAATGGACATATTGTGTCAAGTCGTGAAGAAGAGGCCATCAAGAATTAGCCAACGCTTATAGTATGACACAGTCACCGAAAGGGGTTCATGTGAGGCCAAAGAAAACCAGAGCTCCTACATAATCAGTTATTTGAAATGAAAATGTCACTGATATTGTGGAGTGCAGAGGTGTGATGCACTGTAACCACGTAATTATCCAGTTGATTTAAAAATTGTCTCCACGCTGCAGGTGGTTTAGGTTCAAACAGACAAACTGGCGAACTGGAGGCTAACTCCAGCCAAGAAGGAAAATAGGAGGAGGAGATTGGATTGCATGCGTGCATTCTCTCCTCCCCAGCACACTCAGACATGCTGAGCAGCAGCAGCACATGCTTATTTAGGAGCTGTGGATTTGTGATTGTTTTTCCGGGGTGTAAATTAGAGACCGTCAACAAAGAAAGAGGAAATACAACACACACCGACTGACACTGGCAATTATTTATGTAAAAATGATCTTAAAAGTCGACGTTAGTATTACACAGGTTCTTGACACAGTGTTATAACCTGTAGTGAACGCTCATGTCTCTTAACTGGTGGTCAAAGGAGAGTCGTGCCAGCAATGACCACAGACTAATGAAATGTTCAACCGTGCAGGTTTCTCTTTAGCTGAAAACACTGGCGATTCTTTTCTGATGCTTCTGAAGCAATAGAATATTTAGGCCTTTTATGTGCAATGATTACAAATCCAGACCTACCTGAATAAATTAGCAGTTGACATTTATTGACATGAGAAATATTCCAATTGTCCTTTGGGAAGGTGAGTCTTTCAAATGTCATGCTTAGAAATAAGACACAATGTGTTGAAACGGAGGTAGATTTTAATGCAGACGCTGGAAGAATAAGACGCTTATTGATGTCCTGGTGTGACTAGTGGATACCTCAGATGTGCCCCTCTAATCTCAATGTCATTAAAAGACAAAGCATGAAATCTAACATAATGTAGTCTTAAACTGTATAAGAGCAAAATAGAAAGGCATTTTTAATCCCATGACAGTGTCTGTAAACTTACCTTGGCTCCAGCAAGCAAGCCCAGAGAGATGGCAACACGGGCCCGAAGGTCCGGTCTGTCCTTTGGCCACACGTACGACAACATTGCAGACAGGATCTGGGTTGAATTCACCTCATTCAGCTGTGCAGGAGAAGGAAAGAGCAAACGCCTCTTCTTAGATCGCCATTCCTTTTAAAGCCTTCTTTTGATCGTAAAAAAAAAAAAGGAGGGACTGGACCAACTCCTCAAGTAATAATAATTAAAAACAAACGTGGAATGCAAATATGGGTTGGGCTACTGTCGGCTGTAACGACAAAAAATAAATGAAGAATTAAAATGTAATGTGTTCACTGTCATATTGCCTCACCAACCGCTTTGGAGCTTTAATTGGTGGAAGGTTGTCAGCCAAGTCACTTTTTCTTAAAAAATAAATAAAATAAAATAATAATCCATTTTGTGTCGCAGCATCCGAGGGAACGTTTGCTATCTGATAGTGGCAGAATACATTTGCTGACAATGTGTTTTGGTTGGTGTGGTGATTTAAACTGGTCACTGAAATTACTATTTTGATTTCTCCTTCTAGTTTCATAATTTATGTCAATTTATTGAGCACATTTAGACAGAAAAATATTTGTTAATTATCAGAAATGTCATTTTTTATTTAATCTAACTTTAATCTAAAAATTCCACCAGGTGACGCTCTGATGCTAACTCGTGGGCCACAGCTCACTGGTTAAGAATAGATGAAAAATACAGGTAAAATGAGTCGAATAATATTTACTATACTATACTATAATGTGAACCTTCAGCCTACCTTATGTTTGCCAATACTGGCAGCACCTTGCTTATCAAATTTAGTGCGACAATCATAACAACCTCAAGATGGCTCTCTGGGCAGACACATGGAACATCAAATGTCAAGGGGTGTCTCTTGGGACATCAAGGAGCATCAACAACAGCAGAGTCTCCAGGAGGTTCTGGGGGTCCAATCTGACACTACAAGTCCCAACGGACACCTGGGCTGTCATCCCAACTGAGTTTGAGAGCTCACTGGTGCCAACATGGCTGTTTACACACGCTCCGCCGCACACCTGCCACTGGGACTCTCCGCAGGCCAAAGAATATGCAGTAATTCCTCTAATCCACTCAATATGGTGGCACCATGTTACAGCCCTGCTGTATGGCACAGCCTCCAAGCAAATTACAGTGAAATGGTGCCCAATGCCTGCCTTTAATCAAATGCAATGAAGTAGAATGTGAAACTGCAAAGACAGGATTGACATTAGCAGTTGAATGCACTTCTGACGTCCCTGTACCATATGTGCAGGAAACCACTTAATGTATAATAAAACCCTATTAGGCTAACTTCATCGTCATTTTTTGTGAAAATCTCATTTTACTTCAATGGCAAAGAGCAAAATAGGACACAACATTCAACCATTTAAATACTAAATATACTGTAGACAATAAAACAAAGCAAATGATTATTATAAGTATCATCGTCGCCATTATTACTATTATTATTATTATTATTGTTGTTATTATTATTATTATTATTAATAATAATGTTTTGATATATTGTCTTTTGAAATGTCCCATACATGATCATCAGAGACTCTCACTGAAGTGCTTAAATGACAGGACAATTAAACTGATTCCAAATTTGAAAGAATTTGAAAGAGAATAAAAGGGTGAAAATGTGTTTTTGTTTTTTATTAAAATGCCTCATTACATTACCAAGACCAGTGTATTTATATATTATATAAATAGACTGGTCTTGGAAATCTAATATGATTCAATTCACACAAAAAGTGACCCCGCATGGCTGAAAGATAGAGAATTACTAAGCAGACACATGAGCAAACACACCCACGCTTGGCTTTGATCAAATGTGGAAGATATTTGTCAGTATTCTTGAAATCCATCAACGTTTCAGTTAATAGAAAAAGCAGACAGAGACCTATTCAAGCAGTCTCAGTTCAGTTCTAGGTCGCAACAGGGTCCGATAAGAGTGTGAAAGCACTTGAGAAAAGAAAAAAAAAGGTACTGTACTCACCACATTTTTTGGATCTGCATTTAGCTTTCCTCCTGCATTTCCATGCCAACATGTTCTTTTGTCTGTAATCTGCAAATGCTGTGGAAACATCACGCATTGTTATTCTCCTTTTGACTTTCATAACAGACACGATTCACGATTATTACTCAAACACACTTACTTTTACCGCCTCCAAAATCCGACGACTGTTTTCGCTCCCGTTTGTACTCCATGCTGCTGTTCGCAGGTGTGGAGGGGAGTTCAGCTGAAACATGAGAAACAAATAGGTCTTATTTGACTGAGCTTTCTAATTTCTGCTGATTGGTTTTTATGGATGTTTGAATATTCAGACACTGTGAAACACAATAAAACAAATAGAACAAATGGAAGACAAAAGGGGATCAAATAAACTAATTACAATCCAAACAAACAAGGATGAAACATATCATTTTCACTGACATGCTCAGAGATTAGAGTGAGGATTTAAAGACTTCACAAGGTAAATATATTCTAGATATTTGGGATATTCTGAACAGATTTAAGATCTAAGAGAGTTGTTAGCGGTTCTTCACAATGAATATTTATGTCACTAATATTCATTTTCATCAACTGAAGCAAAACACTATTTCAGAAAGTTTCTGATGTTATGACATGTTCAAATATAGTTTAATTTACACCATATTGTTGGGGGTCATCATAACATAGCATTATTTGCCATGAGATAGTAATTTTACATAATAATTTACTTAAACCAATGTCATACATTTCATTAATAACAAACGTGTAATACGATTGTAAACTGAGCTAAAATCATAAATGCCTAATATGGATTTGTTATGATGTAACTTTTCACTGACTCATTGTTGATTAAAGCTGTCAAGCAATCAATAACAGGCTGTTTAACTAGTGACGTTTGTTAGCACAAACAGTCTTATCTAACATTTACTGTCTCTTATCAGACAATGACACGTGACTGGGACCACTGACCGGCTACGCCGTTAACGTGGTTAATAGGGACGGTTTGTGCTGTGAGATGTTCACAAAGCATGATGGTCAAAGCTAAGGGACAAAGTGAAGACCCAACTGCAATGTCAACCCTTCAATAACGCCAAAGTTAACACAGATAACGCAATAGTTAATGTCAGTTACGTTAGCCGGTTAGTTAGCCGCCGTTCGTCGCTAAGCTAGCCGCTGGAATGACAGCAAGCACTCTCGCAAACAGACGAGGCCAAATCATCCAGGAGTCACAGTCGTAACTTCCCTGAAAGTTTGTTAGGAAACACTTTTTCCCATCTCTGCCCTTGCGTGGTGTCTGTCAAAACCAGAAACGCCGTGTCCTCTCCGGTCGCCCCCCGCCTCCTCACTCACCGGATGTGTACTTTGGCGTTTACGGTCCGTCGTATTTTCAGCGCGATATTTATTCCACGTGTGATACGAGCTCGTCTGTCGAAGGAGAAGCGCTATTTTCCGTTTTTGGAAGTGAAAGCCGCACTTCAGCGGCAGCAGCAACAACGGCGCCATGTTGTCGAAGGAGGAACGGCGGTTTAAGTCGCGACACGCCGGTTACGTCACATCCGGCCCCCCGCACACGCCAACGCTGTCAGTGTCAAAGAAGCTAGCACAGGAGCAGCTTTTACACCGCGTTTTTATAAGTGAGATGAGGACCTATCGGCCGCCGGTTTGACTCCGACGCGACGTGATTTGAGTACCGGAAGGTTTGTGAGTGTGGTACCAACTTGGCGTTGTCTCTGCGGCGGCTGCGTGACTCCGGAGAAGCTCGCTACAAAACATCAGCCGAAGCTAAAGCGAGAACACGTTGTGTCTTCTTTGTCACACAGCGGTTAAACTGGGTCCAGCAGCAACGGTACCGAGAGAAACGGCTTCACCGAGCACTCAGGATGCCATGCCACAACCAGCAGCTGAACAATGTCAACAGTGGCCAGGAGCATCCGATGAAGCAGGTACGGTTCGCAAACAACAACAACAACAGCAGCAGTAGCAGCAGCAGCAGTAGTGTGTCCGCAGTGCTGTCCAACTCCGAACCAACCGACGCCACCGTAGACACCGACAGCCAGGAGAACCTGGGACCTCAGCTTAAACTGCTCCCTCTGAACGACCAGATCCGTGAATTGCAGACCATAATCAGAGACAAGTGAGGCCCAACTCTCCTGTCTTCACACACACACATCTGGGGGCTGTGGTACAGATTAAAGTATTGTAATGTTTCATTTTCAAAACAACATCTTCAAAGACCTTCAAAATGCCTTTAATTATAGGAAAATACACTCAACCTGTATCATAACTAGAATCATATACGGTCTAGTCTCATGGGTTCTCCATGTCTTCTGGCCCCTAATTTAAAATTTATTCTAAAAAAGTATAAAATGACATTGCAAATTGAAACCCACTTAAAGCAAAATTACAGGAAAATGGATGTTAGGAGATGTAATACTGATATTGAGTTGCTTTGGTAAAATATAGTATTTTTAACTACATAATTAATAAAAATATAATTTAAACTTTGCACGAGCATCCAAGGAATATTAGTGTACAAGCTACTGCATGTTTTGTGTAGTTTAAGCATAATTTGACGTCATTTTACACAAAGAGGAATCAGTTCCACACTGCGAGGTAAAGATACATTCAAAGTGGTATAGGGTCAGTACCCAGTACTATTACCTTAAATGGATGTATATCATAACAGGAGATATAAAGTGAGGAAATGCTGGACTATCTTACCAAATGTTTGCATTCCTATTTCCAGGTCAACCAGCAGAGGAGACTTTGTGTTTTGTGCCGATCGACTGGTGAGATTGTGACTTAATACCACACATACGCATGTGTGTTTATGAGCTACATACTGTAAGCTGTTTTCTTTCTACGGCCACAGATCAGACTAGTAGTTGAAGAGGGTTTGAATCAGCTCCCCTACTCCGAGTGCACTGTGACCACGCCAACAGGTGAGGGTTTCGTCCTCTAATAACCAAGTCGACTTACAGGTTGAATACGGATTATAATAACGAAAAAATCCGCAGATAAATGCTTTACCTCCAGTTTCTATGACAGTGAGCGGCTTACATTTCTGAGTTTGGTACTTAATTTCCCCCCTCAGGGTACAAGTATGAAGGTGTCAAGTTTGAAAGAGGCAACTGTGGAGTCAGCATAATGAGGAGTGGTGAGTTTGCACACCTACCGAATTAGAGTCCCCTTTGTAAGGGCATGTATCATGTCTTCCATGCATATGTGATATGTGGCGACCGTGCACGTTGTACATTCTTTTCTGAATATATTCTTCAGGTCAGGCTATTGTGTGCTCTGGACATCAGCACTCAGTTCTTTTCTTTCATTGACATTTATTGATCATTTTAATACTTAATAACGGGGCAACTCTGTACATTGCAGAGCATGTTCTCCGAAGGCATCACAGTGAGCAACCCGCTTTTTCCCTCATCAGATTTAATGAGACTCTTATCGCTGTCAAATGCTAAACCTACCGCAGTTATTGCAAAACCCTATATTATCCTCTGTATGACAGCAGTGACAGTAATGCCAGGGTAGAAAAATGTAAAATACCGGCGCGCCGGTCACTGTGTAGTTCAGACGCTGCATCTTAAAAAGGCAACACACATCGGCAGCATATGTGGTAATTCAAATCAACTACCCCTATTGTTTTTTCTATCAATGTGTCCATGTACAATCCCGTCTTATTTTTCAGTGACACAACAGCATCCCAGAAAAGCAATTGCTCTTCACATCCACACACCCAGGCTGCTGTGCCTCTAATACTTGTCTCTGCATGGTGTCCGGTGTTTTCTATGGATGCTGAATGAAGCAGAATGTGGCCGCTGCTTGTTGCATTTAAGTGTGTGGGAGAGCACTACATAATGTGTTAAACGTGGAGGGAAACATGATTAAAAACTAAAAGTGCAGTATCTGACATCTGAGTATAATTTTTTTTCAAAATATATGTCACAAACCAATAGGTGATTATATTCATTATATGTAAAAATATATTTTTTTTTTGTTGGACATGAGCTTTTGTGTGCCGTCATCTTCATGGATCATAGTCATACACGCATTACGTGTTGCTGCAAGGCTATTGTGAATAAGCACTGGTGAACACAAGTAATGCCTGCATGCTTAAATAGAAAACATTTCAATCCCAGTTGTGGTCTGCGTGTCCCTTCACAGGTGAGGCCATGGAGCAGGGGCTCCGGGACTGCTGCCGCTCCATCCGCATTGGCAAGATCCTCATCCAGAGTGACGAGGAGACACAGAAAGCCAAAGTCTACTATGCCAAGTTCCCACCAGATGTTTACAGAAGAAAAGTGCTGCTCATGTACCCCATCCTTAGTAAGTAATACAGGGCTGAGCGCGGTTTATCTCACCGATGACTCCAGTTATAAATGTCAAGACATGGCCATTCCTGTGCAAATGTAAAAACTGTTTCATGCATTTTTCATTTTTGGAAGAAAAAAAAAATCCCTTGAATTGACCTTCACCGCCAACTCTGCATTTTCACATCATACCGGCCCATTCACACTGTTCTGATAATTATAGCACTCATGGGGGAAATTATACACTGCCTGGGAGATCGCCACCAAGCTGCTGAATAGCATAATGAGAGCCAACAAAAATAGTATCTTAATAGCTCTGGTTTCCCAGCGTCACAAAGGCAGCATTTTCCTGCATGAAAAATATGATGGGCACAAAGCCAGGGTGAAGGTATGTTTTATCATGTCAGAATGACAGAACGTATGGTTACAGTGATGCATGCTTACTGTGTCGTGATGGGAAATGCATACATTTAGCCCATTCCATAGGTCTTGACATGTGTTCATCAACATCAATTAGGACTACGTCGGTGTCTGTGTTGCCTTCTTGGGAAACTTGAGAGATGTTCCCTGTAAGTCTATAAGTGTCAGACAATCTGCAGACCGTGTAAGATCTATGGCTTTGAAGCATCCGCATAAAAGGTATTAAAAAGCGGGGAAAGGGGAGACTCAGTGCTCCCAGCATTTCACATGTTATGGGGTTTGTTGTGTGCCCCCCTTTTTTTACAGAAAATGCCTCCACACGGTCAGAAATGATAGCATGCCAAGGGCTCCGACTCATAGATCACACAGCTCAGTACCTTTTTCAGATGCTAACATAATGTGTCAGTTATGTGCAGTCAACCTGTTTTAATTGAGAAAGAAAATCCTGTTGCAATATTGACCTATTTTGTAAAAAATAAAAAAAATAAAAAAGTGAGTGAGCATGTTTTAAATCAACACTGTAAATAACGTGACATTGTAAACATTTGAATGAGAGCAACAAATGAAAACCTTACTTTCCTTGGTGTCTGCAGGTACCGGGAACACTGTGATCGAGGCGGTGAGAGTCCTGATAGAGCACGGAGTCCAGCCCAGACATATTATCCTCCTCAGCCTGTTCTCCACGCCTCACGGTACACAGCCACAGCCAGTTCCACTGCACCTGCAGCTCATCACCAATTTACTTTTGTTTACCCACCAGAACACACACTTAGTCTCCAACCTGCTCACCACTCCTGTTGCTGGTGTTCGATTGTCTCCGTACAGTGTACTGCTGCTAACCACAATGTCGTTCAGTGGCACTGCTGATCCTGCTCAGCAGTCCAACCAGTGATGAGAGCGAACAAAGCAGCCAATTCTTTTTAAATTGGACCAGAAATAGCATCGTCCTGGAGAAGTTTCCTCTCGAGCCAGATTGTCATGACATTAAATGGGGACAAGATTTCTTTTTTAACCCCTTGGTCCTTTGTTCTAGTGCCAAAACTTCTACTTTAAGACAGTAAATAACATTACATTTCCACCACTCTACTGTGGTTGAGAGGATAATGTAGCATGGCTAATGAATTATCACACCAAATGTGAATTCATGTTAAGCCATGATGTTTACACACTTACTGCATATTTGTCTTTGCTGAATGTACTTGTGCATCTGCTGAAAGGCTTAAAATAGGCAACTTTTGTATCACATGTATCTCATTAAGATCTTGGAGAGATGCTAATTATCTGCATGTTTGTGTAATGTACTGTCAGCTGTGGTTCAGGATCAACTGGTTTTCTGGTTTAGCAGTTTGCACACACGTCTACATTCCTAAAAGTAGCTTGATATGTTAACACTTCATCCAAGGTGTGATTCGTATTATTATATTTCTTCTAGGAGCCAAATCTATAATCCAGGAGTTCCCCGATATCACCATCTTGACCACGGAGGTTCATCCGGTGGCTCCGACACATTTTGGACAGAGGTACTTTGGCACCGACTGAACGGAGGACAACCGGAGGAACATGACCTGCTAATTGTTTTTGGGTATATTTTGTCTTGTTTATTTAAATGTATCATGTTCTCCATGTTGTGCCAAATACTGCTACTCCAAAGCTCCTAAACTTGATACAAAATGATTAATCTGACTGTATTTATTATGTTGTTTTTGCCGTGTTTACTCATTCTAAAAGCAAGAAGATGATACTGACCCACATGAAGAGTTCCACTTGGTTCATTTTATTTTGCATGTTACAACAACTGATGAAAATAAAGAGTTTATATTTGTTAAAAGACAGAACGGCAGGTGAAACAGTATCCGTACTTTTGGTTCAGTTGAAAAAAGGGAAGTGCCACAATCACATACTCCAAAGAAAATAGCCTAGCAATACAGAACGCCTGTCTGCAAACTGGGTATAATTTCTCATCTTCTCATGTTATAAATAACCTATTTGATAAAAGCACATTGCTTCAATAGTTTATTTTAAGTTTCACTTGATGCAACAAAATATACAGACACTGCCTGCAGCAGATATGAATCAGTAAACTCAATACACAGGGGGAGGGAAAGCTGATGATTAGAACAATAAATAGATGCAAGACTACATGAAACATTCAACATCCACATCTTTCCTGATGTTTTTAAACTTGCTTTCAAACACTCAATCATACCTCGGATAAAAACGAGTTGAATCAAGAAGTGACTTTTCCTTTCTCAGACATGAGCAGCATTTGGCTTCCCAACAGAGTAGAAAAAAGATCTGATGAGGCAAGGTGTCGTCATCAAAACAGCATCAAGGTTTGATAGAGGCCTTACTTACAGAAGTACACAAGTCCATAAATCAAACAGGCTCGATGAGGAGAATCCGTCTCGTTGATATTAAAAATTTCAAAATACATTAACACAGAGAAGAAAACAAATTCAAACATATTGCAGGAGATTGCTGACCTCTACCAACCAGTGGATGAGGAGCAGTCATTTTGTATATATACATGTACAGTTATGTTTAAAAAGGATCAAAAGTGAAAACAGACACACGGTTGAAGATCCTATGTCTTCTCCTATGAATTATTTTGTGCCTACGACAAAAGCTAATTTCACTTTGCATCCACACACCGTGCTGGGGACGGCTGATATGGTCAAAGATAATATTTTTAAATGTCTATCACAGTATATCTCGTATGAGACCTTCAAATCAAACTGTTTTTTTTTTTTAAATAAGCAAGAACGCAACATAATTTAATGATGTCAAGATATACAGTATACTCAGGATATGACTCCACTGAAAAATGATAAACATATATATATTTTTAAAAAAAAAGGTATACTATGCAGCAATTCTTGTTTACTGTTTGCAAACAACATTCAGAGTTGGCCCCTCCTCCCTGGCTCAGTGAGCGAGCGAGGGCAGCGGTAGTCGAGTAAGAGTGAATGAGGAGTGGGCGCGGCGTTACCGACAACAAAGCAGTGAATCAGAGAAATTAAAGGTTATTTTCTGATCGTTTCACAGCATTAATGTATTAAACTTCCACCGCCGCACAACACTGCTGGAAAGTAACGCATTTTGTGAATGAAGCCTAAAACGCACACTTCCATCCTGCCCCCGCATAGCCTCTCTCTTTGTGACACACACAGACCTGCAGCTCTTTAGACCTCCACGCAGAGCAGAGAGAGAGATAGTGATGTAAACCGTCCACTACCTTTTGATAAAAGTCCCCGACCTCACCTGCAGACCGTTATTGGTTGGGGCTATGCACCCACTACCCAACAGCTGACGCCCACAAACGCCCCCAACACAGAAAAATAAGGAAAGAGTAAATACAGTCAAAGTGGAAAATGACAGGGATTACTTTTTTGTTTTTGTAGGAAATTCCTGCACAGTATACCTTTAGGTTTGCCATAATACTCTTAGATGAGATTTCAGGATTCATTTTCAAACATAATGAGCTTTAGCTGTGAGCATAAGCTTCAAATATACCCATTTTTATGACCGTCAACATTCTGATCAAACATTGGTAATGACATTTTCACTCAATATTAATGCCCAAGTACTGCAATAAAAGCATAATATGAGTGGTCATTTTGTAAATATAAGTGCCCAAAATGTTGGCACAGTCTAGTCACAAGCAGGGTTCTGGATACATTCTTAGGAGACATGGGCTCCTAAAGTACAAGAATAAATATATATTAATAAGGCGGAGGTTACGTCAGGTATTACAATATGCTTGTGTTCATTGGAAAAATGTAAGTAAAAGCTTATTTTAATATACTGCAAAAACCCAAACTGGAAGAGGCCAGACAACTGAATTATTACGAGAGACCCCTGGAGGATTATGGGTGTAATTTCGAAACCATCCTTCACAGATCGAGGGTTGAAGATGCAACACCGTAAACGGCCCGACAATAAAAACAGAGGCATATAAAGTATTACAGTGTCAGACGGAAGCTTTCCAATTAACAGTAATGTACAATCCCACAGAGCCCAGTGCTTTGAGATGAACCAGACGGATATATTTGACCCAAGGTAAAGAGCAGTCGTCTTTTTGTATGCAAGGTAAACGCACTGATACTGTTGTCCATGAGAGGAGAAGTGATGCTACCGTCCCTCCATCGAGTTCCTCTATTCATCATTATGTAAAACACATGAGCAAAAAGCGTTGACGACGATCCAAATGCAGGTTTCCATCCACACGTTTTGGCCCCCCTCCATCATTTTTCTTTTCTCAATTGTCTGAACGTCCACATGATTTGGAATGCATTTGTCTCGTGGTACACAGTGCGATATTAATCTACATCCTCTGTAGATTGTCCTCACATTAAATTACTATTCCTCCATCTCTATGGTAACAGAGGGGTCTTGGTCCTCAACTGGAATGAAAGACAAAAAAAAAAGGTTGAAAACTTGATTCACCTCGTAAAGCAGTTAACAGTATGTGACATATGACCACCAGGTGGTAGCAGAATAGTATAGTTAGAATCCAAACACAGCAAACTGTTGTCGTTAGGGTTAGAGGCAGATTAGTGCCTCCAGTGTATGGAATTTTGAACACAAACACTTTTGTATTTTTGGTTTGTCTCTTTTTTCCATCAAAATTCATGGTGGTTGCCGGAAGGTGACTTACTACAGATGAGACTTCTTGTTTTACGGTGTGTGCCAGTACCGTCTGTGACTATGGTTGTTACGTTAGATTCAGGGTGTTAAGATGGATACCTATCAACTGTAATTGTTGATGCATTTTCTATTTTAGAGAAATCAAATGAGTAATAATAATGCTTCTCACGATTTATGTGCATTACTTACTGCAGCTTCCTCATTAGCAGGCATAGTTCTGCTATTTCAAAAAAAGGAGAATGGGGTAAAAACCTGGAGACTACCATTAACGTTCCCAAGTTGATTACTTGCAATACGGCAATTATTTCTTGCAATGCAAATTCTTTCTGTAATGTGTTTAAATATGCAAATCATGCATTATCTTAATAAGAATAGATGCTGTTTGCATACATTTACAGAACAGAAATGTGAAGATTGGATAAAACCAGGTTAAAAATGTTACAATGTTAACATATTAGAGGTAAAAGGTTTTTAGAGGGAATTTTGGATCTCTATCTATGACTCCATAGATCTTAAATACTGTCTGTCAAAGTCCGTTTAATAAAAAAAATAAAACCTGTTTGCCATATTTTTTAGGAATAAAGTGTTTTATAAATCAGGCTATGAATGATATATAAGCAAACCGGTCTTTAAAAACCGTCAGAATATTGACAGGTGCATTGAAGTGCTACTGGAGTGGCAGTTTCCACTCTCAGTATGATGGGGGGTTAAGAAAGACTCAGGTTTAAGAAAATAGCCTTTAAAAAGATATGTATTGTGAAATGCCATTCATATTGCAAAACACTACATCTGTATGTTAAAATATGCAATTAAATTGTATTAAACTTTTGATAAATGCAGTAGGTATCTACAGATGCAAATAGATAAAGTCTATTAAAACATTTATTTTGGGTGTTCTCTCTCCACGAGTCTGAATGAAGACATGTTATGGAAGCAAAATAGCTCAAAATTGATCAGTGCATGAAAAACAAAACAACCTGCGGTGTCTTGCTGTAAGAATGTGGTGCTTATAGTGGAAGATTACGCAGCTTAAGAGACTTGTTAAATTCAATTATTTTTAAGAAAGCTTTCTTATTATGTTATCATTTTCACATCATCATAGTTTAAAAAGAAATGCATTAGAAATAATTATTCAACTTAATTTCTGCTTGTACCAACCTGTATGTGTGTGTGTGTGTGTGTGTGTGTGTGTGTGTGTGTGTGTGTGTGTGTGTGTGTGTGTGTGTGTGTGTGTGTGTGTGTGTGTGTGTAATGCAGAAAAGTTACTGATTTTTCAGGATAATGAAATGCAGTTGCAAAAATTTAAGTGACTCACCCAAGCTTCCCTCCTGAGAGCCTTCATCCGACTCCTCCCACATGTCCTCATTAGCTAATAACGGGTTGTGGGACTCAGAACTCCGATTCTTCAAGGGGAAGTAGTGACCATTCCCTTGGCTGACATGTACAGGGCACAAAAGAAAATGGAGGCTTAGGTTATGGAACCATTGCAATTACCTCAACTCTTTCAACAATTCAATCCTTCATTCTACATTTCGTTCATTAGCTCCAACACTGTTACATGTAAAATCACACCTTATATTGTCTAAAATTGAAGAACACAAAACGCAAAATGAGGAGCACCACCGGAAAACTGAGCGAGGGGGAAGATAATTAGCTTGATATGCGTCTCAACTTCTCTTGTCAACCAGCTCACCTTGTGAAAACAGGGATGAACCACAGCCTCCGATCCTCTCCAAACACCTGCTGCAGGTTTCTGCGTATGCCGACATTGAAGCCATTTCTGTCTGGTCCATTGACAAAAACTGGAGCTGAGAAGGCCTCTAGGAAAGGAAAAACAATCAGAATGTGTTGTCAATCTACTTTTACAGAAGAACCTCCACCCAAGACACAGTGAGAGAGCAGAATGTGAGTGGTTTTGTCCGATAAATATGTAAATCCTCACCTAAAGTAGATCGGTTCTTGGCCACCAACCAACAGTGGTAGCCAAAGAGGAACATGAGACTGACAAAGAACATGAGCGCCACAAACATGAGGAAGAGGACATGGAACTTTGCAGGCCCGTTTGGCAAGTCCCCCTGGGAAGGAGGGAGGGAGGGAGGGAGGAGATTAAGAAACTTGAGAAAATTGTGGGCTTTGAAAGGTATTACTCATGACACAAGGTTAGTTCTCTGTACTTGTGGAACTGCAACAGTGCTGACTATGTGCAATTAAAACCGCATCACATGACTCCTTTATGACGTTGCGCATGAGTGGTAATTTGGGCTAATGACACTCACCACCCAGAATTTCAGGAAATACTGAAAGACCGTTGCGCCAATAAATACACAGTACAGCATGGAGTAGGAGAGGAAAAGCAGGAAAAACTTGTAGTTGGCGAAGCCCACACAGTTGTTGACCCTGTGAGAAAAGGAAAATCTGGTGTCAGAGCTAAATATTTGCTCCAAACAGGAAAACACAGGCTTAGTCACCACTTACCAGGGACAGTGATGGTCCATCTTCAAGACACATCTTTAAAAGAAAAACAATCCATATCATTTTGACAGTACGTAGCCATGTTGAAGCCGTAAATACTTAAATACCACTTCTCATCATAAAACACCAACTTTTAATACAAACTTCTTCTCATGGTAAACCTTTGCTCTGATGGATCTATAGGATATTCTCTCCTAGTGTACCAACAAAGCAACACCTTCTAATTCTAATTATCACACCAGCCCCAGTCCAACAAATATCTCCTTGCCGAAGGGCAATCTCTCTCTAGAGGAATGGATTGAGAAGGAAAGACTTACGTTTCACAAACTGAGCAGTGGTGACAGCGGTCAGGCTTCAGTACCTGGCAGCGGTCGCAGAATCTGATAGCTAGAGACAACAGGATGGCCAGTTGAATGAACGACATTCGAGCTGAGCTTACTTCCTGTAGCCTAGAGCTTAGTCTTAGCAATCAGCACTAATGAAAGAGATGCATTGGCTGATTACTCTGGATGGGGATGCTCAAGAGCACACACGAAGCTAATTGCCCGAGCCCATTTCTTTTCAACGCTCGCAGATAATGTGTGAGATGATGGACCGTGGCTAATTACCTTGTTAATCCTGTGTTTTTTAGATATGGCACATAAGTGAATAATTCCACATAAAAGCATATCCTTGCATAGGAAGAACATAAATTACTTAACTTACCTCCAGATTGAGCTCGACTAAAGATTGGTAATTTCTTTGCAATCTCAACCAGGATTTGTTTCTGAGCATCTGGCCTCTCTTCCATCTCGTATCTTTGCTTGTCCGAGTATGATAGCTGAAACTAGAGCAATGCAAAGTTGCATCATTACCAAATGTAGACTACAGACTTGTTATATTGTATAAAATAAATACATCAACAGGCTGTTCTCCCTGCCATCTTCACAGTTCAGGATACCTTTTTGCATGGTGATGCAGGAGTGGTAAATATGGACTTCCAGTATGTCCAGGAGAACATCACAAAGCAAACATGAAATACCAGTAGGTAGGCCACTGTAAGCACAAAAAAAAATAAGCACATAAATTCACAAAACAACCAATAATGAACGTAATGTATGGTATAGCAGCGCACACTGATTTTAGCACAACAATGTGTGGGAAACTCACCTTTTTCTAGCGTGTTGGTGAGTGTAACTGTAAAAAAAACAACAATACGACATAATAAAAACACAAGCCGGGTGTCAGACTAGCAACAGAATGGCTAACTGTTACTAGTTACACTACATTCAGAAGAGGAACATTTACCGGCTAACACGACTAGCCAGATTGACAGCTAGGAGACACAATAGCCAGTCTATGTAACAACAGTTAACACGAACACTTAGAGTAAGAAATTAAATGACGTCTCTCTTTTTTTAAGCTGAATGTCATGTTAAGCAAATAAAAAGGCACACACCCTAAACCACTTCCGTCTAATTTGCTAGCTCCTGCTCCTGTCTTGGACGTTATTTCTGTCAACACTGCTGTGCGGCAATCTGCGTTGTCTACAATTAAACGGTAAAAAATACAACAAACGGACTCCGTTTCTCATACTTACAAAGACATAACTCAAAGACGTAGGCGTAGTACGACCACAACACCACGGAGGTGATTATAAGAACGGGTATCCAGGAAAAAACCCTTTGACAGCATCTCAAACCTCTGGAGAGAGCCATATTCCACCTAACCTCTGTTCTTATCTGCGCTCGACTACCATTCCTGGGATTTATCCATCAGTGATATCGGCGAGCGATTCACTGCACTCCGGGATCAAGATCAGTCTCCTGGCAGAATCTATTGTCTAAAATGGCAATTTATACATGATATCAGATCATTTATTGTAGTGTTATTGTATAACTATTCATTCCCAAAATTCAGTTCGGTTCATTGGCAAAATTGTGTTTTTAAAAAAATATAATTCAGAAAATAGGATTCCTGATATTTCCACAGTGTACTCTATCAGAAATAGGAAGTATAACGTGTCATAAATATCCCATTTTCGGTTTCAGCTAAAAGGAAAGCACTTGGGTACATTAAGAATGAGTAAAAACCAAAAGTGAAAGAAGTTAAACTCTATAAATGCCAATAAGAGTATTTCCCAAACGTGCATTGCCTAGGAAATGTGATTTTGCCAACACCACAAACCAAATAAATAGCCCTTTCTACGTGATATTGATGCATCAATGTTTTAAATATGAAACATTTACATTTGTAGCAGTCTGTAAATATAGACTATGAGCACAAATGCAATGTCGAAACAAACAAATGTGTTTTTTCTAAATTCTCACATCGTTTTCTCATGCACCACACACTATTACTTTATCTGAAGATGACATGAACATAGTTAGGATGTACTTCAAACAAAATACAGTTTAGTGCAATAACCTCGTCCTCAAGTCATCTCTCCAAAAGTGTCCTCAATTGTTGTGCACACCAATGAGCAAACCTGTATCCTGTTTGAAAGATACGGTAATGATCTAATTGGTTACAGGTGTTTTCACAGGTGCATTCTGGGTGCAGGTGTTTAGTTGAGTGTGGTATTTTAATGGCAGATTTAAGCAAACTTCACACATAGGTTTATAGACGCGAATGATGTGTCAAACGCTGTATAAAGCAGACAGACAGGATAGGCTACAGGCTAGTTAGTGGTTTCATTTGTTTATTACAGAATCAGCTGGATTATTTACAGGCTACACACACACACACACACACACACACACACACACACACACACACACACACACACACACACACACACAACAAACAATCAAACAAGAAATAACCTTTCCTTTTGCCTCCCAAGAGCAAAATTGGATTAACATTCTTTGAGTATAAGCCATGAAAATTGCTGCAGTTAATTTACTCTAAGGTAACTTCTGATGTCCACCATCTCCATAAAAACTGACATCATCTTGGTTCGATTTAGGGTAATAATTATGTATTGAGTAATTTTCATTCTTACCTTCCCAAGTTTCATACTGAAATAGCTCAACATTTAGATTTGTCTGGATCAAATTAAACTAATAATGCCGGGGGGGATTCATTTTGTGTATTGCACAAACAAAAAACAACAACAAAGATGCATCAAAGAACAATGTATTTGAAGAAAGAAAAGCAGAACTGAGTGCTTACAAGCCCAATTAATTCAACATGCTGTTTATATTATGGGATTACATTGGATTCCAGTAAAGATATATAACCAATACAAATAGCAGAAAATGCACACGACACAGTGAGTTATATGTTAAATGAAAAAATATGATTTAACCATTTATGAGAAATAATATGTGTAAACATCTAAATGAGCATTATTACAGTATTAATAATACTGCAGTGTTGTGTGAGTCAGAGGCAGTTGTGTATTGCAGGTCGCTGCTTCCCTTGGTTCGCGTTAGTGTGAGCCTCTTTGGGTCAGAAAGTTCTGGAAGTCGTCACACCTCCGAGGTACGAGGTGGACGCCGTAGGTGCCTCATGCATTAGTTCCTCACAGAGGAGGTAAAAAGGATTGCGTTAAAGTCTCCAGGGTGTCAGGTTCAACCCTATGACAGCTTCACCGCTGCTTCCTGTCCCCTTGATGCTTCAGCTCAGTGCTTGATGGTGACAGATATCAGTTTTCTTGTTCTATATTTGGAATCTACAAAACAGCTTCCTCATCCTGTTCAGAGTGAGGACCACAACTTCATAGATAGCACAACTCACAATCTTAATTTACTCATCCAACTCCACAACTATTTTAAAGACATGGAAATAAATCTTTTAGATAGCAGAATAAAACATTTTAAATGTTGCCCCCCCTGCTGTTCTGTTTCTTTCATGTTAGCATCCTCTCCGCTTTTACAGCCTCCTAATAACGTATTAAAGGAATCCAAACAAGATCATGTAGCCGCAAACTCAGAATCAGTTAACATTTTTGCTCATTAAACGAGGAAATAACAAGCACCTCAGTGCACCATGTTCATTCATGTCTGTGTTCGATTTGAATGAACTTTAAAACATTTAGGGGGGGTGAAACAACACCAACACTACATGCACTTTGCAGCAGTCACCAATGGGGGGCACTGTGAGACCAGTAACTTGCATTCCTGCAGCCATGGACACTTAACAACACACCTTTCACCATCACCCTCTAGAGGAATTTGAACACAAATAAGGTTACAGTCGAATGTTAGTTTAACGTGAACTCATTAGCAGCGTTTATCCCTCCAATGCGAGTTTTTTAAATCTCCATCAAAACACGTTGAGGCTTGAGAGTTTGTGTGAACATCGAGGTGTCCAAACAGACCGGTAATTAGACTTGTTTAAACAGAGACTTGAGTGTGTGTGTGTGTTTTTTTATGGTTCACAGTTGATCTTATGCGTAAAAGTCGGCTGATGTCACTATCTCTCATCTTTAATATACCCCGTGAATTCCTCCTCCATCCCTCCAGAGAGATGCTGCTTCCTTTTGTTCTGAAGATTTACGACATGGCGTCACCCTCCGACGTGGCCGTCCAACGCAATGCGTAGCAACCGTTCTAATAGTCTCCCCATTACTGGATGTTGTGAAACTTTTTCATCATGTCATGGGACCCTAGAGTCACTGGAGCATTTTACCGTAGACTCTCACAGCCCGCCAGGACTGTTGACCGCAGGCATCGCAGAGAGGCTTTCGTGTGCATCACAGTACCACCTGCTCTTCCCCCTTTACGTAATGCAGACTCCCTCTCTGCCTTCTGGGATAGGGGTGTGAGGTGAGCTGCACCCAGTGCTGACCTCCTCTCCTCCATCACACATGTTCCCTCCTCTCATTCCCGAGGCCCGCTCCTTTTCCACGACATCTTCTCCCACTTCAACACATCGTCTGTCGCTGGCCCTCCATCCAGTCCCTGCTCCCTTTAACCCCCCCCCGAACCCCCTCCGTCTTCCCCGCTCTTCATGCAACAGTGTCGGCAGCTGGGCGATGACAGCTCCTCTCTCATTCAGCCGCTCACTGGAGGCAGGGAGCGGCCCTCCATCCATCAGCACGGCAGCAAAACCCCTCCACTACAAAGCCATTGTGACTAGCAAAATAGTAACAGCCTTTTAATTAAAACATTTACCCCCGTGTACAAGTAAAACACAAACAGCTCATATCAGCAGGTTGAGGCAGACTCCTCATCTCCGTGGTGTGTGTGTTGGTGTGTGTGTGTGTGTGAGAGAGAGAGAGAGCAGTGGTGGTGAAGATGCATTCCACGCCGCCCCGGTGGTGTAGTCTACGTAAACAGACGGTAGGGGCTGGAGGAGAGCCCCGTTTTGGGGTGAAGTCATGCGTGGCTGCAGAAAAGTGCGAGGGCACCCCGGTTCACAGTGCGCCACCATGCAGGCGCAACCGACTCGCTGAGAGGAGCACAATGGCGGACACAATCCGGTGTTATTTGAGTTTTGCTCTCGAGCTGCTGCTCCCTGTTATGCCTTGAAGATGAAGTGGCACTTAGAGTGTGCATTTCATTTGACCCCTGAGACTCGCATGTCATGCAGTTGTGCTCTGCAGTCACGGCTGGTTCAGGGAATGCTGATGATGCTAAGCACTTGGGAGGGTGATTCATTTGAGAGGTGTGTGTGTGGGAGCCACAGGGCTCATATGTATGTGTGAGAGGAAGGGAAATGGAGGTATTATTTGTTTTGCCGACTGTGTGTTTGTCTCGATTTTATCATTATTATTATTTTTTTGCCAGACGATGCAATGTTGAGTTTGCTACCCTGCGTGCTTCCGTGTCTGGACAGGGAGTTCAACGTATAGAGCATCCACGTGGAACACATATTGGAAAGTCTGCATTCATCTCAAGGTATTGTCCTTGGTGTGCATCCAGGGTCATCAAAGAGTCGCTGTTCTGAGTTGCGCACATGTACACAAACGGTATGTGTGCAAAACATCAGACACGAGCACCGGAGTAATTAGAGAGACAGACCAGTACAAGAAAACACAGCTATGACTTCACAGAACATGGTCACACACGTCATTTGCAATTTAGCCGAACACAACACAGAAAAAGGCCCGATGCGTTCTACCATTAACTTATTAACACCAGTGCATCGCCCTGAGAACTGTGGAGGGACGTGTTTTGGTGAATTATGCACGTATGAATAAGTCATGTTGGAATCAAGGAGAATATCGCATACTTTCTGCATATTTTTTTTTTTTTCAAGGTCACACAGCCAAATGTTCTGACTCTGAGGACGACTGCAGAGCCTCAAGGTCTGGTTCTCACCCCACCGATGGACACGGCGCTCCACAGACGTCTGGAAAGCTGTTGGGTTAGTGTGACATCAGCAAACGGCACTCAGCGGAGCAGGAGAAGCCCTTAAACAAGGCTACATTTCTGCCTGGCCTCTGCTCATATTCACACTTAACAGCAGAACAAACAATGACAGGGCGGGGAGGAATTGCAGACACCTCACCCAGCATGTGTGAAAATAAATCTGCTCAAGGGTGGAGACCTGTGTGTCTTCAACAATCATGGAAATTTCAATGGCCGTGCCACGAAGGAGAGCTATACGAGTTTTAATAAAAAGCATTTCGTTACGCCGTGCACTTGTCACGCACTCGCGGGCCGATTTCCGCATCATGTGCTGCCTTCGAGAAAAAAAAAGCTCTTTTCCGTTGCCTGGATGGGATCCGAACTGAACATGTATTTCATCGGGATCATTGTTCCCGATCTCTGCACTTGTCATCGAACAGATATATTGCATTTTTCCGAGTGATAAAATCATACTTTGTGTCTAACCGCATGATAATGTTAGAGTGGAACATCAAAGGGCAATTGTAGCAGCTTTGTCGCTTTCAAGAGCCCTTTTGAACGCTAAAGAACTGCTCTGCCTCAACTTAACGCCACTTAAATACCTCATGGAAAATCTGATCTGCAGATAAACCCTTTTCTCCTCGGAGATAGCGAGAACAAAAAGGCAATCCTTTCACTTAGGCTCATTTTTTCATCACCTCATGCTGACGTTCCATGCATACGGTTGTCTGTATAAATATGTATTATTTGGCCGTTGAGTGCAAAGCGTGAGATACATGAAGAAAGCGTACAGCAACTGGACGCAGAGTGCAGCTGGGAAGTCTATCATCTCACACGTTTACATGCGGTTTGCCTTGTATTGTACGGCCAGCCTCCGGTGTCCCCCCAAGGACGCTTATCTTTCCATGAAACGCAGACACAGTCACAACATACACAATACCACACACCAGGAAAAATGTACCGACGAGCAGGAACCGGCCCCGCCCCCTCCTTTTGGATGTTTTGCTGCGGGATATGAATTTCTTGCATCAAACTCTGTCGAGACAGAGCAGGCTAGTGAGAACGAGCAATAACCACAACAGGAACATGTGGACATGGCTTCTTTTTTTTTTTTCCCCCACGCTGCCTCAGAAAACAGATTAGTCACTGATGGTGCAGCGGGGAATAGACTGGGTTAGACGGTGGAAGGCCTCATTGGGTTGTGATGATCCAGTCCGGCTGACGCAACCACATCAAGTTCACGTGGGACCATATCAGTCACTGGTCCTCGTGAATACACACCTCTGTGCCTACACACACACACACACACACACACACGATGGACACTGTCTCAGTCAGTCGCTCTCAAGATAAATGATGCAGAACTATTTCAGTAAACGTCCACTTTTAAGACTTATTGCCTACTGTATGAGCGGCACTAATGAGAAATCCATGTGGCGATGATCAACCCGTCTTCTTTTCTACCTGTCCTCTGTCCTCTCTACATGTTGCAGAGTTCACATTCACCTGAGGACATTGATGAGGGAACAAAGGTCAACTCAAGTGTCAGCGCTACGGTACCAGATGTTTGCAGCTCTACCGAGAGCCAGTTCACACAAAAGAACCGAGCGCTGACAGAGCAGTAATGTGGCATAAAGGAAATCTGGGTGACAACAGCTCATCTGTCTCCTGTTATGGTAGTTTACGGTAATTTATGAGCACCCCCGTTTGAACCGTGCGCAAATGAATGCTTTCCAAGATCACATGCACATAAATATTCCGGCAAATGCCTCGAGCAAAGAGGTGACCCCATCAGTGACAATAATTTACATTTCAAAGGTTGCAAAACACTTAAATGGCCTGCTTTCTCTCTCTCTTTCTCCCTCCCTCTCTCCCTCTTTCCCTCTCTCTCCCTCTCTCTTTCCCCCCATCTGAAAATGTGAGTTCGGGTTGACGGTTTTCCCAGCTCTGCATGGAAAGGGTCTGGAGTTATCATCGCCGAGGAGATTCCACAGCAGGTACTTAAGGGAATCTGTTTCCATGCTCCAATGTAACAGGCAGGGGCAGAGAGGCAGACAGCGAGAGTGGAATAAATAGATCAGGGAGATGAATGTGGGAGGAGATGGAGAAAAGGAGCAGACGGGAGGGTAAACAAAGCACAGGTAGAAGAGATTAAGAAGATACATGAATGTGGGAGGGGAGGGGTGCTGCAAACAAAGATCCAGGTAGAAAGGAACAAATAGAAAGTGTACGGGGGTGGAAAAGGGGCTTATGGAGTTAGTAATGAAGTCAGAGCTCCCGGCGCTATAAAAGACGAGTTGGAAACCACATTAAAGAAAGGCAACTGTTGCGTTTAAAGCCCCCCTGATGTACACAGCGATGTGTTTTCGTGCTCCAGGTTACCAAAACAAACGGGGGGTGACCGTGTTTTGTTCCGTTTTGCGAGGAATGCAACAGATGCAGTCTGGAGCCACGTGGGGGGGGGGGTTGGTAGTCATAGCACATGTTGTTGACCTTGTCTGCACCCCCAAGAAACCTGGACCGGTCGCCGTATCTGATGCATACATGCCTTTGAAGTGCAGGCAGACAGACAGACAGACCAACAGACAGACAGACAGACAGACAGACCGACAGACAGCCAGCCAGACGGACAGAAAGACAGACAGACAGACAGACAGACAGACAGACAGACAGACAGAAAGACAGACAGGCAGACAGGCAGCCGAATTAATCCGTTTCTAGAATCGCCGGCCCATGCCAACAGGAACACTTCATTAGCTGACATTGCTTATAAAAATAGAAAAATAATACATAAACCATGTGTTGCAAGTTGTTACTCATAGTGTAAAGAAATTTCCACCCAATTTGTACAACTCTGCATCACCCCCGAGGGCTCACGCTGTG
Organism: Eutrigla gurnardus; assembly: GCF_963514095.1. Taxonomy (NCBI): domain Eukaryota; kingdom Metazoa; phylum Chordata; class Actinopteri; order Perciformes; family Triglidae; genus Eutrigla; species Eutrigla gurnardus. The sequence goes on along the minus strand of NC_139919.1, from coordinate 24,433,108 downwards.
TAATCAGTTGTGATGATAGAAATGAATAACAACAAAAAGAAAAAATCTGTCTGTTGCCATTATAAACAGTGCCATTTTCTCTTCTTTTTTTTCTTCTCCATGGAAACGAAGCGTGCAGACGTTCGGGTCCATTCAGGTAGGGTTTTTGTCACAAAAAGAAAGAAAGTGGTAAAAATGAAACTAGAAGCTCTGGCACCGCTTTGAACTACAGCATGAACATGCTAACATGCTCACAGAGACAATGCTAACATTCTGGTGATGAGCAGGTATAACGTTTATCGTGTTCACCACCTGTGGTTGGTGTGTTTGCATGGTAACATTTGCTTTTTAGCGCCAAACACAAAGTTCAGCTGAGGCTGATGGGATTTAGTTTACATTTTGACCTGATGATTGCACTATTGGGACGTTTCTTGAAATTAGTAGTTAGCAAAGTAAATACAATTATCCTCAGGGGGACATGAATGTTGTACCAGATATCACGGCGATCTAAATAGTAGTCGAGACATTTCACTAGAAACCAAAAATGTCAACTCCATAGTGTCAGAAAGTATCAGTGGGGTACATCCTCTGGGGACCACAAATTGTCTGTACAAATGATATAATAGCTGTTGAGATATCTTCAGATAGTCAGTCAGATTGTTTTCATAGTCAATTTTAAATCATTCGCTTTGATTAACAATATCACAGGACAGCTATAAATGAATGTTTAAGTCAGATCATAAAACATGTCAATAGATAAAAGCTTCTTTTATCAGAAGGAGAACGTTGGTTCCATTGAAGGGCTTCCCACTGATGTATTTTAAACACTCCATCTTTCCATTGGCAGTGTCATGTAAAACCCTGGCAGCTGACTCTGTCTCCCCTGCATTGGATCCAGTGTTACAGTCCCGCTGCTGTCGGGAGCCACCGGCCAGACTGACAGCTGCCTGGAAAGAGATTCTTGCGGGTCCAAACAGAACCCTGGTCGGGGCCTTTTCGGGTCTCGGCGTGACTGTAAATCCTCGTCCCGTCTCTGATGTTCCCGAGCGCGCACAGATACATTTACTCACACGGGCTGCAGACTACACCTACAGTGACCCCAACGCCTACTACGGCATGCCATTCCAGAGACGATTATAAATTTGACAACATAAGCAATCACTGTCGAAAGAGTGCAAACACAAATACTTGTTAATGTGTGTGCGTGATTCGTTGATGGGAAACAGTAACCCCAACGAGTGGAAACATGTTTCTCTTGGATAGTCGTGGAAGGTTTAAAATTATGAGCAACTGTTGTCTGGCTTGGATTTAATTCAGGCTAATAAGAATGACACCGCTGTTGCGTTTGCTTCGGCTAATCTTCTGCAGATTTTTTGTCATCCGTGTATATAGCGTGGAAGATGAATTACACGATGAACAATTTGTCAGAAATGCGCATTTGTCAAAACTCCACCGGCGAGAGTCGTGCTAATGTACAATCACACGTGTTGTTGCACCGCCGACAGAGATATGCATTGTATATACAGCAGTGTTTCCGTCCCCATGACGACAAATTCAACTTGCCCACATGTCATCAGGTGGCTGATAATGGACATGTCTTGCAGTGGTGATGTCACTACCGCCGTACAAAGGGGAGCTCCAGCATTAAACACAGTGTGGAAGAGATTTCTCATCCGCAAAAGAGCTCTGTGTTGAGTTAGGGATTAGGGGGAGAATTAGAGTGCCAGTGTCACCTCCAAAGAGTTCCTCCATCTTTTAAAGTCACATAAAAAAAAAAAGAAGTTAAATCTATGCACTTGGGCAGCAACGAGGACTTTGTTACATTGGATTTTCCATTCGGATTCGATAGCCAAGAAAAATATGGCATAACCAGCAGCGCTACATCAAAGTCAGGGGGTTGCGAACGGAGGAGAGGGGAAGAGAAAGCGACTGCGAGGGAGGAGGGGGTTCGGCCCACGCTGCTCCTGTGTAACCCACTCCCTCTTCCCGCCCTCTGGCAGGCAACAGGCACGCACTGCCTCGGTGCACCGGCGCTGTAGCTGGGAGCTGGGACGGCGGCCTAACTATTTAGCCTCCGCAGCCATACACCCTTCACGCTCGACACTTCTCCCTGCAGTCCCTCAACACATTAGCATAACAAACTTTCCACTTGAGGTAGTTCTCTCATAGTTTTCTTTGGTTGGTCTTTGAGGAATGTCTGATTTTTCTGGTGGACGGACGGCCGCTGATGAGACAGCTGCTATACGGTCTGTGTGTGTGCCACTGGAGGCCAGGGGTGCCTTACTGGTCTGTGGGGCTCCCATAAAGTCCCAACAAGGGCCTTTCATGTTTCATGTTACCTGGCTCGGAGCAGCGCGAGAGAAAGTCCTGCTCACACCATTGCCACGAGAGCTGGAACATTCAGAATCGTATCTAATCACAAATCATGGCTCTCGATGCGAGTGCCGTAAAAAAATGAGATCAAAGCTGCTATAATCAATAGTTTCGTATTTACAATGGATCATATGACTTAGTGACAGGATCACAGAGACTCTGTCGTTTCTCTGCTCTGCGACTTGAACTGTTTTCGTTCACTCTCACCGATGTAATAACATCATTTCTGCCAGCAGCAAAAAAAAAAAAAAAGCTGTTTTCAAGTTAAAAACGCTCTGACAGCCTCCCTGCTCACTACCTGCCATCACCCAACAACATAGTGGAGCGTTTAGCAGCTAGAGAAGAGCCAGAGATTTCCCTCGGGAGTGGAAGGAGACCCGAAAACCAGAAATCGAAGCACATTGCAGCGATTTGCGCCGACTTGTGGGAGCGTCAATTAAAAAAGCCCATTTTAGTGACACTCTTTTTGATTTGAGTGGTTCGTTACATTCAAGGAGGACTGGAGAAGAGCAACTCTCACAGCTGTCCAGACAGCCTTGCTCAAAGGAAGGATGATTACGCCTGTTTGGTATCTGAGACACTCATATCATCTGCCCTTCGAACGCCGCACTTCTGCTGTGTCTAAAGCATCCAAAGACAAGCCTCCTTCTCCCGATACATATAATACAGCGATGAATTATGCATGTTATTGTTATGCATGTCTCCGTTTCGCTCGCACCTGCAGGTGTGTGTCGTACCATCCGCCTGCGACCTCGACAGATATAGATGAGGCCGCGTTGTTTGGATCTGTGTGTTCGGAGGGATGACAACCGTGAACTCTTGTGTCTGGTCGTGGCGAGGACAGCCAGGGTCACGGCACCGGTCAGATAATCCCCATCCCTGCACACGGCCCATGTCTGTTTCAGCCCCTAATAGAAAGCAGACACCATTAATAGCAGATTCCTGCGTGTGATTAATGATATTGATTCTGTTTTCCAAGCCTGTGTTTTTTCTCCTTCTCTCCTTCTGAAATGTTTCATCAGTGTTGCCATGGCCAATTAGTCTGATTGCTCTGCGCTGGCATCAAAGACCGGCTGGGAGACCGGGGCCCGATGGGCCCTGGGCTGAGTGTTCAACATGCACAAGAAGGACTGGAAAACAAGCCTGATGTCTCTAATTAGAACGTTTCTCACGTAATCAAACAAGACCAAAGGAAAATGTCAGCTATTTCAGCTATGCTTTTACATAAATGGTTACAAGAACTAGAATCTGCCATAAATAGCCACCAGGGGGTTGAGATATGTGAGATTCCCCCTGACGCAGAGGCACAGAAATGGAGGGATAAGGTGTCCGCACAAATCACCTTTTATTAAGCAAATTCAAAGGTGCTGTGATTGATTGGGAGATATTATCACAGGGCTGGAGAGTTTCAAATGGAAAAATGGAAATCTTGTTCATTATTAAATCCCATCAGGAGGAAATGTCATTCAACTGGGGGATTTACAGATGAAGCACCAAAAGAACATGAGATGATAATCTGTGTCTGAACCAGGAAAAGACCTAACGAACCACAAACAGCTACACAAATACTTACTGACCCGTCGGATTGGCCTTTGGACAACTGATAGAGGTACAGCCTCTCTTCTGTACATCATTTCCCTATCCCTGTCAGTGTATCAAGGCCATGAATGTTATAAAAACAGTGTTAAGCTGGAAAGACGCAACATGATTTGACACCTGACGATAATACAGCCGCTATTTTATTACCATAAAGACCTTTTCTATCCCGAAATCAAATCCAATACCTCACCTCGGTTACTGAAAGCAAGTAACAACACTTGTACTCTCTTATTCCCACATTTGAAAAAAATTAAGTACACTCCCATAAAATAATAAAGAATATTATAAATTATGTAAAATAATGTCGATACAATAATACAACAATAAACCTGTGAGTCATGTCTTTAGTTCACTTCCTCAAACCCAATTTACATTCATTTTCCATGTACTATCTATAGTTTTTAATTAATCTCAATTACCAGTTACCAAAACGTCTTCTTTGACATGATTATATATCAAATTTACAGAAAAACTGCCATTCAACCTCACTGACTCCCATGATGCGACCATGTATATTTTCTTCTTTGTTCTTTCCATCTCGCTAATCATTTTTTACTGATTGTGACTCCGTTGCTTCCCATTATTTGACGCTATCTCACAAAGACTCTCATCAGAGATTTTGCTTCTGTAATGTGTAACCATTTATTCTGAATGATCTTAGCAAACAAGCTACAGCACAAAGGTCGCGACCTGTTTCCGTTGGCTTTGTTGAATGAGACTGAAGACGACGTTTGCCGTGTGATCAGAGACAAACACGGGAGAAGTTTATAAAAGCTTTCAGTATTTTTCCGTCCCTCTCATACTGCATCTCCCTAATAAGCCCAAACACTGGCGAGGACCAAAATCTCACGCTTCCTACAGTGATCTGTGCTTTACAGCCCGAATGGCAAATTTAATGGTGCTGAAATTTGTGCAACATGTGGTGCACAAGTAACATACCAGAAACAGGAGCAGGGGTGGGGCGGGAGGGGGGAGAGAGGGTGCTTCCTTCAGGCAAAATGGTGCACCGTCATGGTACAGCGGCTCCCCCTGAACACGGGGCCTGCATCCTAAGAGTGGAGTGTGTTTGCACACCGTCGGCCCGGGCTGCGAAACGAAGCTTTATCGATTCAGTAATGACATTCCTGTCCACTCTATCTCCACAGGGTGCCCCGCCCTAACTCGATCCAGATGAGCTCCATCATGTCATACTTGGAGGCGAACCAATCTCACATGACAGAAGTGGGTGGGTATTTCTGTGCTTCTGATAAAAATGGGGAGAGAAGGAAAAACATTTCTAAGGGGACACTCTATTAAAGAAAAGGCATGAGGCCTTTTCCACAGCTGTTTTGCACATTGGCCTGAAGCGAGTGAAGCGGCGCGGCTGCTAATGGAGTGATAGGCAGTGTGGAGGCTCGCTCCACTGAGGGCCGTTTAACGCTTTTTGGGGTGTTGAAGAAGTACACTAGCAGGACCGCACACGCTTTTTTTTTTTCCTGTTTGTTTCCCACAAAACACAGACACTGTCCGAATGGGAAAAGAATCAAAGATAGGAACCGATACAAGCTGATGACACTCGAATTAAATCTGTGAAAAGTACCTTAACACCCCCCTGAATCGACTTGGTTTTGCTGACCTCCAGTGGTGTCATTTTACTTCTCGTACAGGTGTACTTCAGGACCCCGTGACATCACTATTGGGCGTGGTTACAGGTGCATTGAAGCATAGCAGCGTTGCTGGTCGGACATGAAACAGGCCAGAAACTTTCAAAAAACACAATAAAATGTGGTTTTACAGGCTGCTGTTAAGTTGCTCTGTAAACGTGCTGTTGCTGGCAGTGGAAACGTTATCATTTGAAAATATTTGTCTGGTTTAAAGTCAGAGACATGAACTTATCAACCTAAGTATAGAGTCTAAAATGACATTATACAAAAAGCATCATATTATGTATCCAATTCTGGCTAACTTTGTCCAGCGAACCGCTCTAGATCCGAGCAAGAGAAAAGTTCAACACAGAAAACACGTCAGAGAGCTCGATGGGTCGCCTGGGCTCGCTGTTCCTTTCCACAATTTAACTTCTTGGCGTGCAAGAAAACTCATTTCACAAACGTGCGCTTCAAAGTTCATGGGGTTCCTGAGCTTCGTGAACACCAGGCTGTAAAATGACAACGCGACTGTGATGTTCAATGCAGTTTCTGGTGGTTTGCTGTGCAGGTGTTTCCATTCACCGCGGCCAAACCTTCTTTCGGTGCACGCTCCGGTGATCACTTTGCATTTTACGCTCAGCGGCATTTTGTTCCAAACACAGACGCTCATCTAGAATCACCTGTGTCACATCTGATTGTGTGTAGGGCAGCTGGAGACAGAGCAAAGGAGGAGAGGGAGAAAAGCAGAGAAATGGGAAAATCAGTCAACAACATTGTTAAACAGAAGGACCAAGAAGGTCATACTGTGAACCTAAAGGACAAAAATTATAAATGTCTTTGTATTTTTTGTATTAAAATCCCATCATCTTTCCTTCCTGTCGCACAACATAACGTGTTTACATAAACTACCTCCATAGCTACATCCATTCATCAATCAATCTGCAACATTCTGCATTATTCCAATATCCAAGGGAAGAATCACAACCATTCTAACATCCGGGTTGGCCTACAAAATATATAATGCCTGCAGCACTTTATGTAGAGTCGCTGTAATTAATGCCTCTAGAATAACCACCTTGCCTCCGCCAACCAATCATGTTGCTGTTTACATCCATCCAAAATGTCACCGCTTCATTTTATCCTACCAGACATTCGTGTAAAAGTGTTACCTCATGACGCAGCTTTGTTTGCAAATGACAGTCTCCCAGCGGAATCTGTTTCCTATTGACTTTGCATTCACCTTGTGATGGAGCATTTTATACAACGCCGGTTATTTCATTTGACTTTATTGCGCCTACGGGAGCGCTTAGAGTCAATTAACATATTCAACAATAAACAGCTTCACACAGTAATTTAAAAAGAAGACTCCGCCAATGACCTTCGCCGGTTCAGCACATAAAACACCTAAACAGTAGGTTTCGTAAAGCGCTCTGGCTTCTCCAGAGTCAAAGCAAAAATAACAGACAATTATCTGCGGAGGTGAGTCAAGGTCCAAGGGTTCACTTCCAGCTCGCTCCGCTGCCAAACACTAAGACTCTATTAGTTCACACCTTGTAGTGCAATGAAACATGCTTGCGCTATTTTTACAGGTTTTGGCCAACGGGGCTCTGTATCCACACTGACCAGTAAAACATCTGAGTGCACAGTGGAAAGTCAAGGTAGTTGGCCCATGTGTGCAATCAGACAGTCGGGGATGGGAGAGATGCAGGCTCTCACATAATGTCACACAGCGGAGAAATGAATCCATGGAAAAGACACATAATCCTCATTACAAAGGGTTTGGCGTCTCTTTGTTTTATGACACATGCGACCGGCGAACAATTATGTATTCTCTAATCCCATCATCCAGTCAGCAGCCAGCCTTCTGGAGGTTTAACCTTTGTGGTAATAATGGAATCTCCCGATCCAACAGGAACATGTCAGGTTCCTCTCCCTCTCTCCCTCTCTCTCTCCCCCGCTAACGCTCGCCTGTCCTTAATACGTTACGTCAAGCACCAATCTGACAAATTAGCACATGTATGGACCAGCATGTGTGTCTGTGTCTGTGAACGCAGTAATAGTTGGGAAACAGCTTCTCGCCTGATGTTTGCAGGACTGAATTTGTCCACAGCTCCCTGCGTTTTTTATTATTTTTGTGGTTTCTATGGCTACGGATTCTTTGAGACGTTTCTTGTCAGTTGTCAGCGAGCGTCTCGCTTTGTTTTAAGGTGAAGTGAAGAGGTCAGAAAGAAGACGCGGAGGGGGCTGGCAGCGATGGTGGAAAGAAGAAGAAGAAGAAGAAGAAGAAGAAGAAGAAGAAGAAGAAGAAGAGGAAGGAGAAAATGCTATGTGTGAGTGTATAAGCAGCATGTGTGAGTGTATAAGCAGCATGTGTGAGTATTGTCTGAAAAGGATGGGGTTCGCTCGGTGACCCCGCGCAGGGCTCCTCCAGCAGCTTGTCAGGGTTGGCGGCTCCTTCCCTGGGACTTCTGGCTCTCTTATCCAAACTGCAGTCAAGCTTCAAAAATAAAGAGCCCCTGAGACCCATTCGCCTGAGCAGGCAAACCCCGCACCGACAATGCGTCACACACTCCACATTGACACTTTCATGGCTGATTCTTTTTTCTTTCTTCATTTCTCTCTTCATATATATATACGTTTTGGGTTTTTTTTATCAGTGCTTTGACCTTTGGATGGTTTTCACAATTGTTTCCTTCCCCGTTCCCCTGTTTTCCTCTATAGTTTCCCTCCACTATTGTTTTGTGTTTCTGTTTCTTGCTCTTGATTTCTATGGTGACAGCGAGCTTCCCAGGAATAATGGAGGCTGGGGGATAAGGAGGCGTGAAGGCGGATGGATGGCTTTCTCATAAATAGGTAGGAAACTCCTGCAGCTCGGCGGATGGGATCAGCAGATGTGTGACGTGAACTCGGCCTCTAATTGGATCCTTTTCTATCAGTCAGAGTGAACCCGGGGAACACAGGCTCCCCTTGTGTGGGCGCTTGTACAGACGCTCATATCATCTCATCTGAACTGAGGGGCCACTCTGAAATGCCACTTAATCCCTGTTATAAGCAAACATAAGGAATACACACACACACACACACACACACACACACACACACACACACACACACGCACACCTCTTAAGCTCCCACAGGTAATGACATCATCAGATGCCACTTGCACGCTTCATCACAGCGAGGCACCATGCTGACAGGATCCTATCCAGTGCTGCTCCAAATTGTATGGGAACCACACACACACCGCAAAAGCCTCAAGTCAAAACACATCAAAACAGTCAGCACGCGCACACACACACACACACACACACACACACACACACACACACACACACACGGGCAGCCGAACAGGAGGTCGAACAGAAACAAGCTCAGTGTGTTTACAGTCTGATTTGACTTGTTTGGGAGATAACTATTGGTGGGTTTTCAGTGTGATGTTTCGCTGCGGCGTTCAGCCATTCTAACACGCTGTAATGTGGGAGTGTAGCGCAGCACTCTTGGCCTTTAGAGAGCGAGAATCAGGGAGTATCGCTGCTAAGTGTGTGTGTGTGTGTGTCTTTCTTCGAGAGCATTCGCCTGTTCGGGAACCTAAAACATCCAGTGGCTGCTGCGCTCCATACTTGCCTGACCGCGGTAACCACAGGCGAGCCACAGCTAAGCCCCCAAAGCCAATTAAAATGTTATGAAGTGGAGTTGCCTTCATTTATTTATTTATTTATTTATTCCTCCTGGCGGGGAATAGCCAGACACTTACTGTAACTGCACAAAACTGGCTGCAAGCATCAGGCCTCCTCCTCCTCCTCCTCCTCCTCCTGCTGCTGCTGCTGCCTGTGGGAAACATGTGAGTGGAGGTCCCTCTGAGGCCTGGCGGGCCAGACCAAGCCTCCAGATTTTTTTTTGAACAAGCCTTCTGACAGTCTGACAGCAGAGAGGAGAAGGCGAACGAGCCTGGCTGCCATGAAGCAGACATCAGACGGAGGCTACAGGAAAGGCCCCGCTGCTGCACTGAGACCGACCTGCGCGCTGCATACCGAACATATTGCGCAGTGACGCATTGGTGCACCGACCACGTAACCCTGCGCAGTAAGAGCTAAAGCCTGCGAGCACCTGTGTGTGTGTGTGTGTTGTGCGGGAGGGGATCGCCTCCCTTATAAAAACATCCTGCAGGTCCAGCTGAACACACACCGGAGTCCCCCGGCAGCCCCCGAGCTCCGCACACTGGGCTGCGTGGCAAACACACCCCAGGAACACACACTTCTTCAGGCCTCACACACACATCCCCACCCTCGTTTCCCCCCGCCAGCTTCCCCAAGGGAACCACAACCATGCTTTTCCCAGGCTTCGCTCATATCGTGTGTCACAGGTGTTTAAGTAGAGAAACAGCGGCGGCGCTTCGGAAATAGGCCTACCCCCGCTGCCAGTCTCAGGCGAGAGGGAACACGCTTGATATCGCCTTGACAACATGTTTATTTCTGTGCTGTTTTTCCCCTTCGCCCTCGACAAAACGCCTCTCCCCGGAGTTCGCCGCACACGTCCGTGTGCAACACCCAACACCCTGCAGATGACAAGGCATCACCTGAAGTAATACCCAACTCCTGATGTAATCCGCCTCGCTCTGCAGCACGAGTGTCTCTGCTGCCAGTGTGTGTGTGTGTGTGTGTGTGTCTGAACAAGAGGAAGAGCTTGTTCTTATTTCTGTGTGTGTGTGTGTGTGTGTGTGTGTGTGTGTGTGTGTGTGTGTGTGTCTCCTGTGCTGTAACAGGAGGGATTACAGCTGATTGTGTCCACCGTCTTGTCAGGCAAGAAACCGCAGTGAAATGATTCCTTTGTCTTACTCTTCTCTCTCTCTCGCTCACACACACACACACACACACACACACACACACACACACAGACAGTCCTTCAGGGCACCTCCACCTCCTGACTGAGGAATGTTTTTCTCGCTCACCCATCAACACAGGGGGAAATTGTTCGTGCGTGTGCGTTCAGGCTCGGGGGAGACAGCTCGCGGAATACCAGCGAGTCGGGAGACAATATCTCATGTCTTAGCAGGTTGAAGGAGACAAAGTAAACAGCGAGCAACATGACGGCCTGTTCCTGGATCAGGTGGAAAGTTCCACACACGTCGTTTCCTATCAGTTCATACAGATCGTTATCAGAGGAGATCCAATCCTCAGTCATTACCACTGCCCCTTGACATGGAAGATGGTGAGCGTGGAAAAATCCAAACCAAGTTGCAAAGAGATGGAAAAACTTTTTTTTTTTTCCCCAGCATGCAATTTTAGTTTAATCTTTTTAATCATATTCCATTTTCGCATAACCACGAGAGGCCGTAGTTCTGCTCTGAGGCACTGTTTGTGAAAACAAATAACACGCCTTGCAGGAGGTTAAGAGAGGGATGCTCTGAAAGGAATGAAGGAATTCAGATTGCATGTTTCGGAAAGAGAAATCCGGCCGGAGCGAGTCGCTCCGTCCTCCGCCGGGTGGAGAACGGCGATGTTGACGGTGCTCTTGTGGGATGATGGATGTGTGAAGAGTTGTGTTTATCCAGGGCCCAAGAGGTGTGCTTCCTCACTCTCCAAATCCTCCGCAGCCTCCTTTGATATCGCGTCTTCCCTGCAGCGTGTTCAACCCTGGCAAGAGCAGCAACACTTATCCTCCCCCTCTGTATTTGTCAAAAAAAATGGTGGAAACGGTGGAAGCCAGGGAGAGAATGATTCCCACAGATCTGAGGTGCAACCTTGAAGAAACACTCCTGCAACAGCTAGAACCAGAGGCGGGCACATTTCGCGTGTCGATGAAGATACCCGCTGATGGAAAACAGTCGGTGTCGGAGGATAAGTGATGGGTTGTAAAAGTGTCTGAAAGAGGAGGGAGTTCTTTGGGCTTCGGGAGGAATTAAAGGAGACTCATGTCCTCCAAAAACAGCTAGCAGGAAATACCGCAAAGACATATAGTTGTGTGAGGAGCTGAGAGGCTTCATGTATATGTATTTGCCCTTCCTTTTGATTTAAAAGTGGCTTTCTTCTTCTTTTATCTGAATATAGAGCCATACGCCTGAACTTTGACTTACATCCCATAAATACAGACATATACCCATGGCAAAGCAGATATGAGTTCATATTTTCTTCACAATTATAAAAAGGGGGCGGAGCATGCAGGCCATCTCATATCACAACAACCTCTTTGATCTCTCGCGGCAAGAGAGGAGACGGTTTTTCCTCCGCTTGAAAAAACAAACAGTGGCATTCTTTCCAATCGAGTCTACTGTACGTGCATATTTGTTTTCCCTTTCTTTTCCTAACCCCCCCCCCTCATCCCTCAATCCCAATCAATTCCTGCTGGAATTACTGCATTATTCCATGGAAACTGCCTAACATGAGCAGGTGTTTCAGACTCCGGAGTCGATTGCCAGACAGAGCGGGCCGGGCTGCAGCTGACTGTTAGCGCTAATGTGAGGTGACAGGGCCTCTGAAGCCGGGGGAAAGAATAGAGGATCATTCTGCTCTCCGGGACGGCTCCAAGAGTTATCAAGTTCACCACAGGTTAAACACCAACCCGAGGAAACACTTAGATCCAACATTAGCTGTGTTTCAACGGGACAAGTTCAACTGCGAGGCGATTAAACGGCACCGCGTTTCATTGTCAAACACTAAAAGAAACTCACATATTATTCATGTACAGCCTGGATTTAATAAGGCGTGTACATCCAGTGTACGATGGGATGGGTGCTGGTGGATCAATGCTATTACAAAACCGATAGATCCGCACACCAAGATGCTCCCCTTAGAGGGATTTTTAACCTTTCGAAGCAACAGGCTCTTCCTCGAAACGTTCCAGCAATAAAAGTCCAGACCCGGCCGCTTTAATTCATTTTATAGATGCAACACTTAATGCGGGGCTAACTCGTAAGGAGGTGAAAGTACAACATTCTTCAGGACTGCGATAATAAAGCAACAAGACGGATTGCGTTCGTGATATTTCACCCCTGAGTACACTGTGCTGAAGAAAGCAGAATTTGTCAAGATAACACTTTTTATAAGGCATAAATTAATGACGGATGCCGCTTCTCTGTGTATAATGAAGCTTCTATGGCAGACATTCATCTGTTTTATGAGCCTTACAAAAAAAATTCATAAATCATATGTCGACCGAGAGACATTTTTCACTTTGTGTTCTTTTCCCTGTTAGTTCTTTCTCTTGTTGACTTCCCTATTCGTACGGCGATGTCAGAGATGCGAGAGTATCAGTTTTTGATTTGCCATCTGCCCCGGCGCAGCAGGTGTTTTGAAAGCGGGAGAGACACTCCATAAATCCAATGAAGAACATGTTCACAGGCAAACAAAATGTCATCAATCCGACCGTCTACCAGGCCTTTCGATCAAAAACAGAAAGGAATCTCGCTCACATCTGTTTCTTGTGACGCCAACGGACAAAAGTCATGAAATCACTCACCAGAGAGGCGGGGAGGGACGGAGGGAGAGAGGGAGAAACAAGAGTCAAGGTGGTTTCAATTAGAGTTCTATAGATAACCCTTCATTTATTTGAGGCCTGGCCTCTAAGAACAAACGTTAAATTCACACCACTGGCTAATAGAGTCTTCCTTAATGAAAGCAGATACCTCTATCAGTCCTGGACATCATCAGCTGCTGGCTGTTTTTAGCCAAGTATCCAGCCACGCTGACAGGATGAAGGCTAAACACCGGGGAGGGCGCACGCAAAGGCCCCGGACCTGCGCTCCGTGGGCTGAAGCTCTCGCAGAGAATAACTGAACGGCTGCCACGGCAACCCTGGACGAGGAACAGAGAGAGGGCCACATCTGTTAGGCTCATGACTGGGGCTGATCCGCACCAAGTCTGTGCCCTTACGCAGGAGCTGAGAGGAAAGGCAAAAGTCAGAGCCACCTTCAGACTTCTTCCACAGCTCGCCCCCTTATCCCAGTCTATCCACTTCAAATAATCCTGCATCCCCCCCCCCCCCCACCCCCACCCAAAAACATGATATCCCCCAATAAAGGCCATGCTGTTTTTTAAATCTTACCGACTGGTCACCCTGTCCGGACAATAGCACCTAATATTGCACCACAGAGCAGTCTGCTAAAAGCCGACAGCACCACTCAGTTTAACTTCTTGTCAGTGTTTTAATATTTCGAGGCGGAGGACGTATGAGTGAAACCTTATGGGCCAGGTGCATCCGCAAGGGCAGCGTCAGAGTCTCTGATTGAGACACAGAGAGAGGAGGCAGACAATAGACGGGCTTTGTGAGGACAATGAAAAAGCCATGTGTCCGTGTGGGCATTTCCAGACCCCGGGGTCAGAGATGTAAAGTTTCATAATGTAGTGATCACTCCGCGAAAAAAAAAAAAAACCTAAACAAGCCTGTGATTTTTTAACATCGCCGCTCTCCACCTTCTCTGGAAAATGACTTACGTCTGGACCTCTGGAATGTGTTTATAGACGGCCGTCCACCTGACAAAACCATCACCAGATATATGAACTACTGTCACAAGTCACTTCAAAGGTTATGCTCATATCTTCCTGAAGAAGCAGCCGTGTGTGTGTGTGTGTGTGTGTGTGTGTGGTCTCCATCATCCTAATACTGAATTCAACAGAAGGAAATGTACTTAAAACCGCCGGGGTTTGCAGTATCTCCTGTTTCCCACAACACATCGGTACTTCTCTCTGCCGCTACCTGACTTCCCATGAATCCCCTCCCCCCGAACAGCAATCGTCACATCATATCTTAGCAACTGTAACTGGGCATGGCAGGCCCGTCGAGCCTTTGGTCTCTTCAGTGACGCGTCGTGCACAAAGCTGGAATTAGAGCGATATATGTAATAATAGCTCTAACCAGGACACATCATGGTTACAAGGTTGAGTTCAAAACAAAGAGCCCCTCTCGTGATGGACACAGTGTGAGCGGGTTTGGATCAAATCTTGGCATTGGATTGGACCACTGAACATTGGGTGGGATTAGAATGTAGCAATGACTGGATTTTGATATACAAAAGACATGTATTTATGTCTTGTTAACACATAATAAGAACAAAGCCGGCTCAACTTTGAGTTACACATCACGCAATAAGTTTCAGGCATCAATTTGTAGATCTGTGTCACCGCCTTCCTTGGAAAATGACTTGTAGCCTGTTGCTTTGTCACTCGTAGTGTGAACACAACAGGAGGGGCTGAAGCTTAACTCGGTCAGTTTCCCAGTGGATGCAAAAGTTATGCACAATACATTTCGTAGTTAATACAAGTAAACACTAATCAATCAGGTGCTTAATCAACAATCATTGTGGCTTGTTCTCCCGGTCCTTTCAGCTCTCCGATGGCAGCTTGTGAGAAACACATCACTCTGAGGCTATTTCTGTCCCTCTTTATATACAAAGCTGCCTGCAAGTGCTCCATGAAATGCAGCTGTTGCCTTTACTAGAGCTCGGAGACTGTGATAATTAATAACCTCACTTGTGCCTCACATGCTCGCAAGCCAATAAGAGCATGTTTAGAGTCAAAATACACACGATGCCATGACACATAGTTCCATACTTCGTCCACGGAGTTGCTGTTTTGGTCCGCGATTGCCAGCGGAGCCGCGTTATCCAACATGGTGTGGCTGGCAGCGAGCTGATGCGTGGGGGCTGTGATAGTGATTTGTTCTAACTTTGTTGGAAAACATCAAATGAGTCGATGATATCAGAGGATTTAAGAGGGATGTTGTCAGACTTTCTGAGAGTGAAAAGGGCGGAGAGGACCGGACCGTTTGTGAATTTCAGTGTCCTTTCAGAGAAAAGCAAATATGGGGACATAAACGCCAGAGTGCTAAAAGGAGAAAAAAAAAACACACATATGTAGGCTACCTCATCTCTGCGCCTTAAATTAGAGTGTGACGAGCCGTTTGAAGGAAATAGCTGCTGTCTCTTCCCAGGGATTTGAACCCGCGCCCCCTGGAACCACAAAGGCAGGGCTCAACAGAAACGTGCCCACTCGCCGAGGGCAAGTCAAATCTGTGTTCGGGGGAATAAAAAATGAATGTGGTATTTGTTGGGGGCCGATATTTAGTAAAAAATATGCGATCAGGAAAGTCAGCATTTATGTTTTGTAATTGCCACTCCCTGGTAATGTTACATTGTGAACAACACATTTAGAAATTGGCAATATAGATCTAGGTAGGTCGTCAATCAAGTTGTTTATAAAATAAATATAAATATGTATATATAATAAATATATATATTACTTTGGTAATTAAGACCTTTTTCACCTTCCTAGATCTAAGCAGCTTATTAGGGAGGCAGTAGCTCAGTAGGACCCCCAAACTGCTCCCTGGATGCTGTATAATAGCTTCAATTAACATTAACATTATAATGCATACTAATTCCCCAACAACATTTATTCAAAGCAAATAATAGAAATACAATCTTTTATTTCCTAATCGTTTGAATTTATTTGTTCTCATCCCATAAATTATTCAGATGCAGAATCTTCTGATAGGCAGAATATTATCAAACAGACACAGAACATGAACATTTTCATGGATTTATGTAATTGCTCCATGTGTATGAAGTTTAATCTCCACCATCTGAACTTGTTTTAATCAGTGCGTATGGCCTTTTGTTGCAGGTTTGGGGTTTTGTTACAAATGAATGCACTTTTTCAGTTAAGCATGGCTTGATCCTGCATTCCTTGAAACCCTCTTGAACCTCAACGTAACCACGAGTGCACTATAAAGACACTATTCAAAGCAAAATGGAAAATCAGAACAACCTGCAGGTAAACCAAAGAGCCTTTGTTCCACCGTGTGTCTGATAACTGCTTTTATCTTTGCCCACATTTTTCCCCTCCTAATCCCCCCCGAAACGTCGACTCAAACAAGGAAATAAAAAAACTCCTATTAGATTCCATAAATCCATTTGGCACGTAAACAAGGGCCTTCTCTCAGTGTGGGATCCCAAAGAGAGGCAGCGCCTCATCAAATTACCACAGTTATTCATATCTGCCTCCCCTCTACTGGAAAGATTCAGGTAGAAACCAATCCCATCTTTCCTCAACAATCCTCAATCGCTCTTAATGGTCCACTGTTTAACTACCGGATTAAATGTCATTGGATGTACCGCCAGTGGGCGAGATGAGGCTTTGTTAATGTAAAACGTACTTTGCTAATGTAAAAAATAACCTCGCCATTGGGAAGCGAAGTTTAATTGTGGCTCACAGCTCTCTTTACTGAGATATGTGTTTCAAAACAAGAATATCTTGATAGACATTTTCAAACTGTCAGATAAAACAAAAGCCCAACCAAATTTTTACAAGATGGCCCAAAGTTATGCTGTTTGATTTTTAAAAAATCTGTTTGAAAATTTCCTGAGCCGGCGACGCCTAGCCACCGCTCCCCCGAGTGGAAACACAACCGACCGATGTTGTCCAAAGACAATCAATGAGTTTACTGCGCATGTCATTTCCCATCACCTCAGGGACCCCGCACCGTAACGTCTTTCCAATAGCAACGAGAAAAAACATCGCCTCAGCTTGGCTTCCGAGCCGGCCTTTTCAGCATGAATCAAAATGCCTGCAGTGGCAGAATTTTATCATTCTTCATGTTGACACCCTCGTTCAGCGTGGACCACAGGGACGGAGCCAACACAAGGTTTTCCTTTTCTTTGGGAGTTCCACAGAGCTGCTGTGAGTCTGAGGCCGGCGAGTGCATCCTGGTGTCCTGCAGCGCTGAAGTTTCCTGTAATGTATCACCTTACCGTGAGCCGCCTACAGCGTAGCATTACTGTCCTATTTGTGTTGCTGACTGACCATAAAATGGAAAATCAGATCTGGGTCAGATAGCTTGACGATATTGTGAGGCCTGATGTTAAAAAGAATTGTGTGTAATCAGAATTTTGGCAACCAATCTGCAACTGACCAAAAGCAGAACGCAAAAAAACTAATACAAGATGGCATTCGTGTTTGTTTGACTGCAAACACCTAGATTGATTAAGCCTTTGTATGAGAGTCGAACAACAGGTGTCTTTGTGCACATGAGGCTGCGGCAGGCGGAGAGCGGCCGGCGCTTAGGGTTTCACTCTTTGAAACTGATATGGGTGAGCTGCTTTTCTCAGGCCTAACCCCAAATCTGCCGTTGATGGACAGACCACCCAACTCTCGGCTCTTACAGGCGCACAGTGGGGCCACTCGCGGCAAAAGGCAGCCCCCTGTCATCCTCCTTTGGGAAGGAAATGGATCAGCCGACTGTTTGTCAAGTACACTGTCAGGGTCTCCTTCGCAATCAAACAGCCAGATTTCCTAAACAACGGCGTTGTACTAATGGATACCTCTGGAAGACACGCAGTGCTTTACAAACTCAAACCTTTACATCGGTCTTAAGATGGCTTCAAATGTGACAGCAGCAGCGGCAACAGAAAAAATGCCTTGTTCTTTGTTGAAGTGCAGAAAGGTAACTTGTAGGGAAAATGGGACAGAGCGATCGGTAAAAGTAGAATCCCGGAAGATAAATTACATTTTTATGGTGATCTGTCCCCTTTCGCCTCTCCACTGAAGTCTCTGTTTCACTTTATTGTGGAACTTTATAGGAGGTTTCTGCCCTGTATTCTGATCAGAATAAAGATTCCCCGGGGACGTGGCGGTGCCAGAGCCGAGGATGCCAGAGCCATTGGTCAGAGGCGGAGGGCCCGGGGGTTAGCCTCGCTGGGCTGCTCCACTGACAAGCGCCTCATCGCCAAAAGTGGACTCAGACCGAGACAAAAGATTCCCACCCATCCTCTTCTCTCCAGAAGGATCCTTTCTGATCAGTCACCGGCTTTTGGTTTTCTCTGTTTTGTTGGTTCAGAAATTATCTTTTTTAGCTCATACTGGAGCAAAAACATCTATAGATGGAGGTGAGAATGTCGTTTCCCCCCCCTCCACTTCTTCTTCCCGTCAATAACAAGACTCCAGCCAACTGTTGAGTCCGGTTCTGAGCCAAAAACCTCTTGTCCTCTTGTCCTGGCACATCACACCCACTATCGTCTTGGACACAAACCATCTATCTTTTTTTTTTTCCCTGTCATTGCTACATACTGCTCGCCCAGTTTTCTAAAGGATGCCTATTTGTTTGGCTGGTGAAGGGGGCAACCCTGTGTAAGTCCAAATCCTAAACATATGTCCCCCTCCTCCTCCTCCTCCTCCTCCTCCTCCTCCTCCTCCTCCTCCTCCTCCATACTGGACGAGATCTGAGATACTGATTATTACTTTCGTGGCTTTTCTGGAGTGAGCTCTTATGAAGGGAACCCCTCCCCAATTAAAACGGGGCCCCATGTGTCTCTCCAATCAATAAAATGGGAACTGGATCCAATAGCTCGGCCAACAAACAACACTATGTAAGCCACGCAAATTAAAACCGACCCTCAAGAGGGGGGGGGGGGAAGTGTGCTGCAATCGCTGGCCTCTATAAATGCATTTTTTAATCAAAGTATATCATCCATATGCTTATGAAAGCGTGAAATGTAACAAATATTTCAAGAGGCTCGGTTCGGTAATCCAGCATCTCCGCTCTGAAATAAATCAATCCATCGTCGGCGTATTGAACAACGTGGGTCGAAAAAAGAAATTAAGCCCCGTGATTAATTTTTCTGTAGACATTTTTTGGTCAAAACGCTTACTTCATCCTACACTCCGCTCATTACTCAAACACATCTGGCTGACAGGTGCCCCGTCTGTTAAGCGTTGAGTAATTTCATTCCAGCAAAGAGGAGCAAAATGGAGAGGAGTGGAGGATAAGGTACTCTATCTTCTATCTGTGATGACATCAGGGCTCCGAGAGCTTGTTAGAGATGGAGAGTCGGAGCGGCGTTTTGCTCCGTTTTCTACAGACAGTAATCCAGCCCACTGCTGTCAGTGCCCTTTCAAAGCACTGATTACTCCATTTCCAAGGGCCTAATCTCTGTAAACAATCTCTGTTTTCATTATCTTTTAAACTGATTAGCCCTATGAATATAACTTTCCAGCGCTGGACTCAGACAGAAAAGAGCCCTGCCATATTGATGCCAGCTGTAGCTGCATGACCTTACAAGAGGAATAAAGCTGTGATACAAACACAGATAGAGGAGTGGAATGGTGGAGGAACATGTGTGTGCCTGAGAGAAGGATGACAGACGTCCAACGAAAAAAAAAAATCTTTAACCTGCTTGTGGTTTTGCACAATTTGAGGCTAGATATTATAGTCAGAACCTGGGAATAAACAAAGTCTCATTATGAGACTAAGATTGACAGCACAAGTGCATAAAGAGGTTTTTGTGGTTGTTCCTACTATTATATATTCGATTTAATCACAATGAGTGGATGTGAAAATATTCAAATAAAACCTTGATTGATTCCCCCTCTTATCTCTCTCTCTTTTTCTTTCCAACTCCGATATCCTTCGTGCCATTGGAAATTAAACGCTGCTCTCCGCCCCATCATTTTTTTTTCTCTCTCCTCTCCTTCTGGACAAAGTGAGGTAACGTTTGCCAGCACATGTCTCCATCTGCTAACAAACACTTCCAACATGTTGAGAACAACATCTTGGCCCTCGACCTCCTCCATCAGGATGTGATGAACGCCGTGCACCTGTCTCAGCATCCAGCCTCGTTCCTGGCAGCCGAGAGGCTGCCTCAACCGAACAACTATTCGCCCCCGCGACATCAAAGACGGAGGAGTTGAAGACTTCAGGAGAAAACAGTGGGTTTCTGTGCTGTTCCGTTCTCAACCTCCCAATACAAATCATCATCAATGAACCCGCTGCCCCCTATTAGATCCTCCGCCATTTACTCATTCGCCAAAAATCACTTTAAGTCAATTAAAATATCTCTGGTGGAAGACCTGTTTAACGTCAAGGAGCATGCGGAAGACGTGCCTTCTGTTATTCCTATTTGGTAAACAAGCTCGAAGCGTTCACATGCACGGGCCCACGCAATCGCCCCCAACTGTAAATCACTCTGGACAGTAAATTACCTCCAATAATATACCAGATCTGAGTGTTCACTTAAGTCAATGGAGGGGAGAAGAACGGCGAAAACTACGTCAGGGAGCTGAAACGGCCTTGATTACAAGAAACCGAGAAAGAACTCATCCGATGGCGCCAAGAGAGTCAGCGAGTTGGACTCGGCCCTCGTATCGTGACACGGAGGAATGTTAAAGAACGAAAGCAGCAAAAAAAAAAAGGACGACCTGCGTCACCCCGCTCTGAACTCCCCACTTTAATTAACTAATGCATCTCCATTTGTCATAGCGTGACATTGCATGATTCTGAGGCAATCTGAGATGTTGGCTGGGCTTGGAAAGGGGAAAACATCAGCACCCTCTACTGACGAGCCGGCCAGCTTCAGGGCCCCAGCGGACTTTCATTTCCCCCCCTTTCATTTGCATGAAGGTTGCTCGTCTTATTATCATCTTATGGTGACGCTGCCACTGAGCTGCCTGCTAACGAGGGCCAGATCCGTCCCCTGAGCTGGAAAACTCTGTGTTTATGCATAATTTAAGTCCTTGTGACTGAAAATTACAAATAGGAGGGCTACACGTTTAAGGGTTGGTCCTAAAAGGGTAGATAAATAGAATTTATTTCACTGTTTTCAACAACCACAGTTCGGCTCTTCTTTTTTGGGAGTTTGTAAAAATTATTAAAGGGAGGGATTTGGTCACAGAATTTTTTTTTGTTTTTATTTTTTAATTATGTGAAAGTGTCCAACAAATACATTATTATCTTAAATTCCTTATCCACAAGTGGTGAAACCCCTTTTTATACTGTAATAACATTATTTTAATTCATTAAGGGAAATTTGTTACAACTTTTCTCTTACTCAAGAGCAGTTTCCAAAGAAAGATGTATTACCAGTGTTGGGAGGGCCTTTCTTTCTTCATGAGGAGAAACATTCAGCCCCTCTCCCGACTCCCTATGATTTCTCTACAGTCCCTTCAGTTCTCTGACCTTGATAGACGAGCAAAATCAAATTAAATAAATGACTTTAACAAATGACTTTCCTCCGAATCAAAGGCTACGGTGGCTAAAATAGAAGCGCAGAGCGTTTTTATATCAACTCACAAGATTAGTGAGAGAGCAAATATAAACTCTGATTCCAGGAACGGTTATCATTATAAATCCTTCCCTCCCACATCTGCTTGGACTAGAGGGGACAATAAGTCAGCGGAGAGCAGGTAGAATATATTTGGCCTCTTCTGTTAAAGGGAATAACCAAATATAAAGGTTTGCGTCAGCAGCAAGATATTCTGAGATACGGGACGCCTGGCCTTTTTCATCTGCGTGTAACAGAACCTGCATCAGTATGTCACTGTCTCCTCAGCTAAACAAATTAGTACGTTTGATTGATCAAAGTTTATATGAGAGGGGGTATTTGATTTCAAACAGGGAGGGGAGGGAGGGAGGGGAGGGGGGATGTAAATGTAAAGACACAGGCAGAGGGAGAGGGCAAGGGAGGGGTGAAAGAAAGAGAGACGAGGAAGAAAAAGAGAGACTGAGCAGCTGGATTGCCATGTAAATAGCTGTGCAGATAGGTAGGGTTGGGCTCCGTGCCAGAGGCTCTACAAAGGGCTCCTAACATCTGTTTGAGGGTAGATTCCTGCTCTGTGTTGTTGTAAGAATAATAGTCTCGCTCTGAGGGCCCGTTCCCTCATCAGACAGGATCATGATCACGCATATACGCTCCCTAACATCGGAGCGCGGGCCCCGCGGAGCCGAGAAACACAAGTGGAGCTGTTGTTGATGTTATTACACCGCGCCTCAGTCATCGGCGTGGACGGACAGGTGGAACATCGCTCACGCGCCGAGGGCTCCTTTTCACGAAGTAGGAGCAGACGAATGTGAGGCTGCAGTCCATCAGGCTCATTAGGCAATCCTAACGATGCAAATGCAATGATAACTCAGGGGCCGTGACAGTGATAAGAAGAGTTAGTACAAAGTTTAGACTTACCCACGCTACTTATATCGTGGGTAAGTTGAAAGCCGACCGTGTAATGCAGCATATAGCGTTCCAGTTCATGTTTAAGTCAGCCGACTAATGAAAACAGCGAAACCACAAGTTTGGAGTACGGGTAATTAACTGCAAAACCAGAATGTTGGAGACAAACTTAAAATATTCCTACCAAGGTTTTCCCATTGAGTAAAAAAAAAAAAAAAAAAAAAGGACATCTCTGTTGGTGTGTCATGACAGGGATCATTTTCCCTCTCCCAAGAACATATGCAAGCAATTTGTACAACAAATGTTGGTTTTAGACTGTGTTCCTTGCATACTGGTGGCTTCTCGAAACCTGGAGGGCAACATTCGTTAGGGCTTGAAAGCAAAGCAAACAAATTAATTAACACTATCTTTACATGGGGCGGCCAAGGAAAGCAAGCACTGAAATGTTACACCATTACCTAAATTCGCATGCATCTGTCTGCCCCCCCCCCCCCCCCCCCCCCCCCTCCAGCGCAGACAGCGCCCTTGAACAAGGCCGAAGGACCACCTGCGTGAAAGAGGAGACCCTCTCTGTTATGTCTCTGCTAGGGAATGAAATAACACGGAATCCAGCTCTGCAAATAACTCACAGTGAAGATCATTTTCCACATGCTGCTCGACAAAAGGTAAAATAAGAACAGATGATGTCCTCCCTCTCTCTCTCACTCTCTCACTCACTCTCTCTCTCCTCTGCAGCTACGCTCGACGGTCGCCTGTGCTTTGTTGTGCTGCTTTGCCAGCCAGGAAACACAGGGGTCTGACCCCTGTAGTCGTCTTGTTAACCGGGGTGGTACGAGATACGAGGTCTCATTCCTAATAGCCGCTGACATTGAGTCAGCCGGGGTTTTTTTATTCTGCCCTCACTTGGCCGGGGTTAAGAGGGGGGTGGGGGGTTGAGGAACCTGATCCCAGATCTGATGATTACGTGTGAGACATCGGGAGCAGCGGGAGGCCTTCGTCTAAACCGGGTATCCATCGCAGAGGAGGGAAGCTGCAAACTCCATCAGAACCAGTATTAGAGGAGGAGGGCGCCTCTGTTCCACGACTTTCACATTCTTTACATGCAGAACAGAACATTTGAGCATCTTAAATAATATGCAACGTCACAGAAGAAGCTTTGGAAATTGATTTGCTTTCTTGTGTGTTAGATATGAAGATCATTAGCTTAGCTTAGCGTACGACTGGAAACAGGAGGAAACAATAAGACCAGCACCTCTAAAGAGACATGTCATTCTCACCAATGAGTTTTAGAGATGCGGGTAGGATGATTTCATTATGTGGACTGAACCAAGTGAGCTTTTTACACCTGTTTCCAGATTTATGCAGAGCTAAGCTGACCGGCTGCTGGCTTTCCTCTAATATCGAGAGCGTGTTCCTCTCCGAGCGTGTTTTCCCCAAAAACCTTTTAACTTCATCTCTGACTCTGCCAAAGACAGACGAGCACCTCCGAGCATGAGCCATGATCAAATCAAACACACCTCGGTCTGAACAACATACCGACCTTTGCTCAACCCTCCGAAGAGAACGCATGAAGTTTTTCTAATCCAAATAAACAGGTGAGGCACTTATTAGCTCCCCTCGATTCCCGCTGCAAGTGTAACTTCATTTTCAATTTCGACTCTCTGGCCGTGACTCATGGGAGAGCGACTTCAAAGCTGCAGCCATGCACTTGAGGTCATTATCTTCATTTCTATATCCTCTGCAGGTTCTCAGCATATGGGAACATTTTAACTCTGGAGGGGGGGGGGGGGGTTGTGTCTGCAGCCATAAATCTGCCATGTCAACTATAAAATATAGCTGACCAGCAACAGATGTCGCTCTAATAGCTACCAAAAAAATCATAATTGAAATCAAAATGTACCATTTTTATTCTAACACTTAATAGTGTGTAAGATAGAGTTGGAGGGGACGGAGACAGGGAGCGAAAACCACGCTCCCGAGGAGGGAAGAAAAGGGCTTTAATTTTCTATTACTCTGTTTCACTTGCTCCATTTCCCTCTCTTTCTTTCTCCCCTTCTCTCTTTCCTTTTAATCCCTCTCTTTCCACCCTTTAGCTGAGACGAATCCTCCTTTCATCCTCTTCTGCAGCGAGGGCCCTGGTGTCTTGTTCGCACAAAGCCCGGCCATCCCTGACTCCTCGGTCAACCCCTCGCCCAATTCATCAAACGGAGGCCCACGGGCATTCATCACCTCCGCCACCTTTCATATCCCACACCAGCTGAAAGCCACTGTCCCTCCTCTGACTTCAATGCAGCCATGACACACCCTGAAGATTTATAGTGACATAATTAGTAGCAGTGAGAAAAAAAGAAGAAGCCTGCTTTGGAGGGTCAACTGTACTGTAACGCACTCAGAGGAGCTCACGGAAAATCGCATCTGCTTTTAAATAGACCGCCATCACAGAAGTGAACGAATTAGTGCGAAAGCAAGAAGCTAAGGGACGCCTCAGTGGCGTAGAAACAATCACACGTGCGTTCATACGATCCTAGCATTGTCACGTACGTGGAAGAGTGTCATAACTCCCGTTGCTCGTGATGAGCAGCTCCGAGGAGAGAGCTCCTCCTCGGGACGGGGGTTTCCGAAAAACAGCTCCAAGGAGGTCTAAAATAACATGCCTAATAGTTAAACGGTGTTATTGATGTAATCATGCCCTCCCCTCCCACCTGTCCCGCTGTCACTGATATCTCAAGAACAGTGAACTAATTAAAACACTCCTGGAGTTTGTTTTCATTTCGATCTTCACACAGAAATAAAGTCTTCACTAAACAGCTGCGTTTTTCCTTTTTTCCCTTTTTTTCCCCCCCACAAAAGCCACAAGTCGGGACCTGTTGCCCCACTGTGCACAGAAGAGACGTGAAATTCCCATTCAATCATAAATTACACCGATTATTCATTGTTCCTGTTGTGGCTTTGTCTGTGTTCCCTGTCAGATACGCAGTGGCACGGCTCACTGTGCACCTGAAATATCAAAATCATCTACTTTGGCTTCAGTTAAGCACATTTACTTTAAGCAAGGCATGTAAACAGCCTGCAGCTTAGAGGTACTACAAAGGTTATGCCATACTTGACAAAGTCACTACTTACTTTTCAGATTATGATTTTAAAAAACGAAACATGTGTTCATCTGAAAGGTCGACCTCAAATGGAAAGCACTTTTCGACCACACCCCCCATTTATATAATAATATATACCACCCCAAAAAAAAATCTATTTCTTTGTATTTTTACTTACTGGAAAGTAAAATGTGACGCACGCTTATGTCAGCTTGTACCAAACAATTCCAACCAATAATATCTTGAACTCCATCCATAAATCAATCTGCAACTTTTTATGACACACAGCTAGAGGAGGTGGTGAGCTAATCTTTTCAACCATCAAATCAGATCCCTGCCAACATTACGTCCCGCCAGCCTCGATCCTGTTTCACTCAGAAATGCGTCACCAAGTTGAACTCTCGAAACGGCGTTTACGCTCAACTTTAAAAAAAGGTGCTGAACGCCAAAACTGAGAGCATATCTGTTGCCTCTGGATGGCTCTCAACATGGCGACGGCTGAGCCGGCGGCTCTTAAGCTGCCAACAGGCTCGCGGTGCTAACGGTGTTTACCTGAGGAGGGACTGGAGGGGTCACTTCTGTGACCTTACATCATATGAGAAAATTAGGAAACCTGCCATAGCGAAGGCATGACCTTTGCCATAGTAGGATTCCTAATATGGAACGCCATATTCTTATGTAAGAAAATCAAAGAGAAACTCGGAGTAAAACAACTTCATCCTCTGCTCAAGCAGACACTTTGTCTTTACAGCGCAAGCAGTTGTTTGCCGCCGGGCCCGAATGCTTTGAATTTCGACCTTTAAAAGAAAATTAAAATAAATTACAATGCTGTACTTTTAAACAAGCAAAGGATCCAAATACTTCCTCCACCGCTGGTGCTGGCAGGACATTTGTTGTGAATCATGACAGCGGTTAAATATACACGTGTGGATCTTTATTCTCTCTCTTCCCGTTTGATCTAGTTAATTACCCGGCAGCAGGACTTTCTGTGGAGAAGCAGCAGCTTTATTTGAAGCTATGCATAAAAGTCAGTAGGGGGAATAAATAAAAAAAACAACCTTTTTGGAAGATTAAGTTTGGAAAAAAACATCTAAAAGAACATCTGATGAGTCTCTGCAGCAGTCAGATTTGATACTACACGTCATCAACATTTGGATCCCCCCCACCCCCCTTCCTTGCCAGTAGTACAAGTGGTTAAGCTGCTGGTTTGCTGGAGCACATTGCAAACGTTGTGCAGAGGGGCGAGGAAGCACCTGCTCCCAGCAAGGAGGTGGAGAAACATGCTCTCATGAAAACGTCCAGTGGTTGGCACTGACGCTTGTGCAGGTTGGATTGCTTTGAGATAATGCACAGGTTATTTGGATAGTCCTGTTGGTGGGAGGGGGGGGACACGTTTTCTTTGTGGGTTTCCTTTCTCTCTTTTTTTTTTGTTTTGGTTTTTGTTTCCAGAGAGAGAGACTGTGGTTTGACCCCCCCCAAAAAAAATCACTCAGAGTAAATTATGGATTGCCTTTGTGGTGGAGTGGTTGTCACAGCTGATGATAGACGCAACTTCCCGGCTTCGCGTCAGCTGCCGTTTGTGTTCGAACAATGCTGATCTTCGCTTCTGCGTCCGTGTCGCGTTTTTACGCGCCGCCGAGTGTTGCCAGACTTTCCTGCGCCAGGATGGGCGACGTGGTTTTATCAGACAGCCTCGGACCGCAATCGGGAGCGCGGGAGCTCTGAGGAGACACTTCTGGACTCTCTGGATATTCGCTTCGTCGGAAGACAGACGGCAGCGGGGACAGACACGTACAGGCAGCCACGGCGGTCAAAGTTGGACTGAAAGTAAAGTACACATTCGGCGAAGAAAGTGATGCGCGTAAGAAGGGATGCCAGCCAGGCGTGGCTTGTGTTTGAATATCCAATGTGAGAATGCGTGGGGAGTATGTATATAATAAGAGTCTTTTCCATCTGATAAACCGAGATATCAAACTGATGATTATAGCAAAGGACGACCAATAAGCTGAAGGGACCGCTGGTGGTTTTTGGAGGAGCGCTGGGTACAACTTTTTCTCCCTCCTTGAGTCACCGAACATTTTTTTTTTTTTTAAATGCCGTCGCTTAATTTGACAGCTGTGCACACGATGGCAGAGGTCGGGAGTTTTCTGGGGACAGTCGACTTGGATTTACAAAGCTTTCCTGCACTCGGGAATATGCCCTTACCGGAGTCTCCAGTGGGCTTGAATGAGCGGCTGGGGCAGATTGAAGGGAGGCTGCAGCGGGGGTCGCCGACGGATTTCGGACACCTCAAAGGGATCCTCCGGCGGCGGCAGCTCTACTGCAGGACTGGCTTTCAGCTGGAGATATTCCCCAATGGGACTGTGTATGGGACAAGACAGGACCACAGTAGATTTGGTGAGGCTATTTCTGGAGCATTTAACCTTTTTTTTTTTAAATGTGAGAAATTGCAAATTGTGTCACATAAGTTGTCTCAGACAGAAATCGCCTTTTAGAGTTACTTTTTTAAAAATAATTATGAATTAACCACCATTAACTGCACAATTATTGTTAGGGAGATCTATGACTAAACTAACTTCGAAGAAAGCAATTATCTATATAATTCAAAATGTAATTACAGTTTTGAGATGTAGCTCCCATTTGAGGCTATTAACACTTAATAATAGGTTAGCAGTAATCGTTTCCGCCGCTGTCACCTGTAAACTGAGTGAAGTGAGTAGAAGTAAGAGGCTTTTTCCTGCCGCACATCCCCGGCGACTACTCATTTGTGCGTCACTGTCACCTGGCGCGCGAGGAAGCAGAGCCACACACACACACACCTTGTTCCTGATAATCACCGCTGCGCGTGGGGGCAGGTGTCTCTCCTCAGGCGCAAACAAGCTGCGCGCGCGCGCGCCCCGCGGTCACGTCGACAACTTGAGCGCGCGCGCGCGCTGCTCTGAAGATGTGGTGCCATTAATGTAAATGGAGCGAGGTGCGGTCAGGGGGGGGCAGACACGCACATGTCTCGCGCCTCATGTCCACGCAGGTATCTCACAGGTGCAGGCCGTCTCGCGCTACCTCTCTCGCGCTGCGGACAGAGCCCGAGTAACCCTCAATTAAAGCATGACCACTGCGGAATTCAGGGGAGGTTTAATGTTGAGACTTCAGCCAAAACAAGCCGGTTTACGGGGATGGGTGGTCCCGCGTGTTTGTTTCTGGCTTCACTTAAGTTTGAAAATGCAAGGTCTTTGTCAGAGCTGCAAGGAAGACGTGGCTTTGATTAGAGGGATATGAAACACACTCTTCACCCCACACACACACACACACACACACACACACACAGAGAAAAAATAAGAAATTAGAGGGATCTTCTCTGTCATCCTCTGGCATCACATGAGGTCGGGGAGATGGGGACCAGGTGGCTGTAAGCTGGCCTCTGCCAGTCAGCGCAGCCAGCTGGATCCTCTCTGACTAACCTCTGCATCACAACAGCCAATAGCTTTTAATTTGACCGGTTGCCCCCCCCCCCCTCCTCCTTCTTTGAAGTAGAAGTTCACTTTACTGTAACTTCCAGTGACTCAGCAGCCCACTAAACAACATACCCACATCTCAGCTTCATAAAAGTGACTTCTCCGTCTGTATTAGTAGCCACTGGGAAATCCCAAAGACAGGATGCACATATTTATAGACCGCCACAAACCTTTTTGGTAATTGATGTATTTAGACTTTTAAAAGTCCATACACGTGTCTGCCTGTAATCAGTGACATAATGTGTTCTGTAGTGGGCTGAAAAACAGCACTTATATGTAGAATGGAGATGCAAGCTTTTTCTTTTCTTTGAACATATATATGACAACCAATTAAAGTCCCAAACGGATGCATGTTTATACATCACATGTTGCCGTTCGTGGGCTTTCCTGACTTGTTTCTTGTGCGTTTGTGTGTGCATCGTTTTGACCTCAGGTATCCTGGAGTTCATCAGTCTGGCAGTGGGTCTGGTGAGCATCAGAGGGGTGGACGCTGGACTCTACCTCGGAATGAATGAGAAAGGAGAGCTCTTTGGGTCGGTGAGTCAAAAGAAACAAAACAAAAAACCTTGTTGCTTTCATGTGCAACCCCGCTCCTCACCGTGCAGCTCAGGGTCTCATTCACAAGTCTGGCACTCGACACACGTGACTTGTTTTACAGAATGCACATGTTTTTCCAGCCAAAAATGCTTTTTCTTTTCTTTTCTTTTTTTTACAATCCACATCAGTACTGAGCTATCAAAAAAATACATTTTCAGGAGCAATCCGAGAGTCCGTTTGTTATCAGGGTTCCCGAACTTGACAGGTGGGAAAACCGCAGCGAGACAAAACAAGCATGTTTTCTTTTACGGTCTCACACTCTCTGTCACATACTTCACACTCCTGCTGTTTCCCTTCACTGTGGGGACCAGAGGAATTAATAAAGACAAACGGATCCAGCAAATAACGACCAAAATCAACACTGGCGGTAGCGAAGAGAAAGACGTGTGAAAGGGTTCAAGGAAAAGGCAGATTTCGCAGCTTTAGCGAGCAAACCGTCCTCTTCATTTAGTTTTGAGAAATGCAGCAATATTTACATATTTGCCCAAAGTGGAGACAGGAATGTTTGGATGTGTGCTGTGGGTGAAGAGATTACCTCTCCGTGCACAGCTGGACTAAAGTTTAGACTGTTAAAGTTGCTTTCCACTGCTAAATGTAATATCTAGAGAGATCACGTAGGTTCTTTTCACCCTGGCTGACTTTCTTATGCGGTTGGTACCTGGAGACAGAGAGAGGGGGGGGAAAGGGAAGCGATAAAGACAATGGAGGGGAAGTATGTGAGGGTTACCTGTATCAGGTGTCTCAGGGCATTACCTGAGGGCCTCTCAGGGCTCAGACTCCCTCTGGCTCTCAACATCTTGAACAGAGGCTACTTTTAAAACACGGCCATTATGTTGGAAGTGCAGATATTGTTACTGCGCGCTATCGGAGTCTGGCATCCTGGCGCTTTGACCTTGGGGGGGAGGGGGGAGGTCGGGGGCGGGGGTGATGGTAGGAGGTGATTTGGGGTGGTGGGGGGGGGGTAATTGCACACCTGACTGAGTCACCTGACTGACAGAGGGAGTGATGTAGACACGTCTGTCTGGAGCTGAGAGGCCAGGAGGTGGAAGAGGGAGGGGAACAGGTAGAAGGGTGCTTCCGTCCCACAACTGCCAGACCTTGACGAGCTTTTGATCTGATGAGGTTTGTGTGTGTGTGTGTGTGTGTGTGTGTGTGTGTGTGTATTAGGATGGAGCTGGCCCAGTCATGTGCCCTTAGGGCTGTGTTTACAGACAACAGCTTCACCACATAGCTGCAGCCAAGCAGAGCCTGACAGCCAATCAACACAATTGCTGCTGGAATAAAAACAGAGACTCTTGCACAAACACTCGATAGAACTGTAACCGTGTGCTAAAGGCAGAGAGGCTGGCCGATCACAAACATTAGAATTCCTACCAACCCCCCTCCCCAAAAAAGGTAGTCAACAGCAAAGGAGTAGTCTAAGAAGAGGGAGAGCGGGAGATCGGGACACCCTCGGAAAAAAAGGGTTTCACATTTGGCCGTCGGTCCACGGCGATACCCCCCTGACTTGACTGAGGTTCAACCCTCTTGCTGCATGACTGACTGGCCTTGGCAGGAGAGCAGCTCTCAGCCCAGGGTGTCTCTTATTGTTCCCACACACTCACTCAGCCAGCACACTCTCACCTGCTGAACCCACAGCCATCGCTCATGCTGAAGGCCGAGGCTTTGAGAGCTGCTGTGCTGTGTGTGTTTCTGTGTGTGTGTGTGTGTGTGTGTGTGTGTGTGTGTGTGTGTGTGTGTGTGTGTGTGTGTGTGGTGGGGGGGGGAATAATTCCCCAGGCACAATGAGGTTAACGGGGCTGGGAAATGATGAGTGTTCGCCATAAAGCGGAGAGTGGCTCGTAATGTCTGATCATAACGAGCACCTGCCTTAATGAGCTTCCCCTGGTTTTGGAGTGGCGTCCACAGTAGGTAACGACGTACGTAAACAGGCACGACGGGGAGCGGGGGAATCTGCATGCAAAGTGGCACCGTCGACCTCAATCAATGTGCCTCCCTTGTCGCTGGGTGGCGTGTGGGCAGGGACGTCAGCGGGTGACTGATTGTGTTGTTTTTCTTTCCTGACAGAAGAAGCTGACAGCAGAATGTGTGTTCAGGGAGCAGTTTGAGGAGAACTGGTACAACACCTACGCTTCCACTCTGTACAAGCACACGGACACGGGACGCTTCTACTACGTGGCCTTAAACAAAGACGGCTCGCCCAGGGAGGGCAACAGGACTAAGAAACACCAGAAGCTCACCCACTTCTTACCCAGACCGGTGGAGATCGAGAAGATCCCTCAGGCGTACAGGGACCTATTCCAGTACAGGTGACCAGTGCTTACACGTGGAGAACTGGTTGCGTTCGGAACAGAAATAACAGAAGACGGGGGTGGTGTTGGGGAGGGGGGGTGGGGTGTTGTGGATATTTTGGACCTGGTACAGAACTGTTTACCCTCAGCTTCCCCTGAGGTCACTGTGTTTGCGCCTCGGCCCGCCGCCAAGCACTGAAATAAACATTGTGCATGTTCCTGGATGTCGGCGGGAAGGGGATCTTGTAAAACCACTGCATGGGACACGGACGGAGGAGGCCCGCATGACTTACCCAGCTGTGGGGGTGTGATCAAATCAGGTGCCATATTTTCTCAATAACCACTTTTTTTTTTTTTTTTAGAGGTAAATACGTAGATACTGAGGCAAACGTGTAGTACTAAGCTGATGGGGGAGGGGGGAGGGGAGGGGGGACACGAGATCCGAGATGAGATCCAAACGACGGGAAGCACTGCAGACACTGTGTATTTGGCACACATTATACACAGTTCAATGTAAGAGAGGACACATTCCATATACACGGAGATAGACGGGAGGAGAAGAAGAAGAAGAAAACAACGTGCTACTCGAGACGGTTTGGGACAGTCAGGTACTAAAGGAGAAGAACGGCTGCGACGCAGAGAGCGAAGACAAACTGGAGTTTTATCAAGTTGTCTTCCAAATCAAAGATGAAACCGGGGAATAAAAGGTCTGAGATGAATGCGACGGATGAAAGAGCACTTACTGCACCCCCCCCCCAAGTCCCCGCTGAAGGCTCCCTTGGTCTCCCATGTAATCATCAGAGTCTAACGATCTCATTCATCACATTTAAATCAAATATCAAGCGGCGTCTTGTAGGAATTGTACGCATAACAAGCAATTAAGCTCGGGACGAAAGCTCTTCTCCGACTGTGGTTGTAAAGAATAGTGACGGGTGTGTGTGTGTGTTTTTTTTTTTAAAAGGATGGTGACTTGTAATGTTCAGAGTGTCAGGAACATTACTAAAAGTGCGAGCAGCTGAGGTGTACATATGGGTGATCCTATTTATGAGATGTACGATATATTTATTTTCTACATATAAAGTATAAATATAAATCTATATATTTATTTATTGCAAAGACTTTATTTTGTAATGAACTTGAAGTTATCTGGACTGTAGATTCTACTGAAATTACATTAAAAACCCTGCAATGAACATGGCAATAAAATTGTCCTGCTATTGAGAACTCATTGAGACTATTTTTGCTTGGAATCAACATCTGATGTACCAATTAAAACCAGATATAGAATCTATGTGAATGTTGCATTTATTTACTGTAATTTTTTTAGTAGGATGAGAATGTCAGTCTGACTTTTGTTGAATATTGTTGGATATATTGCTATTACACCACGCACAGACATTCGTGGTCCCCAGAGGTTGAATCTAACGACATTGTAGATCCCCCGACGTAGGTAGACATTTGTTGTTTTCACCAGATAATGAACTGACCCGTCTTAGCAACATTAGCTTTCCCTTACCTGGAAAAAAAAACGATTTAGGCTCTGTTGATGGCTCATTATTTAAATATCTTTAAATGTAATGTCTTTAAAAGCAATAACTGTGTATTTTGTGCTGCTATCCAGATAAAAATATTTTTTCCCCCAGAGGAAAACACGATACAATCCCATGCCAATTTGCCCTTCTAAACCCTGTACTAATGTACACAGGCCTGCTGTGTCTCCATAAGGTCTTTAGTCAGCCTACATCCACCGTACAAAATCAGATTCCTTATGCAACTGGATCCCGGCTCCTAATTGGCTTTACACATCAGCATGGATTAAGAGCAGTGATTGGTTGTTGGTTGGAGGGGGGCCTCACAGACCAGCGCCGGCTCTGCAGCCTTTCCAATGGACAGAAACAGCTGCCGTCTGCACACACAACCGGCGGGGATGTGCTCCAAACCTGGAGTGGTGGTAAGCTGGGACCGAGAGGGGATGGGATCAACATTTCAACATCTGCAATAGTTGTAATGTTTCTCCACTGGCAGATAGCTGTAAGCTGTGAGAGCAAGCTCCCCTGGGGGGGGAAGGGAATGGAAAAGTCAAAAGACATGCAGGGGAAAATCCTGGCAGGCTGAAAAATGAAAACAATACCAGGAGAGGGAAAAATAGATGAAAGATTGAAGGGAGAGGAGAGAGGGACAAACGGCACTTAATGCTGTGGGTGGGTGTGAAATCCAGGGACGCTGCATCAGGATGTATCGGCTCTCCAACTGTTAAAGGAATAGCACGAAATACTGGGAAACACGGAGAACGAGTTCTACGGTAAATACGAAGCTGGAGCCGTTAGCTTAGCTTAGCATAGCAGCTCACCTGTTTGTTTGATGGTAAAATAAAGCTGTCCATGTCGTATAGTAAAGAGCACTATGAATATTAATTTCAACATATTTTCAAATGTATTCAAGATGCATCTTAAACACAATTATTTAATGTTTATGGGACAAATTTAAAACAATACTTTCCAACGACAACAAACTACAACATCCTTAGTTAAATTAATTTCACAACTCTCCCCACTCTTTTCTTCTCATCTTCATCCGTCATATAAATCCCCTCAAAAATATTTGGCCAATATTTCGTTTAGACCCTCAAATATTGTTAAAGGCCTCAAAAAAAAAAAAAAAGTTTGTTGCTAACCAGATTACCAAATCTATTACACTTAATAACTAGCCAGTGAAAACAAATGTCCATACCTCATCAGCAGTTCAGTCCTTAAATACAAATGATACAAACAGAGGAGTTGCTCGTCCTTTTGGTCACTTTATTAAATGTTATATTAAATACTTATCAAGATAAAAGCAGATCAGATTCATGGCAAATCATGGTGGTGTATTTGCTAACACAAGAACATTCTTCGAGGAGGGCAAAAAAGATTTCTCTACATTTATGAAATACACCTTGTGCAAACACAGGAGCTGACTAGAGACAACATCTCTTTGTGAAAATGTACATTTTCCTCTTACACAGCTACACCAGTTGAAGCATTTAGAAGCTAAAATGTGCCAAAGTAGAATACAGATAGTCCGGGGCATGCCTGGGGAGGCATTTCTCACAAAGCAGAAGACACAAATCAGCCCGATAGATAATAAGATTTCCTTCTTCACTCGATCAAATCCACCATGAAAACTCATCAATTCAAACTTTTGACAGACGAGTAAAGGGAAACGTTTTGGGCCCTTTGATATCTGGCTGAACTGGTCGTGCTTTGGGAGACCCAGCCTCTCACTCAAGCTTGGGATCAACACAAGTGGAACATAAACAATGAACAGGACGCACAGTGCTATGCTAGACAACACGTGACAATGAGAATGATGTTACAAAAAAAAGGTCATAGGAACCGGCAGGCAGTTTTGAACAACACAAGCATTCCATTACCATGTTCAGTGACAACTAATGTAAACACTTAAAAGCATAATAGAAAAGATTCTCAACAAATCTCAAAACTTTACAGAGCTTTTTTTTTTTTTTTTTTTAGGAAATGAATATAAGGCCATATTTTTTTTTTTGTTTGTTTTTGTTGACTTATTAATTTAATATACCTCCTAAAAAGAGCAGGACGTAGCAGCACCATCAGCAGTCTGCTTTGTGAAATATTGGTGAAGTTATCTACTGGGGGCTAATTATCATGTAGAGCTTTACATCAGAAGAGTCCGGTCACCGACGACACTGGTCCCACTCAGGTTTACTCCGGCATTTAAAACAGTATAAAAAGAACGAGTTTAAATCATAAGGACGCCCTCTTTGAAGAGGAAAACAATACAATGCTTAAAGCATTGGGGGTCAAATTTGTTTGTCTTTAAATAAATGAAAAATGAAGATATAGAACTTGAATAACATTAAGGCGGTATATACAGTTTTTTTCATGTTGAAATGCCTAATAGACTCCTTGCACGCAGTCATTTATACATTATATTCCATCTTCTCTCAGGGAACTACTGAATAAGAACTGAGAGTCTATCCCACTTGAGGCCCCAGTGGACAGCAGAAGAGTCTCAAAACTACTCCATCCTCTGCGTGGTGCACCTGACTGCTTTGAGCTCTGAGTGGTGGTGTCACAGTGTGTTTGTTATAGAGAACGGGGGCCTCGCTTAGACTGGCCCACTGGGAGCCGGCTAGCTGAGTGGGGGGGGGATGAGGAAGAGTCCCTCTGACCTACAGGCCCTTGGAGGGCCCCGGATTCTTGCCCATGCCTTGATGGGAGCCCAGGCCGTGGAGCTGCTGGTAAAGCCCCACTAGGTCCATCTGGCTGAGCCCACCACTTCCCACCATGCCGTTCTGCATGGCCAGCTGGTTCAAATAGTTGGCCTGGTTAGCGATGGCCAGCTGCTGCTCCTGCACCTTCCTGTTGGTGATCAGCTTCTGCACATACATCATCAGCTGGGAAGACAGACAGAGGAACAGTTAAAATCTTTCTTTTTTCAAGGACAACTACAGTCAAATAATCAGCTGAATAACCAAGACTTTGCAAGAATGTGCAGATAACAAACTATACATACAAATTTAAACTAAAATGACAAAAAGAACCCACTAAAGACTTAAGTTTAGAAACCAAATACAATAAAGTTGGCAACTGAAACCCAGAATTTACATGCAGCCGCGTTCACATATGACGTGCAAGTAAAAATCATCGAGATTTAGGTTTTAATAATGCCCTTTCTTGGATTGACCATGGTGTTCATGATCAATGATCGTTCAATTAACGCACCATCAATACAACACCTCCATCAAAAAGTATTGTGATGATCGATGTGGTCAATAAGGCCGGGTCTATCTGCTGCCATAATTAAGTAGGTTGCACAGAGCGGGGTTCTTACCGTCTGCTGTCTGGTGAGGACATCTCTGTACACGGCTTCCCTGCGCTTGATCTCCAGCTCCACACTGGCCTGCCGTCCCAGAGCCATGGACTGGACCTGACTCTCTGTGAGTGCTGGGTTCTCCTTCCACTGTGGGGAGAGAGGACATGTAACCTCAACGACCAACTCACTCCACTTACATCATATCGCATACCAGTGACAGAAATGGAATGACTTTGAGTTTAATGACTTCACCAAACGACTCCTTTGGAGACGTAAATTAATCTGTAAGAAAGGTTTGCTGACTGAAGGCTAATTTAGACACTCACCACTCTGGCGATGATATCTTCCAGGGATTCTCGCGCTACAGCCTTCAATGAATTTGTTGCTTCGATGACTTTCTGTCGTCCCTGGTTGATAAGGTCCTGAACACAAATGAAGAAGACGGTTGAACGTTTCTCATTTTTACCCTTAGCAATGGATCCATAACTGTGTGTATTTGAACTGTGGTTTAATGCAAATAACCCCTATAGATGATAAACAAAGTAACGAGGTAAAAGGATAACATTGATGTTGGGACGGTTGAAATGTTTTCAGATGGTATTGATTGGTTTGGGATTGCTGTCAATTATGTGGATCAGAAAGAAAGTCTGAATGTGTTCCATATTTTGTATGATTTGAAGCACCAAAATATTATACAAAGTTAAAAAAGGATGCATCACCAACTGAGTTATTGAATCCCTTCTACATGTAGGAGTCTACTGCAACAACATAATTCCTAACATGCCATGATTACAAGAATTGGAGGCAGCATACAGTATTTTTTACCCTCATTCAACGTCAACGTTAGAAAAGGTTCTTGGACCTTTTATCCACCGCATCATTCAGATGTGCCACCGTGTATAAATAGCTGCTGCCCCAGACATGGGAGTATTAGGAACTGTTGGGTAGAGGAGCGGGGCAGAGCCAGGAACGTCGACTACTAGACTGTTGTCACAATTAGCAGTAGAGACTGAGGAATGTGGGGCGCCAATGCCGTGGGGGGAAGGAGAGGGAGGAGTGGGAGGCAGGGAGAGGGGCATGTGGAGCTCATTACTTACCTCCAGCTGCTGGTTGGTCATGGAGGCTAGAGCTGCCATGTTGAAGGAGAAGTAGTTGGAGTTGCCCATGTCCATCTGGGGGTAACCTGCCTGGTAGTTGTTCCTCATGAACACCCCCTGAGAGATGAAAGAAAGAGAGAGTGGGACATCCAAGAGCAGGATTAGTAAATTCGGTTGGGCAGGTGGGAGAGATAGTATGCCTTCGCCTTTGTGAATGAGGTTGAATGAGGAAGTGTTAACCCATGTTAACCACAATGGCTGGTCCAGTTCTGCACTTTCTGTGCACATTACAGGCTTCACTCAGCCCGGATTCAGGCTGCTCCTGTTGTATTAAACATGTGTGTGAGCGAGAACTGACCTGAAGTAAACAGTCTTGTCCTAGTAAAGGCCAGCAGGATGCCGATGTTTGTGTGTAATTGCGCCTCTGCTGCAGATGGTTTTCCTGTGCCCTGTAATCTGGCCATCCGGTATTTAGGTGTGTGTGTGTGTGTGTGTGTGTGTGTGTGTTGTGGGGCCCGTGGGGGATCTTTGGACCTGGTCAGATAGACAGGTGTGCAGGCCTAAACAGTACAAAACCTCACACCGACACACACGAATGTGCACACTTGACTTTTGGGTTTGCTATTAACAAGCGGCCGCTTTTGAACTTCAGCTGCATTTTCAGATGCTCTGCAGACTTCAAAACATCTTCAGACAGACTCAAAATCTAGACTTTACTTAATTTCCAAAACCCCAAAATTTATGACATGAGCCTCTCTAAGCTCTGTACCAAGCTGAAGTCATCTCAGCGAGGATGACGGCTCCTGGGTTCAGTTTAGTTTTGGGCGCCTGATCATGTTCTCACAGTTTTTCCCATTTCCTGAGTTGCAAATCTGATATTCATACACATAGCTTTTCCTGGCGACCGCCAGCCAACCCTTAAGTTGTGAAGACATTAGCAGAGGCCAGGTTACGTTCCAGTTGTTTTTTCTAGTATACAACGTGACACTGAACAGCCTTTTGTGGCTGAAAGAGACTACTTGTGCATCTTGAGTGCACAAAATGTACATATGGGAATTTAAAGGTCACAGTGATGCGAACGCAAATGAAATTCTCACATTCAACCTCTGCTCCAGCGTTTTTCACAAAGACTGGGAACCCTCTATTCTCTTGAAAAGCAGAGGAGCTCTGAGGGGAAAGCCGCTTAAGGGACAGAGGGCAGACGAGGGAGAGTGTGTTGGAAAAATAATCATTAGGGTGAATTAGAATCTAGGATTACAGAGGCGGGGGAGAGGAGACCTGCTCCTGCTCTCTTACAACGTCAACTGCTCCTCTCCTTTACACTTCTCCAAATAAACCCCACTAATTGCTCATTGATTTAACCCACAAAACAGGAGACGGTAGAGGTGGTGACAATGAGACGTGTGAGACAAAGATAGTTAAGAAGAGTACCAAACCCTCTGTGGATGTATTAACGGAAGAACCGACACTGCTTGGACAGCCTCAGCGACCTATAGCAGGGTCACAGTAGTGTGTGTGTGTGTGTGTGTGTGTGTGTGTGGTGATGAAAGGATGGTGCAGATCCAACACTAAATCACACATCTTGACAAATAACAGAGGGGTCTCGCATCGCTCACCTTGCACTTTGATGTCAATGATTTGGAGAAGGATGGACACAACGGTTAAGTGCTACATGCGTGTGCCTTTGATTTTGGAAATGGTGGATATGCCACTTTGTAGCATGTGTGTGTGTGTGTGTGTGTGTCTCTCTCCTCGCCTACCTTTTTCTCTGCTTCGTACTCGGCCCAGGCAGCCTTGCGATCCTCCTCACTCAGGGCTTCCGACTCCTTGTGGTCCAGCAGGGAGTCATGCTCGTGGTAACACACAATCTGGTCCTTATTATTCTGCAACATCTCGGCCAGGAAGGGATCCTGCAGGAGGAAAGATGACAAAGGGTTAGATGGATATCATCGGAGGGCAGGGAGAGATGGCTCTGAAGGCGGCCACACTGGTTACTGTATATTTACACTGGCAGCACAGCAACTAATGGACAGGTTCACAATTGTTCTGGTCTCAGTATTCCTGGTCAATAGTGAGGTGCTCATCTGTCCCCTGAAGCAAGTTTTGCTCTCTGTAATCATTCCTCCTGTTCATACTGGCCATTAAATGATCCCCTCTGAATAACTACAACAATGGAGGAGAAATTAATACACAAAGACCGGCGGGGTAAGTCCTCTCTCCCTACGTGCTGGAGCTTTCCATTCATCCAGTGCAGGGGCCGGGGCAAGTACTCTACCTTCTGACATTATTACTGCCAGGGATATTCCGTATCATAGCAACCGGACTCAACCAAAGCCTCTCGGATAAAAAAAAAAAAAAGTTGGCGTCGCTGAGCTTCTTTAATCTGCATTTAATAATTAAACATCTTAATCATCTATGTAATTTAGATCAAATGCAATTAATAGATGTGCGCCTCTGTATGCCTGCGTCTTAACTAGGCAACTAAGACGCACCTACACAGTCTGCTTGAACCAAACAACCTCAGCTCTAGGAAATCTGCACAGAAACGACACCTTGCTTTGGTTTGAGGAGCAAGAGGATCTCCACTCTCTAAATACACTATTTCAACCTAATTTCAGTTCTAACGCTTGGGTTTAAGGGGGGAAAAAAAAATTGGACTGCCCTTTAAACAGGATTAGAGGAGGACATGAAAAAGCAAACAGATAAAAATAAGTAAATAAACAAATGAAGTTTTTTTTTTTTTTTTTCTCCAGGGCTCTGGTTTCCATGACTACACTGTTGTTGAAAACAATACCTGAGTAAAATTAAGAGAGCTAGGCCAGGCTCTGATCACAAACATGGTTCAAATTACTCTCTCTGCAGCGCGTTTGCTTTTCTTTGTCTCTACTCGGCTTTACATTAAGCTGGAACTTTTGCAATCTGGAAACAACGTCATACAGAAGTTGCATCATTAACCTCCACAAAAGGCCAATTTATGGAGGGCCTCTGCTTTACTCTCATGCCCTTCTCACTTTGAAATGTGACAATGAGTGTCAAGTTGCACACAAAATTAATCATAGACGTCACTGCGGGGGAAAAAAAGAAACTCCAAACTATGAAATTAAGCAGTGATTGCAGACCTGTAATGAATGAACAAAAAAGAAACACCAAACCAGACGGAGTGAAACTGGATCCCTAAAATGGGGGGAGAAGTGAGCGGCACGAAAACTACACAAGAACTATTTTTTTTCAGCCCCACAGCTCCAGAGAGTCACGTATAAGGTGGCTGAAACAGGTAGGAGCAGAAAGGGCCCCAGAGCTACCCATCAACCTCCCAACACTTGGGCCTCAAACCCCACCGACCAAGTCAAATAAAGGCGACAGTAGATGCCAGTTGGAACCGGTATTGTAACAATGTGTGTTATATATAACATCCTGTCTGAATTTGCTCAGTGGTGACGATAAGGATTGTCCAGTGTTCACTCAGAGGCTGAACTGGGAAAGTTGATTTGGTTCCTCAAGAGGAGAGGGATGGCAGGTTGTTGTGGCTATGATGAAAAACAGTATCAAGAACAGTTTCTATCATTTGAAAACGATAAACCAATTCCTACAATACATCTTTCAGTTGATTTCTTATTAAATAAATTGAACTGCGTTATTTTTAAATCAGTGAAGTAAACCACAGCCAAGAGACACATGTCCACAACAAGAGCTGGCAGCGTCTTGCTTGTTCCCTGGCATAAACAGGAACTGTCATTCTGTGAAAAACACCCAGTTGGCTCACCTCATTTTGAAAAAGCCATAGCCTCGCAAGAGACAGACCAGGAGTATGTAATGAAAGCTGCAATCTGTTGAGCCTGTAGAAAATGCCTGTAGGTTTTTATTCAAACGCATGAAAGAGGAGCACTTTTGACTGACGACCTGGTAACGGGTCAGTGAAGCTGCAGGTCAAATGACAGTACAGACTGGAACCGAGTGCATTCTGGGATATCCAAGTAATCCCCACCAGCAATGGCTCTGGGGTGGTCCGGTCCATCTCCTTTCCCAGTGCGTTCAATGTGTCCACGAGCACTAATGACTGTAAGTAAACTGACCTGGGTTATTGTCATCCTTATGGAGCGACATGGCGAAGCCTATCACTTTACCGCAGGGGAGGAGAGAAAGTCAGAGATGCTGGGTGGGCAGATGCTCAGACAGAAAGAGGTAAATTACCCCACTTAACTTGCATCCCCCCCCCTCTTAGAAAATATATGGGGAGCATGGCGAGTATTTCTGGAGGGTAAAATTTGGAAAGGAATCTTGGCATCGCAGAGTGAGTGTTTGGATTTATTAATGGAGGTGGCTGTCCACATCTGAGGTTAATCTCAAGACTTGCAGTTTAGACCCAAGAATCTCAACAGCTTCAGTCTCAATGACAGCCTTTTTATTCAACAAAGGATCTGCAAATGTGGAACAAGCTCGAGGCTTTAAGTCTTGGAACTGCTAAACAAAGCAAAGAAAAAGGTCAGCAGAGCAAAAAAAAAACCTTTGTCATAATTAATATAGTCACACAAGGCATCCCACGTGACGTTTACCACTGTATGAAACCCTTTCCATTGAGAGGACAATTTATGCCCTTCTTTAGCCAAATTCCTGTATATATTATGAAAATGATGCCAGCAGTCCATAAATGAACCCCGCAGCTCTCACATCAGAAAGATGAAAACTTGGGAGTCAACATTAGCGGGCCTAATGTAGACTTTACAACTTGGCACACGCACCAACACGTACTTTACCAATAGACTTTAGACGACGCTCAACTGTAAAAGGTATGATGCAATTCAATGGGCAGGATTTTTGGCCACAATATCAGATATTTTCTCGACTCAAGAACATTCTCAACCATGTTAACCCAATTTCCTCCACCTGAACGGCTGCATATTGTGAAGTGTTAACCATACTTCTACAGTCACGGTTTTATTTCAGTCGTTGCCACATCAATAAACTTGAACTTTACAGAGTAAAACACTAAAAAAGGAGGAAAGAAATGTGCAGGAGAGATGGGAAGGGTAAGATGAGAAATGTGCCTGAAAGTGGCAAAGATCCCCAGTTGTCAGACTATAACAACTAGTTAATTAAGTTGTCCAGGATTTGTTTAATGTATTCAAAGTGTCCGTCTCTGCCAGAACTACTTTTGACTCACGGGTACGTTAAGCATAACAACAGAAGGGGCCAAGACAGGATCCCGACGGCAGGAATGTGAGTGGCTGAGGTATTTGTAATACCTAAACATAGTGAGGTAAAACTCTTTCTACCCGGCAGCACTCAAATGATACACATAACCGTACCGGTCTGCTCTAAACACTTTCACAGCAGAAACGCACGTAACTACGGGCACCTGACATCAGAAAAGCCACCTCTGCTCTCAGGTTCACGTTATCTTTATACGCTCCAGGGCTTGGACACCAGTCAGAGGGTTTATCCAGCCGTCAGTCAATTAAAGAAACAAAATCATGCATGTCACAAGGGACTAAACAAAGACAATAAACATACCACATTCCTATAAAAACAAGCCTCAGCTTGCTACAAGGACCAGCCAGCTGGAGCGGGCAGGTCAGGAGGGATTCACAAGGACTCAATTAGAGTATGTTGGATGCTGGAACTGTATGGGGCGGCGGGGGGGAAGCAGGCTGTGCACCGGTTGATCACAAATTGTGGGAGCGGAGAGGTGTTGCTCAGTT
This sequence comes from Eutrigla gurnardus, assembly GCF_963514095.1. Classification (NCBI taxonomy): domain Eukaryota; kingdom Metazoa; phylum Chordata; class Actinopteri; order Perciformes; family Triglidae; genus Eutrigla; species Eutrigla gurnardus. Next base: position 24,389,481 of record NC_139919.1, on the reverse strand, counting down.
CAAATCCGATATAAAAAAGGGCTGCTCCCCACTGACTGGCCAGGCTTATACTCGCCAGTCTAGGTTGTTTCTCATGGGATGTTCTACAGACTAAGGGCCAGGTCATGCTAGAGAAGAGGTGGTTCATAAGCTGTGCTATCCAACCATGTCCAAAATCAAAGTGTTTATAGCCGTTTCAAAAGGCCACACTGGAAGGCCGGCCTGAAAAGCTTGCCGTCATGGAGATGGGGGAGATCCAATATCATTTTAATATGGGGATAATGCTGCACAGTTTCAGAGAGACGATCTCTTCTGGAAGATATTTGCACATGAAAAGTGACAGAAACAGTTGCATAATAGAAAGCTTGAGAGAGAAGTTCAAACCCTGGCTCCTTTTCGCCCATTTTATGACGTGGTGGTGGTGTTTCACCTTTTCCTTCGCACCAACAATAAAAAACCACAGCCCCACCAAATCAACAAACCATAAACACGCCTACATCTTTGCATGACGGAGTTAAACGACCACACTGCCTATATTTGCTTGGGGTGCCAGTTTCATTTAACAGTTTTTTTTCTAAGGTCAATCCCTTAGACTTTACACAGGGCCAGGGATGCTACAAGGAACTCTGCCTCTTTTATAGTGATGTGGTATGCCGCCATATTGTTTTTGACATCATCATTTAAAGAAAGAGGGACGGATTACTAAAGAGGCTGCAAGAAGTAGGAGGTGTGAAATGAGCACTTATATTGACCGAACAACAATAATGATGATACTCATGATGATAATAACAATAATAATAATTATAGCAAATCGCTACAATACAGAGATTCCCCATATAAGAGAGAAACTCCAATATCTCCACAGACAATAGCATCAAACGAGGGCCATGGTCTCGCTATTTCCTTTTCAAAAACACAGTCTTTTGCTTTTACTATCATTAGTGTTCTCTCCACCTGCAATGCAACAAGCTCAGGCATGTTCTCTGAAAGCTGTCAAAAAAAAAAAAAGCATTGTGGGAAGTATGAAACCACTTACCTACCTACCTTCCTATGTATGCATGTATAATTTACATAACTTTCAGTACAAAATAACCCCTTTAATCCACTGACTGGTGATATATAACACTTAAAGGAGTATTCAAAGGGGTAGTTTCCTTTAAGGTCAAAGTGATTTTCCAACCCCTAATGAGACAAGCATGGTGTGGCTTATTGCTCCAGTCTGCTCTGGTTTATACAGCGATTCGGTTGCAGCCTTTCTACAGCCCTACGATGTACCTGACAGAGCTTAATGACCACTGTTGCCGTCACCTGCTGAGAGCACATACAGTGAGAGACGCCCACGGCCTGCCAGCTTGACCGCCAGCGCACAATGCTGCAACATTTTCAGGACGCCACAGAGTATGTTGTATAAAATTGTCCAAAAACTTTACTACTCATTTCACACGTGGTTGCATGTTAGATGGAAGAGATGATTGTGATTAACTTGAAATTAGTGAGGGAGTCTCAGGATGCGTGGGGAGTCAAAAATCTGTGTGTCTGGGCTACGAGGGACCTTCTTTGTCATTAGGAAGTGCTCCCACTTCCTTTGTTTCCAATTAGTTTCTCTGAAGAGTGCGGAGTCATCTTTAAGAGAGGGGTTTAAATAATGACCCTTCATCTCGCAGGGTCAGTCAGGGGGAGAAGAAGAAAAACAACTTTACGGAGCTTGCTTTGAACATTCGGAGGGAGAGAAGCCAGTTGGGGTAACAGATGGTTTTGAAGATGGCAGGGAGAAGATGGGGTGGGGCAACGGTGGACGGGGAAGAGAGTGAGGACATCAGTAAGGACAACATGGATGAAAATGGGGATGAAGGTAGGATACAAAGTAAGGGCCGGGCAGAAAGAACTATATCAAGATATTGGCAGGCAGCAGAAATAAAGGGGGACTTAACATAGAGACGGTAGGTTTGGGGTGATAGCAGAGAAAGGACAACTCTTCAGTGAGTTACTGCAAGGCTTTCTACAAGCAAAAGATGGGACCGATAAACGCGTATATTTGATCATTAATGACACAGCCCCCTCTGTGTTAGAAGTACAAAACTCCCTCTGCCATGGCTCAAACCATTCTCTCCTTCTGTGCAGAGCGTTGTTGGTGGAAAGTGATGGAGGGTGTCTGACTCATCTTCACATAATTCCAGACGGCAAATTCCTTCCGTAAAACTACAGTCCTGCTGCCACATCATAGTTAACCCCCTGGCCAAAACAGGTCAGCTTGTTAAAGAGCTTGTCAGCCTCTCTGTCTTTAATACTGTGTCACATAAATGTCACCGGGCTCATTAAAAGATCACACACATCTAACAGGCCGCGGCTCAATGAACACATCTTTCCTCTTGGAATGCCCAACTGTGCTCCTGCTGCACTGCAAGTACTCTTGGTTGAGAGGAATATGGAAGGTGTGAGAAATTATATCAGCTGCCGGCTGAGTGGATTCATGCAGAGCTCCTACCTGTTAATACCCATGAAGGGAATTGCGATAAAGATCTTTTGACAGTGTGAATGGAAAACAGATTTTCCATCAAGGTGTGCTGAAATGCCTCTACTGTCCAGTTAAAGAGAAACCTAGTTGGATATACAGTGTTTCTCTTTCATCCATTCTCTATACAGGTTTCTGTAAAGAGTTTCCCAGAACCCAAAAACAAAGAGGAAAAACCACTTGATCTGAATTAACCCAAAGATGGCAAAAAAGGGAAGATGTGGGAAAGTATGAGAGTAATTCAAAGATCAACAGAGAAGTAAAAGACAGCAGGGAATTAATGAAAAAAGAAAAAAGAGGGGTGCCGGTTTATAGCAGAGCAGAAGCAGTGTTGCAATGAGAAGACTATTTAGTAAATAACAGTAAACACACAACTCTGTGCAGATGTGCGGGGTTGGATGGCCCATGTAAGGGATGCGTGCTCTTATTAAACCCCAGGGGGCCCAAATAGTGACACAGCACCTGCATTAAGGGGAGAAAAGGCGAGCGCTGGATTATGAAAGGAAAAAGAAATGGAAAGATCCCGGAAAGGTCAAGCAGGATACAAGCTGGCAATGTATCTAAATAACAGTTTATCACTAAAGCAGTAAACTTCAAAAAGGAAGAACATACTACTTGGTGCAATTTCCAAAGAAAAACAAGCTTGGCATTTAAAGTGGCATTCTGTGTTTGTTAGACTATTTTACTACTGTTAATAGGTTTCAGCCTGCTTTCCTGCATTTCCTTTGGGGATCAGTCTAACGAATACCATGAAATCTCAGTCAACGGTTCGCCAAAGCCCAATAAGATGTACGGTTCATTCAAAATGTAACTTCCAAAAATATACCTGGTCCAACATAGAAGTACGTTTGAGGAATGTAAGTGCATACATGGCATACATATGGGCATGTTTACCTTAGGAAGCACGGGTGTGGCTTTCTTGCTCTTCTTCCCTGAGGGATCATCCAGCAAGTCGGGCTCAAAGGTGTAGAGCTCTGCCAGCTCTACACCTGTAAAGTGCCTCTCAATCTGCTGCTGGTCCACCACCCGGAATGACAGAGACTGTTTGGTTACCTGCCGGTCATAAATCTTCTCCTCCATTGTACCCTAGAAGAAAAGAATGAAATGAGCACACAGCCAAAAAGTAATAATTACAGCTTTTGCAAAAATGCAAAAAAAAAGGAATTGATAAACTCACCTGGGCCAGGAACCTGTAAACAAACACGGTCCTAATCTGGCCAAAGCGGTAGACCCTGAAGATACTCTGGACGTCGTAGGAAGGGTTCCAGGAGGCGTCAAAAATGATGACCCTGTTAGCGGCAACCAGGTTGATACCAAGAGAACCGGCTCGCGTTGAAATAAGAAACAAACGGCCTCTGGGAAAGAGAGTTGGGTTGAGAGAAGGGAGTTTAAACTCACGATGGAATCATTTTCATTTGAAATGTGTTAATTTGGTCTTATTACTGTTTCATATTGTTTAAAAGAAAAGTAAATTACCTTATATTACTAGTGTCATTAAACTCTTCAGCCCACTTCTTCCTGGTGGTGGCATTGGTGGAGCCATCCAGACGATAGTAGTCAATGTTCCTGAACCACTTGCCTTCACCTACACAGAGATGTTACAGTTAAAACGTCTGCTATGACTATTCAACGCCTTGAAAAAACACACATATCACCATCAGCTAGGCCGTTTCCCTTATCAAAAGGTCTTGGTTTGGGTATTAGAAGACAGCAGATAGATGGTTGTGTTGGTTAGAGGCCAGCCGTGTTTAGCCTTCAAGATGGCCAACCCCCTACCAGCCTTCACAACCAACATTTCAGTATGTTTCCAATTACAGCACTGTGATCTTTTCATTACAAATTACAAACCCTTGAGCAAACATTTTTTTGTGGAATAAAAAGTCAAGGTCTAATCATTTTCAAAATGAAAGTAAAAACAGCTGCTCGAGTTTAATTAGGAACATGACCTTACACCAGCGGCGGTGTGTGTCTGTGTGTGTTTAAGGGTAATAAGCACACCAGTTTGCACAAAAATACATGTTGCAAGCGGGCGCTCTCACACAAGTGTGAAATCTACATCTCCATATGAAAATACTTCAGCCTTCTGCAGAGCTAATGTTAACATTTTCTTTTTTTTAAATATCTCACACGCAGTTTAGTCAGTTCAAAGACTGGCTTTATAATATTAAACATTGATCTGTGATTTTAGAACATCAGGAAACCAAAGCATCCCTTTCAAGTCATAACACAACATCGTAAGAGGGAAGCTGATCATAAGCAACAGCAGGATCATCCTGTGAAGTACGGTTGACACATTGACAAGCATGTCGACTGCGTACATTGAGATCCTCATGAATTAGAGGCCCCGTCAGAATACCCTAAAGAAATGTACCTTTGTAAGGAGAGACTTTTTCATCATCTTTCGCTCTGCTAGCCAGCTCCAGGAAATCCTCGATCAGGTCCAGAGAGATGAGAGACTGACTGAACACTAACCTGTGGACAGATGAGGATAGAAGATGCAACAGCGTCAGTTTCCCACAACTACAGGTCACTCTGATAAAACCAGACACGTCGCAATAATACTGCAAGCATTACACAAAAGGTCAAACGGATTATAGTTGCACATAGAGTACAGACACGCTTACACTTTTTCCTCCATTTCCTCTGCCATGCGCAGGATCTCAAAGAGGAGCATCATCTTTCCAGAGTGCTCCAGGATCTCAGCATCAGGATCAGTGACAAACTCCTTGTGCCAGTCATGAGTGGGAGCCGCTGATGGTGAGCTAGCGGGCCGAGCTGTTTGTGATGCACAGATTGGTTACAGATCAGTCTTCATGCAGTCTCACAAGAAAAAGCAGACACAAGACATCAAGCTTACAGTCCCATGGGTTCCTCTTCTATGCTAAAGTAACTATATGGGCGGAGGTTAATTGTCATGACACTGGTTATTGATGGCATATAAATCTAGACCCTGAAGTCTGCAGAGGCAAAACCCTCAAGATATTCCAGTACATGCAGCTCTGGTACCTTAAACCTGGCCAACTACCGATAATGCTCTCATATAAGTAACAAACTTACGTTCTTCCACAGGTTCTGGTCTGTTTCGACCCTCTCCATTTTTGCCCCGAGAGCTGGTGTTCCACTCCTTGATGACCTCCACGTCATCACTGTCCGAGTCATCAGATCCTCTCTTTTTTCCCTTCCCTTGCTTCTTTTTCCTATTAGGAAGGAGGAACAGTGGAGGACACAGGGTGAGCGAGAGTAACAGATGCAAGAGAGAAGGGGAGTTAAATGAGGTCATCTCTGTGTGAACGCACAACAAGGATAAATGGAAGTGAAGTGTTATTTTACTTTTTTGCCTTCTCGTCTTCGGAGGTCATACTCATGGAGGATTCCTCTGTTTCTGAGGCGATGAACTCATCCATACTGTCCTCATCAAAGAAACCCTGCAAGAGAGTGCACTTGTGAAAGTCTGTCTGACAATATAGGCAAACCAAACACAGAGGTGGAGAGTGGGTAACAGAAAATATGCATAAGGGGAACATTTTCCAGTGGCAACATCTCCCTTGCTGCAGTACCTGTCAGCACTACATTTCTATTGTTTTCCCACAGTGTGTGCGATTCCCAGTTTTTGATTAAGTGTTCAGTGTGGTTTAGACTCGTCTTCCCCAGCCCTACCCTGTTTTCTTTGCTGATGTAGTCCAGCTGAAGGCACCAGGGATGGGTCCAGATTCTGCTGAGCACCTGGAAATCCTGGAATAGTTTGGTCCCTGCGCGGCCTCGGCCCCCCTCCATAGCATTCCCCACACCTGCACACAAGGGAAAGAGTGCGAGGGGGAAGATGGATTATGGACTTCAAAGTGCGCACTCAAACTCTTCATACATATAGACTTGAGGTAAATGCAGTACACAACTTTAAGTAATTTAATGCTTCTTTTGACAACAATATCTAGAGCTACATCTTGTGTAGTCTGATCTTTTGTACCCAAGTAGCAACTACTGAACTGTAAATGTCATAACTGCCCTGTGTGGTGGCCTGCATTGACCCAGGGAGGTCAGAAGTTGCGTTAGGTTTCACATAAGCAGCAGCAAAAGGAGGGACCATTTGCAGCCATCCCACCCCCGTAGACCAACTGGTGGTCAAGACATCGATGAGGAGGTCCAGAGCCACAGTCACAACTTCAGCACAGTGACAACCTGGCCTAATGAGCCACAGCACATACCACCAACCCCCCCCCCCCCCCCCCATCACTACTCTTCTTACATACCGGCTCTTCTGTTCTTTGTTTTCACTTTTGGTGTAAAACCTCTGACCCCTCCTCGCTCTAAACTTCTTTCCCTTTCCTTTATGCCCCAACATTCCCCCCTTTTACCCCCCACCCTCTGTTCCCTCTCTCCCAGAGCTCTTCATTAGGGAGACGTGGGAAACTGGGCTTAAACCCTGCCTGCGGCATTCTGCCAGCTGCCACATACACACACACACAGTCACACACACTCACTTACACACACGCCACATTCTGAGAGGAAAGTCCACTAAACGACTTAACAATGCAGGACAGAAAAGTGAGACCAGACCAGAAAGGCCTTCCATTTGTCTAAAACCATGTCTGAATAAAAGACAGCCAGTCAAGAGAGCACGTTTAAGAGAAACACGACTCCTGAAGGATTTAGTCTAGTCCTAGACTACGCATGTTTTCCAGTGGAATTCTCAATTGAACTTTGTTCTAGTCTAAGACTAGGTTAAATCCCTTTCTGGACAATCAGACATGACACTGTAAAAGCCCTGCTAGCAGCCCCTAGAGGCTCTGCTGCTCCTAACACCCAAAAAGTAGTCTGAACCAGGCAATCAGGTGGCACTGCCGCTCTCATGACCGTGTGTTCCCGTTAGTTAGAACATGGTTCTCACCTGTGAAGTGCTCCAGGTAGTATCTGTAGAGTTTACACTGGATTGGAGTGATTCTGATCGACAACACATACTCATGTTTAGGAGGTAGGAACTTGGTGAGTGCCGTGTAATCTTTCCTCTGTGGGTAGTAGAAATAAAGAATTATTTTTTAGGTAGAATAAAGAGAGCAAGATTCAGGTTGTTTTAGCCATTAGTTTTGGTTTTACCTGGACACAGCCAGCCAGCATCTCATAGAGGATGTGAGCCCTCTTCTTCATGATTCGGACATCTTGTAGCGTGGAGTCGGCACACTGACCGTTCTGAATGGGGTTGATGAAACGGTTCCTGAACTCCTTAACTGACCCAAGCAGGTTCTCCTTGATGAAGTTCACCATGCAGTGGTCTGAGGACACAAAGATATCAATTTAAGATGCATTCACATTCACACACAGCCACACAAAATCTTGGCCTGACAACATCTATAGAACCAGGCTGTCTCACATTCAACAAGGTTGTTTTGAAGAGGCGTTCCAGTCAGCACCACCCTCCTCTTGGTCCTGATCGAATTCATCGCTTTGGACACAGCAGACGCTTCGTTCTTCAGGATGTGACCTTCGTCACAGATCACCATGTCTGGACCTGGTAGACGTAAAGGAGGGAAAAAAGTCAGAAAACAGTACAGCTGGGGAGACACATTTGAAAAAGGATAATTGCTTATTTGTGAAATTAACTAGATTAAATACAAGGTTTAAAGTGTTATATTTAGATCTAAGCTTAAAGTCCTACGTTGAGAAAGTCATGAAAATATAGTTTACCACCTTAAAAACATAGCTAAAGTACTAAAACTGAATCATGCCTTTATTTATGTACTTTTTTTACTGACCTCTCAAAACAAAAACACAACTACAGACTTCAGCTTACTTCTATGTAGAGATATGATAGTATGTATGTTTACTCTAACTTGCCGTTCAAACACAGACATGACACGGCACTGTACCTGGATCTACCAGTGTCTTCTGAAAGGTCTCTTTGAGCTTCTTGCTCTTGATGTTCCTGCCCTGCGTCAGGTTTCGGTACATCTCGTAACCGATGATCATCACACCACCCATATCGTGCCATCGCTGGAGGGCATACGCTCGCTCTTGTGGCCTCTTTACTGTGGCCAGCTCGATCACCTGGTAAACACAAGAAATCATAAATCAAGGGTGTGATGAATGCATGCAAAAAACAAACAAACAGGTACCGCTGTCAAATAGGAGCTACTTGAAAGATTTGAAACAGCAACTCCTTACCTCTAAACTCTCGTCATCCTTCATTCCCATTTGCCACTTCTCAAACTCGTTGAGCCAATTTAGGACAGTGTTCAGAGGACAAACCACTAGTGCTGTGGTGAAATCGAGCTTCTCACAAAGCAACAAAGTGTGAAGTAATGTCACCACCTACAGGACAAAAAAGGAACTACGGTTACATGTACAGTTACACCACACACGTTTTCAGAAACTGATTGGGCATTTAAGTGGCAGTCCGTAACATTTTCATCCATTTAATTGTATTTTAACTTACTATCTATCTTAGAGTGAGTTAAAACAATGGTGATTGATCACATGACCCACTAACGAAGTGCTTGTACTTGCTGCTTTGCCCAGAAATAGGATCTCTGTGTCTGTGGCGATATACCCTGCAAAATTCAAAATCAGTGACGCTTTTTAAGTCAGTAGCGGTTGGTCTGCCAGGCGGAGCTACTCAAGGAATTGTATGCTGCGTGTCATTGTAATCGGAAATCGGTAACTTCTAACAGTTGAGTCAGGCTCCCTCTAGTCTAAAGTGTTTAAACGGTGCAGCCAGGTACATTTCATTACTGCTGACTCACAAGGGAGGATCAACAGACAGAGAAAGAAGACCATTCAACTTCCAGTCCAAAGAAAAAGAACCAAAAAACGAATGGAAGTGAAGAAGGGCAAGTCATGCATGTGAAGGCATCACGCAGATGAGACGGTCGACACTGTTCGGTGAGGGAGGTGAGGTCCCAGAGGCTCACATGCAGTTACATTTACCGTCAAAGACGCCGCTAGTAGCAAAGGATCTCACATCTTACGAATGCCACTTTAACAGGATCAAGGTGGCAGTTTACATATGCATTCTCAGTTCTTACATACAGTATCGCAAGTTTGTGAAACCTAAATGGTGTTATATTAGGTGTAATTTTTGTCTTTTACTGAGCGATAGAGATAAGCAGCAACAGATACACAACCCTAGTTTTGTAATTTTCAACATCAACAACTTCAGATTGATTTCTTCCCATATGGCACAGCTTAAGTGCATGCTGCTCTCTCCTCCATACCTGCAGAGTTTTCCCCAGTCCCATACAGTGGGCAAGGATGCAGCCGGAGCCAGTAGACTTCTCAATCTTCTTCATAGATTCACAGCAACAATCCCACATGAACTGCACCCCTAAAACAAAATGGAAAAACGGAGGGGTTTTGTCCAGAGCATCGCAGTGTTTCACGTGTAGGCTTATTGCTGTGTAACATTGCAGTTCAGCCATGTTGATTTTTGTGTGACCGAATTAACTTCACCCTTACAGGGCTCCAGATATGCGACCAAAATTTGTATGAGTGCGACTGAAAAAAATTGTAGGTCGCACTGGTGCACCGAACGCTGCTCGGGTGAAAAAAAAAATCATAAGCGCAGCATCTCTTTATGTTCTCCTGACGGTATCGTGGTCTAAACCAATAAGAGACAGAGCTCGGGCGGGTCCTTGCCTCTGATTGGCTGTGGTCCTTTTCACTGCTGTAAATTGTGTCAGTTCGAAAATGCGAGCGAGCAGAGCAGGTAGTCTGAGCGCTTCGACGCTGAGCGCTTTGACGCTGAGCGCTTCGATTTTCTTTGAAAGTGAAGAGAGTCAGAAAGCCTCGCCCCGAGACTAATTAAAAAGGACTGATTGAAGCTAATAGTGCGTTTGTGGAGGAGTCAACAACATTTCGCATCGAGACATTGTCCAAAAAGCATACTACATGCCGTGATAAGTGTGTTAATAAAGTGGCCCCTCATCCAGCTGCATTTCAGCGTCAGGCTGTATCGATCACGTCCGCTGAGGAATCTGAAATGATTATAAAATTCAACGTCGCATACAATATTGCAAAGGAGGAGTTGCCGTTCACTAAATGTAAGTCTGAAATTATTCTGATGAAAAAAATGCCGACACACTAAAGAACAAGACAGCTGAGGTTGGAAACGCCACGTACACGTCATTCATGATTGACGTCGACACAGACGTCTCTACGAAGGAGTGCGTTATTGTCTATTGCTGCATTTCTTTTGCATAAAGGGAGTCCGGTCAACATGTTAATTGGACATGTCCGGTGGAGCATGGACACGCACAGTGTTTGAAGGCCCACATTACAGCATGAGAGATCATGAATAGGAAATTGTATAGTAGCCTATTCCTAATATTATTATTAAAAATGAATAGCCTAAGTAAAAATATAATTAGGCTAGGCTAAGATCACATAAACAGTTTTCCATTTGCAATCTATAGACTAGTGACCTGTATGATCTTTTTATTCTTGAGGAATTTATGCTGCCACAAAGCAAGCATTTACTGCGCTTGGGCATCAGTGTGCAGATTGGCTGGAGAAAACGGGTGCTCTGGGTGCGGATGGTGCTGCAGTTAACCTAGGCCATAAGGGGGGTGTCATTATGTAAAAGGAGAGCGATAAAAAGGTGACTTTTTGGCGTTAAAGGCGACGCGATGAAAAATGTGGGTGCCCCTAAATTTTGTGCTGGTGCACCTAAAAAAAAAAGTTAGGCGCACCAGTGCAACCAATGCAAAAAGTTAGTCTGGAGCCCTGCCTTACCGTCAACCTGGTGAGGTTTGAGCTTTGTGACAAGGTTCCTGTGCACCTGCACCAGCGGCTCCTTGGTCTCTTCATCCTCATCCAGCACCAGCTTGGTGGTGATGGGACACACCATCTGAGAAGACGCCTCCAACACAATCACCTGAAGAATGATCAATGAGTCGAAAATGTCAGTTTAATTTTGAAAGAAATTAATTCAAATTTACCTAAAAGAAAAAAAATATTTTTCCAACTTTTCAATAAGCACCTGATAGCATCTTTCCTATCCTGGGAAACACGATTATATAATATAACTAACCTCTTCAAGTGTGTTATATAGCCATCTATCACATGCAATACAAATACAAATGCATGATATACTATGATTTAAACTCTACTAATAAACACAAAAACAGACTTATTCCTCATCTATTACTTTACAATATCAAACCAAATATGATAAATGTACCCATACTACTTGGAAGTGCAAGACAATGGCTTCCAATTAACAATTAACAATCAACACAAAGCCTGCTGATTAACTGGGAAACATTTCAGTTTTACCTCTCGAAGTTTCTCCCTGAGCGCCTCTCTCTCAGCGATACGTTTCCTCCTGTCCTCCTCTTCTTTCAGAGCATCTCTGGTTTCTGTGCGCAGCTTGTCGTCCTTCAGGATTTTGCGGATCTTTTTGCGTCCTTTGCGGTCTTCGTCATCCTCGTCGTCATCCTTTCCACTCTGTGGAAATAAGCATTAAGTTGAGCCCTCTGATCTTCAGCCCGTAGGGAGGAAAAAAATTCACTGCCTGTGATCAGTAGCCGAGAAACGCGATGATTAATTTGTGCCCTCACAGCACACTCGTGGGGGGACTTTAAATAACATTTTGTGTGTCAAGCATGACTTGACTAGTAAATGTCATGTGGGTCCATCTCGTTCACCTGGCAAATCCTGACAGGAAAAAACAAAACTTTGGGACAGGTCAAAATATTTAGTGCTCTGCATTTCAAAATACCTTCTCGTTGCTGGAAGAGGAATCCTGAACCTTGATCCTGCGTCGCTTCTTCTTCAGCTGCTTGTAACTTCTCTGTTTCGCCTCGTCCTTCTTTTTTGCAGCCCTGCAGGCACAAAATGGAATCCATCTAAGCTGGAGCAGGAGCTCAATCCGGATCTAGTGGCTGTAATACCTTTCTAATGATCCGCTGAAGTTCTCACCTGGTCTTTCTACGCTTCCCATCGTTCTCCGATTCACTAAGCTCCTCGCTTATCCCCGACTGTTCACTGGACTCTGACTTCTCAAAGTCTGAGTCTGAGTCTGAGGAATCATCGCTGCTAACTGACGGACAAATAAAGACAAAGAAACAGTTCAGTATATACGCCCATAGTGATAGCCATGAAAACAAAGGGCAAATGGAAAGTTTAAAATGAACCTTTCTGCCCCGACTTCTTCTTGCCCTTTTTCTCTTTACGTGCAGCTTTCTCCTCCCCTGATTCACCCTCACTCAGTGAGAGTTTATGGCGCAGCAATTTGTGGCGTCCACCACGCTTTTTCACGTCAACGTCAGAACTAGAGTCTTCTGAATCCTCGTCTTCAAAGACAGAAACAAATAGCTTGAGCCAATGCAGAATAAAACAGCCTTATTTATATTACATGTAGGGATTTCTAGCTCATGTATTTTACCTTGCTGCTCTTCATCTTCATCTTCATCCTCATCCCCTTTTTTAACTTTCTTAGAAGACTTTTCATCCTTATCTCCTCCTTCGTTATCAGAGGAGCTCTCTGCTCCAGAAGAATAGTTGGATTTTATTTGGGCGAGAAGCATTTTCTTTGCAATCCTTCAGGAGAAAAAGAAAAAAAAAACTGAATTAAATCTTAGTGATGGAACACCCACCCAGAAAAAATACAGTTACATTTAAACAAAAGACTCATGTTTTAAATCATTCCTTTCTTGAATTATGTGTTAAGTCACATATACTCAGTTCCTAGATTAAATATCCTAGATTTTTAGTTTGTTTCATGAGGGTGTGATTATCCCAGAGGTCACAGGTTTTTTTTTTTTTTTTTAAATGGTCTCACTGTGTAAAATTACTACTATGGGGGCTCACATCATCACACATCAATACAATTAGGCTCATTAACCCAATTTGTTGAGTTCCAAGGTTGTTTAGGGAAATCGGTAAGTAGAAATATTCAAATACAATATTTTAGAACAGGCGAAAACAACACCTTTATGTATACTGTATGTAAAAAAAAAACATTCATGGTTTAGTACCAACGGGTTCATTAGGTCATCTTGTATCATGATAGGATAATATCTTCACTGTAGTTTCAAAACTGAGGCTGCTCCTGGCTCTGAAAGACATGTCTGCAGGGACCAATCGATCGACTTGACTGTCTTTATCTTTATAATGTGTTGTACCTGTTTTCAGGATCATCATCGTCATCATCATCACAATCCTGAGGGACTCTCTCTTTATCATCCTCTTCGTCTCCTACAGAACAAAATAGGACGTTAACTATTAATGGAAGAGCATGCAATCAATTTGACATTTCAATAAATATGCTTATTTGCTTTCTTGCCAAGAGTTTTCTGGCGAGTGTAGAAGAAAACTGTTTTAGTTGTTTTTATTTAAAAAATATAAGGTTATGGCCAAGCGGCAGTCACTACTGAACTGCTGCCGTTGCCTGGCAAAGGCAGCACAGAGCTTCAGAGAGCCGGGATAAGAGCGTGACAGATCTCTGAAGAGCACCGGAACAAAAACAGACATCACAGACAAGCTATTCAACTATTAGCGGTGCAACGGTACACGTTTGTATCGGATATTTTTGGTAGAGGATGTTCGGTTTGGTGTGCAACATCCTTGCTGTGTTTTTCTGTATTTTTGTGTACATTACACCCCTATAAGCTATACAACTATATTAAGCTACTTTGTTGAGATGCCTCAGCAAGAAGTCAACAAGTTTTACCAACAAAACTTCATAAACAACCCTCGTCAGTGCTGAGGAAGAATTGTGACCAATTGTAAACTCATATTTCATCTTAATGGACGCACATCCTAGCCTTTATATAAGCCCTATAAATAAAGGAGTCAACTTTTAAACACTTTATAAGTGTCAATAATTTGACTGAATTTATATTTTTAAGAGCTCCTAAAGCAGTTTCTCAAGCATTTTTATAGAAACTATAAAGAAACATGGTAATAGTGCTTTTTTATCAATGAACTAGTTATGTCTAAAAGTCCCGAGAGTGCGTGCAGTGGGTGCCTAGTTAGAATTCAGTTTCTCTCCAAATGGGACTGACACAGAATATACACCCTGGGTGCTGGCAGTTTGCATGTTCTCTTTCCTTCCTCTGAGCTGAGCTCAGCTCACACCTTTTGTTTCCTGTAACCCTGTATATAATCCTGGCCATAAACACACTCTGGTGAGAGAGAAATCTACAGTTTTGTTGTGAACTTCCGTCTCCATCGGCAGTGAAACAAACTCAGAAGAGAAAAGGACCCGAAAGATGTTTTTCTTCTACGCAGGACTTTAGGAAGTTGTCTTATACACTTGTGTTTTTGTGTGGCTTCAACAATTGAGATAACATGTGAGTGAGCTTCAGAGGTGCTGATTGGTTACCTTTGGATAAAGCCAGGCTAGCTCTATGCTAAGCTGCATATTTACTGTAACTTTAGAATGTGATTGTCTCCTCTAACTCTCGGCAAGAAAGCAAATAAGCGTATTTCTCAAAGAGTTGAATTATGTAACTCACAGACGCGGACCTGAGTCACTGAACAGTTAAATAAATTACCTGAGGATTGGTGGAATGGTGCACTTCCTCCAACCAAGTTCTCCTCCACAATGGGCTTGATCTTTTGCTGGTCGCTGTCCTCTCCAGAGTCACCTTCAGCCTGCTCCTCCTCCTCCTCCTCCTCCTCACTGGAGGATGACTGCAGCTTTGAGGCTGCTTTGGGGCTCCTTCCTTTGCGCTTAACTTCATAAGACCTTCTCCGCTTTGCTGCCTTCCTCTCAGGTGAGCTTTTGTCCTCTTCTTTTGCTCCATCTTGTTTCTTCACGCGGTTAGATCTCCTCTTCGCAGTGGCCGCTTTGCTCTTTGTGTCTTTCTCTTGGTCAGAGTCGGAGTTGGTGTAGTCCGAGTCATTCTGTTTCTTCTTCTTGGGTGTCTTTTTCGTTTTGAGCCCCAAGTCTGAATCAGAGCTTTCGCACTTCCTTTTGCGTTTGGATGCTTTGTCTGTATCCTGTGTGGATGTGTTTTTTAGTTTGAATAAACACTTTTTAGCATTTGCGCTTCCCTGTTCTTCATCTGTACTGTGGCCCGCTGCAGCTTTCTCCAGCAGGATGTTAGGAACTTCGTCCGAGTCAGAATCCATCGTCTTTTTCTCCTCCTTAGAATTCTTGGTCTTCTTCACATCATCCTTTTTGGTGTTACTGGATTTCTTGTGGGATTTGGCCTGGGCCTTATTTTCGTCCTCTGACTCCGAGGATTCTTCCTTGCCTTTATTCTCAGCCTGTTTCCTCAAGGGGGTGGTCTTCAATCTACTAGAGCGACGGCTGGGTGGTGGGCTATCTGTCCTATCTTTTGAATCAGCGGCACCGTCCTTCGCCTTCTCACATTCTTCTTCACGCTTTTGCGTCTCTCCAGCCTTTTCTCTGTTTTTGGACGAGGTGGACCTTGACCCACGAGTTGTTACGACGGGCACAGGAGTCAGTTTGACTATGAGGTTCTTCACCTTGGGCTGGGCCAGTTGAGACTGGGTTGAGTTTCCATTTGACTTTGTAGGAGAGTCTGTGACCAAATCGGCGTCAGTCTGTGAGAGCATCGTGGAACCCGCAAGACTCTCCACCATCTGAAAAAGCTCTTCGGGAACTGAAGGAGGAACAGACATAATGTCGTGATCTAGGGACATTTCACCAGCTGATACTAGCCCATCATCACATACTTCAGTTTTAATTTTCTTTTTGGTAATACCAGTTTCTGTTTGGCTGTCTTTCATTTCATGCTCATTTGACCCGTGGTCATTGTCCATGTCCTGCTCATTATGCTCCTTGTCGGTCTCCTCCGCCTCTATGTCCTCAGCCGCCGCGTCGTCCTCGGCCTCAGCGTCATCCTCAGCCTCCACGTCGTCGGCCTCTTCAGCGTCTTTGTCATCGACCTCCTCAGCTTCTCCCTCGTCGGCCTCCTCAGCTTCCACGTCATCAGCGTCCCCTGCTTCTACGTCGGCGGCCTCCCCCGCTTCCACGTCGGCGGCCTCCCCTGCTTCCACGTCGGCGGCCTCCCCTGCGTCTACGTCGGCGGCCTCCCCTGCTTCTACGCCGTCAGCCTCCTCAGCTTCCACGTCGGCGGCCTCCTCTGCTGCGACGTCGTCAACCTCCTCTTCTGCGACGTCGTCAGCTGCCTCTGCTGCATCAGCGACATTATCCACGTGCTCGTTTTCTACAGGGACCACAACATTAGCGCTCTTTTTCACAATATGCTGCGCTTCGTTACCATTCTGCAACTCCATGCTTTTGAATTCAGGCCCCAACGCCGCCTCCAAACCACTGTGGGCTTTTTTCAAATCGGCAAGCACGGCCCTGAAGGCTTTCAAATGCCTATACCTGATTGACTTGTCACCCTGATCCTCGGTTGCCTGCTGGATGAACTGGATGAACGTATTGTTCAGACCAGTTGTAGTTTCAACAAGCTTTTTTGCCTTCTTTATAAGTTCTTTGGGTACGTGCAGTTTTTTGTAGGAGAATGTCATGGTTCCTGAGCCTTCGGTGTGTTCTTTCCCATTGATAACAGCTTTGTGCTCTTTGACTGCCTTGTTCTTGTGTCTCTTGCTCTCACGTTCCTCACTTTTGTCCGGTTTCCTTTCCTTAAGTTCTTGTTTTTCCATGAGTTTGTGGCATTTGGAGACCAGATCCTGGAGGGGCTCAGCCCTGCAAACGTAGCAGTGCCACTTTGAATTCTCATCGGTAATGACAGACAGCTCCTTCCTGCCCAGGTTGCGCAGGATGCACTTCTTACAGAAGGCGTTGTTGCAGTAGTCACAGCAGATGAGCTTGCCACCTTCAGCACACCACCTGTGGGGGAAATGTTCAACAAGTTTTAGGAAATAAAGCAAACATTAATGTTTCCCAAAATGATTGCCACCGGGACTGAGCAAAAATATATTTGCATAAAATGTCATGAGGTTTTGGCACATGAGGAAAAAACGAAGGCTTTGTATAAATCCAACATCAAGCTAAAAGCCTCATGGTCGATTCAATGCAATTTAATGTTCTTCAAGCTGCTTTTATTGTGCTTTTTGTCATTTGTACCGTAATGTTTTGTTGGTCTTGTGTAAAATGCCTTACCTGCACTGCTCATCCATTCCATCAGAATCCCTGTTAATGTCATCGCTTGTGTAATACTTGTAGCATGACTAGAAAAAGAAAACAGTGTGATCATGCAACAAGAATGGGGGAAAAAAATGTGGAACTTCACTATAATGGCTATGAAAATATGTGAAGAGTATACTTGAACTTTCCTACCTTGCAAATAAGTACTTTGAGTGCAGGATGCTCATACACAGAGTTGGGCTGAAACTGGTTCACTTGTTTTCCACAAGCAGTGCAGTTTACCTTCTTCGGCAAGGTATCATCTGTGATCCAGAGAAAATAAATCAACACTTGTCACTTGTCTTCCTTTCACTTTTTTTGCACTTCAAAGTTAATTTACATTCAAATCCTATGCATGCTCCCATGTGAACATCTACATATCAAAACATACATCGTTTACAAATAATGGATTACATAGTTTCCAAATAATGAAACTCAGTCACCTGAAGGTTTTTGTTTGAAATCCACTCTGAGCTTCATGGCACCTTTACTTTCATTCCCAGCTGGCCTTATCACTAACGTGCCTAAAGAGAGGGAAACAACTTAATTCAGCATCAACAAAATCTTCATTAAGAGCAGCAAGTACCTCCACAACTCATACCTTTAGATACGCTGCTTGCGTTATTGTCTGAAGGATTGTCAGAAGTGGCACCTTCATTTTCACTCTCGGCCGAGGCGTCGGATTCTTTCACTCCGGTGTGCTTAGCTATAGTAGTGGACTTCCTAAAAATGGGTTGTCACATAGCTTTAATATTTCAAGCAGTATTTGTGAAAAATATTTTGAGAAGATGAAACTAGAAACAAATAACAGCCACATTTAAGAAAGCAGCTCCTCACCTCTTGTTGCGAGAAGAGGCAGGCTTCATATTTACTGTTGAGCTACCAGGCTGACAAGAAGACTTATATTAATAGCTTGACAATAGAACAAAAACAGTTGACATGCATCTTTAATGATTTGTTTCCTTGTTTTTAGTATAGTGAACAGGGATAAAAACACATCGTTTGACTGCATACTGACCTCCTCTGCTTTTTCTGACATTTGGTCTCGGTGTGATTCAGAAGAAGCCAGACTCATTTTACCTGGAGAGACATGGAAAGATTTGTTTCCTGCTGAACACACGTACATTTCAACTGAATAATAGACATGTCAGTCTGTAAAAACATGTATAAACACACCTTTATTTACACTGGCTATATAAGTCTAAAGACAACCATGCTTTGTTTTTACTCTCTAGGCACTGATCAGTACTTGACACAGTTTCTGAATTCCCATAGTTTGTGTATTTCATTCTATCAAAGCATCAAAACTTCTAAAATACATGTGATCTTTGTTTTCTCCAGGCTGCCAGGCACAAGACTAAATTCTTACACTGATGGATGAGGAAGAATTACGTTAATATTGTTTAAAACCAGCAAAGCAATAATTCTAACCAAGAAAAAATAAACAGGAAATAAACAAAAGCTGTAGATTTCATTATTACTAGATACACCTATTTATATATTGTCATAATGCAAGTTAATTGCAAAGCAAGCAATGTTTAGGTTGCTGTTGCGCTTCAGTGGGAGAAAATCTGAACTTCCCCAACTACAGATAATAATTAATATTGACAGTGAATTACTGTGTGTAATTACATAGTTATACAATTTGTTTACGCGCGTGCATCGGAAGACAGAGGCATCGCTGTTTATTGTGCCGTTTTACGTCATCATAATGTGCTGATTAGATCGCTACGAGCTGTGGTTGAGCTATCGCCGAGTCCTGCCAGCAGCAACCGGGCCTAAAATGTAACAAAAACCCTGTGTCAGTGGAGGAAAATGAGCCCACTCGCCTTGCAAGAAGCGCGCGCCTGCATTTTGTAGTTCCGTGCTGCTTCTTTATCCCCGACGCAGCCTCCATGTTTTGAAAACACAGGAACTCCTGACTATGAATGCCAAGTTTAGACTCGCTAACAATAGCCGGTTTAGCGGTGGCCGTCAATACACAACAACTCGTTCCCGCTGCTTAGCGTTGCCCCGGTAAAATTGCAGTTTCTGCTGTGCGTTAAAAATGTCCCATGCATGGGCATGCACCTAAAAAAAAATGCACGCGCAGGCCTTCCCTCCTTCTGACGATAACCATGGCACGGACCAGCGCGCTAACCGCAGCCTTCTAGTAACGTTACCCAATAGCATCCATAAGTAGCAATGTTACATTTAGCTAGCTACAACACAAACCGAATAATTACATTTGTACAAACAAGTGCGTTTTAAAAATATTGATTACTTTGACAAAGATGCCGTAATACGTTATCCACGTCCGAATCTGCGTGTGTACGAATTTAAACATTGCCGGCTGCGCAGCTGATAGCTACAACTCAGTTAGCCTAGCTTGCTAACTAGCAGTGGGCACTAACGGGCCGGCTCACAGTTACAGTAACGTTAATCAAAGCACAATTGACTTGTCTAAACAATCCCAACAGTCTTCCTACCTGCTTCGCCGTCGTCATTTCCTGACTGGCAGAGACACGTTTAGGTTTTGGCACAGGTGGCCCAGTTCAATTCAGTGTGCAGATTTGCGATGGTACGGAAGCAAAAATCGCCTCAAAATACCGAAACAACTCCGGTCAGGGGAGACAAAGCAAGGGTACCATCTTGCCTGATGGCTATGGACGCAGCAAAATGGCGCACTAGCCTAAATCCTGTGCGTGTTCCTATTGGCCGAGCGTCTGTGTTGCTCTCCCGCGTTGAGTGGTCCAGGCTCATCGGAGCTCATTGATTGGTTTAGCCGGCGAGGGAGGGATTTTCTCTGGGAAGTGAAACGCTGCTGGCTGTATTAGCGATTCATTCATTTGTTGATACATTAAAAGGCGCGCTGTTTTGTTTCTGGACCATTCCACTGAATCAGTGCTATTTGCATGTTGTAATCTAACTTTTCAAAATTAAACTTCGTCGTTGATCTTATTTTCTTTCCAGCACCGTATCTGATAATACATTTATTTACCTTTCTAAAATGTGTCGTGGACAATCTCTCTCTCTTTTGTGTGTATATATAAATATATATATATAATGTATGAAATAATAATAATAATAATAATAATTAACAGGACTGAAGAACTGGTAACAGGACTCAGTCATACTTACAATATGAAGAAAAATACAGAGAATAGAATGAAGTATCTTTCTTTTATTCTTCCCATTTCCTTCAGTTGACTCAAATGATGCCATGATCCTTCCTGTTGATCATGTGACTTGTGTATTGTCACAGATTTTTAGAGGGGGGGATCTGTCAGGGTAACATCTGGGGGCATGACTAAAATGTGTAACAACTCATAGGGATCTGATGAAAGATGTCAAGACCAGGGAACACAAGTCAAAAAGTAAAAACTTTTTTAAACTTTATGATTTTCTCATTTCACAAAAGTGAGAGAACATGATCATTAGGAGCACCTCGGCCTGTCCTATGGCTCCACCACCGAAACTGCACTTGAGTAAATATTTTGTGTCCTAGAAGTTACAAACATCACCTGAAGATGGGGCTCTCCTTCAAATGTTATCAGTTCAGCTAAAACTTCCAGTCACTCTTCTACTCTGCAGTCTTAATCGACAATTTGTATTCCAACTTGTCTAATGAGCAGTTTTATCAGACAGTTAACCAAATTTGTTGACATTTCAATTTCGTACCCGCCAACTGGTCTGTCTTTAAAATGATTGGTATGATTGCTCGCAGGAATCCGCAGTAATATTGCACTTGAGTTCTTTAAAGTAACATCATTTTGAGTAAAGTAATACCTTTTTGTTGTTGTTATTAATTTAATTTCAATAATAACAACCACATTCTTCTTTATTTTAAGAATGAAAGTAAAAAGGGAGTTGAAGCTGACAGGAATTGTGTCTGTCAGTCAAAGTTTCCTCTTCTGAATGTGTGACTCAAAATATTTCCCATGTGCCTACTTATCACAGTCATTTTGACATGTCATAACAGAAAAGGCACAGGTGTTAATTAATGACTATTAGCAATGGCTCACTGTCACACTGTCACACACAACAAACTGGGGTCATAATTCATTTCAATTATAATTCTTTCCCCCGTTCTTTTCTATTGCAACATGTCAAAACACTGAGTGCATAAAAATGTCTGTGAGCGACTGTCAAAAAAAGTACAATTTGAATATGACCGCTGACATGATAGCATGTGTCATTTCCCACCCTTACACATAAGGACATCCTTCACAAGTTGCTAAGAAAAGGTCACGACCAGCAATTTGCGGTGAGAGCTTTACTGATAAGGGATTAGCAGGTAATTGCTTAGAAACAACTCCATGCACCACATGGAACATTTGATAGTAAAACAGATACAACTCATCCTTTGGTCCTTATATGGCGTCTTCCTCCTTTGGCGTGTATATATATAAGTAGCAACACAGAGTGTGTAGCATATTTTGCCTGCTAAACGCAACTGTGCTGGGTCACGGTCATGACAGACATGAAGAACATTCGTATTCTTTCACTGATGATGACAGTTGCTATCGTCTATGCAGCATCGCTCCCTTGCCCAGATACTATCCGTTTGCTGCTGGTAATGATGCATGACCAGGTCGAGGTCATGAATCACAGCATGGCAAAGGTAAGAAAACTAGAAAACTACATGTTTGTTTGTTTGTTTGTTTGTTTGTTTGATTTATAATGTACTGACTTGTATATTTCATCCAGTCCCCCCAGGTGATGGTCCCACATTATTTCTTGGGTCATGGCCCATGTGTGGTACGTTGGAAACCTTTTGCAGTTATTGGGATCACTGTATGGTACACACGCACTAGATGTAAATGCCACACTTAATATGGAACTTGTGAACTCCTAAATAAGAAGTTTAGCTGGTTTCTTAAGACTGATTCAATGTTAACTCCAACTTGTTAAATACCAATAATAATTTTGCTTTTCTCTTCACAGACGGAGTTTTTCTGTTTGGCTGAGTCAGTTCTGAATCAAACAATATGGCCAGCCAATACCGCGACAATAAAAAAAGATGCAGATTTTCTCAAGGGTTTATTGGAAAAGTACAACAAGGTACGGAGGAATTCAATGTTAATAAAAATTGACTGTGACTTCATAATGGACTTTTTGACAATGAATACGCTCTTTTGTGTCACACATGTTCTCTATCACTTAGTTGTGTGTTCAGCTAAATCTTTGTGTGCTTAAAACTAAAATTGTCATAATGATTTTGTTTCAGATTGAAAACATCTCTTGTTCCAAGACAACAAATCATAAATATACGCTACAGAAATTTCTGAACAACACCAAGGTGTGCGTGGACATAAAATTAAATGAGCCAAAGTGATTGTATGGATTATCGGTAGTGATAATGTGTATCATTACATATCACATGTAATAAATAAGTTATTTCTATTTATTGTGAAATAAAATGTGTATTTTCCTACATTTTTTGTTGTATTTGTATTTATTCATCCTAAATTATAATGGCACTTTTTCACAGCATGCCTGCTTGTGTTTAGATCTCAGCAATCCATCCACATCAATCAAATAAAACTGTCAAGTCAACCAGTAATAGCACGTTTGAATTTGAATTGCAAGACACCAATAGTTTACAGAAACACCAACATTTTTTTTTAAAAGCACCAATAAATGATGAGGATTGTTGCAAATGTAATAATCACACAGAGAACAAGAATGTGAGATAAAATGTGTAAAATAATTTAATAAATAAAATATCCAGGGGTTAGGTGGATGTAAACATTTGACATACATTATGATACAAAACAAAAGTCAGTTTGCATCTACAGAACAACATAAAATGATCTGCACAAAAACCTCAAACTAGTGCATTGAACTAAGGCATACAGTATGCATGGTGTATTTCACTACAACACAAATGGTTCCCACTTGAAAATAAATAAAAAGATGTCTTACTGAGATTGGCAAATAGCACTAATCAAAGAGCAGGCTCACGTGCATGCTGATCTAAGCTTCTGATCTAAAGGCCACGCACTTGATATCACATATCCTGTCTAAAATGACTTGGTTTCTTGCACAACAGGAAATCCTGTAATAAAGAACTTCAATATTAATCATGTGGTAATCATCGCAAGACAGTCCGTTAAATACATTTCAGAGGATATGAATGCAGTTTATAGTATAGTGTCCACAACTCTATTTTCAACATCTTCAACAGTGTTGGTTATGTTCAAAACCAATTATGTTGCTAATGAAATATATTTATGCTAAATTCCTCCTTAATCCGAGAGGTGCTAAGGTGAAACTGCCTAATTTGAACAGAAGCTGCGCCACCAAAATGTGTTCCAAAGAGACATTAAAATGTTGGACATCCAAAAAGAAGTCTTACACTATAATACAAGTAACAGGTCCTCCTGGCCAAGAGTTCTTAATCCTATCAGAGAAAAACATTAATTATCATCATCACAGGTGCTGCTCCGTCACATTTAAAACCATACCAGCTTTACTGATGATTCAGATTATCTTCTTAATAATGTTTAACAATTTTTTTTTTCAGATTCAACTAGTGACTTTTTTTTTTTTTTTTCCTGAAGTAACACAAAAGTTGCACTGAAACCAAGCTCTCCGCTACGCTGTCTTCACTGCAGAAGGGAATCGATCACAGCGTCTGGCTTTGCAGATCTTTTCCTGTGTGGAGATAGGTACAAGATAAGTGTTATCCACAACTTCAGAGCAGCGGTCTCATTTCTCAGAATTACAGTTTATCATGATTAAGGCAAATGCCGTTAATAACCTCAGAGGCGCATCTATAATCATTACTCCACCTAAGTGTAACTGCATCTGTGAACATACTGTGGAAGTAGACATTATTAAAAATGTTCCCCTGTGATTACGGCAGCTGAAGTGACATTTAAATTAAACTGAAATCAGCAATCATGCCCCGTCACACGATAAGTAAAAGCGTTCCGTCCCTGGGATGGAAAACTAAGTTATCGTTCTTCTTGTATATTTTTGTAAAGTTACAAAACCACTTCAGGTGCATAACCACCACCCTGTGGACCGGAAGAGGACCAGCCTCAATCTCGCATGTAGCCTGGGGAGACCAAGAGGGCTTCGATAATCAGATTTGTAATCTGAGCAGCGGAGATGCATGTATGAAGCCAAGTCTGTGTATTTAATCAAATCCACATCAGAGGTAATGCAAAGGTCAAAGACTGATGACAGAAATAGAGGCTGCTTCACTACACAGGGAACTGGAATATCAGCTATGCTCGATAGGACGTGAAGCCTCGAGCTGGTCTGTGTAGAAAGTGGATTACCTTCGCCCGGTCTTGGGTCGGCCACTCTTGCCACTTTTAGAGGTTCTGGGTCTCTCTAGTTTCATGAGTGACTGTCGCATGCTCTCCTCTGTGTAGGCCAGATACACATGAGAGAGATCCACCTCAAACGGCTATGGGAGACAGAAGACAGCAGTCCAGAATACATTGTCAAGGAGGGAAAAGAGAAAAATTACACTATTACAAATCATAACACAAAAACAACCTCAGGAACGAAAGAAAGAACTCACATCTTTTTCTTTTTTGTCTGGAGCGGGGGTCTGTTTTCTCATATTGTTGCCAGTGTATGCCACGCATTTCTAAAAGACATAATGCAAAGACAAACATTATTAAGAAGTAGTCCCCAACTCAGCGTTCGCCCCTTTAAACGGATATCCATCCAACCACAAACCAGTGTGTGCATGAGTTATGTAAAGGGAACTCACCAGCTGCCATTCTCCAATGTCTTCATTCCAGTGTACATAATTCTCTATCATCTCCTACACAGGAAAACAAGAGAACATATAAAGGCTAGAAGCAAAGAAAGACATACTTGCTGTTGAGAAACCCCTTAAACCAGCTAATATCATAATCTGTGTGCCTTCTCTCCCTTGGAGGGAAGTCCACTGGTGTTTGTACAATGTGTGCAGGATGCTGCTTTCCTGCCAGGTTGGGTCCGGTTATTATACACAGAATAGAAAATCAGCTATATAGATGAAATCAACTGTTCCAACACAACCTAAGTGAATGTCTGTCAGTGACCAATACAAGTCATCGGTATTAAGCAAAGTCATGGAGTAACAGTGCTACAAATTAAAGTATACACACACCTGGTATTCCTGGGGAATGAAGTTGTCGATGATGAGCATTTGGAGCCGCAGCTCTCGACTCAGCTGGCGGATGTTCTCCAGGAGGCCCTCGATCTCTCTGTGATGCTCTTGCTGCAGATCTGCCATCTAACAGGCAAAACACAACAACCACAGTGAATCAATCGGTTTTGTTCCCCTGATCAATGAAGTCAAACTTGACTTGAGTTTCATAATTATCAGTTTTTAGCTCTGATTGAATGTATTTTTCTATAGGTCTCATAATAGTCTTGGGGCAAATGATCCTGTATGATTCTCCCTGCACACTGCACCACCCTGCCGCCCCGACAGTGTACGCTCTCTCTCGCCGTTACCCTTATGTTATGCTTACTTCTGATTTGGCAGCCATCAGCATGGTCCATACTTTCTTCAGCTTCTTGGTCTTTCCTTGAGCCTCTTCCTGCAGACTAGTGTACTTCTCTTCTATGTCCAGACGCTCTTGCTGTTTTAAGAGGGAGAGGGATCAGTGATTATGCAAAAGCCAAAAAAGCAAGCTTTAGTCTGTAGTCATGAGTGTGAAACACCTACATTGATGGAGGGCAGAATAATGTCTTAAATCAGGTTTTTGGTAAAGAATCGCTATGAAATCCAGATGAAAGGAAGTTTACCCGGAGAATATCTCTGATCAAAAAGATATGAGGGTGAGTCTGAGCTTCCAACCACATTTTCCAACCACAGAGATGCAGCCACAATCAAGCTTGCATTATGACTGTCAATAACTTGGTATCTGATGTCATATTTGCCACCCATTTGCTTACGACAAAATTCTAAACAACTGATGACACTGTGGTTTAAGATTATGCTCTAATGAACTACTTTTGGAAGTGAAACTGTTTATGCCCATACAAACACCTAATCTTCATGTAGACATTCAAGTAAGGAAGTACTCATTATCAGCTGATCGTCTCAGTGAGGCATTTGGTAGTCGGACTGGTTAATGGTCAGGTATCCTAACCTCTTTCTCCTCCAACTCCCTCCGCAGCTGCTCCGCTCTCCTGCGACGTTCTTCCAGTTCACTGTTGGACTCCTGCAAAAGCTTCTCCTGCTCCTCAGCTTTGGCCAAGAGGTCCACCCCACCCACAATCACCTTCTTCTCTAAGGCCGACAATTTATCCAGTAGAAGGTGATGCTCCTGCCTAAAAGGTTAGATGTGAATCAGGTTTCCGATGAGTCACTGCCACATTTCCACATTTCCACATTTCCAACAAATGGCTCTAAAATTGAGCCCCCTCATTCACATTTTCCAAACATGTATGACATTTGGTATAACATTGGTGTAACATGTGAAAATGCACAAAAAAAGCCTATGGGAGGTTTACCCATAAACCAACAGGAAGTCAGTTATTCTGAACTCAAGATGCCATTTTAGTCCGTTAACACGAGGTGCACTTGATGAACTCCTCAGTCAGATTTAAGCCGATCGATTTCAAATTTGGTCAGGACAAACTGAAGACTCATCCGATGAAAGGTTATTAAGGGTTGCCGTGGTGAGGTGGTGAAAAAGCTATGTACCGGGAAGTTGTTCGAACTCAAAAGTAAATTGTCCAATCGGACCCAAAATTCTCAAGCATGATGGGGACATTTATGTCAATATTGTCTCACAGTACCAGCGACTGTCAACAGGAAATAACATGGTTTATACTTTTATCTATTCCTCCTAGTGACCACATCCCTCTTCAAATGTGGTCAGACAAGACTTTGTGACGTTGCTGATGCTTAATTGTGAGGTTTTTTTTTTTACCCCGTTGCCTCTAAGTAGGTTGAGAGGCTTTGAAACTTTGTACATATCAGATT
The DNA here is from genome assembly GCF_963514095.1 of Eutrigla gurnardus. NCBI lineage: Eukaryota > Metazoa > Chordata > Actinopteri > Perciformes > Triglidae > Eutrigla > Eutrigla gurnardus. The sequence continues at coordinate 24,362,001 of NC_139919.1, read as the reverse complement.
TAAACAGATTGATTTTAAATTTGGACAGCACGTTGAAATCATGTTTATGAAAAGAGTTTTTGTTTAACGACCAAACCGAGACGTGGCTGCCATTTTGAACGATTTGCCACGAAACACGAAGTTCTTGTAACTCGAACGTGCATCGTCAAATCAGCCCCAAATTTCTCATGCTTCATAAGAGTTCAGGCCTGAACCCGAGGTTCCCTGCACACTTTCATAAGATCAACCATTTGTTGGAGACTTTTGTGTGTCGATGTAGGTTATTCTCACCCCCCATACTTAAGCCACGCCCACTTCCACAACACCCAAATGGTTTGTTCTAGACCATGTCCAGCCAGTATCCCGCTGGAACCGCCATCACCCAGGAAGGTGTGAGGACCCATTCATGACTGCTTGCAGCGTAAATTAGACTGGTATCATTATGAATACCACTGGTATCATTATGAATACCACTGGTATCATTATGAATACCGCATTTAAAAAGTTCATCAACGACACAAATATTTCTTTTCATGGACTCACTGGGCTTTAAGAAGGTCCTTCTCTCTCTTCTCCAGCTCTGCTCTTGCCTTGTTCCTCTCCTCCTCCTCCATGTCTAGCTTGGCCTCCAGGGCCTTTCTTTCTTCTTCAATCTTTGCCTGCATCTCCACCATCTTGTCTGGGGAAACCTTCTTCCTCCCTTGAGAGAGACACAGGAAACCATAGTGTTGTGAATTGACAGGTTGTTTTAGATGCATCTTCCTGTACCACGTTATTTGTCATTGCAGATTAATTCTATACTATGTTTTTAAATGAGCATTAATACTATTTAATATGCGCTGTTTATTATTAGATGCATACATTTGCACAACAGAAGTGAATGTCCTAAGAGTCAATACCAGTGAGAGCCAACTGCACATAGTTGTGACCTGCTAATGCACAGTATTAAATCATTGTTAGTGCAAGCAACGTGTAAAAACAAGGAAAACTGTATCAAGTGCAAGATTGTCTTTATGACATGGTGGCTATGAAGATGGAGAGCATGAGACACATGAGTGGAAGTAAATTATGGACAAACAGAAAATGTTAACAGTGATTATACAATAAACCTCGGTTATCAGAGTAGCAAGAGTTAGTGAAATAGCTGGTGAATCATTCGGACGCCATCGGGAGTAGACACGCCATTGCTACAGGACAATAGGACTATGTATATTCTTACACCAACCTCTTTCTTCTTGAATTAAGAGGAGTATAGCAAGTCAGACAGGCGGCATATGCACCAGGAGGAGTAGAGAGAGAAAGACAAAAGGCAACACGTTACAGAATGATCTGGAAACTCTTATGACTCTACAGAGTGGAACACCACGTATGGGACAAGGAGAGGGAGAAAGACATGTCAAATAAGAGAAGTTTCTGTAATAATGACAAAATGCTATAGGAGTAGTGACAACGGATAGACAATAGACAAAAAAACAAAAAAACAAAAGAACATCACTTCACTTCATGAAATCTGATGTGGATGAATTATGTCTTTGTGGAACAGGAGTCACTGATTACACATATATCCTGGCAGAGGTGTGGCCTGAAACTAAAAGTCTTCATAACCAGTCTAAGATGTCAAAACAGTGTTCATTTAGACCATCCTTGGAAAGCAGAAGGAGAAATTCAACATTAAATTTACTCAATTCTTCGGAGGGATCGGCTCAACATTGCCAGTCCGTCTTAAATGTATGCAGTGGCGGTTCTAGACAAATTTTACTGGGGGGGCCAAGGTGGGGCCAATGTTTGATCAGAGGGGCACATTAAAAAATGGAAAGTGCCGTTCTCACTCTCATCTCGCATCCGGCAAGGCAGTGTTTGGGTGCGTCGCTCTAATTATTCCGTGTAGAGCGCTGAGTCACATTAGTTCCGCTTTTGGCGCTAGCGCATAAAATCGTAATAACTTGATCAATTTATTTCATTTTCATTTTATCATTCAGTCAGCTCTGGGGGGGCCACAGGGGGGGCCTGGGACATTTTTACAGGGGCACTGGCCCCTGTAGGCCCCCGTGTAGAACCGCCACTGAATGTATGGATCCATCCCAAGACATCCGTAGCAACACTTGCACACCAAGAAGTACAAATATTTGGGACATGGACAGTAACAGTGGGGGGTTTGGGCTGTGAGCCTGCTGATGAGTGGCACGGACACACAGGGAAAGTATTAAGCCCCTTTTCACACATGAACTGTAATCCATTAATGCTCTGGGAAAATTCACTCTGGCAATTTGCCTCCTCAGGACCTTAAATGGGTCAAGTGCCAATTAAATGGACAATATTAATAGAGAAGGTTAGCATCAAGTGTGGCTACTTTGCTTAAAAAAAAGAAGCTCAACTGTTAATTCCTGAATCAATAATGAAATGTATAACTTCAGAGATCACATGCCCCCTTCTACCAAGGCTTCACAACCCTCTGAACTGAAGTAGCATTAGGAAATCCCCTCCTTCTCCTTTTCTCTTTGCCTGTGGCACCACTCCTGTTACTTTTAGGAACTTCAGTTTGTTTCAACTCATATTTCTCCACGTGAAAAGACACCACACCAGGCAAAAAATAACGTAGCGTCAGATAACTCGTTTATTTTGGGACAATGGGATTTGGGGTATTGGAGTACTTGTGACCTGAGAAACCTGGTGCGTGTTTGTTTAACTACATGTTTAAAATCCAACTAAGATGCAGTGTTAATGCAGGGCTCTTAGTCTCGCCAGCTTTACTCTCAATCAACAAAATAAAACCTGCAAAAGACAAAAACTGACTTTGGTGTCCCAAATGCCAAAACGCTGTCTTCCATTTATATTTAAAACCAGCAATTTTATGGGTTCCATGTGTGGAAAAGGGCTCAAGTTTTTGGGCAGGCGTGTTGGTAAAGCAGAGTGCTACTCCAACTCACTATTCTGAGGTTTATCCTCAGTGGGCGACGAGCAGGCAAAGTCTGAGCTATTGCCGCTACTGCTGCTATTGTCTGGAAAAGAAGCAGAGGAAGCCCCCTCCCACCAAAGTCCACAGTGAGAAACATGCACAGTAGAGACCAGTTGGTTTGCAGAGCTTAAACTGTAGGTCCCACAAATGAGGCAGCTGCAGATGTACACATACAAATTGCAGATACAGCACTGTATGCCCGCTGAAGGATTTGTTATTATGATGTAAGAGAAACCTAATACTGCAGTATCAAAAAGAATGAAAAATGGAAAATAGAAAGAGATACCGATACACAACAAAGCGGAACATCCCTCAGCCTCGCAGGAACATTAGTGTCAGCACTGCAACATAATGTGATGACCTCATAATGCTTTTTCATCAGTAGTTCACACTTTATAGGTGAGAATTCAAAGGAAACACCAACATGAGAGGAGGGTAATTTTTTATGGAAGCATGTTATCGTCTGAGGAAATGAATGCTCAGTATGCAAGAGATCTAATAGGATATACACTAATTATACAGATGCATATCCAATCATTTACATAAAAACCCACGTCATAAACGGATGCATGGAAACCCACCACAAGCTTATCAAGATTGCATCAACAGATTTCTAGTAATTTGCCCGAATGCACAATGGCATCTATTTTTTGCATTATTTACAAATTCTTACCTCTTTTTCTCCTACGACCTTCTCCTGCCACCCCTCCTTCATCATCGCCGTCATCCATCTCTTCTGATCCACTGCCATCTGAGCCAGAAATCTCTTCACCTAGAATCGCACAAAAACAATTTTTTTCAAGAGCCGCAAGTCCTCTCTTGAAAAAAAAATGCATGTAATCCAAACAGCGTGATTATGTTTTACTGCCTGGACCATTACCTTCCACCAGTTTCTTCTTTAGCTCCTCAATCTCCTTCTGAAACTGGCGCAATAGGGCATCCTTAGGATCCTCATTGATCCTGGCTTTGTTCTTGATGTTTTTAGCCCTATTAGCGTAGCGCAATGTACTGATGGTCTCATCGTAGTTGTAGTCTGCAGGGCCTATATTTGCACACTGGTGGGGAGAAGTATATCATTAAAAAGTGAGGTAGAAATTGTAATGTCAAAATTGAGTATGGCAAAAAGTTTAGACATCACAAGCACTTAGAAAATGTTAATTTGCACATTGATTGCTCTCTGAAATTAAGTATTTAGAGAGTTTAGCAAAAAGAGTTTGTTGCGCAACTCTCGTACACATGCGTCTCGTACAGTTTTCAAACGTTTACGCTACCATCATGGTCTTAGAGTTTCCTCCTAATGAATCCTGCAGCAGACGAGTGAGTTTAGAGTTCCTGTAGGGCACGTGTGTGCTCTTGCCGTCCACCAGGGCAGAGATGACGTTACCCAGTGTGGAGAGAGAGAGATTGATCTTTGTCGCTTCCTTTAAACGCTGACCCGTGGCTCCAGTCTTGCCCTGTCTCTCCGAGCCCTATAGGGGGAAGGTGGTAGATATGGATGGATCGAGGACTATAAGGCATGCTGTATATCTAAGTAACACCTGTATCGTCTAACTTTCTAGGAATTTGTTTATTTTTGCGTTTCTGGCCACAGATACATACTGCAAGATCAACCAGATGAAGCTTTCCCATGCGCACATGCTGGTTTCCATCCATACCCTTCTCACTGCACTCGATGGTGATGGTGAAGATAGCGTGAGAACGGGAGCTGTGTTCATTCATGTTTGTGGCACCAACAGACCCTAAACACAGTGAAATATCATTTGATCAGAAAACATGACCCCATGACCGGTATGTAGCGTACTTCTGAGCTTTACAATTTCCACTTAAATGTGATGTCTTCAATGATTATCTCTTCACTTTCTAAATATCAACATATGTAAAGTGCAAATTAGCCCATCGCTTAATAGTTTGCACACATTGCATCTTAAATAAAGTTTTTTTTAATGTAAATAAATTAACCAAATCCACATAATGCTGTCTACATACATGTACTGTACTGTAATGTACAGTTATTCTGCTTACGGTTTTTGTGGCCCATCGTCATAATTCTGTCCATGTCGTCTGCATTGTTTACAACATAACCTGAGAGGTCTTTGATATACACGCCAACATCTGGTCTTTCTTTCACCTGTGATGAAAAAAAAAATGCCTTTATCATGGAAAACTGCCGTCATCATCAAACAGTTAATACAAGAAAATCTTTTCAGCCATCTTCTGCATGTTTTTTCTGTTTGGAAATATAGAGATAGTAATATACTCTAAACGATCTCAAACAAAAATACCCTTTGTGACATAACATTCAAGACAGTTTTGATATGAATCACTGAATTACATTTTACTGATGGTTTTTTAAATATATCCTTTACCTCCAGCCTCTGCATCTGGTCCTTGCCCAATAAGTCTCGCACCTCCTCATTGTAAATCTCCAAGTACGAAACTCGAACCAAAAACCTGTGGAAGTTCAATATGTATTCAAAGTCTGACAAATGGTAAGATGTAAAGCTGCTGTTGGAAAAACATGCTTAGGAAACACATCACTCTTCACACTTTGTTTCTTTGTTTTTGCACGAGCTCCCTCACTTGAGTGTATGTAGCTAAAGAGAAATGTGTGCTGATTTTACTTAATGTTTGCACTTTGATTGCTCCCTTACCTCATGTCCCCCTCTGACTTGGCAATGTGACCAAAAATATGAGCGAATGAGTTTGGGATTATCCCTCTGAGTTCTGGCACCGCTCTCACCCCCTCCATGGTGAAGGTCTTTCCTGTGCCAGTTTGCCCATATGCAAAAATGGTGCCTGAAGTGGACAGCAGGGCATACAAGCACAGTAGTTATTATATGACAGTGAAGAATGAAAACACAATCTTGGTCAGGTGTAGATGAACTAGACGCTAGAAGTGCATGTTTGACTCCAGTGGTTCATGCTGTCATTATGTCGATGATGCACATATAACACCAATGGTTACTAAATAAAAATGAGAACTTGTGGCACATTAATGTTTACCATTGTATCCCTCTAACACTGAGTTGATGATGGGGCGGGCGGTGAGATTGTAGACATCCAGCTGTTTGCTGTCTGGTCCAAACACGGTGTCAAATGTGAAGGTCTTGGGTGGCTCATGGGGCGTCTCCAGTTTGTTGACCGCTATGGTCCCACGGATCTCATCCACATTGACGGCCTGTTTGTGGCTCATCATCTTCTCTTTCTGGTTGAAGGGACGGCATCTCACCACCACCTTCACGTTATCATTGATCTCCGGTTTCTCAAGCTTATTGCTCTGAAAAAAACAAAACCGTCCGCAACGAGAGAGAGAGGGAGTTAACGCCTTGTCATAGGATGTATCCTAAAGCTTAATTATGCAGTGACAATTAACTGACAACGCTATATTGTGCAGCTAGCTTAAGTGACTCGGTAAAAACGAAGCTAGCTAGTGTTATCGCTTTGCCGTTTGCAGGGTTGCTAAGCAGAGAAACGCTAACGTAACTAACGTCGAAGATAACGTTAGCCAACTAACGTTAGCTGACTAGCACAATGAATGGACACATTTGGAAGTTTGTTTTAGGTCGAACCAACATGCTGTTAACACCTCCTGCTGTATGATTTGTGGCGACTGGCAAAAACCCCAACGAAGCTTACCATTTCCTTGTTGGCAACTGGCAAGCTAATGATGCTAACCGGTTAGCGTCACATCAGTGAGGTCGGACTAAAGGGAGGAACCCGTTTGCAAACAAAAAGGGCAAACAGGCGTGTCGACTTACCGGCATGGTGACAATGTAGAAAGGTAATTCTAGTATAGGTGTAATTACAATGAAATGTAAAGGCTTTGCTCATTAAATCCTAGCTTATCGGAAGAATTCCAGGCGCTCTGCCCATATCAAATGCTCACGTACGATATCTTGTTGTCATGTCTGTGTCGGAGTACGCATGCGCACAGTGGATGGTGGAGGGAGGGACGGGGTCGTCAGAGCTGCTGCATTGTAGGCATCGATGTGTTTATATATCATTTAATATACTGGGGCCGGGGCGTCAGCAGCATTTAATATGTTGGGGGTCCAGTTTAAGCAGGGGTTCTGGGGGTCCTCCTCCAGAACATTTTGGAATTTAGTGGATGCAATTTCCCACATTCTGGTGCATTTTAACATGTTTTTAGAAGATGTCTCTTCCATATCTAATGTAGTTATACAACTGACGACAGAATCAAAACAAGCTTTTGCACAGTGGAGTGGCATACACTCATGATAGCCTAAATATTAATCTGAGAGTGCATTGTTAATTTACAAAAACAATGTTTTTACCAGCTACTTAAATTATCCACGCCATCCATTTCTTTCTCATCTCCACCACCTTTTTTACCATTTCAACATTTTTTCGTTTTCTTTTTCTGTGTAACTTCAGAGGGAAGTCTGTGACCCGGCTGATCATATTGAACAAAACCCTAACTCTAACCCCATTTTCTTATGCCTGCTTATATCTCAGGAATGGAGGGTCATAGAGACTCGGGACCCTTCTGAACACACTAGTCTTTAGCCAGTGTCTCTACGACTTACCGTTCCGGAGATACAGCCAAAATAAAAAAAGCCCAACCCTAACCCTTACAACAACCCTACCCCAACCCTAACCACCAACATTCAAATACAATGGTCAGATATAATATATATTCAAAAAAAGAAAATTATATTGCTATCAGCCTCGGAAATTGGCCTCTAATTTGGACATAGGCAAGGAACCATACCAAGCTCTTTATTATCTCCATATCATGCATTAATGGCACACGATCCCAATGACCCTTTTAAGAATTTAGACTACCATAAACCAGTTGACACAAAATGAACTAGTAGGGTCCCTAGGGTTTCAGATAATCTAGCCTTACTGCAGCCAGTCAGGTTAATGAGCAAATTCTAACATGCAGAACATAAGGGGTACTCCCAAAACATATGGAGTTGATAACATGGTTGCAAAATATATATTTCTTGTGAGTATTTTTAACCTGCCACAAGAACAGGCCTATTTTTCCTTTATATCTTATTTTGCAGATGAATGTATAAATGCACGACTCTAAAGTAAGATATCAAACAACGAAAGTTCTGGAAGTATAGTTTATTACCACATAAGCAGTACATGTATTTTACCTAATAATTTCTCTAAATATATTTAAATATAGTTTGTTTCTTTGTGGGTTTTGACAAAGGCACTCACCAATGCGTGTAACACAGGTAATAAACAGGGAACAGTCATTAGGTGGGATTTTGTGCAAAATCTTAAAATAGTACATGTGTAACAAACATGCTTCTACATTGAAGAACACACAATATATCTCTGGAGAATTCAACCAAACTCTCATATGCACTCGCAACAAAAATAAACCCCTTCTTCAAACGTTTGTCGATGGCAGTATTAACCCTGGACTTCAACACGTATTTTGTTGTTCGGCAGGTCATTCAAGTCATTTGGCAGTTTGAACATATGGTATTTAGAAATATACATAAACACAGTAGAACTACACAGTCAGCTGAGCCTCTCGAGGGCTTGAAGCACAATGCTGTGGAATAAGCCTGTTTGGCCACTGCTCTCCTGAGTAACCAGAACTCGTCCATCAGGCCGAGGTCTGTGGACGAGGACGAGGTCTCCTTGAAGCAGACTGAGCTCTGCATCTGTCTGGGCTAAATGCGTTGTGGTCACTCTGTGTCTAGAGGGGGGAAAAGCAAAAGTCTTTCTTTCACTTACTTTCAACTTTACGCTGTATGTCTGTTAATCAATAGCCTTTCTATTTTCAAGGACAAATCCACCGTACCTGCTGGGGCTGAACTGAGCAGACACCGCCGATAGCGACGGCTGTGAAAATATTGGTTTCTGCTGGTTCGAATTTAGATCTGAGAAGCCATTTTCTAGGCCTCTTCTGAGAATAGGAGCTTTTCCTTCTTTCAGAATGATCCCCGGCCCATCTCTTCCCAGAGTGAGCGATGGGGCCCATGCTTCTAACGGAGGGGGTCCAGGGCGGCAGTTGGATGGGACCTGATTTCCTGGCAACCAGGAGGAGGTCTGAGCTCCTGGCGGAGGGGAGTCTTCATCTGTGAACCGCACCGACTTTGCCAGCTAGGGGAGTCAAACAGAATATCAATGTACAGAATGACCCTGCGTTTTCTGAACAAATGATGAATATAACACTTTGAAATATTTACTGTCAGGCGCATGCAGAACGTTTTGAGACCAGTGTACAGTGAAGTACTTAACTGCAGAAAAATGCCTGCTCATGCACCGGTGTAACATTACCTTGCCTGTATTGTTCTTGTGTGAGTCGGGTCTAACTAGAATTGAGTGAGGCCCATTGGGAGGCTGTCTGTCATGCTCATGTGGAGCATTGAATTCCCTGTCCTTAAAGACTGCAGCAGTAGAGGGCGCTGCTGGCTCAGTCATCCAGCCCTGTGGCCTGCCAGCGTTAGACAGGAAGCCACTGTTTTTCTTCCTCTGCAGGGCAGGTGAGTAGCCGGATGCCTGAACATGTGCAAAGTGCTGTGACCTGGATGGGGCGTTCAGATTAGACGTGTGAGAGAAGCGGTTTGAGCCTGGAAAAAACAAACAAAAAAACAAGATTTGATAGGCATTCACTGACAATCTGGCAAAATCTCTAATTGAGCGATTTGAAAGGGTGATGTATCCGTTTATCCCTCACCTCTATGAGGGTTAAAGATGCGCTTCACAGTGTCCCAGCCTTGTGAACCTCCACGCAGGGACGGTTTTCCAGCACCAGTGGATGACATTGAGTGCGGTGCTCCGTTTAACACGGATGGGACCTGTCCCGCTGAGAACATCGCTCCATCAGAGTTCACCCTATCAAGAGCAAGGACCACAGCAGGATTCTTGGCAGCCGCGGGTTTCTTTCCAGCCACTGTGTTGTACTGAGAGGACGCATTCGCAGCTTTGGTCTCCAGGAGTCTGGCCGAGGTTCTGCAATGAGACACTTTAGTTCACACTCAAGTAGCTACTGAACACTGCAAGGTTTCTCTGAACCAGTGTTTGATTTCCTATTTCATGATTCATTGAAATGTGTGCGTGATGACATGTCACTCTGCCCACACTAAATTATCTGAATTTGTCTGAATCCAAATGTCTCCCACTTTCTGCAGTCAGGGATCGCAGCCTCTCACCTGAGCACAGGCGTGATGTAGTTGCTGGGCAGAACGCCCACTTTGCCCGTCCTGAGCGATAACCCACGCAGCCAGCCTTCTTTGAACTTTCCGTACACTCCCACCATCTCGCCTTTCCTCAGCTCCAGCTCCTCGGGCCGCCGCGGTTTGTAGGAGTACAGGACGGCACACCTGAGGATTCACACAGGGTCTCCGTCAGCACCACACTCACTCGATATATACATATACAGATGTTGCCGCCTTTCCGTGGGTATTTGAGTGCGTTTCTTCTGAATTCATATCTGGCACCTGCCATTATCATATCATTAACACAACGTTGAAGACGGTGACTCACACACTGATGGAGAGCTGCTGCGTGGAGGAGTTGGAGCCAGAGGACATCTGGGGGTTCACCAGAGCCATAGAGATTGCGGCTGGAGCCTCGCTGGCCATCTTCTTCTCACTCTGTAACGGGATGGATTCAAATTCACCGTCACATGGAATGCATATAGGAATGCACGGCGCATTATTTGAGTCTTGCCTTTCTGGTTGCAAACTGGCTCGCCTCAAATCGGCCAAATAAAGTATTTTGAATGTAATTTAAATTTGGCACAGCCGTGTTATGAATGCTAATGTCACAGACTACCATGCACAATGTAAACATTCCGCTTAATCCACTTGATTTATGAACTTAGACTGCCGAGGCTTCGTACTAACTTTGGAAAAACTTTGGAATATATTTCAGCAAGGAATGTAGACTTTGGATTTTGGCCTCCCACATTTCTGTTGGCTGTATGTTAGAAAGGGAAGGAATGATCACAGCTATCAAATTGTTTTTTTTATTTAAAGGGAATGTATGTATTGTTTTGAGACACACAGATGTGAACCCATCCCATAATATCAAGATTTTCATCATGTCAAATAAGCCAAACTAAACCAAAATATTGGTGTTTTCATGGCGGTGGTGGAGACACGGTCTAACTTGTTGCTCCAACATCTCCCATAGGTGTTCAAATTGGTTGAGATATGGTAACAGTGAAGGCCATCATATATGATTCTTACTCATTAACTATTAAGCAACCCCTCATGTTCATTAGATATGGAGTTGTTGGCTCCTCTGTTGAAATACTCAGTTTTAGCTACAATTTCATCAATACAGAAATAATGATTGCAGACGAAATACAGTAACGGTAAAAAAAAAAGAGAGCTCTATACTGGCATTTTCTCTTCATAGAGCCGAGCTGTTCTTTTTAAAACTGAGAAACTCAGACAGACTTGAAGTCAGCAGGCCGTGAGTCAGACCTGACACAGTCAGCGACTAGCAGGGAGTGACATGAAGGTGTGTGTCGCTACCATTACAAAGGCAGTATGAAACTCAATGCCTAATTACTTAATTGCCAAACCGAAAAGACAATTTCACGGAGATCTTTATTACATGTTTTATTTTGTACGTTGTCTATAACCCCCCCCCACACACACACACACACACACACACACACATAATGTTACCATTATAGAGAGGCAAAGATAACTTTCGCATAGCCATTACCCCCACAGTGACGTCTACAGAGCGTCGCTGCTATTTACAGCAGAACCACTCAACTACTGCTTAAAGCACTGATGCTGGCCTGTGAGCCCGGGGTTCCCTCTCTACAGTGTGTGCACGAATCCTGCAGCTCCGCCACCATTGAGCTGCATTCACACTGCACCTCAAAGAAGCACAAAAGAAGTCCTAATTAAGGGGCGGCCATTGCTGTGAGCACAGGCACACTTGTCAAAGGCAGTGCTCTGAGGCAGAAATAAAGCGAGATAAAGTAATGATATAATGTCCTGAAGACATAACAGCCTTCTACCATATATAGGACAGTGGATGGATGAGCACCTCTGTCATCTAAAGTTGTTTTCTCTACGAGTCTTTTGTGACATTCACATGACATTTACACTAAAAGCAACTTCCTGACGGGAACTTCCCGTCCTTGCTGAAGCAGCAGGATGGACAGAAAGTGGCAGTAGACGTCTTAATGTGCAATTAATCACCATATTGAACGGCAAAGCACTGCCATCTTCTTAAAAGCAAAAAAAAAAAACCCCAACTACTACTTTTTTTTTCATGCATTCAATGATTTACTTCTTGTCCTTTTGCTATGCTTGGCTTGTGTTTTATGAGACACTGCTTCGGTTCTGCTGCAGTCACACAATGGCCAGGTGTAGTGACCCAGCGGTGGCAGAGGCTATTTTTACACGGAGACAGTAATTTGGGCCTATGGTAGGGCTGCAACTAAGGATTATTTTCATTATTGATTCATTTGGTGATTTATTTGTATGTAACAACTAAACCATTGATGCTTCAGAAACATGTGAAACGTGCATGCACAATTTCCCAAAGCTCAACGGTTATTTAGTTGACTAGATGAGAAAAAGAAAAGCAGCAAATCCTTGAATTAAAGAAGCTAGAACATGATGTTATCTTCAAAAGTGTTATTCATTTACGCTAATATTTCATTCCATCTCAAATATTAACTCCCTCCCCACCTGCCTTCACAAGTGGTCCAAGATGCTGCTGCTGAGCTTTTGACTAGATCCTCTTAAATGTCTCATATGACACTAATTTCCATACAAATGTCTCCCCGTCAAATTAGGATCCAATCAAGATAATGTGAGCTTTGTGAGCCAGTAGGTCTCAAGGTTTGCTGGTAGCTTAGAACTAAAGGAAGTCGTGCTCGTGAAACTCCTTTGGACTTAATATCTCTGGACAGCAGCTGAAGACCCACGTGCTTTTGTGTCATTTCTATTCATGTCGTTTCTCCCTCTTCTTCAGAAATCTGTTGATAACCTTGTTATCTAGCTGATTCATTTCCTGTCGATCAACTAATAGCTTAACTCTTCCATTTCTGGTTGATTCTAGTCAACTGACAGGTTTCGAGGATTTACAAATAAGCTTGTCTCACAGTCATATCAGGTGTTTGGGTGCATTTGAAGATGTTTTCGCTTTTGGCTCATTTCCATCCCCAAACACCGTTTGCTCTTACGTAACCATGCCGATATTCACAGCCAAACGCTGCTTTTCACCCACAGTCGGTGGGAAGCATCTCTCTCTCTCTCTGTGAAACTGTAGATCCAGAGATGAGAGCTGATGGGATGCAGGACTAAGAGCAGCACACATGCTGGCTCGGACAGTGGGGTTTACCAGTCTCAGGTTGAGGGTCGGAGCCCTCAAGCCCTCAAAAAAAGGCTATAGTCTGCTATTAATGGTCCACTGATGTGAGAGTGAGTGTTACCTGCTTAGTGAAGAGGAAGGAGTTTGAAGGCAGGGGAGAGAGGGTCCGTTATGTAACCAACTTCAGTGACTCATCATCGTCAGCATGAGAGCGATAAGAAGGCACACTGAGGGACTCTCCAAGCCTCCCACTCTCTACATCTATCTCTCATGTTTCCTCCTCCTTGTGTTTTGCCTTTTTGCAGCTCACACAGTTTGTTATTATGTTTCTCTATGCTTTCAGCATTTCCTCTCACCTTTTTCCTCTTCCCGTCTTATTGCTCCCGTTTCCTGCTTTTTTTTAAAAACCCTGTTCTCAAGCCTCCTCCACCTCCCTTCCTCTCCTGTTATTTCCTTCAACTTGCATGAAGTTAAACATTTATATGCTCCGACGTGTATAATTGCGGGGTAAAGCTGTGAAATTTCAACAGAATCAAAAAGGGAATCATTATCAGGGCAGGGCTACTGGCAGCAGGTTACTTTAGGGCTTTTTATATTGGCACCACTGCCAATAACTTTATTCACAGTATCTTATAATTGCATTCTGCAAGTAATGTGTCCCACTGCATACATAGAACTGTTGGTATGTAATATATAAAGTAAAAAAACCTTTAAGCTGAGGTGATCAAAACCAATATTCCTTTAGTGTTTTCACAGCATGCTATTTTACAGTGCTATTCCACGTTGCTTCTGGGGGTCAACTAAATAGAAAGAAAAAATTAAAAAATTATCCCAGGGAGATTAATAACCCTCCATGCATGACACAGGCTGTATAAAATATGCAGCAGGTATCGCGTTGGGAAGATGAAAAGCATGGGCTAGCGATTATTTGTGATAACAAAATGCTCCTAAATTTCTAATCCGAGGTTTAATTAATTGATCGCCCTGAAAGAGCCTCCAGAAACATCGACAAAAACTGTACAAAGTGTCGGTTTCAAGAGTCGGTTTCAAGAGCATCAAAGAGTCCCAGGCACGCTTCTTGTGAGTAATTTGGACGACACAATAGCGGTAAAGAGCTCCGTTTTCCAGTAGTGTTGTACTTCCCTGAAGCGATTAGAAGTACTTAAATGAGGCTAATATGTGTTTTACACTTAAACACTCACCATTCTATTAAACGTGAAGGTCAAAGGAGCTTTTAGGCATAATGAGACAACTTCCCTCGTTTACTACCACCGGAGAAGGAGGAAGGACAAACACCTCGTTCGACCGCTCTTCATCTATGAGGGGAAACTTTATGTCTGTGGATTCTTGATTCAAAGTTTCGGTCCACTCAGCTTCGTCTCCTTTCAGCCCTTTTACACATAAGGGCGATGCCTCTCTCTCTTTCGAACTCATTCCTTAAGCTTGGTGTCATGGTTCCCTCCTTACATCTCTGAGTGACTCAGATTAAAACGTCTATTCTCTCACCAAAACACTGCCACGCCTTTTTGCCAAACACATGTTTACCGTTAAATCAAACCACCGCAAACAAAAACATTGCAACACAGTTGCAAAGGAGGAACTTTATCATCACTAAACTGGCATAAAAAGGCAGATATGTTGCATGACTCACCTGTTGATGCCTGTGTGTCGTGTTGGCCGAGTGGCGCCTAATTCGCTGAGAGTTCGATCTAGAGGGATGCGAGTGGCCCCGGGCAGCGAGGGACGCGGAGAGGTGGTGCGGCTGACCCTGGTGGCCCAAGCTGTTGTAGGTGCTGATGGTGGTCGCCTCTCCTTTTGTCGCCGGGTAAAACTTGACGCCGCCGGCCGCCGGCTGCTTCAGCTGGCTGGAGAGGGGCACAGCACTGATGATGGGTGTCCTCGCTTGGACTTGAAGGACTCCGTAATGGGTGGTCCTACTGGTTAAGTCAGTGGCCTTGTCTTTGCCCCCACTCCCGGTCCGATGGGAAAATTCTGCCGAGTCACTCCCCTTCCGAGTCTTTCCCTCGAGCAGTTTGGCAGCCGCCAAGTTTGGCTTAAAGGGATGAACGCATGAGAAACCACAGTGAAAATCAGAAAGGAATCCTAACACAGAGAATAGTCAACCCTCAGTCAAGAAAATCCTCTCCAACAAGCTCCTACCTGCGGCGGGCGCCCGTCACCCTCTGCTGCCGCCGATCAGCGAAAGCAGCTGTCTAAATACACCCACTTATCACTACTCCACTCGCCCCTACAACTTGTTGGACAGGCAGGTACGCAGGAGCATAAGCACCAGGCAATAAGCTGGGAAGGGTCTGAGAGAGAAGATGCACAGACAGGCAGGCAGGCAGACAGACAGACATGGCAGGGTTAATGCTTTCACTCCCCGCAGTGATGTGCCGTTATGCCACCCAAGCAGAGAAAGCATTACTGTGTCATCACGCCTGACTGCACGACAGGAAGAGAGGCTCAGAAAGGAGAGAGAGAGGAAAGAATAGAGCACAGAGGTAGAAGAAGATGAAGGGCAGCATCGAGGTGGGGCTTCGGCAGACGTCAAAGGACTCATGAGAAGAGAAGGGGACTAATGAGAGAAACAGAATATCAGGGAAAACCTAGAGCCAAACAGATGACAAGTGAGGGAAGTAAACAAGGCACCACATTAACCCCGCCGCAGCGACAAATACAATTTCCCCTCGGCACGGATTAAGTTAATTCCTGGAGGCAGAAAGAAGTCCAGGACAAAAAAAATAAAAAACAAATGACAGTCAGCGAAGCAAGCGCTGCAAAACCTGAGTAAGCCACGTAGTCACACGCTAATGAGCAGCTGCAGACACAGCACGGCTCCACCGATCGCCTCCCTGCCTCAGCACTTTGCAGGAGTGACATTTATGGATGAATCAAAAGATTTGAATGAAAACCAAGGTAGCGGGCCCCGGCAGTGACCTGGAATTAATGGCATCCAGCGACGACATCTACGGTTCAATTCATTACAAGAGCCACAGCATCAGGACCGAGGCGGCGAACGGCAGGTGTCAGCCTTGATCACGCTGAAAAAAGGCCACGACCCACATTCAAACAGCGAAGGAAGGGGGGAAAGAGAGGGAGAACTAAGCAAGAGCTCACCTCTGTAAACTGCAGAGGGCAAATTCCAACTTTCTCCCCTAGTTTGGCTTCAATCCAGTGTTCATCCACCCGTCTGATGACAGTCAGGATATCTCCCTGTAAATCAGAAATAAGAACTTAAAGTGGCGAAAAGGTGAGAGGAGGCAGAGAAACCGTTGGAAGGAAAAACCAAAACACAGGATGTCAGATGTTTATGACAGAGTGCGCTCGCCCCGGAGACTGAGCACTCAGAAACTCTCCGAGCCCTACATCTCTCCTGCAGCATGTGATATCAACTGCCTTTGTGTCTGCCGGCCCAGTCCTTTCTGTGGGCCAGCCTCGCTCTAAAAACCATTTGACCATCTGCATGAAAACTGGGGGGGGGGGGGGGGGGCAAGTGTGCTTTAATGGAGGGCACACAAGTACTGAAGCCCTTATGTAACTGCCTCCTTCAGGGTTAGTAACAACCGCTGCAGCAAGCAGAGGTCTGAGCTTCCAGCTTCAGTTCCCTCAGCGGATGGAAGGCAAAAGCAACGCTGGTAAAACAGGAAAATCAAGCTCATTTTCAGAAATGATTGCAACAATAAGTCAATCAACAGAAAATCAATCTGCAACAATTTTGATAATAGAATAATTGTATGTAATTTTGAATCAAAACTTTACTGGTTCACGTTTCCTACATGTGACTATTTTCAGATTTTATGTATTTATTAAAATGTAATATCTTTGAGTTTCGTCAAGTCAAAACAAAGCCTTTGATAAAAACAAACTATCGCGTTTTGTTTTTTCTCAATATGTGACTGAAATGATCCATTAAGATCAAGTTAGACAGATAATGGCCCAACGACAGTAACACTCATTATATACAGTAGAATTAAGAAGAAGCAGTCAAGCTTATTTCCCCTGATGGTTAATGCTTCATTCACCCCTGAAGGTTAAGGTTATGTGTGATAATTCTAAGTGCCGTTATTAAAATTTAGGGAACCCTGCAAGTCGTTTAAAAGATTATCACAAATCACACACTTCTTGTCATTTTTAATACGCTGCTCTTACAAAGTGTGTACTTCTGCAGGCAGTATGCATTGGGACGTATCGGTCAGACCATTGCATGTTGACCCTCTTGCTCTTATACACAGAGGATTGTGGGTCAAAAAAGGCAGAAAACCATGCAGTAATACTGCAAAATAAGACCAGATTCTGTAGGAAATACAGATATTTTTGTCGTACTTGACATACTATGTTTCTGCCGATGTTTCTACTGATCGGTATGATAGCATAGGTATTACAACGCACATATACAAGACTGGACCCTATGGAAGTTACTATTCTGTTGTTTTAAGTCAGCAGTTTGAGAGTCAGACCTTGAGGAAGCTGATACAGTATTTGCTGTCTTCCAGATCGCTCTGCTCGGGCTTAAAGTCGTGCAGTGCCCTGCAGAGAGCCAGAGGTTGGGGCTGCTGGAGGGGCTGCGAATGAGGCATCTGGCTGACGGCCTGCAGCGTGCTGGTGGCGACAGACGCACCCTTACTGTCACCGGCGTTTCCGTGGTGCCAGCTCTCATCCACTTTGTGTTTCGGGGTGATAGTGTTAGCGGGCGCGAGGACCGGCTCTCCTGAGGAATCGCCTCGGTTCAGCGTCAAACCTCTGAGAGCGAGCTGAGGAACGGACAGAAAAACAAAAATCAGCATGAATGAGGACGAAGGATGAAGAGGGTAAAATCAATGTATTCACATTGTTTTTGTTTTTTAAATGAATAAATATCAGGGATGCACGGTGGTGTAGTGGGTAGCACTGACGCCTCACAGCGAGAGGGTCCTGGGTTCAATTCCTGGGTTCAATTCCTGGGTCTGGAATCTGTGTGGAGTTTGCATGTTCTCACCGTGTCAGTGTGGGTTCTCTCCGGGTTCTCCGGCCTCCTCCCACAGTCCAAAGACATGCAGGATGGGGATAGGTTCATTGATGACTCTAAATTGCCCGTAGGTGTGAATGTTTGTTTGTCTCTACATGTCCAGGGTGTACCCTGCCCTCGCCCAATGACAGCTGGGATCGGCTCCAGCCCCCCCCCCCCCCCCCCCCCCGCGACCCTGAATACAGGATAAGCGGTAGACAATGGATGGATGGAATAAATATCATCTTTCCAATACAACTGCACTTGAGGAGGTGAAAGACAATGCTTTCTTATTGATTCTGTCCTTGACTTTAACCGTGACAAACAGGGACTTTACACACTGGTTTCAGTTTTATTAACAAGTGTGCCGGATGACGAATCTCTGCATGATCTTAGATTTTGATCTAAAGCTCGAACACATAGATTTGTGATGTTCTCAACTAGATACAGATCTGTTTCACATCCTTTAAGATAGGGTACTGACTCCAGCTTAACTATATTTCATAACTTGTACGGCTATTTAGTGTAACGTCATTACTTTTCCATATTCTCACAGTCTTGCATGTTGCCAGAAGATGCAGAGAATCCCAATTATACACATATCGCTTTATATTTGCTCGTTTGAATAGCGGTCTTCATGAATTTGAATGCTGCACAGATTCTACTAAACCACCTACCGAGTTTGCTGTTTATCAGGTTCCACCTCATAAAAGTATCTACACACCGCATGTTATTGTTTCTCTTGAGATAAGCTCAGTGAAATGAACCTTTGTGATACCTGACCTGAATGAGAGGATGATATTGGAGGAGAAATACGGTATCTGAGGTTTCTGACACACACACACACACACACACACACACACCCTTTTGAACTCTGGCTGAACTCAAGCTATAGATTACAAGTAAACTGTTAAAAGCTTGGTGCCGTTTATGCACAGGTCTAGAGAGAAGGCGGGTTTGCTGCGGTTCTCATCACCTCGAGGAGATATAACAGCAGCATTAACGCTGTGAAATGATTTACTGACTGTTAATTACCTTCATGATAACAGATCTCTGTTGGGTTTTTAAATTGTACCGAGCTGCTTAATGCAGACAAATGCACCAAAAAGTCTTATTCTATTATGTAACACACTATTTTGAAAAATTGTCTACTTCCCTGCATCGTGTTAAAGTTACAATAGCACAACAAAATGACTCAGAAGTATTGTGGTTTCCTATGTTTTCTATGAGGCGAGGAGGAAATCATCCTCAGCCTTTACTGGACATGTAGAGTAATGATAGATATCATTGATATGAGTGATATAGTATTGAGTGGATCACTTCAGGCCCGGATGAAACCCAACTCCCTCTCCGTCAGAACATTGTGGTGGGTCAGATCACACGCCAGCTATTATGCCACATATTAATATACAGTGAAAAATCACTTATATTTGGAGAACACACAGTGGTGATAATGTATGAGATGCAAGACATGGTCCTATTCCATATGGTGCAAAGAAATAAATCCCTGAGACTTTACAGGTTTGGGAGAGAAGACAATAAAAAAACATGAGAAAATATACATCTACAATGTCCGAGCTCTCCCTTTAAAATGCACGGGCGTATGTGGGCAAAGTTGCCAATCAATAAGCAGTATTGCTTCATGGCAGCATTGGATTTTGGATCAATGTGGTGAAATATTTTGCTTTTCCTAGTATTTGTGATTGTAGGTCACATTTCTCGTAGATATACAGAGGATCAGGTTGGGGGTCGGGCACTGACCTCATTATGCCCTTGCTTCTCTCTGAGTTGAATCTCAAGGTACTGCTGACCTCCTCTGACTGTCGAGCCGCCCCTGACGGAGGGCACTGCGTAGCGGGACGCCTGCCTGTCACCCCCGGGCCCCAGCGAGCCCTGGAGCCCCTCCAGGAGCCGCACCAGCAGGAGGTTGGTAGGAAGCTCCTCCACCGTCCTGGCCGGGACAGGAGCGTGACACTCTGGGCAGAGCAGCTGGGAGGAGGCCGCCTCGCGCCTCTGCAGGCAGGACCTACAGAAAGTGTGCTGGCAGGGCAGGACTTTGGCTGACGCGTCCAGAGGCTCGAAACACAGAGGGCAGTCCAGCAGGTCACTTAGAGTCAGCTCCTCCATTTTAAAAGAGCCAGCTCGCTTTGAGACGAGGGCTCCTGCTGCATCTGAAACGCTGTAGTCCACCATACTGAGAGAGGAACGCACGAGAAGAAGTTGGTGTCAGAAAATCCACATTACTGAGCAAAAATCATTGTCTACTGTATAACAGCCAATCACACTCGAAGATACTGAACAACAGCAAATAGTTCGCGGTGGTGGAACTGGTGAGATAAAGCACTTTGTATGGATTCATGCGCGCTGCTTGCTTACAGGTGTTCGCTCACCTGTCCGCGCAGGTGAGACGGCAACAGGAAATATATCCACAGAAAAGGAAATGTCCTCGCGTATTTCTCAGTATTCCATGGCGGAGAAGGAGTACGTACTCACGCGCGTTAACTGCGGAGCGACGCCGCGATGTTTCGCACACTTCGGTGAGGAAACGCGCAACTTTGTTCCGCCGGAGTCGCCATGACGCAGTGCGCCGAGGACCGGACGGTACGACGCAGGAGTAATGGACACGTGAGCTTTACGTTTCCGCGCGTGCCAAATTATTATGACGACACCAAACCCCGCTCGTGAAATTTAGGCTTTAAAACAAAGCTCGCGACGAGTTCTCGACCACACAACCACGATCATTCATCAGGAACTGGATCAGATTTCAGTGTCTCAGATTTAACCCTTGAGTGATCAGCTCGTAAATGTACAACATAATTAACTTTATATAATAATAATTATAATAATAGATCTGGAAATTCGATTAGAATTCAAACAGAGCTATTATAGGTAAAATAATTGTTAAAAATGTTATTTATGCCAACGGTTTTCCTGGAAAGTTTGTTTTTAAATAACGATTCATTTCAAAAGTTTTCAAGGGCTATTTTGCATTGAGCAGCCCGACATACTTAAAACATATTCAGTCTAAGGAATATTTATCTCTTTATTTCTATAAATGCTCTGTGACAATTTGAATGATTCAAATAAATAAAATAAATAAATAAAAGCCGAGCAGCGTTTGCAGTTGTCATGTGACATGGTCTCCCTCTGCTGGTGCATTCACTGACCAGCTCATCAGTCCTGCAAGAGCAAGAGGAAATAAAATAAACACTCACAGTTATTGCTGGAGATTTCTATTTATGATGGTGCATAAAAGTCCTAAATCGGTGATTATTTTTTATCCGTTTGGTTTATTATTATTGTGTGTATTTCATTTGCACAGTTCAAACCCCACATCCCTTTTTCTGGCATCCCAAGACTAAATAATTAATCCATACTGGCTATGTACCGAAAGTTCAGGACATCTGTTTGAATTTTTTAAACAAGCATGAATCTTTCATCTCTTTATTCACGTCAGCAGAACTCAGGGAATTCTAAAAATGTGCATACAGCTTTTACAGAGAGAGAGAGAGAGTGTGTGGGGGAGAGAGAGATTGGCCATGACTTATTTACATGTTCATATCAGTGTTGATACAGGCCCTTTCCTCTCAAGCCTCTCACAGTTTAATGGCTCTGGCAGAGAAGATGGGAGCCTAAACAGGACTGGATTTTAGCTCATGTCTGGGTAATGTTGTTCCTGGATTGAGAGTTAACTTTTTAATGACTGTAGCGCTCCCATCCGTGAGTGATGGATCTTCTGTCGTCCAATTTGAAAATGCAGAGGAGGTATAGTGCAAACAGAGGAAGTCGGTGCGTAAAGTGCTTATCGGCCTCCTACAGCCCGACGGCCAGTCTGGCCTCCGCCGAGGAGCCCCGGATGTTGTGGGATGAGGGTCCGCGCTTGATCTGATCCATCGTCTATCTGATGGAGAGGGAAGGTTCTCCCCGGGGATGCCTCTGAGCCTGGTGTGCTGTCTCTCAGAATATCATGGCTTGTCACAAGTTGCTGTGCAGGGAGGAGCGCCGTCTTCTTCAGCTTTCATGTTTTATTTAAAATGCTGTCTTACTCAGAGAGTGCTGCTAACTCATTGAATGTGATCTGTCTCAGCATCTTATTTTTGGGATAGGGGTGAGGGTGGGATTTTTGTTCTCCACCTCTGTCTGCGGGCGTGCTTCATCACTTGACTGTGGTGTATGTGCAGATGTGCTTCAAAGTGCACGAGGATGTGTTTCAGCAGTTTAATTTGAACAAGGTGTCAGTCAAAATGCGTAAATCCTCATTGCAGCAGTTTGATGGGGATTAAACCGCAAATCCAACAGCACTTTAAGGTGCATCAAAGGCCATCTAATTAACTTCTCTCTTTCAGAGGGAACTAATCCTCCTCCACCCCCCTTAAAAAAAACGGAGTCACCGTCATTGCAGAAGTTCCCAGGTGCCGATTAGGTGGCTCATTATTGTTGTTTCTCTTTCTTGTCTGAAAGGTGTCTTAAGGAGCTCCAACAAAAGAGCCGGCTTTCTCTCGCTGAGTAAACATGCGAGTGTGTTTGGAGGCAAAACAGAACTCCAGTCAAACTGGCTCAACAGGAACTTCTGCAGTCTTTTGGATAACCGCATGCATGCATGTGCAGACTTCGTCTTTGTCGGATAGTGGGAGTGGACACCTCGCCTGCATGAAAGGTGGAGGTGTCCACGCCCACCAGCTGACAAAAGAGCAGTATATTCACGGCTAAACCAGGCGAGCTGACCGAAGTGCAATTGAATCGAGGATGAAAATGTTTAACACACACACACACACACATTAACAACTTTGTGATTCCTCCACCCACAGTTTGTTCTGCCCGGTCCTGCAGCAGATTCAAACCCATAAATATTTCACATTTGATAAATAAATGAAACAACCCTCTTTTCTTACCTTTGGGTGTCGCACTAAGTTGCTCCCTGAACGTATGCAGGAGCTTATTATCTCACCTCTGACATCGTTTCAGCCTGAATGAGGGCATTTTCATTATTTACATGGATGTGTTTAGGTGTTTGAGCCAAAAAAAGAAGAAGTTTGGAGCCATTATGGAGGTATATATCAGGACTTCCTAAAGAATTTCATGAATTAAATATTGTATACGGTAAAGATTCTTTGTGTTTCTTTAGGAAACAAATATGATCTCCTGTCTTTTCTCGGCAGCCCACGAAAGAACCATTTTCAGAAGACACCAGAGTGACATCTTAACCCATTATGTCATTAATGACCTACTTTGACTGCTCTCTCAGCCTGTTGGGTTCCTCCATACATTACTCACATGGGGCCGATGCTATTTACAGCTGTCTTGCTCGTCAGACTGCAGGCGCAGTGCATCAGCAGCACTCTGGGTCATGTGACATCACGCTAGACCCCTCCTTTGTGTTGGAGTTACGCGTGAAACTAACCCAACCTAACTTAAAAACACAACCTGAGGGGAGGGCCCTCAGCGCCGCGTCTCTCAGGCTGAACAATGCGGAAACACCTGAGCCAGAGTGAAGATAAATCTGTTGAATAGGGGGGGTTTGTGCAGGAACGATGCTGCTGAAGTCTTTGTGGTGTGCAAATGCTATAGCAGCTGTTTGAATTGGAGATGTGCAGGAGGGGAAACTAAAAATAGGGTGCACACACCTCTGAGCCAGCTGCCTCTTCACTTCCTTTGGGACAACCTTTGGATCTCCCCTCTCTCCTCTTTCAGGCCTCTTGCTCTCCTTCGTAGGGCGGCTCTCTATTTTCCTACCTTTCTTCGTCGGGCCTCGTGTGTCTGGCCAGTCCTGCGCTGGCATGAAAGGCCTGCAACGGGACACCGCTTCCCCTCACTATGGTCCATTATCCAACCTGATGGGAAACTAGAACACCGTGGCTCAGTACTGAGAAGTCGCCGTCCCCTGAGTCGTGGATCCAATTATTCGAGAAACACACAGAAGTTTATATCCATCCCGAATAAAGTCGATCTGGTGGGAAAAGGGGTGTATTAATAACAATTTGAAAAAGGATCCTAGAAAAATGCCAAACATTTTTGTATTCCAAGGCTGGCGGGACATCAAGCATTCTTTGGTGCAGTTGGAACTGTATCTTTGTACTCTTTTCCTGCTTAAAAGAAAAACAGCTTATTTCCATCTCAAGAGAGAAACTTTTCATCTCACATCTGACAATGGTGATGTTGGCTTTGTCCATATATATCATTCTTTGGCACAACAGCATAAAAGAAAAAAAGACTGAGCTTTCTCTAAAAAATGACTGCATTGAGTTGGTGACTTAACCTGCCAACCATAATGCCAGACAAGAAAGTCAATAATTGCAGATTTGGCAAAACTCCAACTTTTATTCAATACCAACCTTTTTAAAATTCTTGCTTTTTGCAATAACTGTGCATGGCAAGTATAATGTGGTTTAGTATTATGGAAAGATTATAGAGAAATGAAATCTGGTCACAGTAACATGGTTAATGTTAGAGAGAGATCATGTTTCTCATATTGAAAACACAAACGTTAATTGAAGGTGTGTGAGAGGAGGCCAACTCCAGTCTCCATGACCTCTAGACCCCTGAAAAGGATGCAGACCCTTGTTTATTGTCATAATGCATGCTGGCTGAAAATTTCCACCAGCAAATACACTTTTTTTAGTACGTTTTAGAACAATAAGATACTCAGCTGTTTAAGGAAATTACTAAACCTTTACTCTAAAAAAGAACGAAAGAAAGATTCACTCTCTCTGAGACATAGAGAGGTCTGGATGTATTTAGGGATTAACTTTGGTTTATTGTTGTTTTTGCATCCCAAAAGGCTTCTGTACTTGTGATTCTGCACCGCATCAACACAAAGGTGAAGCAGCATTGCAGACAAAGGTTTGGCTGTTTTCCATGAAGGACAAAAATCAAGCATGCGCCCGTGTGTGCACTATTTATCGTCCCTCCAGACTGTGAACAAGAAAATTCCCTTTCACAAAGTAAACGCGGTAACGTGATTATTATGGCCTGCCGCATGTGTGCAGATGATGAAAGTAATTCACGTCTGAAATAACTGGCCGAGTTTCTTTTCGCTCATCTCCCGTGGAACGAACCCCCTCAATCAGCCTTTGATGTGCTTTTGTGTGTGTGTGTCTAATTCCCATTCAGTAGGCAGATACATGTGTCACGCTGTTTGCTTGGTATCAATTTTGGAGAAAAGACTCGGAGCATTCAAAATAGGGTTACGCAGCCTCTTCCCTTTCTCTGTCTGCCTCATCGTTATTCATGCATGTCCATTACAAAAAAACGCGTCTGCCATGTGGCACTCCGACTAA
The DNA here is from genome assembly GCF_963514095.1 of Eutrigla gurnardus. NCBI lineage: Eukaryota > Metazoa > Chordata > Actinopteri > Perciformes > Triglidae > Eutrigla > Eutrigla gurnardus. Next base: position 24,336,521 of record NC_139919.1, on the reverse strand, counting down.
ATGATATTGTTCAGGGAAATTAGCTGTTGGGTCGACGTCAGGTGGATTATTGGAAAGCTGAAGATGCATGACAAGGAGGTGAACGTGCACGTGCAAAATTCAAGTTACATTTCTTTTTAAATTACAAGTAAAGCTCCCCTGTCAGTCAGGCGTCACTACCCTGTGACATTATCCGATAGACAGTGGACGCGGCCGCCTTGGCAGTGATGAAAAGTGTGTCAGAAGTGATTAAGGTGAATGCCAATCTAGAGGCTGGATCGCGACTCCTGTTAAACCGTGGATATAATCTGTATGGCGCTCAAAACCGAGAAATGTCACCGGTCCCTTGGAGGGCTTTACGTACATGCTCCAGGCTCTCGCTCTCTCACACACACACACATCGGCTACACACTCACACCACAGCACTGACTGCATGCTATTTTGTCACACTCACTTTCTGTCATAGTTTGAATGTATAAGCGACTCTTCTGCAAAGTCTGAGACATGTTTTATAAAACACTGCATGTGTGTTACTTCCCTAAAGGAGAAGGAGGGGCGGGGGGTGTTCCATTCTGTATGTAAGTCTCATCTCTATTTCCTCGAGGGTCTCAGGTCTCGCTTGGCCCAATCTGTAGTCTCCTTTATCTAAAGTTAATCACTCAGCAGACCTGTCCCTGACTCTTGGCTGGCACCCAAACTGTGGATTCATCATGCACACACACACACACACACACACACACACACACTCACACTCACACACACGCTCAGTATCACCCTGCGCCTGCACCCCACCCGCAACACACTTGGCTTTCCTCCTTTCTCACCTTGACTTCACTTCCTTAAACCTGACCTCTTGAAACTAAGAAAACAAAAGCAACAAAAGGGCCGTCCAGATGTTGATGTTTCAGCCGGCGAAGCGAGACTCGACGCATTAAGACAAAATGATCGACGGAGCCGCGGTGCAGATTTAATCATCGTTACTTTTAAGGCTTTGGTTGGGCTGTGTAAGAAGCTTGTCGGTTAAAAGCACACGAGTAAGCTCTCTGGCTGCGTGATAGACTATGATAGACCGAGGGTGACTAATTAACAGTGCCCTAATATGGAAATCAGTTATTCTTTGGTCTAGAGGCACGGCTGTGATTTAATACCACAATCAAAATCAAACCCAATCACCCAGGCTTTTTCAGGGTCTGCAGGATTATTTTTCGGTTTGTTGCCATGGCAATCAAATCCATCCCATCGCGGCGTTTTTCCAGCGCGCGGGTGAAGGATTAGATGGTGATGTCAGACATCTGTGTCAAATCCTCCTCCAGCTCATTTCAGCCATTTGTCATGTTCTCAGATGACAGATGACAGCCTGACACTGGCAGAGGAAGTGAGTGTGCTGCAGCTTCATGATGAGTCTCCAACTCTTGTTTATACCCACTTCCTTTTCCTGTCGCTTGGCTCCCCCCCCCACCTTCCCCCCCTCCCCCCCTTCCCGAGGTAATATGGCCTTTGAGGTAAATACCATTTGTTTTGTGGCTTTTCTATGATGGCTGAATAATGGCTTGGAGTATGTGGCTAAATGAGAGTCCGAGATCGGGGATGGGAGTAATCTCGCCTTCCTTTCTGAGCGGTCACATAGGCCAATAGAGATTAATGAGAGCGCAGGGGTCTTAACACTTTCACTGCTACGAGAGCAACGGCATCTGCTCGGCTCTGTGCTGTTTACACTGTTACACTCACACACAGGCATTGGCCATTTACATTGTTGCACTAGATCAGCACCAACACAAGCCTTAATGAAAAAAATGACACAAAACAGATGATAATGTAGCCAGGATTTGAGAATTTAGACCTTTATGATCTCCAGAAGATAAATCCTACTGACTTTGGTGATCCGGTGACCTTTCGGCGACCTTTTCCCATTCTGCCACCAGCGGATCAAAGTCTCACATTTCCTGTGGGATGGATTCCCACAAAGTATTCTCCAGACTGTTGTGTGTTGCTTTGACTATGAGTGAAACGTCTCCACAGCTATCGGATGAATCACGATGAAATTTGGTAAAAACATTCATATTCCATTCCCAATCATTTATGACACAAATATCCCCATTATCTTCCTAATATTTAGTATGCTAACACGCTGAAATTTGCTTAAAGCACCGCTGTGCCTCACACACATGGCTGCAGACTGTTTCCTCTTGTTTCACTTCATTATTGAGTTAGATTTTCTCCTCATTTTAATTCCCTACAAGTCTAAATGTTGTTTCCTCTCCAAACTGCCAGGAGTAAAATAACACTGAATCCTTTATTTCGTTTCGGCTTTTGAATTTAAATAGTGTGAGTTCTGAAATACAGAAAGCATAAGTGACATGACCTCTTTTTCTCTTATCAAGGCGTTTTCATCTATAATGTGTTTTTTTTTTTTTGAAAAGAGAAAAAGAACAACTATTTATTTGGAGCCTAACAGTTTGCAGACCTCCTGTGGTTGAATAAGTATCTTTTCCTGGATGTCTATACACCTCGTCCCTCCTCAAAGAGTCTTATTTCTGTCTTTCCCCGGGCTGTTTTTAGTTTCGGCACTATCATCTTTATTTGAGCATCTTCATTGTTGTTTCTAATCTGTCATAAACTGACCAGAGAGTGTTGACTCACCACAGCACAAGAATATCCACATGCAACCCCTTTTTGTTTCCTGAATTTCATGTAGTCAGGCCTGATATTATTGAAGGAATGTGCAGATATGTTTAGTGCACTGTTGATAGTCACAGAACAATGATAGCAGGTCAGCCGATGTGGATGCAACATGCGCCATCTGTTTGCTACGTTTAATCTCCGGGAGGATTAATCCCGTACTCCATTTGCAAAGTCGGGGGATTCTTAGATGCATTATGCACTCTGCTTTGTGAAAACACTCGATAATACCCCTCGAAAACATCCTGCAGTCCAGCACTGGAAGGTGACAATGAGATGGTAACTTCTTCAGAGAAAAGAATGCTGTTAAATGAGTGTGACTGGGAAATTTGGCATTGTGTTGTGCTCAGCTCGACCCCCTCATCCTTTAAAAAAAAAACCCAACAGATTACCACTGAAAATAGATTGGATTACAGTCAAAGAATTGTGACAGAGCGACTGAATCTTCCTCGCTGTGACGCTGAGACGCTGAGACACCTCCCAGCCGAGATGACTGATTCGCTCCCAAAAGAAAACCCATTTCAATTACAGAAGATTCAGCAGACCGAATCTCCAACACTGAATTTTGTTCTAATCGGTTAGATTCAAACTCAGATTTTGTTTAATTAAACCCGAAGTACCTCCATCGCCTTGGAGTCAAATTGAATTCTCATCTTTAATACTGAGATTATTTGCTTATATATTAATAGCTCCGTAATGCATTCGGAGCGGGGCTTCTCCCTAGGCCCTCGTTAAAAGGCATGAAATAAATTAACAGCGAACAGAGTCTTTATCTCGCTTATATGCCAAAAAAGGGTTACACATACAAGGAAAAGTGCTCTTAAGCTATTTGAGGATGTTTTATAAAGCAACGACACCTCAAGGTATGCGGGTTCGGGCATGCAATTCTAATTGCGCCGTGCTCGGAAAATGTTGGGAGGAATTAAGACAATGTTCCCCTACTGATTATTTAATAGGCCGACACATTAGCTGAGCACAGCACATTGTGACTGTACAAAAATCTGGCTCGACAGAAAAATGAAATCTTCCGTTTCTCTGCAAACTAAAATTAATGTATGAAAGGCTCTAAAAGAAAGAAGAGTAGTCCTCGGCCCATCCTATCTGTTTACCTGTATTCATTGTCTGATATCACAGTTTACACACAATCAGTGATTATTTTCCAGATTTACGATTCAGTATCCAAAGTAGTTTATACTCTGCAATATAGTCTGTACTCTTTCTTTGATTTATAATAGCTGCTTCCCTGCTCTGCAGCGCACACACAAACCACTGTGAGCTCCTTTTTACGCCGTGGCATAGCAGTGCTGATCAGTAGCCCTTGGAGGTGATTTATGAGCAATGGGATTTCCGGTCAGAACAGCTTAATTGAGCCTGTATATTCTCCAGAGCAGTCCTTGAGAAAGGGGGTAAGGTAATGAGGGGGAAAATGACGAGAGGAAGACACGTTGGCTGTAAATCAGCCTCCTTACAGCTGCCAAGAGGAAAAGTTAAAAAAAACAAAACAAAAAAAAATTAACTACACCTACACAAATGCTGTGAAGTTCACTTGATTGACCTCATGAGACGACAGCAGACTCGCCTCTCTATTGCACCCTCATTTTCCTCCCCTTCTTCCCCCACTGGTTCACTCTTGTCCCAGGGGAAGCCCAGGTGAGTTTAACTCACCCTCTCTCACTCGTTGCTCACGACATCTTGATTTCTGTGCCTAATTAGGAGCTTTGCACCTGGATTCAGAACCCTTGTTTTTTTTTTGTGTGCAGTGGGACGAGGCTGGATGGATCCCAAAGGATCCAAGAATGTGTAGCGCCGCACAGATAAGACCGAAGAACTGTAACGCTGACAGCGGATGTCTGAGGAGATGAATGATTGTGTGTTTCGCCGCTGTAGCTCAGAGCTGGCGCCAGAGCCGCATGCTGATAGCTGAGATCGGGGCGCCAAAGGAGTGCAGAAGTAGACTCACTGTGGACTCGATGCCTGCTGAAGTCAGCACTATTGACTGACACCTGTCACAGCAGAAGTTGTCCTGAATAATCCGTAAACTGTTTTTAAGTGGGCTATTTCTATGTAAGAGACCTGAGAATCTTTCCCAAAGTATCTGGGACACTGTTTGTGTTGCAGTTTTAAACACTGTTTTACAGGACAGGATCAAAACCCAGAGGAAAGTTAGGATGTAGACTCATTTTTGTGGTTTGGTTGAACTGTCCCTTTAAATTTTATTCAAGATCATTTTTTATTAGAGGACAACATTGTATTGTAACGGTGTTCAAACACAAAAATGTAGTGAAGGAATATATTCAAATGCAAAAAGGCAGAGAAAAGGTGAAGTGGGAATGAGATGAGAGGAGATGGGAGGCCGACAGACTGTCTGTGTCCGTGTCTTCCTCTCTATAAGTCAGGGAAGTCCCACCATGCAGCATATCCCTCTGCAGGGGGGTGACGGTGATGACGTTCACTATGATTTTGTCATTTATTCCCCTGAACCCATTTGTAATATGTTCCACTGGTATTTCCACGCATTGGACTTGGCAGAATCAGGCCAGAGTCGGATCCCAAATGTACTCTAAGGCTGTAAATTGGCTCCCATTTCTCTAACTACGTCCCTGCAGGCTCCTCGTGAAAGAGCGCAAAGTATGTTTATTATAACCACGGCTCAGAGCACAATGTGGCTTAAAAAGAAGAGATTGACCCTGTTAACAGTCATCAAGGTCTATTCAATATGTTTTGAGCAAACAAGTGGCACTAATGGGGAAACTGGGACGCACGACTGTGATGCAAGAATGTAAATGTTTGGTAGTTGTTGCTGTGACGAAGCTATCTGCTGATTTTCAAAGAATAATTCATTCAAGTAGCTTCTTTGAGCTGCTGTACGATTGTCAGTGAGCCAAGATCGTCATCTGTGCCTTTTCATGAAAATTGTAACACATTGAGATACGCCTTGTTTTGCCATCATGGTGAACAAATATGTAAATAACCGAACCAGAGACGGATCTTTACGTCGCCCACATTTCCATCCACTTCCTGGGACGTCAGTCATCTAAATTTAGATGAGTGAGCAGAAAAACATGTTGGTCTGAGATATTTATGGAGTCTCGCTGCAGGCAACGAGACCCCTCGAGGAATGTTTTCAGAAGAAACAGATAAATTGCACGTTTCATCTTTCAGATGCCAGATGTCAAGATTAGGAGAAATTATCTGCCCTCGATGTGCATCTCCAGACAACTTCCACATTGCTGTAATAACGCCAGTTATCGCCTCTGATGTATAACAATCCTATAAAAGAGAATTACAGCCGCTTCCTAACCTTGTGTAGCACGGAGTGTAATCCTCAATGTATAAAAAATGAAATCCTGTTTGCTTGGTTTTACATCATCATGCCTCTATTATTCCATGTGTGAATAATAGTCTTTTCTGGTTGCCTAGTATCTGATAAGCAGGGTAATTTTCCCACTCTCAGGCTTTGGAGTAATTTTCTAATACAAGGGCTGTAATCATGCTGTCAGATCCGTCTCATGCTAAATAAAGCTGTTGTGGGAAATGCGAGGCCTGCAGGCAACCCTGTCAGATAATTGAGGGTGGTAAGCGGTGACAGTGATGTTTTTTTTTTTTTATTGAAGATTTAATGTTACTTTGTATCCTCGAGGAGGATGTTGGTTATCGACCGTCCATAAAGACTAGAAGGCCAGGGCAGGATCTGAGGCTATTGATCCGTAAGGGAAAGCAGAGCGAGCGGCAACGGTTGCGTTTCAGGTGGTTCTGTGGGAGAGGCCAGCAAGGTCACCTGGGCCAGGCCAGGTCAGGCAACGCCCGTGATGTCGCTGTACATTTGATATGCAAAAAAACCTGGATTCATTGATTTTTTCATCAGGGTATTAGGATTCCAGATTGTGCTAAGTGCGAGGCGAAACGCCATCCGAAGCGGATCTGGTTTTCAAAGGCGGGTAAAGGGGGCATTGGATTTCAAACGGAGAGATTTCATGCTGGGGTCCTATTGAATGGTGGCTGAGAGGAGGAGATATGGGTCCGGGTGACAAGTGGAGAAGAGGCCACTATATCCGTGACTAACTCATTATGTCACAGTCCAGGTTTTTGCTATATTATTCTCTCCTAGAGTATTAAAACATTTCTGCAGATCCCTTCACATCCTAACCCATATGTCTTCTCAAATAGAAGCTAAATAGAGACGTTAAACAGCCCTTTTCTTATGTAACATGTGGGCATCTGTCTTTTCTGACCATGATTAAAGGTTTCGGTCTGCATTTATGCAATGCTGATGAAGGTAGAAGGGTCTTATAATCTGGTTACTTCCATATGCATTTCTGCCCATGGAGCAGAATGCATCACAGAGCCTTAACAAAGCTTTTTCGTTTGAACTTGTGCTGGAGGACAGTCAACGCCCCCGGGGAGGAGCGGTTCCTCATCTATCATCACGCAGCCTGTTTTTTGGGGGTTTTTTTGCAGCAATACGGTCCCCGAGCCTCGCTCCTTATAGCTGCAATGTGGCGACACCGCAGAAATCCGTCAGCTAAAAATAGTGTTCTCTATAAATGGTGCTTGTGCATGCACCGCTATGGTTCTCTTCCTGTTTCCTTGAGATCCTCCCAAGAGGATGAGGCACACATTGAAATGTCAACAAGGAGGGATCTATTTCACTTCTTCTTCAATGGAGCCAGGTTTTGTGTGAGGGTTTGTTGGCCGGTGACGGGGATGGTGGGTGCAACGCAAAGCAAGATGCTTATGTCTTCAGCTCCACATTGTCTGATCATCATTGTTAGAACATACAAAATCCTGTCACCTCTTGACCAGTGAGACATGAGCATATACTTCTGTGACCTAAAGGAAAATTCTGCTTTTTGTCAACCTGGATCTTGTTTTCATAATGGTTGGATATTTTTTGGTATATTTAGTAGTTTTGGTTGTAGAGATTCAAAAGACCCGACTCAAGCAAAACAACATATATCCGCCAAAAAAGATTACATTTTATTTATTTAAACCTAAATCTTCAAATCCAAATTAAAATAAACATAGTAGATGCCCACCTGAATTAACTTGTTTCGCTAATTGCTTATGGATCTAATTATGGTAGAATCAGGACACTAAGTTACTAAAATAGGTCCTTTTCACAGTAGGTATTAAGGAAAACATTGATTATGAATCTGTTCTATTCAGATGACCAGCGTGACAGTGAGAACATGTGCATAATCTCATAAATATAACAGGTTGTCAAAATACGGCTCAAAACATCTTCAGTCAAAATGAATCCAGGGACCTTTTTTTTTTTAATGTTTTTTGTTATAAACAGCTGTTGCTCCTGTTGTCCAGCCAACCACGAGTTATAGCTGAAAATCTAGGTCATACTTTTTACGTTTTCCAGCTGACGCCTTTTTAAATGCAATAATAGTTATAATAAATGATTAAAACTCCGTGGCGCCTATTAAAAGGTTCCAGATGAAGCTAGTTTGCCGGACATGCTGACATTTGCAGCTAATAATTGAGCAGTTAAACGCGCAGTTTAATCCACTCCTTTCTTTTCTTTTCTTTTCTTCGAGGAATCTAAAGGTCAAGATTATCAGGCCTTTTCATTTTGGTATATAAGGTGTGATTGGACAATCACTGTTCAGGGGAGAGGTGTAGTTATCCACCAGGAATGAGAATAAGACCCAGGTTTAAACAAACTAGAATTTCCATATTCCAACTCATACTGAAGATCACAAGAAGGTCTACTAAGAATACAATTTGAACCCATTTATTAGCTTTTTTGCACACTTACAATCAAGGATTAGTCAAATATCCATTGGCATTATATAATCTACCTACACAACATCAACCATCCAAAACATAATGACAACATCGGACAAAAAAGTTTCACAATGGCAAACAGATCTAGGCAGTGCTTTCCTTATTTAAGTTACCCCCCCAGTCATGACACACCATGTTTACCCATCACACAAAACAGTGAATTTAAAGTTTGTTTGATATTGCATAATTCTGCTCGGGGGTGAAATGACATGCAGTGCCGATATCAAAGCCTACTATAAGTATATGTGTTATCAGTGGAGTATAGTGATATTCCATTGCTAACTCACAGCACCATATGGGTACATCCATCTCTTTTTTTTATTATTTTTTATAAATCAGCTATTGTGGGCAATCGCACATACAGTATGTGACAGGTTGATGAATCGCAATGATGTTGCCCCTGAGGTTGCTTTGTTGCTTCAACTAAGTGATCGTAGCCGTCGGTACACTCCCGGCTCTCTGAAGTGAGAACGGGGTTAGTGATGTAAGCCCCGACAGGAGTAACCTGATTTACACATGTGCATATCATACACAACACTGTGCTGACAAATCAATGACTCACACTGCCTTGTACTTGTGCTCAGCTAGTCATGCTGGCGGGAAAGTGGCCACAGTTTGATTTTTATTTCTTCTTCTAATACAGTATGTGCCTTAGAGGGTGCAGTATATTGCCTATGCTGTTAATACTCTTCGTTTGACGGTGACATCTTCTTCTTCTTCTTCATATTTAGAGACGGTACTTCCTCAGGAGCTCCTGTTGCCACATGTACTTCCTCTCCGGAAAGCGATCAGGAATCCTGATGCGCCGGAAGTCCTGGATGCACTTCTCCATCTCCTGCTCCGGAGTCATCTTCTCCTTGTTGGCTTTCCTCTTCACGGCCTCTCGGTCTCGGACCCCGAAGGTCCTCACGCGCAGCATGTCAGTCTTGCGTCGCATCTCCGCTTGCTGCAGCATGTGAACGGGTCCTTTGGGCATGGGGCGGTCCAGCGTCTGGACGTTGGCGCGCCGGCTCACGGGGCCACAGATCACGGTCCCTTGAGGGGAACTGGCCTCCGACTGGGTCTCGGAGCAGGAAGTGGAGAGCTCGTTGAAGGAGGTGCCGCTCTCTCCCTCGCGCTCGCTCTTGTGGCTCTTGCAGCAGCAGTCGCAGTGGGAGGACGACCACCTCGAGGGCCCGCCTGGAGAATAAAGACACAAACACACGGTTGTCACTTGTTTTTGGAGCGCATGCAGTACATTTTCTCTTGCAGCGAGACGCTCTTTCATGCAGAAATGCACCGTAAACTAATGTCCCAGCTGTGGCGACAGAAGCTGTAATCAAATGAAACAGTTGCACCGATCAAGCAAATGCTGACAAATGTCGACACAGCACTTTCAAAGTCATAAAAATATTTCTGAACAAATATCAGATGAGTGTGTGTGTTGGTGGTGGTGGGGATTTAAGGGGTACAGATGTAAGAACAAGTAAGTTGGCTTTGACATTTAATTGCTGAATTTCAAAGAGCTGGTGGGTTGTGCACATTGCTTCTTCTGATAAGCAGAGGGCCCCAGAGCTCAGTGCGCTTCAGTACGGCTCCCTAAAAGACCTTTCCCATTTCCCAAGGCAAAGCTTGTGTCAGAGCCACAACTATTTGCTTTGCCGGCACAGTTTCTCATTAGAACTGTAACCTGACTGCCTCATATTAAGATCGTATTCTTTTTTTGTGTGATTTCAGATCATAATTCATCTCGGGTGGTAACAGAACTGGGTCAGTGAATAGAATAGCTGCAGGTGTCTTGACCTCCTGTCGTGAAGTTTAGACAGGCAGCCAACCAGGTAGCAACAGAAGATTTTTAGTAGTCTTCACTCTTCCTCCCCCGACTTCCTGCGTCTCGAATCCTCCTACGCTGCTAATCGTGAATCAGAAACCCTCTGCTGTGCCGCCCGCCGGCTTGTGTTCCAGTAAAGACAGTAAACACTTTCCTTTTCCAAAAATATCCCTGAACTATGGTCTCATTATTAACAAGTGGAAATGTGCAGCGCTGAAAGCTACTGTGCTCTGTAATATAAACAATATGATATGATAAATAAACTCATACCTTAATGCCTCCTAATGGATTTTCCCAATGCAACACAGACTCAATAGCAATGATATTTCAGAGGGAGCAATAATTTGTCCATTACCTTCTTCCATTGCGTGCACCAATTTATACTTATCCAGAGTTCAAGGGGGATTTTAACCTCTCTGCGCACACTGTAATAATGACCTTATCTCTAGTGCGATGATTGCATTGGGCTGATAGTGAGAGAGTCACTAACAGCTTTTTAATGGCTAATCCATGAGTGAAGGGGCCAATCAGTGCACCAATTTCCCCCCGCAGAAAATGAATCCAGCTGAATCCGGCCCGACGAGCAGCACCGGGCAAACGGATGGAGAGGAGAGAGGCTGAGCATTGTTTCTAAATGGATGGCTGCTGTAGTCCAGAGGGGCAACCCGTTTAGGAAACTAGCCAACACCCAATAATAGCATCATCAAATTCTCAGGCGTTGCAGGAGAATAAATCGCATTGAAGCCACTGATAGGTGGCGAAGCACCTGGGCTTGGCATTTCGTTTTTTTGTACAATAATTTGTCTAAATTAAGCGTGGACTAGCCTTTCATACGAAAACAAAAATCTCAAGTGGTGTAAAGCTTTGATGCAGGAAAACAGGAAACGACTAAGAGCCTTGTCAGGAAACATTCTCGGGTACATTTAAACAAGCGGGTGTGTGTAATAACCTTTGCTATCTTTTCAGGGAAGCCATTGATTGCTTTGTGTGTTTTTTTTTTCTTTCTGAGATCTATAAAGCCCATCTAAGAGATCATATTCCAACCACATTAAACGACTGGGGCTGGTCCTCAGACCCGAGTCAGGCTGCTCCTCATAAATAACAAAGAGAGAGGGAGTCGGGTTCGGCACAGAGGTATGCAGGCGTATCACATGGGGTATCCTCAAACTCCTCACCATCACTAATGAAAGTGGGGGGGTTCTGTCTTCACGCCTGAGACAGGTCAGAGTTTTGTGGAAATTCAGCTGCCTGGGTATTTAATATAAATGACAGGTTTTTATCCATTATGAGGTTTTAAATGGCAGGAAAGTAGGACAGGGTGGAGGCTGAGGGGCTCTTACAAACTCAAATTCAAATGTCAGTGGCTTTCTTGCCAGACATTAGTGAGTTTGTTTTAATCTGTGCCTCTAAACTGACTCATGACGGGGCGTGTGATGATTATTTCTCTCATGGCGGAGCAGCTGTGTGCTTTAGTCGTGTAATCTGAGAGGCAGAAAATAAATAAATAAAGGGGAACAAGAAGACTAAACCACTCAGCAATTCCACGTGTTTATTGCACATAACCAGGAGGCCAATATATTTCAGATGTGCACTTGACTGATCCAAAGGCTGTACGCTTTTCAAATTTGAATCTCAGCAGTGATTTGAACCGTGCCCTCGATATAAATCAATAGGAAAATAAGTTTTGCGCACAAAGCAGCGGCTTACGTCCGAGCTGTCAGGAGTCAAACTTTTGGATATCTGGAAGAAACATACTTGCTTTTCTTCACCCCCAAAGACAACACAGTCCTGCGAGGCTGATGTGAATCATCTTCTATTGCAATAACATTCTCTGGCCCAGATTTTGCATTTTTAAAATATCGAGCTCCAGAAGTGACACGGAGGGTTGAAAGGTTGAAGGAAAAATAACAATGTACTTTGTTCAAGATCTCCCTAAAACTTTTCCATTTAGCGACCCTATGACACCTTCAGCAGCTCGGGATGTTTATCAGACCACCAACAAAGCAAATTGGCCTTTCTCCATGTACTCACTGCCTACAGCTAGGAGAGCACACGGATGCTCCACACACAGACCTTCAATTATCATCTGTAGAGATTCAAATTCAGCCGGTGTAACCCGCAGTGCCACGGGGTCACAGCGGGCTGCTGGCCAGTGCGTCCGACCTGTCTACAGAAAGTTTGGGAGTCGAGACAGAATCAGCAAACTTTCTGTTACCACCATCCTCTCTGCTCCCAGAGAAGTAGTCTTCTAGCAGCAGGGACTCTCGTGTCTTTGTCTTTATATTTGAGGCCAGCCTCTAAATAAAACTCTCTGAACCTCTCCCAAAGGTGTGTGCGCTCAACTGTTTCCATGGTGCCAAACTGACCCATAAGTACATTGACCTATTTATTTTTTTAATTACTAAATGAAAACATTTTGTGAGATCTTGCATAAATAAGCCACGTCTTTTCCCCAATGGGCCCGGCTTGTTATTAAAAAACATCAGGGTATCTGCCCTGATTAGTTTCGTGAGCAAAAAATCTCTAAATATATGACGGGTAATATTCTCTGGCAGGTTAAATATGCGTATGCATCCAGCCAGACAGGGAGTTAAAGCTCATATGCTCTGATCTTAGACGCACTCTTACATTCTCCAGATCCCATATCCAGTCACAAATATTTTTTTTTTTACTCTGCCACTGCCTCAGGAGGAGTGTAGTTTACATGCTTGTTAGCTCACAAATTAGGCCAGCGTGTCCTTGCAGCAGAAAAAAAAAAGGGCAGTGACCGTCCTTACGGGGTGAGGGAAATCCATTTCAACAACATAGGCCTATTTGTTGAAAACAAACACTTCAGCAGTTTGTGTCCCGCTGCAGCCGTCCTCTTGCCACGTATAATAATGTCTGTAATACCTGCATAAGATTGAATTTGTCAATATGAATTACCTCCGCCGAGCCCGGTGGACGTGATGGGAAAGAGCTGGAGACCAAACAAGCTTTACGAGATAATTCAAGGACACTCTCACACTCTCATACTACCCCCCTGTCCCCAAATGATCTGCTCTCCACGACGAGCGTGACACCTTCATCGGCTGCCTGTTAATGGGTGCTGTCCCCTCCCGGAGGCAGAGGGCGGCTGCCCCACCGAGTGTCTCCCTGACAGGGAGACGAACAAGCAACTCAGACAGATTGAAACGTCTATATCAGCCTCTCCCTGCGGGCCTGTCCCCTGACCCGGAGACACACCCCTCCACTGCACAAGCACTGATGAAGCAAGACAGGATGGGGAGAAGGTGGTCGAGTATTCACAGAGCTCTTGTCGTCCCCTAAATGAAGCCTCAAGAGGCTGGAAGCAAACACGGGGGGTGATTCTGGTCCCTCACCCTGGCAAGTAAATAATATTCAAAGGGTCTTACTCAAAGCTCAAGCATTGGAACCTATTTTTAATTTCGCAATTGCTGACTCAAAATGCATCAAATATTTGGAACCAACCGCACGCTGAGAGAGAGCAACGCCAACACAATCGCTATCTTAAACAAAAATGACCTCCCGCATGCCAACACACGGGATCCCATGTCTTCAGAAAACTCTCAGTCCTGCCCACAACGTGCGCTCCACCGTCCAAGCAGCCATTAAATGTCCCTGGAGGGATCATTAGGTGTTGGATGTCAGATGGTAAGAGCCGCGCTACCTGTCCTCTGCAGAGGGCAGACGGAGCAGAACCAGGGATTCAAAAAATATTCAAATTATATCTGGAAAATGTTAATTTTAGGTTCTAACTGTGTGTTATTTTCAAGGAGCATATGGGAGGATTCAAGTGTTTTATGTTTCGATTGATGGCGTGCCTTTAATGCAGCTGTTGCTTCCACTCTTTTCAATATGGGAACTGTGAAATACTTGATAATCCATCAAAGTCTACATTTAGACTTTTATCCGTCAAAATTGCACCATCATCACTTGGTAATGAAGTTACTAGCAGGGACTATTTTGAAAAGTCTCCTTGTTGGTGCATTGAAGGACACAGCCAACATCTGTGATCAGTGAGTCAGCAGTCAAACCCAGACGTCAATCAATAGGCAAGAACAACGATGTGAGAGGGTTAGTGTGTGCTTGTTGTGGAGAAACTTTGCCAAAAAAAGATAATGAAATGTTTCATGCATCTTCTATATATTTGCAAGTTAATTTAATTATCATACGAGATGGCAAGGAAACTAACGGCTGCATTAAATAAAGCTTGCAGTCAGATTTAATCAGAGTCAATGATGAAAAAACATGAAAAACCACAGTCTTTCAAAATTCAGTGCATGAGGCTTCAAAGAACGATTGATTTCCAAAAAAATACATTTTTTCCTTTGCATCTGCAGCTTTTCAATAAGCTCGGCTTTTTTTCTCCCAAGGTGAGCCGGCTTGTCAACCCGAACTGATGAAGTGCACAAAGTGCTGCGACGATTGTGAGAAATGATGGCACACACACACACACACCCCCTCCTTACTTCTGACCATCTCCCTGCCCAGGTGCCCCTTAAGACTTATACGAGTTATTCATAGACGCACCATCCATCTCTTGGAGGCACTGCCAATCCATCCAGACTCCAACCAGGCTCTCTGGGAGCTTGGCGACGGCCCAATCTTTGCCTCCATTACACCCAAACGATTGATTACTTTCCCCCCCCCCGCCCGCCTCTCTCCCGGCCGCCTCGTGGCCATTGTTCAGGAGTCATTATGGCCACACATCATCTCATTCACAGCCCAAATGAAGACTGCACAGTTACATTAACAAAGCGCACCCAGCGAGCATCATCATTCTCCATCTTTACTGTACGTGTCGGCCATTTTGACAAGGCACTTTCAGATGTGGAAAGATGATTCCGTCTGATGTTACCAGTCCTACTGTTCACTGATGATTTGCTCTTCCTCTGTGATGTGGACTCAGTAATATCAAAGCAAGCCTGTGATGTCACCGGGTACCCTGACGACCGATCATTTTCATATGGGAAATGTATGGGAAAATAGGTGAGTATTTATCTTTCTAAATTGCATCTCTATCCCTGCATGGCTGGAGACAGTGGAAATATTTTGGGATCACAGATTGCTTTTTAATTAGCAGACACTCTCCTACTTCCCCAGAGATAATAAGCAATAAGGCGACTAGTCCCAAATGCCAACGGGGACGTTCGGGTTGTTAATCATTACGGCGATAATGGTGTCATTGCCAGTGGAAAAAAATGAAATGTCTATCATGCTAATCGACCTACATGTCTGCTTGACAAACAATGTGACAAGATCACCGTCTATGGAATTTCTGCCAGTAAAAGACGGAAAAATCAATGTTTAAAATGAAGCGATTAAAAGGATGTTTCAAGGGAGGAAGAAACTTTTTGGACGTATCACAACTAAGTTTCAAATGAGTCTGCAAAAATCCACATAGGGATGATGTCAAGGTCGTGGAGGGGTCACATGGGCAGGAGGTTAGTAGGTTTCTTGCATTTTTGTTTTGTTTCGATGACATTTTTCAGTCAAATCATGATGTGATTTTTTACTAATCCCCAGTTTTGTTGCATAAACATGAGAAAGTCGTTTTGTAGCATTGTTGTTTGTAGCATAATCATTTTGTAGGAGACAGGATGTAGCAGGATCTAGCTGCAGAAGTACTTTACCGAGTGTCTATGGACAGATTTTGTCACCATAATAGTGTCACGACTGTGAAGATGTCACAAAACTTTACAGGTGCCTAGTGGAGATGGAAATGAAGGTTGAAGACGGGTGTGGTCCGAGTAACGACACGAGAGGAAATGCGGAACGGGTCACTGGCCACTTTTAAACTTAATTTTGACTCTTGACAGTTTTGATTTACCATTTTTCTTTGCATCTACTTTTGGGTCCCATTCACTTTAATGTGCGCTGGATATCAGAGGTGATATATCTCTCTCTCTGGCTTGGATGATTCAAAAGGGTGAACAAATCATTCCGGTGAATTATTCATCGCCGGCCATCAGGATCAAACTCTCTTGCTCATGATGAATGCTCGGACACCGCGGCCCTCCCGGGGAGGCTGCTCTCCTCCTGAAAGAATCATTTGTTTTACTTTGTGGGGGAAACCAACAGCGTATATCCTAAAGAGCAGGAGTGAGTGAGTGTCTTAACTTTATGAGGGAACGACTCCCCTGACTTTTAATACAGATGATATCACACACATAAAATGATGAATATCTACTGCTGGCAGTTTGACTGGAGTTCACACTATCGCCGAGAGTCGGTGGAGCCTGTAGAAAAACAATTGACGCATTTACAAAGAAGAGCAACGTGAATGATTCTAAGGAACTGACAGGCTGGGAGAAAATCTCTGAATTGATTTACGATGAATTGCTCTTTTCACACCCTGAACGTATCCCGTGTCACTCCATACGAGCCTGTGATTGGACGGGTTAGGGGGCTGAAAAGGAAAGCGGTTGAAATGTCCTCCTGAAAACAACAATACAGCACATCTGTTTCGTGCCAGCCTCATAGGTACACTTGTCTTCATGCGTTCGGACTACCTGCCTTAGGCCAGCCAGTGTCCCACATACAGAATCAGGTTAAAGTATTAGTTTTGAAAGTGGATGCGGCCCGCTGTGCTGCTATGAAGGCAGGGCTCTCACGCATCTCTGCCTCTGATGTGTCTATCCATCATCCTGATGAGGCCTCTGTCTCCCAAATGCTCTCTCTATATATATATGTGTGTGTTTCCTTCCACCCTCACCTTGTCTTCTCCCTTTTAATGAAAAACCCTGTCTCTCCCTCTTCATCCGTGTCTTACCACCAAACATTTTCACCCCCCCCTCCTCCTCTCCGCTCCCCCAGACCCGATGAACTTTCCCGTCTGATACTCTTTTACTTTAATCTATTTTTGCTCCACGCTCCCCTCTCTCTTCTTTCTGCCTCAGTTCTTTCTCCCCATGGCCAGGTCTCATGCAACTTTTACTCCCTCGTCCCTCCCGCTCAGCCGTTCTCCCCTCCATCTGCTCGCCTCTCTCGTCTTCGCTTCAGCTTGCTTTCTTCAATCCCCTCTCCTCGTTTCTGTTCTTAATCTGCATCTTTTGTTCATTCCACGCTGTACTTGTAGTTTTCCTCCCCATCTCTTACATGAGTACTGTCTCACCCTCCTCCCACTGTGCCTGTCTAAGGGAGGTGTCTGTTAATGGGGAAGGGGTTGAACACTCACACCATATGCTGTGCTCAAAGAAAGTTGAACGACTCGGTAAAAACATACCTGGCTGGATGATTCTGCAGGGTCAAAACAGACCCCTCTGTTATAATTAGGCTGTATTAACACTATCGTTGAATGATTAGCAGACCATATGTCACGTCTTCCGCAATCCCACCCTCCTGCACCTCCAACCTTGACCCGCCGACTGGGTTTTCTTCCTCTCTTCCAACGGGAATCGTTCATAATAGTGAACAAAGTGCTTTTTAACTGGCCATATGGTCCGACTCCACCCTCTGCTAAGAGTGGAATGAACTGTATTCGCAGCTAATTAAGGTGTTTTGCTGATGTTCAAACTTTGTCTTCAAGCTTCAAGCCAAGAGAGTGCTGCAGCATGCATGTGTGCTGCCCACTGGTGCTATATTATTCATAACCCATCAGCATGTGAGCTATTTCCCCTGTTTACGCATGACGCATGTGTACTTGAAATGTAGCGGCACCGTGACTCAACTCCCCAGAGGCCCATGGGCAAGTTTTGCCTCTCATACCGCCATCAAAACAGAAGTTTAGAGTACTCCACTGCAACGGATGCAATGATTGTAGAAGGACGTAAGCTGGATACCTCCTGGTGTGGCCTAACACACACCACCTTGTATTCTGGACCATTAGAAGCAAATTGAACAGGTTGTCTTATGGGAAGCTGTATGGATGAACTGCATGTAATAATGAGATAAACACCCTTTCTGATTATTATGCAACCTTACTGGTGTATAGGGCCTGGATGTGGTCATATGGGGGGAGGGAGGGGCACTTTGGGTGTTTGTGTTTGACTTGGCTCTTTGCATTCTATTTATTTCTGGAGGTCAAAGACACCAATTTATCTCACATCACCCCTGAAAGTAGAGAGTAGGTATAAATCTTCACTCACGGTAGAAGATGTACTGTGCGTAATTGGACCAGACCCTGTCATCCGCGTAATGACCGATGGAGGACGCAGTCAGGGACGAATTGCAGGCCACAATGTGAAAGCCGCTCTCTGACAGCATGTCAAAAGCTCTCTCCAGGTGCCTGAACTTGAGGTAAAACCTGCAGGTGTAACGGTCCGGCGGTCTGTCCGAGTCCCTGTTCTCGTTTAGGGCGTCTCCAAATACCTCTTTCGCCAAGCCGATTCTACTGCTGATGAAGATCCTCGGCAACTTTTTGGCCTTGACGTCGATTTGGCTTTCTCTGCCTCCCCCGGCGCACGCGCCTTTGAACGCGACCGTGATGTAGCCGTACCTCCGGTCCAAAGAGTACGAGGGGTAGAACCTCTGGTCGCTGCCCTGCGACGCGTCGTCGAAATCACTGTGGCACAAATCATCTGGAAACAGTTTGGAGTCCTCGGAGGACACAAGTTTGACCAAATCTGGCAGCTGGAAGTATTCCGCCTCTCTTTTTAACCGTCCTCTCTCGGGGAAGTGGTCAGGGAGGACGACTTGCTTGTCTCTAAGGTAATCCAACACATATCGGAACAGAAAACCATCCCTGTCAATAAAGTAACGTCCTCTCAAGTCCCGGGACAAGTCATTTGAAGACCCCTTCTTGTTCGAGAACAGTTTCCCAAGTAAGGAGTTCGGGAAGCTCGTCAAGGTGGCGTGGCGTGTGTAATACACCTGTCCGCCCACGTTCAGCTCAATAACATCCGATGGGGGGGTTTGCACTGACCCTTGCTCTTTTGCAGGTTGTGCTTTGCCATTTTCGCTCAGTGCCATTATTTTTTTTTCTTCTTCTAGCTCTAACGGGAAAATCCGAGTCTCGATCACGACGCGCAGACGTCCCAGAAGTTCAGGGTGTGGGGTGCAGCTGCATGGTCTTCGTGCCCTCAGACCCAGAGCAAAAGTCTTGATTGGAGCCGCAGTCCTTCCGTCCAGTGTCTCATGACAAACAATCCCAAGGTGTGCCTACAGTATATCCTTTAAACCCCGTGCGTAAACGTGCCTGTCCACAGTGCATCCTCATTGAACAGAATGGATTATCACCATCGAGAGCATCACGTTACACGCATCCACAGAGATGGGTCATGACTGTCACTACAAAGAAATGACAGCCTCACTTCACTTTACATTTGCCCCCCATCAAAAAAAAAGAAGTAAAAACCTTTTTTTTTTGTTATTTAAGTTTTGTGCGCAAAGGTTCACCGTCTTCTCGCTTCACATCCAGTCCAACATCAACGGAAGAGCGTGCGCGCGTCCCATCGTTCTGCTACTGATCGTCGCTCCTGACAACTGGGATGCTGAAACATGCTCCGAGCTTACTCACAGAGAGGAGGGATGGAAGTGGGACTCCTGTGCGCACCCATCTCTCCAAACTGCTGAGTGCAGAAACGGTTGCTCCGGCAGAAGCTTAAAGATAACCCTAATGTCGCTCCAAGCTGTGCGAGAGAGAGAGGGGAGGAGAGAGAGAGAGAGAGAGAGAGAGAGAGAGAGAGAGAGAGAGAGAGAGAGAGAGAGAGAGAGAGAGAGAGAGAGAGAAGGAAAAAAATCGTCCCATGAAGTAATGTCTTACATCATCTTAAAGGAAAATGACATTTGCAGACGATCGGAAATAAAGCGGACTGATGTGGGTTCATCTGTGCAGGTTTTTTCCACGGGATTGTGATCAAGCCACGGGCGGCGTGCAGCTGGCGGCGCGGATCCAGGGTCTAAAGCAGTTTTAACATCCAGCGTTGCGGATTTTAATCCCTTCTTCCGAGTCTTCACAGTGGCTTTCGCATTTACATTTAACGCTTTTAGCTGACGCGCTTATCCCGGGGGACGGGTGACGGGTTAGGTCCCATGCAGTGCCTTGCTCAGAGACTCAGTGACAGCTATACGCGTGAACAGACGCGGTCACCTGCGGGATACTAACTCATCCAGCTCTATCAAACATGAAGTGAATTAAACTAAAAAAAATCACAGTTGTGCATTAGATTGAAGCTTCAGGCAGCGGCATCACTTCTTACAGTCTGAATATGAAAATTGATCCCTTTCTCATTGATTTGACCGAGTGGAATCCTATTTCAGGACCACGGACAGATCTCCAAGTCTCAGCCGCTCCATCCACACTCAAATAAAACACGAATAAAAGCACTTGTAAAACAGAACATTGAGTAACATCTCTCAATTTTGACACAAGTGTGTGCTTTGATGCTAAATATGAGGTCCCTTTTCCCCGCAGAAAGTATATGTTCCTCGCAGTTTGCCCACCAATGTTAGTAGGGGGAACACTCAGAAATATGAACCGTCATTACTGAGTCATTATTTCTGGATCATAGCAGCAGGAGGAGAGGGGTTGGGGACTTGTGTGTTATTGCTCAGGTCCCCGCTCTGTGAATGTGTCATAAAGCCACACATATACTCCACAGTGAAGCCACTGAGTGGGAAATCCAGTTTGGAAGAAGTGAGCTGCAAGGCTGGATTTAAAAAAGCTTGCAATGCATGTCATCAGCTCTATGTGCTCTTATAGATAGGTCACCTAGTGTTGTGTGTATAAGGTATGTAAAGCAAAGGGTGTGTGTGGGACATTTACCTGAAAATATAAATTCAAAGGTGTATGAACACCTAAATCTGGGCGTCTTCTGGATACGTGTTTTATGAAGCATCAGGTCACTTATGTCCAGTAGCTACATCACATCCAGCACTAACACTGATCCGTGCCTCAGACTGTTTTTTCTATCTGGTATTTGCTTTTCAGCTTGTTTGGGGTTATATTTTGTGTGTGTTTTTTGAAGCCGTGCCGTATTAAATCAGAGACCTCGTTGCTGCAGTGCTGAGAGAGAAGGCGTTGATGATGGGAGCGCACCCTTGACTCGTGGTTTTGAGGAGGCAGCGGTCACGCTTTACCCTGTTAATTCAGAGTATATTGTGCTGGAGTGGGGTTGCTAAGCAGCCACAGGGGACTGAGTGGGATTCAAACAGTGGGGATTTAGAGCTACAGTGAGCATACCACTGATCTCCCTTTTTCTGTGATGTGTGGTTTCGCCTCTTACATTATACATAATATTGTAATGTTTTGTGGATTATGTGACCTCAACGGTGCTAGATAGGAAAAACAATTGGATATCATTAGATGGTGACAATATTCTATGGAGGTTTTGTGCTTTTTTTGTTTAATGCCTTCATATATGAGTCTATCTCCGGTGTTGGACTTGGATAATAGAAGACTTGAAGTTCATTCCCTGTCCCCTGCTCTGGGATGATTGCCTTCCCCTATGTGCTGTAAACCCTGTTTCTTATTCATCTCACTCATCCTGCCATTAGAGCCAATTTCCCAGCCTCCTGTCTTCACTTTATTTCCTGCTTGTGCACTACTCCCAGGTTAGATTCTATCTTTTTGAAAAGGGGTTGAATTTCATGCAACTTCAGCATGAATAATGGAAGACTATATCGTTCCCAGCTGAGCGTGAAGTAAGAAAATCTGTATGTGCCGTTACATTAAATTGACCAAATTTTTGCACTGCAATCTGCAGCATGTGTGGCAAGTCGGGTTGTGTTGCATGTATAATACGTCTATTGAGTAAAATATATACACAAATAGTTTATAAAGCTATACAGACACACATGGTTTATGATGAGACCCATGCATTGATACAGATCTGGTGTCACGTTGTTCCTCCGGTGTGTAATTCTGCAAGTAAGCCAGTGAATCTGCTATCTTAGAAAATCTGACAATGCACTGTTGTGCAGCCTTGAAAGCAACAACTAACACAGGCCTAAACCACTCTGCAGGGTTATTATCCCTTTGCACACAGTAATAGCCTGCCATACCCTCTTTCCTCTTCACCCAGGCACATTTCAACCACTCATATTTCCGGATGAAGGAGGCATAAGTATGAACTGTCATGTCTGGAGAACATTTTTTTTTTCCAGCTTTCTGGCCAAAATCCTGATGACAGTAACAAGTTTAAATTCGCCAAGCTTGCTTCTGTTTGAATAAATACATTATTTGCTTCAGCTGTAGGTGAGAAGGTCACCCATTACAGCTTACTGATGAATAATCATCCATTAGTGTTCATCATATACTGAGGCAGTCATTTCAATGACATTGAGGGTCCTCTCGAGCCTCTGGAGCATAATAGATAGTTATTCCATAGCAAACATAACACTAGTTTAGTCAAGAGTAGTTTTAAACATTACTAATGCAGCCACCTTTGTGCTGCATCTTGACAAAGACATGACAGTCTACAGGCAGGTGTAGCATGGAGTGAGATGTTTCAGTTTACTGCAGGATTAAAAGTTCTAACATATAAATACTACACATAATTTTCACAGTAATCCTGTGATTTGACCCAGCATTGCACTCATATATCAAGGTATGTTCTTTTGCATACCTGTCTTGGCATGTCGGTGGCTACTGGCTACTTGTTTGGTATTTTTCACAGTTGGAAATAAAAAAAAACACACCATCTGATCATCATCAGATCATCATCAGATCACCGTCACTGCAGAGTGGATGACTACGATGTCCTTTCATAATCTCTCTCTCTCTCTGTCCTCTGCCTCTGATGTCCCTCTACCTGTCTCTCTGTCTTTCTGTCATTAAGGCAGCGGAGCCATGGAGGTCAGCTGTATGAACACTCATGTTGGAGGAGAAAATTAATATCGTTTTGATGAGCACCATTCGGTCACTGCTAATGCACACTTTGCCCTGAATTGCCTTGGCACTTCACATTATGTTATATAGACTACTCTGTTGTTTGAGTACTCCTCTGTGCCTATCCATCTCACCTCTGTGTGAGATAGATAGCGTTATTTAATGCACTGGGATTATTTTTTTGCTGATAATACATGAGTGACTATGTGTCGTCACGGTTGCTTTGTAGTCGGTTAATTGAGTCATTTAAATCCTCAGAGTCGTCCTGAGAGTTCGCGCTCGAGAACCATAACAAACTGCAGTGACCGTGCGCGACCGGCGGGGGGCGCTGCGCATTGTAAACAGGTCATGGGGCTGGCTTGCTCAGTTCTCCATTTTGTATGTTTTTCCTGGAGGTTAGCGCCTACTTTCTTAATGGCTAGCTGCGACTCTCCACGGCTCAGTCAGTTTAACGCAGGTTGCATGCCAATTTGCACCTCGATCGAACTGGAAGATTGAAAAGAAAAAAAAAAAAAACTCAAGAAACACACGCAGCTTGACGTGTTTTGTCGTTTTGATCAAAGCATGTAGCTTTAGGCGTGAGGAGTAATGCTAACAAACATTGAGTCAGTGTTGCGTGTTGTGGACTGCCACTTTCAACCAAAACAATGTTGACAGACGACCTGTGGACACTTACCAACGATCTGTCATTTCAACGGTAAATATGGGCTGTTATTCCGATTTTAGTTGTTGTATCTACGTGTTGGCTAAAGACTATTACAGCAACGCAGCGCAGTTAACGCTTAATATTCAACTGTAAGGGCTGCGTTTGGATAGCAGGCTAACGTTACTGTCAACGCCATTCGGGCGAGATGAAGGCTCGCAGCCACTTTAACTGTTAGCCACATCGCTACCTAGCATGCCAACACTTAGCCACAAGCTAACGTTAGCATGTCGTAGACTTGGGTAAACTTTACGGCTGCCTGGCTGTGCTTTGTCGTCTAACCCCTTCTGCGTGTTTGCTTTACGTAACGACAAAAGTGTGTACAGGGTGTACAATACGAGTGTTAACATGTTTTTCCTATGGGAAGAGCTAACGTAACTAGCTATCTTTAGCTTCGTTGGCTATCAAGGGCGCGCGGGGGGGTGTGGGAGGGGAGGTGGACATGCTTTGCAACTTTTCGCAGTCTGCTTTTGACCCACCGTGCGTGGTTTGCTGTCTGCATGTGCACTACCAGAGATCGTTTTAAATTACATGACAGTGCAGCGCGTCTGATAATCCCCTTTACTGCACTTTGTTGGTTGGTTGCTATGCACTCTACTTTGTCCTGTCTGTTAACGCTGTGTGTCCATTCCTCCTCCTCCCCCCCCAAAACTAGATGGATAAAGGTGGAGTAAAGAAGATAACATATAGAAGAGATGACCATTTGAGCAAACTGGTCTACACTGAAAGCCCTGAGGAGGGAAGTCTGTTGAAAGTGGCTCCTCACAGTGCTATGTCCATCACCTCCGCGACCTCAGTTCTTCCATCCAGCCCGTTGATGCAGCCAGGACAGGTGCCTAACGGTCTCAGCAACAGCCCCCTTCCAGAGGAGCTGACCTCCGCCTCAGTCACTGCCACCGTCGGCCCCTTGTTGGAAGACCCAGAGTCCAGGTGTCCGACCAAAGTGCAGAGGCTTCAGCAGCAGCAGTTACTCCACGCACAGACTTCCACTACGTTTGGGCGTCAACATTTGAGGGAAAATTTGCCCCAATTGGAGGCAAGTATAGCAGACATTACCCAGTCCTGCATGGATTCTCTCATTGGGGGATCTGATCCAAATTTCTTCCACTCGAAATCGGACCATTTCTCAATGGATAAAGAAGACCACGATCCCATTGACCTTGATAATTCCTTTGATCACATTGGGAAAGATGTGGACGTGAACCAGAAATTTTTCAGTGACAACACTCTGGACTTGCTGCAAGACTTCGAGCTCACTGGGTCCCCCTCAGATTTTAATGTGGGGGACGATGCCTTCCTGTACACTCTTGCAGACGATTCTCTGCTTGTGGATGTTAGCTCAGAGAGGGACATGAAGCCTGCGTTGGTTGAGAGCATTAATGGAAGTGGGACGGTCTCTGTTGTTCTCAATGGCAGCAACATGACAAGTCCAGAACAGTCCGGCGCTAGCATACCCACATCTGCCTCCTTAATTCCTACAACCACTTTGTCTACTTTGGTTAAGAAAGAAAAAGATGCCGGCTTCATTCAGCTCTGCACCCAAGGTGTGATCAAACAGGAGAAGACGGCCGCGCGCCAGAGTTATTGCCAAATGAGTGGCACATCCTCCCCAGACATGTCCAGCTCTAACCCCATCTCCATCTGTGGGGTCAGCACTTCAGGGGGACCAAGCTACCACTTTGGAGTCACCCCCAGCAGCAATGAAGCTCAGCAGCAGAAGGAGCAGAAGCCAGTGTCCGCCCTGTATCTCCCGGTGACGACCATCGGCGGGGCCTGGAACAGAAACCAGAGTGTCGGGGACAACTCTGCAATGCTCAGGGCCAGTGAGGCTTTTCCAAGCTCCCCCTCTTTCACCACCAGCTTTGCCAGGTAAGAAATGTGAGAGTGTGTGATCACACCCAACCTCTAATATCATTGATACACTAGAAAGGCAATTAGACTGTTGGTAAAGTTGGTCCCCTGTTCAAGTTTTAGTCCTTTTTGACGTGTCATTTACAAAATGATCAATCAGTGCTGAAAATGATCGTTAGGTTTTCAGCCCGGCTCGTGTTCTTCACAGTGTAACTCAGACAGGCTCTGTTATCTGGATTCACAAATGAAACGTTGACACTTCTGGATAACAGCCCTCACAAAGGTGGTTATCAGCAAGTGGCATTAGTCCAGGATTTTCCACTTTATGAGTTTAGGTTTTGTAATCAAATAGCCGGTCACGTGCAGCATCATCAGATAATACATTGGGTATTTCACACAAAAAATGGGGACTGTTCATTTAAAAAAAATAAAAGATAGACATTTTAATGATAGAGCAGAAGACAAGTGATCGAAACTATAGTCAGTAAATTTCAGTAACACCGAATCTATAAAATGGTGTTATTTTTAGGGCTCTGCATTTTTCTCATACTAAGCCTGGACTGGGTTTGAAATAGTGTGTAAATATTGAGAATTGAAGGCAATAAGGTATGTATTACCTTATTCCAGTGCACATACATTAGCTACTTGTCAGTGTGTAAGTTCACTATTTTATTTTAATTTAAAAAATGCTGGTGCACTTTGTTAGAGCATAGTGGGAGAACTTCTTATTTTGTTGCTATGGTGTCATCTCAGGCATAGTTATACGTTTCATCATAGATTTCAAGGAGCCTGTTGTGCGTCAGTTATGTTGTAATTTCAGCTTAATGCGTACGTAACTAATAGCAGCAATTAAATGTATTACTCAGCATCTTAAGATACCTGTCAAACAAGCTTCTGCTGTATTCCTGACTTCATTTCCCCGAGCAGCTGATGGATGAGGAGGTCGATATTTTATAAGTTGTGATGAGCAAGAGAAAAAACGGCTCCCAACAGGTTTGGTTTGTGGGGTTGGTTACCATCGCCACAAAGCTTGATTTAAAATCAGGCGATTTTCCTGAGACAAAAATGCTTGGGTTGACCCATACGTCGGTTATTTAACCCACTAATCCTGCTTTGTGAGACAAGCTCATGAACCTTACATGACGTGGCTGCAGCAATAAGCACCAAGATCTAGAGAAAGGATATACTTTTTATAAGCCTGGGGCATTTCCCTATTATCCAAGTACTCCATCAGCATGTATGTTTACTGGCATGTCCCTAATTGCAGTGTGTAATCATCATCTTTCTAAACCAGCTATTAGCGTTTTTTTATTCATCAGCGGGGAACCATGGAGTTGTTTTGGGCAAATCTCTTCGCTCCTCCAGCTGCATTATGGCAAAAAATAAATGTCCTCACTTGAAGCACATCTGTCCCCAAGGAGCAGCACAGACGGTTCATTCAACAATTGGGTTGAATGAATTGCGGCCTTTACAAGCCTGTACATGTCAGGCCTGTACAGTAGGCAGGAAATTCAGTTGTAGAGATAAGTTTAAAAAAAAAAAGAAAAATGTTCCACTGACTTACTCGTGATTTTTTCTTAATCTCAATTTCTGCTGTGATTTATTTCCAGTGAATGCCCATTCAGATAAATATAGACTACAGAGTCGCAGTATTTGA
This sequence comes from Eutrigla gurnardus, assembly GCF_963514095.1. Lineage (NCBI taxonomy): Eukaryota > Metazoa > Chordata > Actinopteri > Perciformes > Triglidae > Eutrigla > Eutrigla gurnardus. Next base: position 24,309,274 of record NC_139919.1, on the reverse strand, counting down.
ACTCCACACGGCCCCCACAAAGTGTCTTTTGTACAGTGATTACTCTTTCGCCCTGAGACTTGTATGGGTTCAGCTGTGAACGTGGCTCCGGGATCCAGTAGTGAAGCAGCTGAAAATACATTCTTCGCCAACAGTGGTGTGGCAGAGTCACGCGACTTAAAGGCCTTTTTTGTTGTGTGTGTCTCTTCTGCATTTGCATCGCGTGATTCACAGTATCTGACAGGGGTGTGATCGGCTCGAAGATTGGCATCATGTCAACGCAGCCACACATCTTTGGTGTGTTTTTATTGTTTGTGAAAATGATGCTCGGTGTCTGACAGTCATCCTAATGTCTGATGACCCAGAACAGATGGGGAGCGACACGAGATGCATAAGATAACCATCTCCATTTTAAAGCCACATGTGGCTTTAATTGCCCTGTCTTTGTGTTCTGCTGAGGTGTGTTTGCACGCGTGTGTGTGTTAAATCATAGACTTCTGTCTCTACACGTGAGTGTGTGCATGGGAGGAAGTTTTTGTTTTCATGCGGTGTCTGTTCGCCTCAACCTGTGTGACATTTGGTTGCTCGATATATAAGCTGTGCACGGCAGCGGTGGCTCTGTGGTTGTCAGGCGCTTGGCATCAGGTCACCATCTCTCCCAGCTTCTCACGCAATGGCGCTTCTACTTCCTGCTGAGGCTGAGGCATGACGCGGAGTACCTGACCTGTCGCCCCGGAGTATGCTGCTTTGCACTGTGCGGATCAGCTGGGACTCGTAACACCACCAGCCGTCTCCCACATATCCAGTTCGCTTACATTTTCCATAACGTGACATTTAATGCATCACAGCTGTTTACGATCTGACTCGGGTCTACGCTCTCACACACAAACAACCCGTTTTCACATGAAGAATGATTCACCTTGAATGATTCTTTGTTCCTATTTTTGGAAAGACACTCCCTCGTCATGATAATTGGTTTCAATGACCTGATTAACATTGGGTTGCTCTCAAAGCAATACATTCATTACAGAAAAACATGCGGAAGTATAATTCCTCTGGCAGATAATCAAATAGTAGGCTTGTGTTATGTAGCTTGTTTTTATTTATTTATTTTTGTGTGTGCAGTATTTCCTCCTCCGCCTTTAATTGTCATAGCCCAGAGCCCATAGAGTTCAGTTTGCGGGGTCGCATGTAATGACTTAGCCATATATCCTGCTCCGGACTTTAGCCTGTTTCCCATTTTGTTCCTCTGGGCTCTAAAGACTAAATGTTTTGGACCGTATGATCTATAAACACATTATTTATAGTGCACAGTGGCATTCCCTTGGTGGCTTTGACTCGTTAGTATGTAAGTGAAGAACATTGTTTTGAGGTGTAATACAACTGGCTTACTGAAATAGAGCTGTTCTCACATTTAGACCAAGCAGTGCTGTGTAGCTTCAATGTCTAGCTGTGCATGTTTGGTTATTGTATGGCTCAGGTTTTCACACAGATAAGAAAGGGTGATTCATTCAGGCTCTGCCTTCAGTCATTCAAAACTTGACTCCTGTTTTTCTATTCATTATGCAACCATTCTCTATTTGCTGATTATTACCTAAGCTGAGACAATTACTTGATAAATCATCAACAGAAAAAATAATTGGCAACTAGTTTTATAATGTATATTATGTAAGAAATTGTGTTCAGCAAAAGGCTAAACATTACCTATACGCACCTTTTTATAAATATGTGCTGCTTCTCTGTGTTATGTAACAGGAAAACAAATATATTTGGATTTCAGAATGTTAATTGGACAAAACAAGTATTTTTTTTAAATGTCACATGTGATTTTAAGAAGTTGTTATTCACCGATCTCTGCATGGACCAATGCATTGATTCCTTTTTTTGAAAATATGGGAAGATGAATTAATAATGAAAATGTCTGTTGGTTGCAGCCCTTATATTAATTGACTGATAATAATGCTTAAGCCAAGATCAGCGGTTACTCTATGTCTGGGCTGAATGCGGCAGCACCTCTGCAAGTAGAAGAGCACATCCGGCTGTGTCTTCGCCGAGGTGGTAAAACTCCAGAGAATTTCACATGTGGGAATATTGAGTCAACTTTGGAAAATGACTTCTCACTCCTGAGTAAAGATCAGGAAGAAAACAACTTGAAAACAATATATATATATATATATATATATATATATATATATATCAAGTGGTTTTTCGTGTGTGTATGTAAATGTATATATATATACTGTATATATATTTAGTGCACAGTGTTGATCTTGCACACGCCTCACCTCTGCCTCACTTGCTTGTCTTCTCTCTCTCTCTCTCTCTCTCTCTCTCTCTCTCTTTCTCTCTCTCTCTGTCTGTCTGCCTGTCTGTCTCTCTTTGTCTCTGTCTCTGTCTCTCTCACCCTCTATTCGTCCTGTCTTTGCTTCCTGCAACCAAGGGCAGGGACCTTGACTGTCAGCAGAAGCTTTCAGTTACTGTAAATCACCTTCATGATTTTGCTTGTGTGTATTGTGTATTATGCATGAGTGTGTGTGTGTGTGCATGTGTGTGTGTGCATGTGGGTGTGTCATCATGAGTGCTGTTGCAGGCAGGCAGGCGGACCGCAGAGGGCTGCCGTGAAGCTCTCACTCTCCTGACCTACTTTCCCTCCCTCCTGCCCACAGCTGGCGCCGAGTTAACGCACCAGATCAAATGCCAACCATTCCAGTCCGTTTCATGTTATTACCGCATTCTCCTGTAACCAATTTTTAGTCTTTCTTGTGTTTTGACACTGAATGGACATATAGAAATTCCCCATATAGACGATGTAGCTAAGTCTGGGAGGCGGTTGTGCCCCTCTTCTTATGTTGTGTATGTGCAGTTGTCGAGTCAGCAAAGCTGAACTTTGGGAGTGGGTTCCTCCCACATTCAGCAGTATTCAGCTAAAGGTATTGTGGTCATGCACAAAGTAGCAGTAGCAAGCCTCCAATTCATTTTACAGGCCAGGAAGCCACCTCCCACCTACACAAAGTCGCTAAAAGCTCCAATTATGGAAACTTATGTGGAAACTCAAATCCTCAGGGGCTATTTTTCTTGTGCTCGGCCAGGTTTAGTCCTCTCCTGTGATGTGTGTAGCCAAACAGTTGTTGCTGCCACAAAATCTAGCTGTTATTAAAGGGGTTTTGTCAATACAGCATGGAGGAGGCTCCCAGCCCATGCAGGCAGCAACACCGAGGGATCATCCAGAGTGTGACATGTAAGAATATCTCACTAATGGCTTGTTCCATGAACCAAAGCAATGGCCATAAAACATTAGATGACCTCTAATAGGTACTTTATCTCCATTGTATTAATTTTCTGTGGCAGCTTGGCGTCTGTTTAGTGAGTATGTTGCACCAATGTCAAGTACTTCCAAAGATATACGGTCTGTTTTTGCTGGAGGGCAAAGGAGACAGATTAATTTTTTTTTTAAGAGAAGTCCAGTCTTTGGTCAAACAAACCCAGACTACCACTCCCACATAGAAGCTGTGTTGTTGTTCTGCATGCAAGAATGATTCAGAGCGTAGAGACCAGTTCCCCGTTCTATTTTGGTGGCCCTTACCTCGGGGGAAGGAGCACTTCCTTCTGCTCTCCTCACGCTCAGAGTTTTGATGAAGATGAGATGGTTGTGCAATGTTCATCCATATCCGTAGCCGTGATAATCTTTGCAGCACAGAAAGCAGTTTTTTTTTAAGCATGCATTCACCCAGCCAGATGTTTATTCTGTTTTTTCTAGTTTTATCCAGCAGCTTGACCTCACCACATGTGAATCAGAGACAACCGGTTGAACAGAATGCAGAATGACTCATTTAAGGTGACTGTGCATGAAGTTGGTCAAGTAGGATGATGTAGATTAATCTGTGGAATACACTTCTATTATCTACCTCACCTAAAAAAAGAAATGGCTGGGCATTGCATTAATATAGCTCTAATAGCTTCTCATCTGGATTTACAAAGAGACTGGTGTATATAGGGCAGGGACCTGTCAAGCTACTCGTGACACTCACGGCTAAAAGGGGATTATGAATTGTTAAGCAGGGTGCAGAGCCACCGGCATTATCGTAAGTGCGTGAAGTGGCTTGTCTCATTAAAACCCCAGGCTAATTGATCACACTCCCACCGACGTAAGCAGTTAACTTTCCCAGCACTGCTCTTCCTGAAGTCGAGGCCCATCCCTGGGTGTCTCTCTGAGCTGTGGCGTTGCCCTGGCCGATAGTAAACTCTGAGGGAATGCAAGAACTTCCTGTCGATGGCGAGCGCTCACTTCAACAGATGGTTTCAGAAAGAGGAAATTGAGTCTCCCCACACTGCCATGCAACTTTGATTGGTTTGCGTCTGGCGATCCGCAAAAACCGTGACTTGTTTTAGGGGCCTGGTTGAATGTCCTCCACTGATTGCAAATTGAGTTTAGAGAAAACACTGAAAAGGAGTGACATCAGGGTGGGCTTATTTTTAGTGTTGTATAGATGCTGCAGTAATTGGATTTGAGCTAGAAGCCTACAGCCATGTCACAAAACTGCCCTGCTGACACCATCCCAGTGGGCCCGTGAAGGATAAACTGGTTACCACTCTACGCCCCCTGACATTGTCATCATTACTCTGCGCTCATAAGCCTCCTCCGCCCACCCCGGTGGTAACAACAAGCTCCTTTTGCAGCTTGAAGGGCTTTTTGTCTGCATGTGTGCATACTGTTTACTCTGTGTGCGCTCTCATAGCAGTATGTCAGGGAAACCCCACATAAGTCCGCGTGTGAGACAGATGGCACGCTGGTTACATCATCGCAGCAGCAGCACGGCTTCTTTATGAATCGTATATATCGTGTAACTCCTCACCAAGGCTCTTTTGTGGACGACTGTTGGCTGTGATTCAAACAGCAGGTATTCAGGAGAAGAATAATCTGATCTATTGCAATTTTTTAAATCTAATTTTAGGATGGCTGTCATATTATAAACACACCACCAGATGTTACACCACCTTGTAACACCCAAGATCATAACACCAGCTTGAGAGTGCACATGTCTCTGCAAATATAAACTATTTTTTACTGTTTTTTTTGTTGTTGTTGTTATTTTCAGTTTTGCAAAACATAAAATTACGATACACGATCGCTTCAATATTTGATTACACCATTAATCCAAGAAAGCAGAATCTGGTTGAATCTAGCCCCTGTTTCACCTCTCACAGCTGGACCAAGAGCTGTTTAGTAAGCCCCCCACTTAGTGGTGGTCACCTCCCCGAACCAAGCCAAAGATTTGGGGGTTTGAGTTTCAGCGGTATGAAACAATGCAGAGAGAAGTCAAAGAGTCAGTGGGCAGACTTTTTGAGCAGCGTGTTTTTCAGTGGTGCTCAGAAAGCTCTCAGCCCCGTCATGGCCAGACAGCCTCCTCTGAGGTCTCTCCCTGATGTTTTTTTTTATCTGGCTGCTGAATGCTTTTGGACTTGTTTTGATGTTTCACTCAGGTTTTCCCCATCCTGCTACACATCACTGCTTCCATGCCAATACCACCATGTTGTATAAATGAGTGAACTTTGCTCCATTAGCTCAAAACTGCACGAGCGTGTTTGCGTGCAGATACAGTTCAGAGCAGCCCTTATCAAACACAACAGTGTATTGTCATTGCGGTTGCAAACTTCGACAGACAGACACAGTTGCTGCACTTCTCAGGCTCAATATCCTCTCGGTGTGGGCGTTGTCGTTGTTGCTGTGGCCACTGGGTTAGAAAGGGGGTGTGGACCTCTGGCGCATTGGATGTGGCAAAGCCTGACTTCCTCTAGTGGTAGTTTTGAAAAAGTGCACCTCTAACCACTGTTGACAAGGTCTGGAAACATCAGAGGTTTAATCAAAGGAAGATGCATTGTTTTATGGCAACCATTGGATTTAGGATGTGACCAAACGGGCACAATGGGACTCACTTGTTTTCACTCGTGATGTTGGGAACAAAGGCGAAGTTGAGGAAAAACATGCACAAGGAACACATTGAGTCTGATTGGAGTATGTGTAGTCTATCTGTGTAGTCTTTATTTATTTTTTTTAAGTTTTGGTGCGGAGTTGTAAATATGAACTACAGCTGAACTCCAAAAAACTGAAAGGCTGCATTCAGGTGGAGGGGGGGATAGGTAGTATAAATGGCATACTGTTGACATATACAGTATGTTGTCAGTTAAAATGTCTATGCATGCAGCTATTTTGTGATACTTAAGATTATTTTGATACAACACGTCCACAGATAGTGGAAGTTCAAATTATAGTCAATGTTTGTGTTTGTAGGAAATAACTTTTTTTTAAGGTTAAATGTACTTGTGGCATTTTCTTGCAAACAGGCTAGAAGTTATGTGTACATTCACTATATCTAATAAATCTGATAAAGGGATGTACATCCTCATAAAACAACTACTATTTTTCTAAAAGTTTGAAAGCTGCATTCTTTTAATTCATGATTACTAGCAAGCAGTTTTTCGGGACACTTTTGCATATTTTGTTATTACCACCACCTGTAAATCAGTAGAAGAGTGTGAAACCTTTGGCAGGAAATATGTACACGTCGCCACCTAGACATGCATGCGCATGTGCATCCTGACACACAAAATGGGGACCCACTCATAGAAAAACAGCTCCACAGCACTACTAGAGGTCATAGACTCCACAGGGAACTATTGAGAGGCACTGAATATCCCTTACAGTTCTCTGCTCCGTCTCCACCCTCTCCCTCCAGTTCTACCTCCAGACAGGATGTGGTCAGCGCTGCATCGACACAAGGAAAAAGCGGGACTCATAAAATCTGCCTGGTGTGCTCCGACGAGGCTTCAGGCTGCCACTACGGCGTTCTCACCTGCGGGAGCTGCAAGGTCTTCTTCAAGAGAGCAGTGGAAGGTACAAAGCCACAAGACGTCATTATTTACTCACTGATTTATTCACCGCCTGTCATAAACCCATTCATCACCAACATGCCTCGTACGTTCGCTTAAATGCCGGAGTCGTTATGATTTGAAGTTGGAGTGCACGCTCCTCACAAAGTGAGCTAATTAGGTTTTCCCCTGGGAGTGTTTTCTACGGCAACAGTGGCGGTAAATAACAGATTAATCTTCCTCTTCTTTGTGCTTCAGGGCAGCATAATTACCTGTGTGCTGGCAGGAATGACTGCATAATAGACAAGATCAGGAGGAAGAACTGCCCGGCCTGCCGCTTCCGCAAGTGTCTGATGGCAGGCATGAACCTTGAAGGTACGTATTAACCACACCGATAACGGCAAACTGTGTACCCATTAGTTCGTTAAATTGTTCCCGTCTCATCTTAAACTCCTCTCTTCATTTCACTTCACTCTTCTCTGCATGTTCATCCCCATTTTCTCGCCCGCAGCGCGCAAAACCAAGAAGTTGAACCGTTTAAAGGGCGCCCAGCCGAGCAACCCGCCCGAGCTGACTCCTCCGCCGATTGAGGCCCGCTCGCTTTTACCCAAGTGCATGCCTCAACTCGTTCCCACGATGCTGTCCCTGCTGAAGGCCATCGAGCCGGACACCATATACGCCGGCTACGACAGCACCCTGCCCGACACCTCCACCCGCCTCATGACCACCCTCAACAGGCTGGGGGGCCGGCAGGTCATCTCGGCTGTCAAGTGGGCCAAGGCTCTGCCAGGTTAGTGGCGACCTCTAAACTGGGGTGACACGTTGAGGTTGATCTGCAGTTGGAACAAGTTTCTTTACCGTTGGTCTTCTCTTTCCATAATGACATCTATGTACATTCAGTCAAGTATTTAAGTATTGCCCTTGATATCCCTTAAAAAAACAGTCAAGCCTGTCTCTGTACTCTCGTCATTGTTTGGCATTTTAGGCATTGTCTGACACCACACACAGCCTCAAATGCAGCCAATATGTGCAAACACATTTTATTTTTAAATTGCAACACATTGGAATCATGAATATTTTACAAGTAACACAGATTCTGTAGCGTATCACCTGCTAAAGGTGACATTTTTAGTGCACATCTAAATTATTTACTGTGTTTTTGTTTGGTTACTCTTCATAACCGAAACCTTCTTAACACACATCGTGACCGTATTGAGACTTGGTTTAAATATTTCCACGTCCTTCCCCCCCCTCAGGTTTCAGGAACCTGCACCTGGACGACCAGATGACTCTGCTGCAGTGCTCCTGGCTCTTCCTCATGTCTTTCGGTTTGGGCTGGAGATCGTACCAGCAGTGCAACGGCAACATGCTCTGCTTTGCACCCGACCTCGTCATCAACGAGTATGTATCAATCCATTTTCAGTCCATCTATTGGTCTAACGCTTGTTTAACCATAGTAAAGTGTTAAAATATTCCACATTAAATGTGTCAGTATTATTGGTATTTAGTATTTTATGATTATTAGCAGTGAAAGAATATAAAATACCCTGACCTGGTGAATGGATTCTATATTTACACTTTCATGAATCAAAAATTGAAGCGATATATTCCAGCGTATGATTTTTATTTTTTTTATTTTTATTACGAGCAGTCACCCGAGACATCCGTTTGTTTACATATATCAGTGCTGCTCGGTGCTGTGCGTGTCGTATCTCCAGAGAATCAAACCGTGGCTGTCAGCTGTCATCAGTCATCAGCGTTTCATCCCTCTTCTAGACTTGTTTGTTTTCTAGTGAGCAGTCATCACAGCTACTGGGCTGAGGGCTGCAATAGACCTTTTGATCTGTTTTCCTTTTTTCATTATCACAAGCTGAGAGTTAATACGATCATAATTAAAATCTGTTCTCTGATATCTGATGCTGTAGTTTTGTTTGGCGGCTGATTGACAAATGGTGAGTCAATCAGCCGCCAAACAAAATTCAACTACAGCTTTTTTTCCCCCAGATTGTTATTGTTGCTTTTGATCACAAAAGACTTGAAAGACTCTTTCTCAGTTTGGTATATATTTTGTTTTTTAGGTGGTTTCATATGATGGTGTTTTGTGTTACATATTTAAGACATTTTCTGTTATTCAAAGTAATGAAACGGCAAACCGTTAAAGTTACATTTCAAGACTTTTTGCACAAGTTTGTCCCCGTTTTCACTTTCACCCACAAAATTACTCCATCACCGAGATGACAATCACTCATCTGAAATATTCATTCTCAACTTTCTGGAAGAGTGATTTAATGTGGGATCCTCAAATTGTTTGCAGCAAGTCCTTGAACATTTAATCTACAGAGATATTACCGGGAGCCACTTCATTTTCCTGATTGAGATTAAACAAATACCCCTGATAAATCACTTGTGAGTTAAGGAGCCGTGTGTTTACCCGTTTATTGTCGTAATTTCACCAGGGACAGGATGAAGCTGCCCTACATGGCCGACCAGTGCGAGCAGATGCTTAAGATTTCCAGCGAGTTCGTCCGGCTGCAGGTTTCCCACGACGAGTATTTGTGCATGAAGGTTCTGCTGCTGCTCAGCACAGGTCCGTCTCTTTCTCTTCCCCCCATCACTTATTGAATGTGGTCCTGTGTTAATGCTGTCACTGCAAAAGCTATTACTCCAATCCAATACTGTCTACAGTGGCTGAAAGGTAATGTTGATGTATGCACAGGACAAAACTATCAGGCATGCAATTATTGTAAGTGAGAACTGAGGCAGCGTGGGGGCCGACTGGTTTGATGCAGAAAATATGTGGGAAAATGTTGTCTACTCAGTTATGTAACACAGTACAGGAGATATAAACAAACACGCCATAATTAAATGAATAAAAAGAGCCGTAGTTGCAGGGAGCTGAGCTCCCTTTTGGAGTGTGTGGCTTTTGTTCATGTAGTTTCTCTCTATGCTGTTAAATATTACTGGGTGTTCGCCCTGAAAATGACCTGATCTGTATTAATCAGCTTCCCTTTGTCGCCCTTCACGGCCTGGACATGATCATTTAATATGTAAAGGATGGCCCGCCTCCTTTGAGATTTCCAGTACATTATCCTTATCTTTGTCCCAGATGTTGACCTTTAGTTTCCCCCCCCGCAGTGCCAAAGGACGGCCTGAAGAGCCAGGCGGTGTTCGACGATATTCGGATGTCGTACATTAAGGAGCTGGGCAAAGCCATCGTGAAGCGTGAGGAGAACTCCAGCCAGAACTGGCAGCGTTTCTATCAGCTCACCAAGCTTCTCGACTCCATGCACGAGGTAGAGATCCAGCAAAATGCATCATCTTGACATCAGTACATGTGGTTGGCAGGTGGTTATTTACCACCTGCGTTCTGCAGCTTTCTGGATCCTTAAACAGCGATTCACCGGCTGTTATTGAGCTGATTCATTTGTTTTAAGCATGGTGTGTTTATGTATCCACTAATATGTTCTTCTCTGTGTGTCTGCAGATGGTGGGAGGACTGCTCAGCTTCTGCTTTTACACCTTTGTGAATAAATCCCTGAGTGTGGAGTTCCCGGAGATGCTCGCCGAGATCATCAGCAACCAGTTACCAAAATTCAAGGCCGGGAGCGTCAAACCTCTCCTCTTCCACCAGAGATGATTTTGCCCCGTAACGGACACGATGCCTTAAAATCCCACCACATCACCTCACCTACCCTCCCCAGCCCCCCCCCATGAAGAGCGACGACGAAAAGGACCGAGGATCTGAGGCGAGGAGTGAATGTCTGTGGGAGCAAGTATGCAACTTTGTGTAGTGGCTCACGGGTCGGAGGGCGGAGAAACTGGAGACATTTGTGTAGAAACGAGACAGCGAGCACATCGATTTTGTTTAGCAGTCGGAGATGTGTATAACACGTAGGAAATGTTTGTAAGCTAAAGTGTAATCACCAAGCGGTCTACGCTAACATCCACGTCGTCTCAGGTTTCTTACCTTCAAATCCAGACCGATATCTAAGATAGATAAACAAATACCTGTGTACAGGTTCTGATAGTATTTTCTACATTTTCAAATTGTAACAGTTTATACAATTTTCCAGGTTGTAGTTACCTGGGAAGGTAACAAAGCTTAATTAATATGCTCTTAAGTAGACTTCTAGACTGTATGTTCCTCTTTTAGTTTTTATAGGAGGATGTAACAAAATGTTTTATCAGTCATATGGGCAAAAACTCGGTTTTCCAGTCATTTAAAAAAGCATATTTCATTGCTTTGATACTTTGGACATAAACAATTCTGTTGAATTGTTCTTCGACGTGCATCGCTAAAAGGATGATTTCTCCCACAAGCCGACCTCTTCCAGGTTTACACAAGTCTATTTTAAAAGGGAAAAGAATATGTGCCTTTTTTGCTTCGAATATCATCTTAGCCATCTCTTCCTTTCTGTCCGTTCAAGGTGTGCTTTCTTAAACCCACCACAGTATACCTTCATCATATGTTGATTGTACTTTTTATGTTACGTGCAGTTGGCGGTTTGTGTTTTTTTCTTCAGTGGCTGTGTTTATCTTTAGAAGTGGCAGCTCGGCCCCTCGTCCTTGTCTAGATTTTGATGAATTTTCAAAGCCTGCTTTCTTTCATGCGATCTTCTGCGCACTCAACTCCTTAATTGCAATTTGAGCACTTTGTACCCTGCTAAAGGCTTTAAAGGACTGTGAAGAAAGACTGTTATGCTGTACCAGTCTTTATTGTATGACTTTGGATGGAAGTATGACAAACATTTTCTATAGGAAATAGCCGGCTTTGATATTTATTTTAGTCCCCTCTGCCCCAAATAGTCTAATAATGGAATGTTAGATACCTGCGTCTACCAATCAGAGAAGAGAGGGGATGTTTTTAGTTTTAATTCATCTGCAAAATGGATTTCAGTGGTTCTTACATTGCTCAAACTGGTTATAAGAAAGAAAGAAAGAAAAAAAATACGTCCTTCATTTAAAAAATATATATATTTTTACAGTCATGTTTCTGCCACTGACGATCCTTCTTTGACAACATATCCAAGCTCGCAATAAGCATCTAACTTTGCTTTTTGCCTTGCTATATTTGTTAAAGGTATTGTTGAAAATTCTAGGAAATGCAGCTATTTGCTTTCTTGCCGAGAAGATTGATACAAATCTGTAATGAGTTAGCGTAGCTTAGCATAAAGTCTGGAAATGGGGAAATCTCTAGCCTGACTCCAAATGTAACAAAGTCTGCTTACTAGCACCTCGAACGCTCAGTAAAACACTTTGTATCTTGTTTGTTTAATCTCTACATAAATGAAAGAGTTAAAAACAACAGCAACTGGCCAAAAAATACCAGTAAAATGCAAAATTTCTGTTTTTGCATTGGTTAATCAAACAAGATATAACGTGTATTGCTCAGCTGTAAAGGAGCTAGTAAGCAGGTTTTGTTACTTGTATTCAGGCTTGCTGTTTTCCCTTGTTTCCTGTCTTTATGCTAAGCTAAGCTAACTGGCTCTTGGCTGTAGCTCCATATTACGGACACTCGAGAGCGGTGTCGGTTTTCACGACAAGACTGTAAATAAGCGGCGTTCCCAAAATGTTTGAACTGCTCCTTTATAACCGAATGACCGGTATGCTAGACAGCTTGTGTGTACAGCTTTTATGGATCAGGCGTTTGCAGATTCGCTATCCTGTAAACCTCCCGCAGCTGCTGATAACCTTTGACCCCTCCCGTGTAAGCCTTCTGCTCCTTTAATGCCCTGTAGGCACCTTTTGTCTTAATGTCTGTGTCTTTAGTACAATGTACATGTCTGTTTGTCCGTCTGTTAGCTAGTCAAGCCCCAATGTTTGAAAGCACTTAGCATCCGTCACCTCATGGAGTCATGTCACAGTGAAAGTGTAGCGTCACTGACTGGGGAGGCAGGCAAAAATGGATCCTTTATTCTCTGGGAACTGTTTCAGTGCCAAACTCCAGTTTTGTCTGTTTTCAGTGATACTGGAAGAGGGAGAACTCGTCCCAGTACTGAATCTTCTAAATTAGCCCAATTATCTGAGCTTCTGTTCACTGGATTAATTATTAATGAGCTGTAATGGTAACACATGGCACTCTCAGATTCATTGTGCGATCACCCAGACTCACGTGGGTCTGCCAGCATCCCGTACTTTGCACATTGTGTGCGTACATCGGAGATTTGAAATGCAACATTTTTCATCAGTTGTCGGCTCAGTGTATAATGTGTGTGTTTAAAAGCACAAAATAATCCAGGTTTTGACATGTTTACCTTTAGAGGAATTAATTTAATTAAAAAAAAGAAAAATGCTCTTGACAGATTAATGATGCTGCCCTGCCAGTTTAAAATAATTGGATAAATATGCCGAGACTAAATTGTTTTGCCTCTGCTCTACCAACCTAACAAGAAATATGAAAGCTATCATGAATTTTGAACCGCTCGCCATGCTCAGGTGTTTGAAATTTGCCGCCTCATTCTCACAGTACGTGGTCGACCATGTTCAGTCGTTCTATGTCCCGACTTTAAGAACCAAAAACGGTCAGTTTGGATTCCCAAAATGTGTCTGCTTCTGTGATTTATGGTGTTTTTTTCTTTTCTTTTTGTGTGTGTTAGGATTACGATCGTTCTAGGAATGTGCTGCCACCGTTGTCATTCATAGCCAGGCACAGGAAAAAAACATACTTTTTCTTTCTGATGTCAAAATAGTTGAAAACCATCTTCATAAACTGCATTGGGGTTTACCCATGGGTTACTTTCACATTCAGTGTATACAAATCTCTGCTGCTGTTCATTTAAACAGGTATATACAGTATATATATTTATATTTATATATATATATATATATATACACACTTGCACACTTTCCTGTTCTCACTCAAAAATGTATCCTTGCTTAGGATCTTGTACATTTTTGAGGAGGACAACTGAATATGCAATAGGAATGACAGATAATCTGTCACCATCACGCAACAAGATGTGGTTGCTTCATTTTTTATTTTATTTTTTCAATCTTCTTTCCAGTATAAGCTATTTGCATACAGGAGATTCACATATAACATTATCTCTGCAGGCCAGATTTTTCAGGAAAAGATACACTTATACAGTTATCAGTCTACTACACAGACTGCACACAAAAAAGCCTATTTTGATGTTTTAACTACAAGGTGACCAAAGCAAGCACACACAAATCCAACATGTGTCAGTGTAGACGAAGTAGCTTCCGGAAGACAAATGTTGTTGTTTTTGTTTTGTTTTTTTAAAACAGTTTTTTTGTTTTTTTTAACTCTATAACGTGAAGTCTTTGGTCAAATTGTGTAATACTGTGAATAGGATAGGAGTCAGTCTTTTTTCACACACAAACTGTTTGTGAAAGTAATCAACCAGCTTGAATCTTTAAAAAAGAAAAAAAAAAAAAGAAGAAAAAAAAGATTTGCACTACCCAAATATTGTTTGAAAATCTATTTTGTATAAAGCATATGCAGACATTAACTTTTCAGAATTATCAAGGGCAGATCATGTTTCACTGGTATATGCTTTCTCTAAAAAAAAAAAAAATGTTTTGCTTAAAAGAATTTGAATATGTACATATAATCCATTGTAAAGAAAATGTGGTGTATTTGTCTCCAAATAATAGTTTTTCTATACCTACCCCTCTGTATTATTTCTCCTCTGTAGTGTGATTCCTGTTGATCTTTTCCTCTATTGATTAAAGGTCGAACTGTACGTCTTGGTGTGGTACTTCTCCAAACGAGCAGCTGTATGCCCATGTTCGCTGCGATCGATGATACTGAACTGTGGGAACGGCGAGCTTGTTGTGAGACCCTTCGTTACCGCGGCGAGCACATGTTCATCCAATAAACTCGCTTTTCCATCCTGACACCTGCTTCGTTGACTGACATTCTCAACCTTTTGGAGCACACGTAAACGTCTGGTGTCAAACGCCTCCAGAGGTTGCATCAAACCTCCGGGCCCATCGCAGACTTTTGAATTATTTAAGCACGACTGTGACCTTTCTCTATTCTTAACCCAAACCCACTCTGTAGTCCACCCAGGAAATGGAAAATTAACTGTTTCATTAGTGGTGGTGGAATGGAAGTGGCATACAGAAGTGCAAATTTAAGAAAAAGTACACATTTGATGTACAGATTATTACATTTATTGCCAATATACACGTCTACTCTGGTAAATATTACTTTTTCAAAGTTTTCAAAATATGCACATATAGTGTATAGTAGTTATGATTAGCTTTATAACTTTTACATGTAACAGTATCTGATTTGGCTACTAATGCTTCTTCCATTCATGATTTATTAAATCATTCCATTAGTAGCTAATAAACCACAATTATAAAAAGTTAGGTTCAGTGGTCTGTCGGTGATCTCACTTCATAGCTTTATCCCAGTCGGGGGTTGAGGCCGGGCCTCGGGGACGCGCACCCAGCTGCCTCTGTGATCTCTGCGCTCGTTCACGTGCATGTAAACACCTGACCACTGCGGGGGGACCGAGCCCCGCCGGTTCCTCTCGTGAAACCCCCCTCCATCCAGACCTTCCGTTGATTACACAGCTGCGGGATGACGGACGAGGAGGGGATGTTTGCCTCGGAGGACCAGACGGTGGACCGCGGCCCGCTGCGGGACTCCAGGCGGCTGACTCGCCTGTACTGCATGAATGGCGGACATCACCTCCAGATCCTCCCCGATGGGACGGTGCAGGGCCACCGGGATGACGGCGACGTTCACAGTAAGACTGCGGCACGGCGCCTTTATGATGCGTTCACGGCCTCCGGGCTACTGCAGGTGTGTCGGTTTGAAGGAGGGAGGCGTCCTATAAACGCGTTCATGGGGAGATCGTGGGCGTTAAGGCGGATGTTTTACACGGATCTACTTGACTTATAAATTCAGTTTAACTCCTATTTATTGAACTTGAGGATTAAGATGCAAAATAATAATAAATACATAATAACGTAGCAGATACTTGTAATGGACTGGGGCTGAAAGATGAGCTAATTATGCAAATACAAATAGGCTGTAACTGTATTACACACACAATATAATGAACGTGGACAAGTGTTGCTTTTAATGCAGAGGTGTGGCAAGCCAGTCTATCTGCTGTCCATTGGGAAATAGGAAAGATAAATAAATGTCAAATATAAAAGGTCACGACACAAACATGTCAACGTTAGGATATTAGCTCACTTGGTCACACTACCATTTGTGAAAATGTACATTTATGTTTATGTTTTATATAATCTTTTCAGTGTCAACAGATGGAAATTAGGTTTTTATGATAACTAATACATAAAAGGCATGCATCTCTTATTATTTCTTTAACAAGAAGGCTTTCTCTATACCTGATTCCCTCAGTATAAGATTAATGTCATTTTGTGAATAAGTTCACTTTTAATCTGAGTTTTTAAGGGTCTGCTTCTCCAGGCGAGGCAAGGACACAAACAACACACAGTTCTTACCTTTAACCTCAACATAATACAGACGCCGTGGCAGCTTCCTCAAAATAATCAGGCTTTTATGCTTTCTGAGGAGGGACAGGTGGCAGATTTGGGGTTTGCACTGCACTGTTGAGTCTGTAGCTGTTATTATTGCTCAAATCTTGGTTCTCACAGTGATCATCAGGCTTCAAATAAAAGTTTCTGCATAAGACATCTATCGTCTCATTGCTTCGACTCATACATATTTCCATAACAGACTCCATGTTTACTTGAGTAAATCTGTTTCAAATGCTGGAAAGACCTCAAGGCGCTAAATTGATTTAGTCACAAGAATAACAAAATTAGATCCTGCACTGGTTGTCATTCATTTAACTCAAAAAGGTTTTAAATTGTTTAAATGATCAGTGACCCGTTTGTGGAGGCGTGTGCATGTAGACGTCAGTTGTTGTCGTTGTTTTCCCATTATTCATAACTTTTTCCTCCTTTCAGCCGTTTTAAAGCTCAAAGCTGTGGACAGAGGTGTCGTGGTCATCCAAGGAACAGAAGCCAGGCGATATTTGTCCATGAACGACGAGGGGCGATTGTACAGTTCGGTGAGTAACAGATGTGATGAGGCTATGTGATAGTCAATCACCTCATTACACTCGGTGATGCAGGCAAATGTAGATGAATATTCCAAGTCATCCGTTGCAAGTAATGAATTACAATTTTTCTTTCCATCTCTCAGCCTGCAGTGACCGATGAATGTTACTTTCTGGAGAAGCTGGAGGAGAACCACTACAACACATATGTATGTCAGAAATATCAGGAGAGGAACTGGTACGTAGCGCTGAAGAAGAACGGGAAAGCTAAACTGGGTCCGAGAACTCACATCGGACAGAAGGCCATCTTCTTTCTGCCCCGACGGCTGAGCGACTCTGGAGAGTGAAGAACACTCAGCTCGACGAAAACAGCGATACCTCGACTCAAGTTGGCTGAGAAGAAATACACCCGTTTTTTAGTTTGCAAAACTGGGCCGGAACAAGACACGAAGAAGGGGCCTGAAAATGACTGACGGTTGACCCAAAGGGGCGTGAACTTTAAAGTATTTTCATCTAATGCATACTTATTAGGGCAAATTCTATCAGAGCTACATGTCCTCTTTTTGTCCACTAACATAACATCCCATTGTTACAAATTGAATCTGAATAAGACATTCAGACTGAAATAGTATATTATCTTCACTAACTTGAATGTAAAACGACATTGTAACCCATTGATTGTAAGTGTTGTTGGCTTGCTGGAAGTGTGCTTTGAGTCCTTCCTTGTTTTACCTTTTTGAAAGCAACTCTTTGCTCTTGATTAGAAGAGACAAAATATGAATTTACATCTTAAGGAGGGGCTATTGAGCCACTCCTATGTGAAAAAAACCCCAACAACCGTCATTTCATGGTTCCAGCAGCAGCCACCAATGTGTAAAATGACCCATCGCACCATTAAAGAGACAAAAAAGCTGCAATATGATCCTTTTCATGCCCTTTCCTCTCCCATAACTCAGCGATAATGTAATCCTGTATGTGATTCAATCCAGAGAACTCAGAAAGTACGCTTTAAAAGTGACATTTATTTAACACTAAACATATTCTGTACAGTTTCATAACAACAAAACCCCAAGGTTGTAGCTCTACATCACATAGAAATAAGCATAACGGTATGGTATGAAAGCCATGGCAGAAGTATGAAGTTAAATGATGAGGCAAAACCGTTTAGATTAATGAACCAGACAGAAATCCATATTAAATCCTTCCATCGAGAACAGCGGTTAGATCACGAAACACTGCATTATCCTGACATGCCGTCTCCTCCAGAATACGAAACTGAATCCACTGCGTCAGTCATTCCTTCTTTTCTATATCTGGGATGAAAAATAATGATGGGAACATCCTCTGGGTTTCAATGGTTATGTTTCTAAAAGTGCACCTGCATACGACATTCTTTGATATCATTTTAAAACCCACAAGATCGCTAACATGTTACACCTTATTAATCATTTTCAAAGAAATAAACGAAACAAGAATTTAAAAAGAACAACCGATTTCATGTCCCCACTCGTCAATTAAATCTTAAGGCAAAAACCCACCTGGAAATGGAATTCTAGTTATTTTTTATAGTCTTTGATAATCTGATCCAAATGTCTGAGTCAGATCATTAACAGCTGAAATCCCGACAGTCATGGCTCCATTTTCTTTTCTTTTATAATCAAAGCTTTTCCACTGACAATGAACGAGATGCCACTGACTCACTGAAGAGTCACGGAAAGGTCAGAGAGTTACACCTACATGAGCTTTTTAAACGGCATGAACCAGAAAACATGCTCACCCGCCCATTAAACCCATCATGGTCACCGTCACCGTCTAGTTTCAGGTTCGTTCATGTCCAACTACTCAAACTGAAACCGTGTTCGTAACCGAAATTGCATTTCCAGGGAGGATACTTTTACCAGATTTAATGTACAAAATACCTAACAGGCAAAATCCATAACTTCTGATACATTAATGCAACTTTAATGTGCTCTACCGACACTGCGTTTCAATAACAAGCATTAATATGACAATGCCCTTTAACACTTTCTCACAAGTTTAAAGTAGCACACAACATTGCCCCCTCCTGGTTAAAAAAAAAAGGGCAACACTACTTAAAGCCAACAGGTGAGTGAAATAGGTGGTATATCAGCATTTACAGCCTAATGAACTTGCTTTCTAAGTGTATGTGGTATCTAAAACGGCCTATAATAATCACAATAAAACCATGATTAGTGTAGATTACAGTGTTGCATGCTGTGGTCAATCTACCGAGTGTTGTATTAATTAATACCTGTTGGCTTCAAGTGTCACCAACATGAGACGATCCCTATTTATTGACCTTAAGGGCAGATGCATGCTCATAAGCTACCATCAAATGATATAAGGCATTACTCAAACATTACAGACAGAGATGTAAATCGCATTTAACGTTAGCCACTAATGAGTACATCGAGGGAATATAACCATTAACCATTTTTCCATTAATAAAGTTTCAAAAAGAAAAAAGAAAACAAGTGAAATAATTCCTGAATATTTTATTGAGAGTCGTCTTCGTCTATAACTCGTCGGGCTGATTTCTGGTTCGGTGCCTTCACGTAAAATTTGAAACGCTGCACAGAGCTGCTGCGTGTGTTGGTCACTTCCAGTTCTGCCACATTCAACACCTTGGATTTAGATTAAAGATGAAGACATTAAGTCTAGAAGTGGACTTCAGATGTATTGGTGGGATGTCTGTGGTTCGTCACTGGCTATGTTTACATGCACGTCAATAACTGAGACTGACGAGATTAAGGAAATAACTTTAACTTCAGCCAGATTTAGTTTCCTGTTTTTATCTACTTGACAACATCATGAGAATGTCATGTGATCACTCTGTCAACACAGATTTCCACTCAAGTAATAAACATCAGGGTCTCCTTTCTTGGAAAGAATTAATAGCGAATAAAATGTCACATAACATATTTTTTTTAATATTTAACAAACTAGTCAATCAGCTTATAACATTGTTAGACTGAAGATTGACAGAAAAAATATATCAAAATCGATGCAGCAGAACCAGATACCCTTTTTTTAAAATTCCATACGTTCTTCTTCCTTTTCAAAACCATGGCCCCTACACTTCCCACCATGCCGTATGTACATGTTAATGTCTCCATGATGAGCCTGACTAGATTAATACACCTTACCTCTAATAGATGAAGAGTACCCTTGTTCGAGGAAGAGTGGCATAGGCGGGATCAGCAAGTTTACGCACTCTGGAGTAGTTAACAAAGCCTCTGACGAACAGCATGAAGCCTGCAGGGCAAAGCAAAGTGATGAAGCCACGTAATGTAAAGGCGGGAAATAAGAGGAAGTGCCATTTGTTTATAAAATAACATCTCTCACTTACCCAGGGCCAGGAACACCCACCACAACCAGTACTGTCCATCAAAGTAACCAGGGAAGTAGGTCGAAAACTACAAGACACAAAAGAAGAAGTACTTGTGAGGAGCAGTACTTTGATTCCAATCCAATCAACCCATAAGACACGATCCAGTTATATTAGACCAAGAGCTAGTAATCCTTCGCCTTCATAGCATCAAACAGCCATTCAGTTGCCAAACCCGTTAGGGTGAACATTCACTAAATCGCTCTTACCCTGACAATAAGAACCCATTTGATGAGGGACAGACCGAAACCAGAGATGGCCCCGTATCGGCCGGCGGCTGATGTGGTCAAACAGAATGACAAGAAGAAGCCGATCCAGTTGAAGAGGAATGCCACTGGTGAGGGAGAGAGAAAAAAAAAAAACGATTATTTCATTTTCAAAGTGTGGCAACAGAAGGTAGGAGATCTTTAATTCAAGATGTCAGTCATATTTTATGTCATCATCGAACTGGCTGGTACACAGTCGTCTCCTCCTCCTCCTCCTCCACCTCCTCCACCTCCATCTTTTGCTGGAAAACAAACTTGTGCAGTGACTGTTCTGGCATTTGCACCCAGCACATTTTGCAGCAGCCTTTGTGAATATGCCAAATTAAATTTAGAAAACAGCTTACCAAAGCCAATATTCAAAAGCAACCACACAGCAAATGTTAAACCAGAGGGCATCTTTCTCAGGTTCAGTGACCAGATTTCTACCAGATTTCCAATATGAATATCTAATAATCATCTCATTACAAGAGAAAAACACAGAAGTACACAGGTCAACTGTTGAAATGCTGAACAAGTTCTTACTGAAGAAAGTGAGCATGAAGATGCCGTCATTTCCTATTCGCAGCTGGTCGGCGTCCTCAAATTCATCCCTGGTCACAAAGTCGTCCTCCTGCCACCAACAACAAGTGCGTAGATGTATTACATCCTTCTTTGCCTTCAATATGTATTGATGTTTTGTTTCTAAGAAACAAGAAATATTTCCACACATTGTTTGAAAATTAGATCAATCTACCGTTACTCTTCCGGTGACCAGAGGGATGGCTGCCTCTTCTTTGCTTCTCTCGGCTTCGTCGTAGGAGGGCAAAGTGGTGGCAACACTGTAGGACGGAGGGTTTGGAAATCTTCCTCCATCTTCTTTGTATTCAAAGAAAGCTGTGAAGATAACAAGCTAATGGTTATTCATCTGGGTCTCAACAAAACAACAAAAACGCTAAATATGATACATTAATTCCTAAGCATAGCTGTAAAAACAAAGAGTGCTCTTCGGGGTCTTTAATGTTGATTTATCACATGTCGTTTGGGCTCATATTTAAGCTATAAAGCTGGATTTGGGAACAATAAATCGCTATTAAAAAACATTACCTGTTTTAGTAGCAAATGATAAAATATGAGTTGGCCTATTTGTTGTTTTGGCACATATTTATGAGCAAAAAAACATGTATCCCCTTTTGGTATATTTAATCTCCACTAACAGACACACAGTCATATTTGTAAATACTTAGTAAAACTAAAAATATTGATGATGACTGCAGAATTGAACCTATCCAATGTTCACTTATTTGCTAGTTGTTACGTAGGTTTGACTGCTGACAGGCCAAAAAATCTACTTTCACTTCCTTCAAAAAGAAAAGCAGCAGCAGAGAATTCTATAACCAGACCAGTGATGAGTTACAGAAGGAAATAAAGACATTAGCAGTATCTGTGTCCATTACTGTACATGTTCTATCCCATAGAAGGCAAGTCTTTTATCTCAGTCTTTTGGCAGATATCCAGATTCGTCCTCTGTGCTGTTCAAACACGAACAACACTGGACTAGATCAATATACTCACCCAGTAAGAGCTCAGAGCTACACCCACTTATACAATGTGTTGACCTATGCACTCTTAAGAAGTGAGATTACAAGCATCCTTTCTAAAAGGCCTCCTATACATTATTCATTCCAAGGCTAACAGTGTCAGACGAGATAGAACAGAAGACTGTTATAAGTATATACATTTATTCAAATACTGTACTTCGGTAAATAACTTCTAAAGGCATTGCTTCTTTACTTAATTGGTGAGATTTCAGTGGGGAATGTTGTACTTTTACACTTGGTGGCTGTTTTTATTTTACATAATACGGTTTCCCGTGATGAGCTCATAAAATGTGAAGCATTGTTAGTTTTTTATTAGTCAGCAGCAGTTGTTAAAACCACTTAAACATTCAAATACTCCAGTTTGAGACTGTGACCATATGGCATGTGACCTTGTTCTGTTAAAATGAAGGTGCTATACTCTTACTGCCATTGGTTGCATCCAAAGGAATTAGGATTAGTATGTAGTGGGATTTGTATTTACTGTAAATATATTTCAATATTACTCCCACTTCTAAACTGTGTTTTGTGTATGATGGAGCGGCGAAGGTTCCTAACCTGCATTTGCTGCAGCGATGCTGCTGTAGGGCGGCGGTGCTTCCTGGGCAGGAGCCTCCTGGGACTGCTGGGCTGGATCCTCCTCATTCACCAGCTGAAGAAATTTAAATAAATTACAACTCGTGTCATACTTTAAATTTATAACATCTAGGTGATCTCTACTTGAGAGATTGTTGCCCTGCAGTTCACACCATGGTAGCTATCCATGTAAGATTTGACTGTATGGGACGATATGAAAATGTCATATTAACATAGCCAAAATAATGTCTATTCATGATATTATACCGATAATCATCCAAATATGCTTAAACCTCTTAAAAATGGCACTAAAAACATACTGGAATCACTTTACATTTTTTTAGAAAACAAATATTGTGTCACAGATAACACAATTTTTGAAAGTGAACAAAAAGATAAATAAGAAGATCATGAATCATACGGTGTCCCTGCAAAACTACAGGATAAATAAATGTTAAAAAAGTTTTTTGTATATATTTTTATAACGATGATAGCAAGCTAGCTAGACAGATATTACATTTTTTTTTATCCTGATGCCTGAATGATCGGCCCATTCTTATTTGACTGCAGCAAGTAATTTAGCAAGACTGTTTATTTGAATTACATTATGAGAAGGCATCTTAATTTGTAATGCATTTAATTCTGCAAAAAGCTGGCAATATCATGTTGTTTAATTTGTAATAGCTGTCTCATTTGGATATCCATAGATTACTGTGTTTTGGGGGTAAACATTCTTAACCTGTACCAACTCCTCGAGTATGACATGAGGCAGCACTCGTTTAATATACTGTGCAACAAGTGGTTAAGATGGTAGATGAATGGTCTGCAACCATTATTTTCTACAAATAGGAAGGAGTAGCAGCACTGTTCGTTGTGGATAACACGGCAACCTCTGACATGTCAACACAACTACGTCGCCCCCGATTTAAAATATGACCCGTGAACTCACAATCTGCATATCAATACATGTCAATAAACTCACGCGTTAGCATTTTGATCCTGATCCGTCAGTGCAGTTTAAGCTAACGGCAGGCTACACTGGCTGGTGACTGATCCAGCACCGTCAGGTAGGGTTAGGGCACGGTTATGACGGTTTTGGTCCAAGGCTAAACAAAGTGACACTACAGGCCAACCAAAGACTAGCTAACGTTATGAGGAACTTGCTGAGCTGCGAAATGAAACTGGCACACGCTACAAATGATGTGTCCAAAAAAAATCATGCTTATTCACTTAATTTCAGTGTGATTACATTCGGTTAGATAAAAGCTTTACGATTTGTTTCGCCAACTCAGGCCCCGGGCGAAAACCAATGTCGGTTGAGCTCGTTGTTTTCCTCTCAGTGACAGCCTAAATGTTGACTAACGTTGACGTTAGCTGGACGTGCAGCGGCTAATGCTAGCTGCTAGCAAACTACATTTTTAGCGTGCCAGCAAACCCGTTACATACCTCTTGATATCTGACGTTGCTGTTTTGTTCTGCCATTTTGGAAGAGGAGCAAAAATACTCAAAGCGTCCTCTTCTCACTTAGAATGTAAAGACGTGTTGTGTGAAAGGAATCTCGCCAATGAAGTAGCAGGTAACGTTGCCTTCTAGTCGGCCATCTCCTTCCTTCTCCCCCCGCCTGCTCCTGACAACCAGACGCTCCTACGATGGCGTAGGCAAGGCCCGCCTTTCGCCGCCTCTGATTGGAGGATAGTAGTCACTTGTTGCATTCGCTGGTTAGGCTAGTTAGGTATATATCATGGTAAGCCAATCAGAGTAGAGTAGGGCGGGGCTTGCCTTCACCATAGCATGATTTCCTGAATGCTGCCTTCAGGTGCTGTTATACTGTTGGTGTGGTTAAAAGTTGAAATACAACAATGTAAAAATATTAAGTTCAAAGTCAAAACTTTATTAGCAAAATATACTTATAGTATGAAAACTAAAAGAACAAGAACTCACTTTAGTTTGTCTATATGTTGCACATACTATATATCAACTTTGATATCATTGGGTGATTCTTTCATGAATAATGCATTATATTATATATAAGTAACCACTAACTGGCAGATACATAGTAGATGTAGTAGATAAAAACAGTATTTGCCTCTGAAATATAATGGGGCCTAATTATAGTTACTGCGAGCTTGAAGAGCCTATAAAGAAGTAAAAAATCCTAATACTCTATTAACTATTAAACTATTAAAATGGAAGAACCTCAAATTAATACATCATACATTTTAACTTGTGGCAACACTGGCATCAAGTACTCTGTGCTCCTATGTTTATTTTTATTAATATAATACCAATTGTTTGTTTAAAAAGCCATTTCTTCCAGCATCAAATCTGGAAATTGCACATTAGTTGTTCCATGTTGTCATATGACAGGAGAAACCCACAGAATATCACAGCACTACCTCCGGTCGCAGAGATGCAAAGATGAAAAATGACACTTTATTAAAAAGAACAAAACACAAATAAAGCTGTATGAACAATCACATGGATACCTGAATGGCCGGCGCAATACCAGCACCTGATTATTTCTAAAATATTTGGTTGAGGTCACTTCCAAGCATCGCTTGATGGTCAGCATCTCTACCAGAAGATGAAGGAATCATAGGAGTGTTAAGTTTAAAACAAAAAAAAATGCCTCATGAATCCACAAGGTTCGATCTTCTCAGATCTATTTTGGCACAGAGGAAAGTGGCTCCACCAGCTTGTTGTGAACATGCATCATCCCTAAAGAAAGAGAAAGCATCAACACGTTTTTTGTGACTTTTGCTTGATGCAACCTGGGTTGCGATTTATCAAAAAATAAATGTAGAAGCGCTTTCGCTTTATAATTAAAGCTCACCTTTGAAGTACTTCACAGTTTTAACCCGCAGTTCCAGGGTGGCGTCTTCATCGCACACAAATACAGTCTGAGGGTGCTGCTGGAAAGCAGACACCGTCCACATGTGATTCACGCCTTCCTCGATAGCTTTGTACAAAGCGAATGCCTTGTGTCCTCCAGTGATGAGAATCATGACCTGAGAAGAAAGTAAAAATGTGATCTGTGGACTATATAACTTGCAACTGGTGTTTTTGGTGCATCAAGTATATATGATCTTCTAGGCTTATTACCTCTTTTGCGTCCATGACTGTGCCCACTCCCACAGTCAGTGACATGGTTGGCACCTTCGAGAGATCCCCATCAAAGAATCTGGCATTGGCCATAATAGTGTCCTTGGCCAAGGTCTTCACCCTCGTCCTGGAAACCAGGCTTGAACCTGGCTCATTGAAGGCGATGTGGCCATCTGGTCCAATACCTGACAGTACAGCAGGAGTGGTTTGAATTTGACTACCGCTTCAATAATGACTGCAAAATAACTTGACACCAGAAAAGGGTTTGAGCACAGACATGAAATGTGTAGTTGGTAACGGTATATTGACCTCCGACAAAGAGCTCGATCCCCCCAGCAGCTGTTATCTTTTCCTCAAAGGCCGCACACTCTGCTTGCAGGTCGGCGGCATTACCATCTAGGATGTTGGTGTTCTCTGCTTTTATGTCTATGTGCTTGAAGAAGTTATTCCACATGAAGGAGTGGTAGCTCTCAGGGTGAGCTCTGGGAAGTCCTGCACAGGAGTTTATGACCGTTTTGTTATCACAGCTTTCAATCAGTCCTCAATGATTTTTTATATAGGGAGAAAGAATGATGACTTACCTACATATTCATCCATGTTGAACGTTTTTACATACTGGAATGAGATTTGGCCCTCCTTGTAGTACTGTATGAGTTTCTTGTAACAACCCAGGGGAGTGCTTCCTGAGGACAGGCAAAAGCTTACAATAGGAAAGCAAAAGTATCAAAGTGGAAAAGTACTGTACTGAGTGGGCATTTTATTGTGTCTCAGTACTCAAGTCTTTCCATTTCTTTTCCTCGCCTTTTACGTTGCAGTGGAAATTGTTGTGTTTTAACCTCACCATTTAAATGCGATGGCTTTTTACCATATTTAGAGTTTACATGCAAAACATGTAGTGTCACAAAATAGTATTGTTCTGATTTTAAACTCACACTCTGCATGGAGGAGACGAGCTAAATCATGTAGACAGTGCTTATAGCATTTTAACTTTCTGCAAGAATAAAACTTTTAATACTCATTTATAATACATATACACATGCAAGTATTTGCCAGCTCCTCCTCACCTGTGGGAAGTCCCAGTGTGAAATATCTGTCTGGACCAGGTTTGAAGAGTAAAATCTTGTTTCTGATGTACTTTGCAGCCCACTCGCTTGCCTGGTCGTAGTCATTGAGGATGATCAGCTTCATCGTCTTTGAGAAAAAAAAACCAAGACAAGAGGAACGTGTTGCTCGTCTGAAGAAGTTCAGCCTCGGAGTGATTCCGTTCAAATCACACCTCAACCAGACTTTAGACCCACAAAGGCAGTGATATCTTTCCAATCACAATAAAATGAGCTCACTGTGAATGCATAGGGGTTGCTCTACAAGCTGTCAAGTTTTGACGAAATCGCGGATTGTAAAATACATTTCCACACACAAATTATAACTATTGTATAGACTTTACCTTGGAGAGTGTATTATCTGCAGCTTTTTACTAGCAGCAGACAGGACCCGGATGGATCACGTGATTCTTGCTGTTGTCTCAGCTGCAGCGCGGAGCTTCCACCGCGGAGGGGAGGTGATGTTTACTGAACATCGGCTCAAAATAAGAATTAAGAAGGAAGTCATGACGCTTTGACTAGTGCTCTGTCGAGGGGTTGCAGCTTAAAAAAAAAATCACATTACTGCAGTCGCATGTTTACGTTACGTACACAAGTTACGTATATATGATATTTAACCCCGTTTTTAACCGAAATACGGCTTGTGGCAGATCATAAACAGTGGTTTGCTAAGCGACACAGAAGGGAAAACGTACATTTTCAGTTACACCTCGTCACGAGGGGTGCAGGTCCTGAACCTCGGAAATGAGTAAGCGTTTTTGCACTTCCGGTTCCCTCGTCTCCGAGTCAGTGGGTTTTTGGTTATACCTGAAATATCTGCTAAGAGAGTGAAGCGTTTTGTTTAACGATGTCACATACGTCACCAGATAGACATCCCGTGAATTTCGAAGCTTTTAAGTGTAATTAAAAAGGCGGCTGCTGACAACCGGCTAAACGGGTCGTTGTTATGGTAGCGCTCATGTGACCGCGGAGTAAACTAACGGTAGTTTTTACGGCTTTTTACGACGGCATTCACGCTTCAAAAAATCATACATTTTGATGTTCGTTTGTGGAGATTATCTCACTGTACAAAACTAAGTATTGTAAACGTTTGTTTGCCACAAAGATTATTAGCAATATTCCAAAATCCAATGCAAAACTCCCATTGACCAACTGGTGAACCAGTGCGATACTAACGGCCTATAAAAATACTTCATCCATGCACCACTTTATCGATTCAAACTCAACTTCCCTATTTTATCAGCTTATTTTACACATAAATATCCCCCACATGCAACAAATTAGTGCTATCACACCTGTTTGTTTTTTCAATTATAAAGCTGGTCTAATCGCTGTGAAAAGTATAAAAAAAAATTGTAAACCTGTACCATTTTTAGCCGTTTGCCTAAAAGCAGTACCATTTTAAGATGATGGATCCAAACACATGAGGCTCAGTCATGTAATGTAAACACCTGCTCATGCCAAACCCTCCAAATTCCAAAAATATGACCCGTGTCTTCAATGACAGCAGGACAGAAGCAATGTCATTGTAAAGGTTTGGGTATCACCGACCAAGGTAAAGAAGATGGTACGAGGGATTTTTGATAACTTTATTAAAACCATATTGTGACACAGACCAGAACACGTACAGGGCACACAACAGAAATAATTACCATTATGTGTACAGCGCTCATTGTCAAACAGGCTTATTGCGGCTGGCTTTTTGATTTATGTCATCCAGAAGAGAGGGCATGCTATGTCATCGGACAGAGATACCACCAGGAGCTGGGCTCAGTTAATCACCCTGCCCTGCTTTTGACTGTGGAGTGCAGTTACCAAAAAACACTTTACCTGATCCGATATACAACCAGGCTGCATCTCAATCTGAAAACACCAGCTCCCGTTCAGCTTCGATTTAAGGGGCGTCGGGTTGCTTTAATCAAGGTCCATCTCAGGCTTGTTGTCTGTGGTTTCTGAGGTGGGGTTGCCCGCTTTGTCAGTCGTTCCCTTGCCTGCATTTTCTTCCTGGGGCTTCTCCTGTCCGTTGACAGGCCCGTTCTGCTCTGCAGGAGTATCCTCCTTGGGAAGCTCCACCTTGGGCTTGGGTTTGGTCACAATGAAGTTACAAGCGGAGAACAGCTCCTGGAAAATTACACAAAAGGATACAACATGTAATGTTAGTAAAATAAATATAGTTTTCCTTGTAGATGGTTGACTCTCAATTTGAAATGTCTTGCATTAAATTAACTTTTCTCAGTACTTTTGTTTGTGTTCTAAATCGAGTAGACTCTCACCCTTGTTTTTCCTTGAATGTCTTTTACTTTGATGGTAGGATCCACCGTCAAGGTCTGTTTGCTTTGCTGGTTCATGGCGCTGTTCATCCACATCATTGCATCGCTGGCCTGTTTGTCTACTTTCTTCACATCTGCCTCATCCAAATGGTCATACTGCTCCTCCTGGAAATCAAAAAAGGGACATTATAATAAATAGTAACCACTGCAGGCCTCATTACTTTTATTTGTAATAAAGTCAGCAGTCTCTTAAAAAACACATTTAGATTTACCTTCATTTTGTATGCTTCCACAAATTTCATGTACTGCTGGATTTGTTTTCCCAACTCCTCAAACGCTTTAGGTCTCTGTTCAGCCTCTGTATACCTCTCCTGGATGGGCTGGCCAAGTTTCTTTAGGAAACACATAATACATGTTAGTTAAAGAAAACCAAACGTCAACCAAAACAACAGATCAATACTACAGTAATAATTACCTTTAAATCTGCCAGTTTGTCAATGTACACTTGTTTGGATTGGTCCTCTCCATCTTCATACAGCCAGTTCTCAGTATCCTCCAGCCTTAACGACAGGGCATCTCTGTCCTGAAAGATAAATTCATAACATGTAAATGAAAGACAAATCGATTGTACAGCGATTATAAAAAGATGGTAACTTTGATCGACTACATCGAGTCGGGAGCGAACGTCATACTCACACTTTCACTGACATACTTCTCCAGCATCCCATGCAGTTTGTCCCTCATTTCGTACACATACTCCTCTACATAATTCTTAGCATCATTCCTCTCCTTCTCCAGCTTGTCCTGCATGATCATCTTACCCTAAAGGGGAATCCGAACAGCAACCGTAACCGTTAGACACTTTGGAATAGATCAAGTGATTTAAAGGTAGGTGGATTTGCTGTGATGTGTGTATGCGACGGCTGAAAGTTTTAATTACCTCATTTTCTACAAAGAGGTTGAGCATGTCATCAGCTAGCTGCCACTGTGGACTGTTTTCAATTGGAAGCTCAATCACTTTTGTTTTGACTTTGGGCTTTTTGGCTTGTGGGGGCTGGTCAGACTTCTTCTCCCCTTTGGCCTCCTCTGCGGTAGTCTAAAAAGGTAAGAGAATAAGCAATGAGATTCAAAATCAATCAAGACCGCCAATGACCTAGCTGTTCATCTTATTCCAAATTTCTAAATCCAATTAAATACACGAGGAGCATCTTACATCCATCTCCTCATTCTCACGGGGGGTCTTCTCTTCTGCTTCTTTCTGACCGTCTCCCTGAGCCACCTGCTCGTCCTGATCGGTCTGCATCTTGTTCTGCAGAGGAAACCAGACTTCTTATTCTTCGTCTCAAAACAAAAAGTATACAGGAGTACACATACGGATGTGATTCTCTGTGTAAAACGACAATTTAACACGTAAAACAAAACACAGAACTTTATGTGGCTGAAGTACCTCTCCATCTTTATCGTTGGCCTGCTCCGTCTCCATGGGTTCTTCAGTCTCATCAGACTTTTGAACTTCAATCAGTGAGGCGCTGGACACACTGAAGATTCCATGGATGTTCACACGAACCTTGACCTTCACCTTGGAGCTCTCCCCGGATGCCTGTGGGGTCACTTTCTGGATCTGGAACTGGCCTGGAAAGAAACAAAAGAGTAATACAAAATATTAAGAAAGAAAAATAGATACTGGACCTCCATTTATATATGTAAGCTAAACAGAAACAGGACAGTTTGTTTTGGAGTCTTTAGCATGTTCTCTTTCGCTGCTTACCAATAGCAGGATCAGGGTAGGGTAGCTCATTAGGGCTATTGTAGTAGGCCTCCAAAGAAAAAGGCTCTTTCCGGTAGAAGGACAGCACTTTGGAGAAAGGTGCTGCGTGGTTCAAAGGAAAGACCTCACAGTCACTGTAACAGATGAATATTTCATAATTAATACACAATAATCAACACCAGGGACAGCGTGGGAAAAAAATGTAAATTATGGATTTCATTTTTTTTTTTTTACCTCAAACCTTCCTCTGCAGCTGAATGCCACTTCAAGGAGATGGGATAGTTAACAGCGTCTGTGATGGAGAATTCACGCACTTTGAAGGCAGGTGACAGGATAGCACACTGTGGAGACACAACCAGGGTTTCAATGAGAGCTGCAGTCACGATAAAAACAACACACAAACCCATTCCTTTCACATCAATAGATGCTTATTTAAGCACGGATGTGACAATTTTCTTGGGAGAAATGGGAGGGGTGATGATCATCTTCAAAACCAAAGTGTCGTATACCTGCAGGGCACATCCTCTGGCTACAGCTTCGTCAGAATTCAGTGTGGTGTTCAACTCCTTCCCAAAGAATTTGCTGATCTTCTCTTTGACAGATGGGATCCTGGAAGCTCCTCCCACAATCTCTACTGCATAGATGTCTTCCCTTTTCAGTTCTTATAGAACAAAAAACACAGTTTTAGCATGTAAACATCCATACATTAAGTTTTTTTAACTGAAAGACATCATGAAAGTGCATCACAACTGAAAAATGATACTCACTGGTGGTTTCCAGCAGACGCTGCAGTGGAGCCTCAACTCGGGCAAGGATATCAACAGTCATCTCTTCAAACTGACCCCTTGTGCAAGAGAAAACATTACGCTTTAAACAGATAAGAACCATGGATACTAAAAGCAACAAATTATTTCTTGTTTGTCTACCTGTTCAGTTTTCCAGAGACATCAATGTCATTCATGAAGCACTCAATGTTAAGTGGCAGGTCAGAGGAATTGGCGCTCATCACTCTCTTCAGTTTTTCACACTCCTGGTAAAGCCTGACCAGAGCCCTGGGCTTTGTCTTGGCATCAATCTTGTACTTCTTGCCAAATTCCTCACAGAAGTGGCTCACCAATGCCTGATCAAAGTCCCT
Organism: Eutrigla gurnardus; assembly: GCF_963514095.1. NCBI lineage: Eukaryota > Metazoa > Chordata > Actinopteri > Perciformes > Triglidae > Eutrigla > Eutrigla gurnardus. The sequence continues at coordinate 24,277,218 of NC_139919.1, read as the reverse complement.
TCCTCCCAACTCTGGGTCACAAGCTGTAGAAAGGACCTGAGAGACGAGGAAAATAAGCCAAGAGACAGTTGAAGAAACTAAACAAAGCCTCTGGTTGTTAATGAATATGATGTTGATTTAGCTACACACCTTGACTTTGCCCTTGTTAAAGGCACACACTGATGTTTGATAACCAGAATGGCCGAGATCCACAAACACAACATTCCTGGGCTTCTCCTCAGGAGCAGGGAGATCCTGTTTATAGATCCCATATGCCAACGCAACTGAAAAGGAAAATTGTTGAATTATTAATGATTTCTACTGAAATCAATACCAAAGTGTGCATTTTGCAGTCAACAATCAGGAACACGCAGGTCCATGCCCATGACCTGCCTCAAAATAACCTGGTACAAACCTGCAGTTGTCTCATTCATGAGCCTCAGGCAGTTGAGACCAGCAATCTGTGCAGCATCTACTACTGATCTCCTCTCAGCATCGGTGTAGTAGCAGGGAACCTGGTAACAACAGAAGTTCATTAATTGACCAGTGTGAACATTGGTCACGCCAACGTTGGGTGGAGCTACGCTGTAAATGACATGATGTCACCATACTCATGACGGATGTGAACTGGCAACACAAGTGAAAACACCTGTGTGGGTCAAGCATTTAAGCTTTTTTTATGCTGCCAAGAACTACATATTTGCCCCTCTGCTCATCATCAAGGGAAACATCAACAACCATGCAGGCATATGCAACACTTACAGACACAACGCAGTCAGCCACAGGCTTCTTGAGTGCTTGCTCCGCAGTCTCCTTCATCTTGGTCAGCAGCATGGCAGTGACCTGTTCAATGCTGAACACCTTCTCTTCCTCCATATACATCACCTTTAAAAATGGCCAGGCATGAGAAGGTTATTACATTTGCTGATGATTCTCCAAATCGGGTGTTCTGTAGAGCAAGTGACTTAACGGTGATGGGTCAATCAAGATATAATTATGAACCTATGCTAAAATAAAATAAATAAATTAAAATGTTGAATTAAAATTCCCTTTTCCAAACATGCACGGTTAATTTAACATTGCCACCTACGTTTACACTGTATCATCAAGGCTGCATTTCAAACTTTGGTTCTGACGACACAGACATTTCACAACTCCAAGAAGAACGTGTGCCGAGTCACAGGTGCAATAAAGTGTTGATCATCTACAAGCTTTAAGTGCTTGTTGGCATAAAACCGTCTGAAGACTCAATGACCACCAGACCGAAACCACAGGACAGAAACAAATTATTTGGTATTTCAGACTCATAATATTCAGATCTGAATATTGTAAACCACTTTAATAAACATGATTGTACCTATTTATGGGACTGTATCTATTATTTTATATTTAATATACAGACATTTTGTTGTTATTGTGAATGTGTTTTCTTCGTATATGTTGGTGTGGTAGAAACATGTCTACTTCCAGTGTACCTTCTTCATAGAATATCAATCTCTCTTCAATATGTCTGCCTTGATGAGTCATCATGAACTTGAAACTCAACTTAATAAAGACTGACAGTGCCTGAGGAGTGTTTGGAACCATTACAGGTCTTTTAGAGTCCAAATTCAATTCCACAAGGATAATTTGTAAGTAGATCCGGTGCATTTACTAAACATTTATTCCTTGTAACTCCTTAATCTTTCCTTACCTTGATGCCAGTTGTTCCTGTGGGCATTTGTGCAATATCATAGACCAGACTGTTTTTGAGGCGTTGCACAAAGGGATCCGAAAATGCCCTGCCATGAAACCTCTTAAACCCCTGGACTGTGTTCTTGCAGTTAGTGACGATCTGTTAAAAAAACATGTTTCTATTAAAAACAACTCTCTATTAAATAAGCACACCTACACAAATTATGCATTCATGACTCAAAAACTTCCTCTACGTTGCTGCTTTATTTGATGTTTGCTGTACTTAAGATTAGCTATGAAAAACACATGTATCAGGTCAGTGATCAGGTATCCAGTGTGTTTCCCCATGTAAACATACTTGGCTTTTAGCAGCAGCACCGATGGCTCGATTCCGGGGTCCAAAAGAAACGCATGCTCTGGAAACAGAAAACACAGTCCCGTTATATTTCCTACGACATGGTGTACAATGATGCAGCTTCGTATGGGTTTGCTTTAGCCGGTAATTCAAAAAATGTATTATAATAGCGAGTTCACGTAATAAAATAGTTCATGTTTGCAATCATATTTTGTTAAACTGCTTTATCGGTTTATTCCACGGATGATGGGTCTGAAAACGAGGTACAATGGATTGATAAAGCCGTTTGACAGCCGCGACACGGCCTCCTCCCATCATGCGCTCATTCATGCCTGCGGTAAAAAAAAATAAAACATCGCCGGACTAACGAGGTCCATCGTTGTCTTTACCGCGATAACATCACTGCATTTAAACACCACAAGAGGAATTTCGCCATGTGAAGTCATAACGGGATTTAATTTCTCTCATTTTTTTACAATGGTTCGGTTTAGCATTAGCTTTAGCTCTCACGTGCCGCTTCCGGTTGTGAAATCCGTTAGCACGCTAACTAGCTATGCAGTGGATGAAGCTAGCGGTGTTAGCGTTATCCATTGTGATGGAACAAAAGTGTAATGGTCCACATCCCGCACCTGCTACCGGGCCAGATACACACACACAACAAATCACACACGATAATGTACCAAATAGTACTTACGGCGTACATCGGTCGCTGTATTCGTTAGCGACTGTTTCTATCCCCCCGGCTCTGGCTACCGCTACATAGCAGTTCAAGAAACCGACGTCAAACCCGACAACTGACATCTTGGCTAACTAACTGAGCAGGATAGAGTACTGTGATTAAAAGGAAGAACGGAAATACAAGTCGGTGCTAAAAAGTGACAACGACAGCTACGGTTGGGTTCCAGTCAGCGGACGGTGATACACCCTTGTTCTTCTTCCATGAAGCTGGGTAGCAGCATGCGGTGAGCCGGCTGAGCGTGAGAGCGTTCAGGAATTTTCTCTGTCCCACCGACCAATAGGGTCCGACTGCGGAACACACGCCGCTGTTTTCATGCGCCCCCTAAGGGCAAGGAAACTTACAGCGGCTTTAGCTCTGTATATGTACACATAAAGCTTACTTTACCATAACCTTTATAATGATTTACATCTGCTAGTCACCTACTAATGCTCCAACCAACTTCCAATGGCACACTTTAACATAAAGCTCTACCCACTACAATTATACGATTAATGCAAATGCGTATCACTTCCTTTACACAAGTCTTAAACGTGATTTGTTTAATGAGACGTGACACTCTCAATGAATCATTTCAGCATTTAAATTGACTATCATTACCAAAACTCACCTCCATTTATGCAATTATTTCGTATTGTTTCATCTGTCCATTATTTTTAGTCTTTGACGTCAGAAAATAGTTTTCAAAACATGCCAATACCACTCTCTTCGATGGTGGTATCATCTTCAAAATCATCCTAGATTATTGACTACCTCACCAGCAGACGCTCAACTGAAAGATCCAACAAAATCCCTCTCATCACTGCCTACCATCTCTTCTCTTCTAGCAGATGCCCTCTAGGAGGCGCTATGGATCCCTGCCTACCAATTAATCCCGTTTCAGAACGTTTTTTTTCTCCCCACTGCAACACGAAGACTTCTCATTATCCATGGCATATGTACTTCATTTAAAAACTTTTGCATTACCCTGTAAATAGTCTCATCCTGTGATTATATGTGAATAATGTCTGTTGTGTTATTCATGTGTCTAATGTGATATTGATATCTATTTTTTTATATTCCATCACTGCTGTAATGAGCTTACTCACCATGCTGTACCAAAACCAAATTCAAACCAATCATGTGTGAGTGATTGATTCATATTTTGTGTTCCACCCACAGTCCAACAACATTCAGAAATAGACAAGCAGATGTTTAAGATCATTGGCTCCTAGCTTGATAAATTACTCAGCATACTATCAAAACTCTAGGCCCCTTAATTTTCTGTTGATTGACGAATCACTTCAGCACTAAATGTAAAAGCCACATTAAATGAACATTAATGCAATCACAAAATTTCACATAAATATTTTATTCTTTACTGGCGAAACATACAGTTGGAATTAATAACAGGGATCCTTCGGAAAGGTGGCAGTCGTTCATTCATCATTCTCAAAGTCAGCTGCAACCTTTCTCTTGCCCTGCTCATGGACATTGTTGCCCCAGGTGTATGTCAGGTACATGAGGGTCATGGCTGCAAAAGCAAGATTAGAAAACAAATTAGTCCCATCACGATATTTGCTAAATCATGAAATACCTGCAGAGATCATGAAATAAGAATAACTGCACAGATTTAACACATATCTACATGAAGAAACACAGCACAAGCTGGGGGTCAAAGCAGGTAACAGGCCAATTATGACTTCCGCCCCAGCCTAACTCCCAGGCACTTACAGTAGTAAATAGACATGATTTTTATATGAATATGATATATTTTATTCACATCACCCACTCCTACCTGAAAACAAAAATGCTCATGTTCTTATTATTTATGATAATAAAGTTTTCTTGTTGATATCATGGGATAGTGTAAACGATTTCAACAAACAATACTGAAGTGTATGATCTACTAGAAATGTAAAAACTCACGTGGGGCAACTTTGAAGAAAGAGCTTGTGAACCGTCTCCACACATTTGGGATTCCCTTGGAGAAGTAGTTGGGGAAAGCCCTCTGCTCAAAGGGGGACAGACTGTATGTGACTATATGCCTGATCTTGGCCAAGTCTCCGAAGTGGCGGCCCATGTTTACCAGAGATCTGATCTGAAATGAGAATGACACTTAAAAGGTAAATTTATCAAATAAAACAGCCAGCCACAAGCATACAAAATATTTGCACTTATAATAATAGTCCAAATAGTTCCAAAGTAGTTGGAAAATGTAATGTAAATGTATTAAAAAACACTGCATTTCCAGCTGAACTATTAAGGCTACTTAAACACATTTAAAATATACAAATGGGTCAGTTTTCAAACAGAATAATTTAGCAATAAACTAAAATATCTAACGTTACCACGGAATCTAAGTATGACTTTCTTTCTTTTTTTAAATAATGGTATTTAGGGTTAACTGGCAGTAGTTATCATTGCTATGACTGACGGACACTGTATTAGAGTGTGTTGTACTAATCACTATTGTTTCTTAATGTCTTGCTTGTGAGATTAATGACATGTTTATAAAACCACAAACAAATACGCTAAACGAGCTGTATAGAGCACAGTGCCAGCCAACTAGCTGGTCAACGAGCTCCAGTAGGCTAACGTTAGCTGCTAAGGTCCTTGAAACGTTCTCTTGACTCATACAATATCGTGGTCGTTTAAACGAAATAGGCCTAAACTTAAGTTACCCTACTACAAATAAAGCAGACGTATCTCCCATATTTAGGTGTTAAAAGAAAATGGCAGAGAGCCTACGCCGTTTAAATCGTGACATTGAAGCTTACCTTGCTGTTGCTAAATGCTATTATTCCCTTGTGAAGTTCCGGTGTCCTTCCGTTTTATTTCAACACCGCTTGGTTGTTAATACTGAGGGCGCTACTGCCACCTAGCGGAGCGGAGTTTGTTCACGCTAAAGATGATGGGACGAATCAACTCTTTCTTCTGGCTCCACCACCAACTTGCAGGTGTCCAAATGACAGACATTGTATACTCAATAAGAAGTACAGATACTTGTGTTAAAAAATACTATAAAAAATAAGTATAAGTGAAAAAGTACATGCTCTGAAATGTACTCAAAGTATAAAGTGTTCCTGAAGAACGTTTCTTTTGCAATGCCAACTGAAAAAAATATTTCCCATCAAATGCATTTAAACTAAAGCAACAAACCGGAGTACAGATACTCGTTTTAAAGATGTACTCACTTGATGTAATAACGTGCATTAGGAAGGACCAGTTAGACTCAACACTCAGGACAGAACAAACTTCATTGCAACAATCAAAAATCTTTAGTGTGTTTTAGTGCATAAATATTCTCCCCAAAATGTACAGCCAGCTGCATGCAGACAACATTTATGCATGTTATGTTTCTTTTTTCCAACTTTTTGTCTACATATTTTCACTATTGGAAATCCCAAAACTGAGCACAGACACACAGTGAATTCATTCAATTTGCATAAATAGACATGACATGCATTTAGTCACATTCAACCAGTACAAATTCATAAGTATGCTCGCAATTCATACCTAAGCAGTCACCAGAAGTAATAAATACACACTGAACCCTTGACAATTTTCATTCTGGACATTATGAAGTCAGCTGCCATTCAGACAGCTGTCTCAAATCCCCAGGAATAAAATTATATCTAAAAGGTTTGATAAGAGTTTGTGACTGTTTTTTCATCTTTTTGTCCAGAACAGGGCTACTTAAAACTTGGCAAATGTGTTAAATTAAAGAATAATGACAGACCACCCACCCAAAATAAGTTAACAAAAATATAACTTAAAATAATATACAAAAATCATACAGCACTTATTTTTCTTCTTCAAGTGTGTCAGATTCAATACTATGTTGCAAACAGTAAGTTGAAGAATAGGATGCACTGGCAGCCTTTCTTGTCATGCCTCAACAAAAAGGAAATTAATGTCAAACTTCCACATTTTTCCCTGGGATAAAATACTTTTTGTTTAAGTAAACATACCTGCTCCAGATCAAACTTCATGCACAACGATTTTATAAATTCATGATATCACTGAGCCTTGTCAGAATATCCAAAACTTGGATAAAGTCCACCTGTGATGACTGTTGAGGAGGTTAGCACTGATGTTCTATTCTATAAGGGGAAAAAAAAAAAAGAACAGACAAGTTGGTAGTGAGCTTAGCGACATGTACACCTAGTGGCAACCATGTCTTCAAACTCCTTGTAGACATAGGAGCCGTCCTCCTCAAAGATCATGACGCTCAGGGGACTGTAATGGGAAGGAATGCACGAGGGCCGGGGCACGGAGGAGTCCAGCTTCTCATAGATGATGTTTTGGACCATGGTGTGGACAGGGGATCCGTAGATGAAGCCCACGGTCCTCGGACAGATGCCTCTGCAGTACCTGGGGTTGTACTTTGGTGGAAAAACAATCCAGTGGTCCAGTTTGAGCTGGCTGAACCGCACTCTGAAATCATACAAGGCACAGTTGCTCGTCTGGAACTCAGAGCTCGGAAGAAGCTCCGGCAGGTGGATATCCAGACTTTTATCGCCCCGTTTGCTCTTCAGAGATTCCCTCTTCCATCTCCTCTTTTGCCCGATCTTCTGCACCGGCTTGAAAACCATCTGCTTGTGAAACGTGTTTGCAGCCGACGCTGGCCATTGACCCGCTCTGGCACTGAACAGAAACTTCTGATGGGCTATTTTGCTGGTGTCATTGAGATACAGAATCAGAAGAGGGGACCTCAGGGCAAGCTTCAGCGGGCCTTTGCGCCCATAACCGCTCGCTCTCTGTTCCTCTGGGCAGGTGACGTTGATGAGCAGGTGCAAGTTCTTCTTCTGAAACTTTAAGAGAGGCTGGAGATACATGGTGACGTCAACCTCCACCCAGTTCCTCCTGTTCCTGATTGTGCCGACGGTGAAGTTCACAGCATGGTGGACCCCAGAACACAGCGGACACTGATACGAGTGCTCCTGCTCCTTGAGACTGAGGTGGCATACAGAGTTGATAGGCGCTGCATGGTCGAAATTGTACAGCAGGGACGACTTCAGAAGCTGTTCTTTTCTTCTTACTTGATCAACGCTGTAGGAAAGATCCTGCATAAAACTCTCTGAAGGAGGATAAGAGAAAAACATAACACGTCAGTCTCACAAATGTCCATGCATCCATGATTACACTAAAAACTAATTATCCGGAACAAACATGTCCGCATGCCTGTTGCACAATGTCACTGACCCTTTTCACCATGACCCAGTTTAAAGGGATGCAGCAAGTTTTGGCTTTGACAGCTGTAAAGTGTAATTATGAGCCCCACTAATGACGATATGAAAACTGTTGCTGTGCCAGCCATTCCACCACAGTAGCCCCCCCAAGTTTAGGTACTGCAAAAATAGCAGACTATCACAGATTGATTGGAAGTACTGGGGTAATGATACCTTTCTCCAAGCTTTTTGGGTGTCAAGTGGTGGGAAATCTATTTCGATATAGAGCTATGTAATAAATAATGCAGGACCCTTTTAAATGGTGCAATTCACCTAACAAATATGCACTTAATGACATGACCAAACAATTTAAAAGCACAGAGAATCTGGAGGTATTGGACCCTTGAGCAGTTACAGTTTTGGACTCCACTATACATTTAAAAAAGGGACTTTTTGACCTAGTTTGTTACATAGTTTAATTTTTCATATTTAATAACTCAGCTCGTTTCACTCACCTTTATGACTTTGTGCAAGACATTCATCTTGTGGCTTGATCAGTCGGACTGTGTTGTAGATTTTATTCCCGTCCAGACTCCTCTGCACCCTGGAGGACTTCTTGTAAACCTCCGCCAGATATTTCATGTACCTGTGCTCGGGTTTCAGCTTCTTCTCCAGTCCCGGGTTCCACCTCGACCCTCCGTGCTCGGACAGGGCCTTGAGCAGCGGGGAGAAGATACTGCCGTAAGGGTAGGAGGGGTCACCCAGGTCGTGCAGCGCGTTGGAGCCGGGCGGAGAAGATCTAACCAGCGGGCAGCTGCAGATGACCAGCAGCAGGAAAACACTCGTGCGAAAAATACGAAAAACAGCTGACATCAGCGTAAGTTTTTCCATTGTAAATAACGAGCCCACGCAAAACTTAAGAGAGACTCTCCGCTGAGAGCTCCAGGTAAACAGGGCCGGACGACGAACACGTGCTGATCAACACGCACAGGTGTTGCCAATCAACTCCATCACTTTTTCAGCTATAGAGACAGAACTCTTGACTTGTTCGGTGTCAGCCATGATGGCGGAATTAGCGAGAGGCTAGTTTTAAATGATAATTATATTTAATTAAAAAAAATAAATGCTGAAGCCTATCCAGATTCCATGATTCTCATCAGATATGGAAATGTAACAAAACAAACCATGCCAATTAAGATTTTATTTTAAGCTTTTATTTTGAAGACATAACCTCGCAACGTCCGGTTGAATCTGGAGAAACACCGTTTAATATTAACCTGCTGAAGATATATTTTACTTAATAATAGCACTCGTTTTGTTTGCTATTAAATACTCCCGATAAGCTAATTTAACATATAAACGTTTTGAAGCTGTAGAGAAATGTAACAATGGTGACCTACGTATAGCCGCTAACGTTTGTTAGCTAACAAAGTAACGTTCACGTTAACGCTAATATGTTTAATATGAAATGTGACGTTACTGATATAATGGCTAACAAGCGTAGCCAGGTTATTATTAATTACTGTTTGAGGCACGCAATCCCCAGAAGCAAGGTAATATGTGCTAATGCTAATGCTAATGTCAACTAACGTTTGCTAATGTAAACCTGTAACTAGTAACGGTAACCGCTAGCTAAGTGGCTGACTAGCTTCGGCCAACTCTGCCAGCTAATGTTGCTAATGTGTCATTTTTACAGTTTGTGGGAAAAAAAGACATGTATTAATAATGGAATATTATTGTTCATAGGGCCAATGATTTACGACCAGATGTGGTGCAAGAATGGCTGACGAGCAGGTAACAATAACGTTATAGTTCTCAACTCACTGCTGAAATATGACAAAATAAAGCTACTTTAGCGACTTTACAGCTGCTGACCGCTAGAGGGCAGACAACAAATAGCATATCGAAGCGTTGATGAATACCACTGTATCAAATATGAATATGCTTTAATGTAGTTTTTCATCAGTCATTCCTTTATTTACAGATATACAAACTACTTTAGCTTAGAGGTTTTGTTTTTATGTGCAGAGGTATGTGTGTGCGCCAGTTTTCAACTTGGTTAGTAGAGCACAGGAACAACTCATGCTATAATTTGAATCAATGTTGTCCAGATACATGATCTCTAAAAACTACAATTAATAATTTAATATTTGAGGCTTGTCTGATGTTAATGCAGTGTTTGTTTCAGTTAACCAATTTGATTATTTTATGTACATTCATTAAATGTAATATCAGCTGGAAAATATTCTTACTAATACATTCCTATCATTGGGTGGTTCTTATTTTCCAATTTCTGCAGATATAAAACTAACCCGTTTTGTCAAGCTGATATGGCACATTATATAACTTAAACTGTATAGTATGTAAACGTTTGTACTTTGCAAGCGTATAACATGTTTAACATATCAACATGGTCAAGTTTTAATTACCATTATAAGTCTTCTTATCCTATTGTTACAATCATGTTTGCATAACTCCAGTGACCTTTAATAAACGTGAGTGATAAAATTAGGAATCCCTGCCCTCTACTGGCCTGAAATATGAAGAGCAAATAAGAGACAACATCGCCCATAATCTTAACTCTTGAAAAACAAGTCAAACAAGATGGTACAATAAACCGAGTAGGCAAATAAATGTTCTGTGGTGGGAATCACTATAATCGGCCTCCTGCGGTGGCCACAGATAAATAGTTTGTGTTTGACTTTGCTGCGTCACTTTCTTTTAAAACACTCCCATTATCACGCTGTCAACGTGCAGCTTTTTGTTCAGTGGTTGTCAGGCAAGTGTTGGATAATACCTTTGATAAGATGTCGGGGCATGAACCAGTTTCTTTGTGTAGGGGTTTCTTTCTGATGTACCATCCACAGGACAAATTTAAGTTTAGCACCAAAAAAATTACACTGTTTGTGCCAGCACTTTCAGGGTAATTGTGGCCTCTAGGGACCAGTAGCTGGGCTTAAAACATAGCTTGTAACTGTAAACTAATACTATAAGGTATACTTATCTGTGTATTATACTGTTTTGAAGTAGCTTTAAGTTTACCAAAGAGTTATATACTTTTCCATTTCGGGCTGACAGGAAATGATACAAGGCCGACACCATTCCACAGTATTGTTGAGCCACCTTTGATCTTGAGCTGAACTATTAAAGAAGCGACATGGGAAGCATGTGGTAGATTTCCTTTTAGGATATTTCAGTTGCCCTGCAAAGGAAAGTTTTGAGGTGGGATGTAACACATAATGTGTCCTATGCTGAATTGTTTTTGCCGGGATCATTATGCAAGCAGCTTCTTTTCCAGGTAACAAGACAAAGGACATTGTTCTGGCGGTTTTGCTCATGACTTTATTGTATGAGCTCCCACTCTTTTCATGTCGTCTGGAATTGTGTTTCTCTGGGTCAGTTAAGGACACAGGGCACAAAAAAATAAATAAAAAAATGCAGGTTTCTGTTTTCGAGCATGCCAGATCTGGGAGAATGCCAGGTTGTCTTCCACTTAAGGTTTATTTCTTTACCATTTAAATGAAACCTATACTAACTTAATCTTTGCCTTTTTTTCTCTAATCATTACTTCAATGATTAATTACTATGTGATATTTGGGTCATGTCGTCCCACGATAATAGGGGACCTTTCTCATTCATTACAGCTGAAGTTCACAAAGAGATTGATAAAGGAGACATTCCATCACCCAGTCTGGTGGCCTGCTTTGCATAACTGGCCCCCACACACGTCCCCTTTACTTTTACTGAACTGAAGAATTGGCTTTTGTCAAATATTTCAACAAGTAACCAATGTTTTCTCGTCACCCAGTTTGAGGATAACTTTAATTTTGATGATCAGAATATCGTAAAACATCGTCTGTTTTCACATTTCCTCAAACTTAGTCACAAATCAAGAGGTCTACAGATGTATTACACAATAAGTGATGCAAAATTAAGTTAATATCACCGATTGTTTGTGTTAGTAAGAAAAATAAATTAGTTCAAAGTAACGTCGTTGTTAATACATGGAATGAAAGTAAAGGGAATTCAATTATGAAAACCATTCATAAATAATACATCCAGCAGTGATACACTGTACAAGGGAGCTACACTGATAGACTACACATCTGGAATTCAGTTATAGACTTTAAGTGATCTAAAGGATAAATGAAGGTTTACCTTGTTTTATATCAACATAATACACAATATAAGACTTTCTCTGTCGCTGGTTTAATATCGAGAGAGCTGCAGCTGAAGCTCCTTATGTGATCCGTGTGATTCTCACCAGTCGTGAGCAAACTTATTAGTGGTCTTCTGCTTCTTCCCCATGTGAGGCTGGAACAGCTTACTGATGGTGTTGAAGCCCTTTGGGTGCTCTCTGTAGTCCTCGTCCTCGGCCTTCTCCCTGCTCCTGCTCTGGCCTCCCATCAGCGCTCTGACCTCCGGCGACACACCTTCGCCCAGGTAGTGGAAGGCCTTCTTGCCGTCATAATCTCTCTCATTCACATTGGCTCCGTACCTTTGCACGAGCGAAACCATGACGTCACTGTGGCCGTGCATGGCCGCGACGTGCAGCGGCGTGTAGCCCCCGTGCGCCTTGCTGTTGACGTCGACGAACGCGCCTCTGTTCCTGGAGATGTCCACCAGCGTGCGGATCATCTCGCCGTTGCCGTCCTTGGCGGCCCA